>NC_090445.1:1260080570-1260705570 GCF_031143425.1 Pleurodeles waltl | reverse complement strand
CAGAACCTCAGTGTTTATGCTCTCTCTGCTTTTAAAATTGTCACTGCAGGCTAGTGACTAATTTTACCAATTCTGATTGGCACACTGGAACACCCTCATAATTCCCTAGTATATGGTACCTAGGTTCCCATGGTATTGGGGTTCTAGGAGATCCCTATGGGCTGCAGCATTTCTTTTGCGACCCATAGGTAGCTCAGACAATTCTTACACAGGACTGCCACTGCAGCCTGAGTGAAATAACGTCCACGTTATTTCACAGCCATTTTACACTGCACTTAAGTAACTTATAAGTCACCTATATATCTAACCTTCACTTAGTGAAGGTTAGGTGCAAAGTTACTTAGTGTGAGGGCACCCTGGCACTAGCCAAGGTGCCCCCACATTGTTCAGGGCAAATTCCCTGGACTTTGTGAGTGCGGGACACCATTACACGCGTGCACTACATATAGGTGGATACCAATATGTAGCGTCACCATGGTAACTTCAAAAAAGGCCATGTAACATGTCTAGAATCATTGAATTCTCACCCCAATATCATTCTGGTATTGGGATGATAATTCCATGCATCCCTGGGGCTCCAGCATAGAGCCCGGGTACTGCCAAACTAACTCTCTGGGGTTTTCTCTACCGCTGCTGCCAACCCTCAGACAGGTTTCTGCCCCAGCCCAGTCCCAGGCAGGCAGAACAAAGGATTTCCACTGAGAGAGGGTAGTGCACCCTCTCCCTTTGGAAATAGGTGTTAAGGGCCTGAGAGGAGTAGCCTCTCCTGAGCTCTGGAAATGCTTTGAAGGGCACAGATGGTGCCCTCCTTGCATAAGCCAGTCTACACCGGTCCAGGGATCCCCCCAGCCCTGCTCTGGCGTGAAACTGGACAAAGGAAAGGGGAGTGACCACTCCGCTGACCAGCACCTCCCAAGGGGAGGTGGCCAGAACTACTCCAGTGTGTCCCAGACCTCTGCCATCTTGGATGTAGAGGTGTGAGGACACAATGGACACCTCTGAGTAGCCAGTGCCAGCAGGTGACGTCAAAGACCCCTCCTGATAGGTGCTTACCTTTCTCCGTAGCCAATCCTCCTCTGAGGGCTATTTAGGGTCTCTCCTGTGGGTTTCTCATCAGATAATTAATGCAAGAGCTCACCAGAGTTCCTCTGCACTTCCCTGTTCGACTTCTGCCAAGGATCGACCACTGACTGCTCCAGGACACCTGCAAAACCACAACAAAGTAGCAAGAAAACTACCAGCAACATTGTAGCACCTCAGCCTGCCGGCTTTCTCAACTGTTTCCCGGTGGTGCATGCTATGAGGGCTGTATGCCTTCACCCTGCACTGGAAGCCAAGAAGAAATCTCCTGTGGATCAATGGAATCTTCCCCCTGCCAATGCAGGCACCAAACTTCTGCATCACTGGTCCTCTGGGTCCCCTCTCATCTTGATGAGCGTTTTCTCTGGAACACAGGTGCTGGATCCAAGTATCCCAGACGATCCAGTGGCCCTTCTGTCCAAATTTGGTGGAGGTAAGTCCTTGCCTCCCCACACCAGACAGTAATCTAGATAGGGCTTCTGTGCACTTTTGCAAGACTTCCTTTGTGCACAGCCTAGCCCAGTTCCCCAGCACTCTGTCCTGCATTGCCCAACTCGCTGAGTTGGACTCTGACTTCGTGGGACCCTCTTTTGTTGTGCTGAATCGACCGTCATGCTCAGATCTTCTGAATGCCTGTTCAGGTGCTTCTGTGGGTGCTGCCTGCTTCTGCATGGGCTCTCCATGTTGCTGAGCGCCCCCTCTGTCTCCTCTTCCAAGGGACGCTTTCCTTGTCCTTCCTGGGCCTGGCAGCACCCAAAACCTTCAACCGCGACTCTTGCAGCTAGCAAGGCTCGTTTGCAGTCTTTCTGCGTGGAAACAACTCTGCACCCTCCAGCACACCGTGGGGCAACTTCTGAGCAAAGGAGAAGTTCCTGGCACCTTCCGTTGTTGCAGAATCTTTGGCTTCTTCCACCCAGAGGCAACCCTTTTGCACCTTCATCCGGGCTTTAGTGGGCTCCTGCCCCCCATGGACACTTGTGTGACTCTTGGACTTGGTCCCCTTCCTTTACAGGTCCTCAGGTCCAGGAATCCGTCTTCAGTGCTTTGCAGTCAGTTGTTGTCTTTGCAGAATCCCCTATCTCAACATTACTGTCTTTCTTGGGCAGTAGGGTAACTTTACTCCTACTTTTCAAGGTCTTGGGGTGGGGCATCTTGGACAACCTTAGTGTTTCCTTACTCCCCCAGCGACCCTCTACACACTACACTAGGCCTGGGGTCCATTTGTGGTTCGCATTCCACTTTTGGAGTATATGGTTTGTGTTGCCCCTAGGCCTATTGTCTCCTATTTCATTCTATTGTGTTCTACAGTATTTGCACTACTTTGCTAACTGTTTACTTACCTGATTTTGGTTTGTGTGTATATTATGTTTATTTTACTTACCTCCTAAGGGAGTATATCCTCTGAGATACTTTTGGCATATTGTCACTAAAATAAAGTACCTTTATTTTTAGTAACTCTGAGTATTGTGTTTCTTATGATACAGTGCTAAATGATATAAGTAGTATAGTAGGAGTTTTTCATGTCTCCTAGTTCAGCCTAAGCTGCTCTGCTACAGCTACCTCTATCAGCCTAAGCTGATAGAACACTACTAATCTACTAATTAGGGATAACTGGTCCTGGAACAATGTGTAAGTAGCACAAGGTACCCACTATAAGCCAGACCATCCTCCTACACCTAGCTTCCCCTCTATTGTTGCTGTTGCCCTGCCACCTTTGTTTGTATACGGTGATGTATTGTGGGAATGTTAGTTCTCCATGCTGTGCATGCTTTGGTGATGGGTGTACATGTAGGGCTGGTAGGGCTGGTAGAGCTGTCCATACATTGGTATAGCATGTAGGGCGTAGCATTGGGGTTAGTCAGATGTGTAGGTGCAGTGTGTGGGATGGAGTGGAGTAATGGGAGTGAAGGTGAGGAGGTGTGATGGCATGCAGATATGAGGGGTGATAGGTAGTAAATATTGACTCACCAGTGTCCAGTCCTCCGGCTACTCCAGTAAGTCCCTCGGGATGCAGGATTGCCAAGGCTTGCTCCTCCCATGCTTTGAGCTGTGGGGGAGGAGGTGGGAGTCCACCGCCAGTCCTCTGGATGGCAAGCTGGTGCCTTGCTTCCACTGAACTTACCTTCCCCCGTAGGTCATTCCACCCCTTCCTGATGTCGTCCCTTGTTCTTGGATGCTGTCCCATGGCGTTCACCCTATCCACAATTCTCTGACATAGCTCCATCTTCCTGGCAATGGATATTTGCTGTACCTGTGCTCCAAACAGCTGTGGAACTACCCTGACTATTTCCTCCACAATGACCGGCAACTCCTCATCAGTGAAACGGGGGTGCCTTAGTGGGGACATGGGTGTTGTGTGTTGTGCAGTGGGTGTTAAGTGATGTGGTGGGGTGTGGGATGTGGGGTGTGTAACGGATGGATGGGTGTTTGTGGTGTGTGTGTGTTGTTGTCTCAGTGGTCTTCATGTTAGTCTTTTGGCAATTAATGGTATTCGTAAAGGGTTGTGGGTAATGTCGGTGTGTGTTTTATAGTGCTATGGGTGGGTGGGTGTGTTGTGTGTATGAGTGTCAGGGGTGTGTTTTTGGTATTGGCCTTTGATGTGTTATTTTGTTTTTGGGTGTCCATTCCGTGCGCGCCAGTGTGTACTGCCAATGGTTTACCACCATTGAATGTCCGCCGTGATGATTTGTGGGTCATAATCTGGTGGACGTTGTTTTGTTGGCATAACGGTGTGGGTGTTCGTACCAGCACTTTACCACTGACTTTTGGTCTGGAAGATTTATGTATGTGGCAGTGATCTGTGGGTTTGGTGTATTTGTATCGTAATATGGCGAATGGATATTAGCCACCGTGGTGGTATGTTGTAGGCCGTCACTGCGGTGGTAAGTGGCATTTACCGCCAATGTTATAATGACGGCCTAAATCTTGCCTCTGTTAAAGAAACTGTTGGCTGACCCACAAGAGCAGTCTAACTATACACTTATATCTTTATTATCAGCCCAATCTAAAGTACTGGAAAAGTATGTTAATCAGCAGCTTTCCCTACACCTGTAAACCAACAATCTACTCCATCCTAGCCAGACCGACTTTAGACCCAGCTTCAGCACATAGACTACGTTAATGGAGGTCACAGAATACATCAAGGGAAGGCAGTGATGAACATGGTCTGTGACCTTTGACACAGTTCCCCACTCCATACTTTTAACGTGTCTCCAATGATATAGTGGGTCATACCTTGGACTGGTTTGCCTCCTTTCTATAAGGGAGAGGTCAGAAGGTTTGGACTCTGCCTTTCTCCTCAAAGTCTTGTGAGCTGACAGTGGGGGATTCCCAGGGCTCGGCCATGGGCCCAACACTATTTAATGTGAATCTCACTCCACTTGCTCATATAGTAGAAGCCCTGGGGGCTAAAGTTATATCATATGCTCATGATACTCAGTTGTTGTTCTTGTGTGGCAAACAATAAGAGTTTCCAGGCAAATCGATTAAAGCCTGCCTGACAGCGGTATTCCACTGGTTTGTCTTACACCAACTAAAAATCAACGTAAACAAAACCAAAATTCTATTCTTCTGCAACACTCCCCCAGAAACGTGGCAGAGATTTTGGCCTGAAGATGCACCCCCCAGCCCACAGGGGGCTACAGCTAAGAACATGGGGGTCAGATTTTTAACTAACTGTTCATCATTTGTTTTTTTTTTGCTTTAGCCTCCCTAAGTGGAAAGGGTGTACCAAGATGTGGGTCCCATGCTCGCTATGCTACTAGATTCAAGCTAGCATGCCTGATGAGGGGGTGATAACCCAAAATTACTCCCAGAATGCTTGGTTCCAATCCAAGGAGGACCTGGTTTGGCAGTTCAAAATGGACTGTTCCTACTGGGAGGAGGGTCAAGGCTGATTTGCATATAACTGAGCCCAAACTGGAATGGCGTGGCAAACAAAATATGGATTTAGGGCGTGACTGGGGATGAATATTTGACATAGTTCAGCATTCCATCCATCTCCTGCTGTTTTTGCATTTGTCACCCTAAGTGGGAAGGGTATATCTAGACATGGGTCCTGTGCTCACAATGCCACCCAATTCAAGCTAGTCTGGTTGAGATGAGGTGAAACCAGTCCCAGTGTGCTTGTTTCTGATTCAGTGAGTACCTGGACTGGCAGTTCGGGGAGGACTGTTCTCATGGGGTGCAGTGTCTACACTGATTTGAATATGGATAAATCCAAAATAGAATGGTGTTAGAGAGCAAAAAACGATTGATTTAGGACAAGATTTGTGACTGTGGGTGAATGTTTGACATTGTTCAGCATTCCGTCTATTACCTGTTCTTTTTGCACTTTTAGAAAGTTGGCATTTTTTTGCCTTATCTGTCTGGTGCCTGCAGTCTGCCTGTGGGTCACATGACTGGGTTAGTTTACAGGTGGGGGTTGTGTGTTCCTCCTATACAATAGAGAGCTTAAGTGTGATTGGGTGGGCCATCACTGCAAGATGGAAGGAAGGAACTGGGCCCAGAGCCACTTACATTTGAATAGGCAGTGTCCTGCTGTACACAAAGGGCTACATACCTCCTGCAGTTAGTCTGGAGCCTGAGAAAGGAAGGCAGGGCACCTGTGAACTTCAAAGGCATGCCTCTAGAAGCTTCTCCTCACTTCAAGGAACAACTAGATATAAATACTTGACCTCAGACACCAACTCTTGAGGTCATGTCTGTACCTGTGGATATTCAGCAAGGAAGTACAGCTGTGCTGCTAAAAGGACTGTCACTCTGCTGGACTGCTGCGCAGTAGAACTGCTGCCCTGCTGTGCTGACCTGCTGCCTGCTACCCTCTTGTCTGGTTGTGAAGAATTGGATCTGCATCTCTTGAATCCAGATTGACTCCAAGGGCTAGTTCGCTGGCCTCATGATCTGAAGGCTCAGGGACATAACAAGTTTCCAACAACCTTGCAACTGCAACTGCCTTCTTCTTTTTGGATTTGACCCATCACAAAGATCTATATTGTCTTGACAGCCCAATCAGAACTGCTATTGGTAAAGCAACCTTGGTGCAGGACTTCACATCCCTCGCTAAAAGCAGCCACGATGACGACTACAGACTCTCTATCGCAGCCTTGCATCTCTTCTTAACCGACACATAGCCTGGCTGGGCACCACACCCTTGATGCTGTGCTGCATATCACAAACCACGTCAACAGAATCCTTAATAACAACTCAGGCCCTTGCATCACATCATCACCACATTGCAGAACTAACGCATCAATGTGGCCGCAAGACGCTTCTGCAACGCAGATCCACACAAAGTCACTCAAACCAGGATTTAAGGTACTCTGTTCAGCGGGTCTAACTAGATCTCTGTAGCTGGCCTGTGCTCCATTGTGGTCAGTCTGAACTTGTGACTTTGTCCCGGTCTGGCATGGTCAGACATCCACAGTTGGCACTTTATACTTTTCGATACTATTTTTACTCAAATCTATCAATTGGAATATTTCCTGTTCTATTGATTAGATTTTTGTTGTTTTGGTCTTGTTTTATTCATTAATAAAAGTACTATTTTTCTAACTTAGTGTGGGATCCTTTTGTGTGGCGTCTTCACTTTATTACTGTTTAAAGAGGTTCACAAATACTTTACACATTGACTCTAAGTTACGCCTGAGTGCTCAGTGCTAAGTTACCAAAGGGTTGAGCACAGGTTAATTTAGGGTTGGTCTATAAATGAAATACAAACAGCCTAAGCATGAATGTCAACCGTGAATGGCTCAGAGAGATATGACTATATCAAAAGCGCAAAACTGGGTATTATTTTAACAGATGACCTACAGAGGCTGATGAAACTGGCTTAGAGTACATCCATAATCTCATATTTGGAGCTAGGCTCAATCTATTAAGTGTGTGATTGCCCTCAGCCACCTTCATCTAGAAGTGGGAAGTAAAGAACTCGCTGCCATCTCTTAATTCTGGAGCTATATAACTAAGGACACTGAAGCCCACATTTTTTGCCCATATGGCCTAATTGAAGTGGCTGGTTCCAGCTCTCATTATTATCAGTTTGCAAGTCAATAGCTCAAACTACATTGATTTGTGCATATATATAACACCCTCGTTGTTCGTGGAAATGTCTCCGATTCGTTCACTGTAGGACTGTGTCCCCTGCATATGCGGCTGAGCTAGTAAAGTTAAAAGACCACTCATTCTGATAATAAATATAAGAAATCAAGATACTTATAACTATGAAATAATTAGTTCCATTCAAAGTTATGCCGTTCATTCAGTGTAAGGGGCATGTTTTACACTAAGAATTCATATTGTTTGCATGTTTTTATGAGCTTTATTGTTTTAAAAACTTTGTTAAGCAAATGTCTTGAGTTCAAAACCCCTCTAACTGGAGAAAAAATGCTTTAATATAATAATAAAATATAAGGAGATTTGTTGTGCGCCATAACAATGCAGATACATTTTGTGCCGGCTACAATTTTAGAGTCGAGCCTGCGTCACATGCGTTTCGCTAAGTGAGACGCTTTAGGAATTTAAAAGGGCTTGGAGCCCTGTCCACGTCAAGTCAGTGTCTTTCGTTGGCTCGTGGGCTTGCCTGTTAGAATCTGCTTGAGATTAGTGGAAGGCATGCATACGTCATGCCTTTTCCGGTGGATAGCCCCCCTCGAGCGCATTGACCAAGTACAGAAAGAATGCGAGGCTCGCTGTTTTCCGTCCGGCTCGTGGACTACTTTTTCTCTATTTTCCCAGTGCGATCTCGCTTGGCTGAAGTCGAGCGCTTTACATAATAACGACCTTGTTACACAGTTAATTGCACTTTTTCCGGTTACGTACATAATTGCACTTTTGCCGATAGGTTTCATTACGAGTGAAAAGTCCTGTTAGGAGTTTACAATGCTATCAGCTCTAACACGAGCAAACACAAGACCAGTTACATTGCAAATGCTTGTTATGTTTTATATGTTTAGGAAAACAGCATGTTTAGCAGTCTCTTTTACCCATTATTCCATCGAGCATCACAACACAAGTTAGACTGGTTACCTTGATAGAGGCGCAAATTGGAGAAGCGGCGTGCTGGCTTAGTCCATTATTCCATTATTCAGGTTAAGAGTTCAGTTTTGGAACAATTACAATCTACCACCATTTGAATCTAGGAACTACACATTGATACCAACATCATCTCAAGTACTAAAGCTGGCAGTGACCATGTACCCCCACCTTTTCTTTGCCCCTCAGGTAAACAAAATATTAAGGTGTACCTTCTACTCTATGCAAACAGTTTGACGTTTCTTTCCTAAACCAAGGCCCATAATTATGGATTTTTCCCCTAGGGCAGTTCAGCAAGTAACTTTGCTGCTCTGCCCTGCATGAAAGGGAAAGGGCAAGAATGTGCTGTATCTATAGCATACAGCACATTCCTGTCCTTTCCCACTGTGCTGGCGCCGTTTTGGCAGCCTAGCACCAGTGCAGTCACCTCTGGATCATGGTGCAAGGGTGTCTGCATTGTAGGCAGGATTGTTTTGTGTAGGAAGGAGCACCTTCCTGCACAAAAAGAATCCTGGGAGGCTTGCAGTGCACACAGAAAGAAAAGGATGAAAATAAATAAAGTTATTTATCCTTGTTGAGCCTCCCCTGGGAAGGCATACGTTATTGCTGTATCCACAGGTTTACAAGCTAGGGGATGTGTTAAAATCCATGGGTGTTGCATGGGAACACACACTACAATGGCTTAGATAGACTAAAGCAAGGCAGTGATTTGCTCTGCCTTGCCTTATTCCATGTCTATGGGGCCATTCAAAGCCACGCAAAATGGCTTGACAAAGTCTCATAGACATGAGTTCAAGGTTTGCGCCTGTGTTGCATCACAAAGAGTGATGCAATGGTGATGCAAGAGGCTCATAAATATGCCCCTTAGTGTCTCACAAAAGCTGTTGGACGCCGTCATCAATGCCCAGAGGAATAGCCACAAAATGAAAATAACTCACACTTTGAACCAAAGCTGTAATGACAGCGAGTGAGAAAAGCAAGTAAGGACTACCTTTTCTAGAATAGTTCCGTTCACCCATGCATTCACTGCTATATGCATCTATCCTGCAACCCATCTATCATCGGTTCATCTTTCCATTCTTCAATTTATCCTTCCATTATTCTAATCAAACACTGAATTTCCACCCATCTGTTCACATTTTTTTCAATCCTTTCTCCCATCAATCCACCTTTTCAACTTCCCATTTTTGCCATCCATCCAATAGCCATTCCCTTCTCTCATAGTTCTATTCATTCCTCCACTTTAACAGGCATTCTTCCTTTTTCTCTTCTGTCAATCCTTCCATCTGATTATCCACTAATTAATCCTTTTCCCTTCCTTCCATTCTTTCACCTTTGAACTATCCTTCCATCTTTTCAACCACTCATCCTTGTGCTCATCATTACATTTTTCTTTTCATCTACTCTTTCTTCATTTCAGGTTGGCTTTCACCTTTCCTCCATTCCTTTATTTCTTGCTTGGCAACTTTCCTTACTTTCACACCTTTCTCCCTTCTCCCTTCTCCCTTCCTCTTTTCCATTTTCTAACTGCCAAAATTCTGTTTCCTCATGTTTATTCGTACTTGTCTTTTTACCTTCCACGCCCACAATTTACTTCTACCTCTGTCCGTTCTTTCCTTGTTTGCATAATTTCCTTCTCTGTCCTTTACTGAAGTTGGCTGGCAAAGCAGCACTTAACCCTCACCTCTCAGCCCTGCTCTGCTATTTTGTGAACCTTTGCCTGTAGCCCTGCAAAGTGAAGAGGCCAATGTTAAACTAACCAACAGTTCTAATGGTTAACCTGCTAACACGCCTGGTTCATAGTAAGTAAACTTACAAGGGGAAGCATATAGGCCAATGAACCTTTTGGATCGCATGAAGTATCCTAGCCATGTAGTGGCCAATGTTATCAATATTCAATATAACCAATCAATAACTACTAAGAGAATCATTAATCATTAGACAATTATATCAACATTTCATGAATAACCACAACTCAATATAAGTTTTAACAATTTTTATTTCCCTATTGGTTACAATTCTAATCCATTAGTTAATTCAAACTTTATTCAATCAGCTCAGAATTTGTTTGTTAGAGACCACCAATAACATAATCTAATCAGAACGTGAGAAAATATATGCTCCAATGCTTCAGGATAAGCTAACAAGAATGAATGTATCAACATTAATAGCGAAGTTCAGCAATCAGTTTGTCAATCATTTGTCACTGTCAACGTCACCCAAAGGAACCTTACCTAACCCAGATTAGCATTAGCATGTGGGACTTCATGCAAAAACAATTTGGAACATGATTTTGGAAAAAAATCTAGCTAAGTGGAAAAAAAAACTATTTAAGCAGTGCAGTTGGTACCTAGAAGAAAAGGCACAAAAGTTAATCAGTGAAATTTTCATAGCTACCTATCCACGGAATGGATCAGCAACAAAGCCAGTTTTCATCTTCAGGTCATCAATTGATCAGCAACGCAACAGGCTCTCAAGATCATGAGCCCAATGACAGAATCTCTTGCAGCTCTTCTCCCCCAACATCACATCAAAATTTGGAATAAAGTTTGAAAAATGTTCCCTCTGTCATAACATTTTATTAAGGTTACCCAGTCCATCCTCTTAATTCCTAATTGGTCATTTGGTCTCCAGATATGACTCTACCCAATAATATTAATTTTGCAAATCTATGAATTCTAATATTACGCCGTTCTCAGTTTGTTGATTGGTTCACTGTACGATGTCCTCATCATCCGGCTCATCAGGTATCGAAAATGTTGCATCTTCTTCTCCAGTCAGTGTTGCTACTGTTTGAGTACTGGGAAAGCACATTGAGCCTGTCTTACACCAAAATTGTTACATGTCCTAGTTCCATCATGTCCTGTCTGTCGGTACATTGCAGAATATTCTAGCTAAGCAAATTTTATTAACACAAGTGGTTAGAGTCAGTTCAACATCTCAGCTTCTATGTATTGCATGGTTATTCAGCCTCTACATGAGGTCTGGCAAAACTAGGCCACAACTTCAGCTAAGTTAACTCTACAATATAATGCAAAACATACGTTATACATTTCAATATGACATATTACTACATTATTATAATGCTTTTTCATCTTTTTTTGCATAGTTTTTGTCATTTAGTATAAACTGTGGGGGCCACTCTTCGGGGGCCCCCACATTCTTCATTTTCAAACGTGCCCATTATTTTTCTATGTTTACTTTTTCTAGCATTTTCTTGTTAATCAAAACGCATACACGTTCATTAATAATTTCTAATTAACATATCTGCTTCAACAAACCCTTTGAAGTAGCTAAAGAGGGGATTCACAATGTCAATGCCCTTGCATATCTCATCTAGACTAGGCATGTGACATTTAACTAGGTGGCCTGGCTTATTCTGCTCTTAGGTAAAAAGCATCTGATTCTCATTAAGAGTGGATACACTGTTTTAGGCTGTGGTTAGCATAACATCAGTATGGGTTCAGATTATACATGTGGCCAATGTTTGAGAATCCTCTTCATGGGTAAATGTCTGATAAAATATAATCAGACAATTGTGCAGTCAAGGTTTGAATTAATGACATTTTAAAACACAAGAACATGACAGAGTGCCCTCCCCCTTCATGTGTGAGATTAATCCATTGAGAAGCTGTATAACATGGACCATCATTAGGTGAGTCTGCTCAGCTCTTACAAATTATCTGCTCAGACAACTGAAAGACCACGCGAAACTCCACCACCACCAATGAAAGCAAGAACCTTTAATACTTTTGTCCTCTTTCTTCCAAGAATCATAATCTATTGTGATTTCCATGTGACATGTATTCCACTTGGTCGACTGTTCACATCACGGCTCTGTATACCCAACGGGGCCATACCATCACGTGGTTGTGGATCTACTTTCCATGTGTAGACATGCTTTGCAGAAAATGAAGCCGATTATTGTTAACTTTAGGAATACTCAAAAATAACATAGTGGTGTGCCATAACCCAAAGTATATACATAACATATATATAAAATACAAATTAAATTGGACAAATTAGAAGGATAAATTATGGCCAAGAAACAACGGAAATTTCACAGAAACGAATGTGATTATGAAAATGGTCAGATTTTAACTTTTGGACGAAGATATGAGCATTTGAGAAGCAGCATTGATAACAAAGGTCGTGAAGAGCATGCATCAAGCTCAATAAATATTGGGGTGACATCAGTACCACAAGTTTTAAGCGAAGAGA
Source organism: Pleurodeles waltl (assembly GCF_031143425.1). NCBI lineage: Eukaryota > Metazoa > Chordata > Amphibia > Caudata > Salamandridae > Pleurodeles > Pleurodeles waltl. Next base: position 1,260,693,237 of record NC_090445.1, on the reverse strand, counting down.
GGAGTCATGGAGACACAACTGAAAGTGAGAATAGTGAGAGTGATGTGTCAAACCAATCAGAAGTAGAAGGGGCAAAATCTCAAATTTTACATTTTAAATTTTAAACTAATTCAATGTGATGAAACAAGGAAGAATAAAGGCTTAACGAGGCAGAGGTGACCAAGGTTTCAGAGGTCATGGAAAAGGAGGAAGAGGAGGAGTCAAAGTAAGCGGACCGTGACAAAGAGATATCGAAAGTTCATGGGGGATACGCACGAGGGGACAAACAACTCTGAACCCATGAACAGAACAGTGGTAAATTTATCCAATATTACTCTGTCCAAAACACAGGAAGAGGTTCTATCTCTCGGACTTTCTTTTTGTCCAAAAGCACTCTTTGACTATACTATGAGTAGAATTGACCTTTTTCATTTTATTAGAAAACTTAAGTTAACATATTGGTATGCTACATAAGCACCTAGTGTTCAGGACACATGATTTGGCAGGAAAAATCCATCTATTCTCCAGATTAGTGATATAGAAGTACTTCAAACCATGGGGCATTTAATTGAAGACAGTAGTTGGGGGAATGACCCTATTGTAAATCTTGAAGGGGAAGGATTACAAACAAATTTGGACTGTGGGACAGCAAATGTGTTTAAACCCAGATCAACATTTTGTCCCCAAGTAATGACTGGATCGATTGATATATCTGAAAGAAGAAATTTTGTTATCAAAATTTAAAAAAGAAGCAATTTGAAGCTATAATGGAGTTGAAAAATAATGTGAATATAGTCATTAAACAATCTGATAAGTTTGGTAATGTTGTGATTTGGCCATTGGATAAATACCTGGAGGAAGGTTTGAGACAACTTGAAGATACGAGGCAATACAAAAGAACTACCAGACAAAAATATCTTACAGCTAATAGGGAGTATTTGGAGAAATTACAAATTTGGTTTGACAAAAAATCATTGTGAAAGATGAATATTTGTTTTTGAAATGTGATTATCCTAAATTCCCGGTATTACATCTGTTGCCTAAATTACATAAAAAGTCTGTTAATCCACCAGGTAGACCTATTGTTTCCTCTAGAGGTAGCATGCTTAAGAACATGTCAAAATATGTTGATTATTTTCTTTGACCTTTTGTTGAAGCTCTACCTTCTTATATCAAGGATACTAGGGATTTGTTGAGAAGAATTCATGATGTTCCATGGGATGAACAATTTGTATTACTTACCCTAGATGTGGAAAATTTGTATACCTGGATGCCCCATGATTTAGGTATCAAAGCATGTAAACATTTCTTTAGAGCAAGATCAGTATCGTTTTTACAACATACTGCTATATTAGTGCAAATGATGAAAACATGTTTAACCAATAACTTTTTCATTTTTTATAATGAAATCTATAGATAAATACAAGGAACAGCGATGGGTACTTGCTTTGCCCCAGCTATGCAGGACTTTTTCTGTGCTGGTGGGAGGAGCAGGTGGTATATAATATCCGTCTATTTGAAGAACATGCGGTCTTATGGGTGCGCTATATTGATGATATTTTTTGTATTTGGAAAGGCATTGAGAATCAAGCATTAGATTTTGTTAAAGAATTGAACGACAATCAGATTAATCTTAAATTTACAGCATATCTACATTGCTCTGAAATAGAATTCCTAGCTCTTAAACTACAGGTCAGGGGTACGAGATTAAAAAGTACTTTGTTTTATAAAAAAACGGTGGGGGACAGTCTACTTCATGCAAAAGGTTGCCATCCTAGGAATTTAATACAGAGTATTACCTATGGGGAACTATTGAGAGCTAAAAGGAATTGTAGTGATAACAATGACTTTCTTTCGGAAGTAGAAATTATGAGGAATAGATTCCTTGAGAGAGGGTATCCACGTAGTCTTATAGACAATACTTGTAAGAAAGTGTTACCATTAGACAGCGAGAAATTATTGATTCCACGGATCACAGATAAGGTTGAGGAGAAACAAACATAAGATTCATTACCACCTTCCACACTCAAGTGTGGGAGGTAAAACGCAGTTTGAATATATATTGGGACATACTAAAAATGGAGGAACATCTGGCAGCTGTGATAGGACAAAAACCTCAAATTACATTCAGGAGATGCTCCTCTCTGAAAGATAAATTATGCACAAGTTTGATCCATCCTACACAAAAGTGCATAAAAATATCAATTCAAGACTTTTTTGTTTGTGGAAAGTGTAAAGCATGGAAGGGTAGTAAGAATTGTGAAGAAATTCAGTTGTAACAACACACTTGACCTTTCATAATCAAAAAGCATTTGTATTGCAACATAGAATATTGTGTGTATGCTTTGAGTTGTCCATGCAACAAGTGTTATATTGGCATTACAATTCATAAAGCAAAAAAAGGTGTGCTTGAACACAAGAGGGCTATCACTAAGGAAGATAGAACATACCCTATTGCCAGGCATTGTGCTACATTTCATCAGAAGGACGTAGACTTACTGAAATTTTGTGTGCTAGATAACATTCCCACCCGAGTAAGAGGAGGGAATAGAGAACAGGAACTTAGGAGGTTGGAGTCCAAGTTTATTATCAAATATGCAACAATTTACCCCAGAGGATTAAATCTTGATGAAGAAGTATCAGTTCATTTGGGATAAAACATATATATACTTTTTAATAGTTTTATCAGCCTGCATTGTGAAATTTGGAAATTTTATATGCTTTTTGATCAAATTAGTTCCTTCGTAACTAGTTTTCTCAATATAGTAGGGGTTTTGGTCATGTTAGATATTTGATAGGGTTCACATTGAATATTATTTTTTAAGTCATTAGGGTTAATTTTGATTATTTTTGTTTTCTTTCTTATTTATTAGGATGATCTTGCGGCAATGGAAGTACATTGATAAAAGCACAAGAGCTATTAAATCCAAGGACTGGTCAGTGCAGTATATGTTGACTGTGAAAATAATTTCTAAGTGAAGGTCTAAGGATACAATTTAAGACGATATAAGTTAAAGCAGGTATTACATTTAGGAGCTGCATGATGTTTACGTGATTTTCAGCAGGAGTTTTTTGTTTTAACTTAGTACGCCATTTCGTGGCTTAAATTTAAAAATTCAAAAATTTAAAACAATTCAAAATGTTTTTTATTTATATAATTTTTTAGCAGAATTTTTCATTTATGAGTTTATGAATTGATAATCACGTTGTTCTATTTATCTTGTAGAGTGAATAATAAAATAATGTAATACATTTCAAGATGGCTGACACTTTCATGTAGAAATTTAAGGCTTTGCATTAGTCTGTTGTCCTTGTCTATGCCGAGAATGTAGTAAGTGTAGATATTTAATCACTGAATATGCATGGTACACTTATAACCTGTGAACAAGGAGAGGAGTTTCCGAAACGTGTCAGGATTCTTTTTGTATTGAAAGTTTAATAAACATGCTGGTACGGTATGTTGTTTTTATAACACTGAGATTCCTTGAGTGTTTTTTGACAACGTGCTGCTTGGATTTGTAAGGGTTTACAAGTCTCCAACAATAAAAAATAACAGCAGGTCATAAAATATGCAGACTGGAATTTGACAAAATTCTGAATTGTGAAAGAGAGCTTCAATTAAAATATACCTCAGAGAAAGTATATTGTGTGAGAAAACATTGGGACAAACTGCCGCTTCATGTCCTGAAAAAACTGCCAAATAGGAAAGTGATAAAAATGTATCACGTGCAAACAGTCAGATGTTAGTGTCGATTGCAATCATGAAACCTCATCATGTACTTAAAACATTCAGTCAGTCATTTTTCAGGTTATCTCCAGGAGTTTCCCGATTTATCGCAACCATAGTTCTTCCTCTATTGTTTTGACCTTCAGATCTCGTCTCGGTAATTTTAAAAAGCAGTCCCCTATGGCCTAAGACTTTCAGACCAGTACTTACTATCTACGCTGTGAAATTAGACATTGAGCAACAACAAACCTGAGCGGGTGTTTTGGTGGTACTAATCAGCATCCACTGCACCAAGCACAATGAGCAACTTTAATTTCCTTTTGTCAACAAATTGCTAAAAGGTAACACGCTGAGTATCAGTTGCATTCAATTAATAAAATCTGAAACATGCACAGGAAGGAGATTAAATTAGTGCAGAAGGTAGGCATTCCTCTAGTTGCACCTGCAACAAAGACTGAAATGATGTATAAACTCAATGCATGATGTTTAGGATAATTTTAAATTAACTGTAAGTGTAACCAGAGGAGGCTCAAAACCAAAAATTTGACTTGGAAAAAAGTTAAAACCAGCTCCACATCCAGGAGGCCATGAGTAGAGCAGAATTACAGGAAATAGTGAAGTCCTGGCATCCCATTCTGCTCTAGAAGCAACCCCTAGACATCAGCCCATCGAGAAAATGCCCTAGTGGCAGTATGGCTAAACCAGCACAATCCACCCACAAAAAATGTTGCATAAGCATATTTCACACTGGATAAAATCTTAAGTGTGCACTGTCAGAACAACCTTCACAATTTCAAACTCAGTTTTATACTTCACAAGTAAGACATGCTTTGGCAAAACCAATAGTTCTGGCCTTAGCAGACTGGTGACTTAGTTATAATTCTCTCTATTTTTTTTCAAGCATTAACCATAAAAATATTAAATACGCAGACCACCACCACAACTTGCTGGTAAAATACGTGCAATAAAAATGTGAAAGTTAACAAAAAAATAACCACTGCATATAATTTCAATTGAACAATCCATGTGCTTTTTAGCAGGCAGTTATGCTTAAAACTGGTATAGAGCCCTTTGTCTTTTTAATGCATGTCACAGGAAAACAAGGCTCATAATAGCACAAAAAGGTACTGGAGGCTTCGTAATACTGTAACTTAAAAACCGAGATCAAACACACAAGGGTGACTACAAAATTTAAAGGGTAAAGAATGGAAAGTAAAACATGTTGGCAAAGTAGACTATTGGTCCGTTAGCCCCGTTTTTGAAGTAAAGTTATCAGACAGAAGTGCACTTCATTTTAGGTTGTAATCAGGCAAAATGCAGACATCCACAGTGCCAGGTGTAATGCTTAATTTCTCTGACCTTGAACTACATGAAATGCACCAGTCAATGCCGAACTGTGAATCAAAAGCCACCCAGGCACATTTTGCATGACCAGCCCTCATACTGCATGTAGTGAGAGTCTCACCACTGCAATAGGGTTTGACCGAAAAAACACATTTTTCATTATAGAACTTTGTCCAATCACTGAATTGTTAGATGGAGAAAGTAAGCCGGATTGCACAAACTAATTTTAAAAAAAGGTGGATGATGAGGAGTGGGTGGGTGAAATTAGCCAATAATTGATGGCAATGAATAAACACTTTTAGTTATGAAGAACAAAATATTTCAGTGTATTTGAGAGCTCTGGTTTTAGTTTTTGCTTCTGCATTAAGACACTACCCTCTCCAAGCATTATGACAAGCAATTCGTATCAAACATGCATACACATCCCTCAGTGACCCCCCTGCACCGACCAGGCATGCCCGCAACTTGGGAATCACCCTCAACTCCTCCCTATCCATGATCCGCCAGGTAAACTCTACGGCCTCCTCCTGCTGGCACACACTCTGCAAACTTCGGACGATCTTCAGATGGATCCCAGGAGACTGTTGCAGGATAGTCACCCACACGTTGGTCAAGAGCAAGCTCGACTACGGCAATACCCTCTACACCGGCACCTCAACTAGGAACATCAAAAAACTTCAACTCATCCAGAACGCCGCTGCCAGACTCATTCTGTACCTCTCTCACCGGGAACACATCTCCCAACACTTGAGGACCCTCGCCTGGCTACCGGTCGAGAAGCAAATCACCTTCAAGCTTCTCAACCCACACGTACAAGGCCATACACAACAAAGGACCAGCCTACCTGAACCAACGCGTTTCCTTCCACACCCCCGCCAGACCCCTCCCCTCTGCCCAGATGGCCCTGGCCACCCCCTCTCACATCCGCAAAGCCACTCCCGGAGGACGATCTTTCACCTACACCGCAGCAAAGGGCTGGAACAACCTCCCCCTGCACCTCAGACAAAACTCGTCATTCACCATTTTCAGGAAGAACCTCAAGACATGGCTCTTCAGATGAAGCCCCTCCCCCCAGCGCCTTGAGACCCTCACGGGTGAGTAGCCATGCTTTACAAAGATTGATTGATACTGACTTGAGAGCACCTTGAAATACATCAATTTGGAGTGTGCCCATCTACAGTAACACTCTAGGCCATATACATGGGGAAAAGGACAACTGATTTTCCTCTTGATTTACTATTAGTATTGCAGCCAGGACAGCGATGGTGGTGGCATGAATATTTTGTGATTAGAATCTGTGAACACTACAATTACCATTCAATTCAATGGTATAATGTTTTATACTAAAGTGAAATATATTGCAAAGATAACATTATAAAAAAATACTATTTTTTGAATTTTAAAGAGTCTTCAACATATATGGACTGGGCTCCCTAAGCCATGTAACAGCAGACTCCTCACACTCCCCTCCTGGCCCTCACAAAGTACTGAAGGTCAGCGCTGTTAGTGGAAATCCTTCAGGAGACAGGGACCCCCGTTTGCAAAAACAAATGGTTTTGAAGCAAGTGAAGTCTGATTGGATATGCTTTGTACATATTTGTTCATTGGTTATTTGCCAAAGTGCTGCAGGCAGGAAATACAGCCCACGGCAACAAATCTGGCCTCCAGCATTAGTGAAACTGGCCCACCAGGAAAATGGCCAGTGCCAGGCATGGCATTAGTGGAGTCAAGACAACATGTACTAGAGTTCCATGGGACTCTAGCAAGATTTGCAATAGTAGTGCTATCTTGGATTCATAGGGTACAAGCTCCTCATGTTTCAGACCATTCCTTGCTAGTCAATCAAGGCTCTTAGTTGTTGCAGCAGAACATTAGATTACATAAAGTAATAATAGTTATCCAGCTAGTAAAAGAGAGTCTTCAAAGTCAAAGGAGTCATTTATTTAGGCTGCAGCTGAAGGATTTAAGATAGAACTTCTCTAAGACTTTGGTGCTGAGGCAGAGGACAACAAGCCCCATAATCAATGCATAGTCTCTAAGGCAGGGCAGGCTGAAACACACTGGTTGGGTGCAAAAATACATGCTGGGACGCCCAGGGCATGGGAGACTTTGTTGTTGGGGCTGAATATTACAAGGTCCATAATCAATGCAAAGCCCCTGAGGCAGGGCGTGCTGAAATGCGCCAAGCAGGAGCATAAGTACCTGCTGGGACCCCTGCAGCATAGTATGCGGGTAGAATGCACACAGGCTGTGCCCAGGGCAAAAGTACACCTGTCATCACCTAGAAGAGGCTGAGCCACCTTTTTACGCACCAGGTTTCAATAATCTGCTTAGTTGAATGGCAATTTCTCTCTCTTTTGGCTTATTTCTACCCTCACTTGGGCAGCAACTGGGCAGCAATTGCAAGTGTATTAATTCTCGGATTGGTCACTTTATTAACGTATCCTCCATAATTGATTGCCTGCTTGTATCTATTTACACTTTACAATTGGAGGCCCAATATTTAATTTTTTATCAAAACCTTGCAGAAAGGCCTATTTCCTTGATTTATATACAGGTTGGGGTACTACTGGAACTCTACCCCAAGATAATCAGCCACCTGGGTAATCTTAGGCCACTGGTAGTGGTCTAGCAACTGATTCCGAGGACTTGGAATGTTTGTCTATGAAAGTGTGTTCAAATGACTCAAAAACCTCAAATCAGTGAAGGAAGGCCACTGGCAAAAAGGAAAAGATGGTCAAAATGGGTCTTTATCACAAATAAACAAGCAGCAATGGGTTCTGGTAAATATTCCCTACTTATAGTGCACCGTGAGGCTTCTGGGAGCAATTCTATTGACCTGTAATCATCAAGGGATATTGATCTTATGAGTTGTTCTTAATTATACATTGATTTTTCTGGTATCAGTTTTTACAACCAAGTTTATGAAATAGGCTCTCAGACTGACGTTTTATTTTGTATTTTGACTACTTTAAAATCTAGATTAGTTAGTTTATTAAAAGAATATAATGTTCTAGTAGCAGGGGATTTTAATGCTAATTTAGGTATTAATACTATTAAGCATGATCTCTTTGCTCTTAGGGATAACACACTGTTTACTCAGGCTGTTGATCATAGGGGTTTGAAACTCCTACAATCCCTGCCAAACTTCGAACTTCATAATATAGCTGCAACTGTCGGTGAGCTATCCAATCAGACCCCAACGTTTGTGGGCTGGGGTCAACATACATTAATTGATTATATGTTTATTACTGAGACTATGGGTCAGCTTGCTCTTTCCGGGGTGGGGGGGTAAAGGCAAGTGAAAATGATCATAGTGATAATAATCCTTTAGAAGTGGTACTTAGCTTACCTGATAGTATCCAACCGTATAAGCCCTTGGGAGCGACAGGCCTTGGAATGGCAGATAACGGGCTTAGGATAGGCCTGCGAGCAGCTCATATACTGTCCGTGCTGACCACTGTAGTTCGATCTAACCTAGATTTGATTATTGACTGCTTATTAACAGATAACCCTCTACCATATGAGATCTTCTCAGCTTTTGGAAGATTGAATTGTCTTATCAGGAATCCTAGTAAAAGTAACCATAGGCCTGCATGGAGCCCCTATCAAGGTTAGTTTATTAACTTATGTAGAGCTGCTAGCAGAAGGTTGTGGATCACTTTTAATAGTAAGCCTAGGAACTAACTAGGCTAGACTATAAGCAATCCTTCCGAAATAGAAAACTGGGACTTGAGAAGGAAATGTGGGAGAGCCCAGAACAAACATCTAAGGAGAAGAATAGTATGAGCTTCTGGAACATTGTGAATAAAGAGAACATTAGTACTATTATGACGAAAGAATAGGGTCCAATATTATTCTGGATTGCTGGCTGGACCTCTTCAGACAGATCTACTCCTTTAGGGAAAATTCAGAGAAGGTTGAGATGGCTACTACTACTCAGTTCACAGTGGAGATTAGATTTGACCTTGAGGAGGTTATTCCAACCATCATTTATAGTCCATTTTAAAAGACACCAGGCCCTGATTTGGTACGGATAAACCTCTATTAAGTTAATAGTCCTCTGTGAGCACCTATTTTTACTGATATCCTAAACATCGTAAATCGTGGAGCATATTATTTTACATAAGATTGAGGATTAAATTCTTCAAAACAATATACTGATTTTAGCAGTGCCTTCGATTGGGTACTTTATTCCAAACTTGGGTGCATACTGTCCAAGATAGGCCTGCCCCACTCACTAGTTGAATTTCTTTAGGCTTTGCATGATGGAGTTGGTGCTTCAAGTAGATATGGCAAAGAGGATGAATGTACTGAACATTTTACACTGTCTTGGTCTGTTTGTCAGGGATGTGTCTTAGGCCCCTTTTTATTTCATTTATATATTAATGGGTTGCACTCCTTTTTAGTTGCACAGGAGAAGGACTTAGAAGAAGAAGAAGAAACTTTATTCGGTATGAAAAAATTCATCCATTACAGCAAAATAATCAACCAATAAATTATTAAAATACAGATAAAACCATATGTAATAAAAACACCCATCATAAAAAGCTCATTCATAAAAACAGAAAAAGAATAAGAAGAAATCACTCTAAAAATTCTACATTTTTTCGCCAAGTAGTAGCTCCCTTCAGGAATGATCCCAGGCCCTTCCATACCAATACATCTGAGGCCATTTGCAGCCACATAAAAGCAGGACGGTATTGCACGAAACCCTTGTTCCTTAGGAGCGGTAATACAAATCGAATTCTAAACGGTGCATAAAAGACACAAAAAAGTGTAAAATGGATCAAGGTCTGATGGGACACCCCATCACAGGGGCAGGGTCTAATGCATTTTTCCCCATACTGACCTAAAGGGAAGCACAAATTACTTCTAAGGATCCCCAAGCGAAATCGAGTTATGAGAGACCTTTCCCTCACATCCTTGATTTCTAAGAGATATCGCTCAGGACCCACCCACATCTTTAGCACAATAAAATCCCTGATCGATTTTTTCCCCAGAACCTGCCCCTCTCTCTTGGTCTCCTGGATTCTCAGAAAGTTATCCTTAGCCCATTTCTTATCATAGCTAGTCAGGTCCTCGGGATAGTCAAACAAATCAGGCCGCCCCAGGTCATGTGCCATCTTCCTTATGTGCGACAGCCAGGGAATATGCTTACATTATCGCAGGCCAGACAATCCCTTAGGATATCCCTATTAAGAGTGGCATGTTCGTTGCTCCAAACTGAGATCCATAGCAGAAGGGGGGCCAGCTGGGTAGTGTCCTGTACATACTCAAGCTCGAGTTCCAGGTGTAGGCAAAAACCAGGAATATTTTGTCCAACACCCAGAAGCCTTCTACAAAAACGATTTTCTTCCACCATAAGGGCTCGGGTATCCCTAAACCCCCAAAGTGCCGAACCATACAGGAGGACAGGTAGGCATTTCCGCCTATAGATTTCAAGCATGGATTTGATAGGTTTGCTGCCTACCCTAGCCGCAAAGTCAAAGGTTGCACCAACTGTTGCATGAAAAAGCACAATCCTTCTAGTACTACAGGGTTTCCAAGATCCTTTCTCATCAAAAATGACCCCTAAGTATGGAAACTCGTGGACTCTGCTAATAGCTTGATCCCCAACCCTTAGCTCCCCCACCCTACTCATAGGTTTACCGCACACCATAAAATGTGATTTCTTAAAGTTTACCTCCAGTCCCAAAGCTGACATAAAGATAACATAAGCTCTAACTAATTCTCGGAGACCGTTCATCGTGCGGGCCATAAGGACCGCGTCATCCGCATACGTCAGCACAGGGATATCAATACCCTTCACCTTTGGGACATCCCTGCAGTATTCCATCAGAAAGTCGGACAATCCATTTGTATATAGTAGGAACAAAGTAGGGGCCAAAACACACCCCTGGCGCACACCCCTTGAAAGCTTAAAAGCCTCCGAGCATTCCCCATTAGGGCCCACCCTCACATTTGCGATTGTCCCTGAATGGAGATATCAGAGAAGCTCTACAATATCCGGATCCAGCCCTGACTGAATTAGCCTTTTCCATAATAAAGACCGGTTCACTTTATCGAAAGCACAGCTAAGGTCCATAAATGCAAGATAAAGGGTACCTTTCCTAGCCTGGGTGTATTTACCGATCATCATCAGTAAATTGAGACATTGTTCTTGCGTGCCGAGGCCTTCCCTGAAGCCATACTGTTCCCGACTTAGAATATAATTTCCTATCATCCAGGCCTCCAGACGGCCTAGGATAATTCGTCCCAGAATCTTCGCAGAGGAATCCAAGAGTGATATGGGGCGATAAGACTTAGGATCATTACGATCCCCCTTTTTAAACACTGGAACTATACATGCCAGTCTCCAAGAGGCAGGGATACCCACAGTAACAGCTGCATTGAGGACATTTAGGAGAATGGGTGCCCATAACTGAGGGTTAGCTTTATACATGTCCAACGGGATCGAGTCCGGGCCCGGAGCTTTATTATTCGCGCTACTCTGTATTGCATCAATAACCTCCTGTAGTGAAAACCTGATTGCTAGGTTAGGAGCCGCATCATACACGCTCTCCCGAATATTTCTTAGGGGGGTACCATCAAATATTCCACAGAAATGAGTTACCCAGGCCGATATTACAGCCAAGGCCCTCAGAGGTTTCTGTTACAAAGGAGCTTTTATTTACCACCTTCCAAAACAGGCCAGGGTCCTTCAAAGCTGTAGCACGCTCTAACTCTTCCCAAGCTTTATCTTTATATTTTAGCTTACTATCCCTCAGGGCCCTTTTATACCTCATTCTAGCTTCTTTTACGAGAGCCCAGTCTCTAGGGTGAGTCTTGGTAGCCATCTTTAAATTTACCCTTGCATCATAGCAGGCTTTGTCGTACCAGCCACATTTGCGTTCGTTAGGGTGGCTGCCAACTGGAAAGAGGCAGTCACTGACTGCTGCATTTACTACTGTTATCGCACCTATAACAGTCGTGGGATTTGGCGCTTCTGTCAGGAGTATTTCCATAAATAGGTGTAAGTTTTCCCCCACAACCCTTTCTACTACTTTTTGAGAGTCTACTTGCTTCCACCCAAGCCTCCTACCCTGATCCCTTGTCTCCACCATTACAGGCCTACCTCGTCCCCGTAAGCGTAGGACCCCAGGGAGTTTAAAGGACAGTATAAGGGTATTATGATCGCTAAAGCACTCGCCTAACACTTTACCCCCAATCACCAAGCCTCTCATAGGAGGAGAGACAAAAATATAATCAATGGTGGATCCAGACCCTCTTCCCTCATAGGTTGGAAGTTGATGGGTGCCTACTGCTTCAATATCATAGAAATTTAAGAGGCCCAACTTCCTGAGTTCCTTTAGTAGATCTCTGCCTCTAGGGTCCTGCAGACCATGCTCTGAGTAGTCCTCGCAGTCAGGAATAAAGGGATTAACCACAGTGCTTACCCTGCCCAATTTGGCATTAAAGTCACCCGAGATGATGGCACGAAATTCCAATCCCACATTCTCCATTCTATATTTCATAACCTTGAGAACGGAGAACAAGGCCCCAATTTGGCACCCCACATCCCACACAGCATTATAAAAGTTGACCAGTAATCTATTAAAATGATTAGAGAAGAGTACCCAAACCAGCAATATACCTTGATGGTTGCAGTTGATTTGAAAGGCACCCACTATCTTTGAGAGGCGAATTAGGGTAACCAGGCCACCTTTTGAGTGACCGCCAAGAGACTGCACAGCTGGAATTGCATATCTGTCATACCCATCCCACACAGACAGACCCTCCGACCAGGTTTCCTGAAGCATGATGACATCACAATTAGCCACACACCCAACCCAAGCTTGGTCCAATAGCTTAGCATCATAGCCCGCAATGTTCCATGAGATAAGATTACACTGTGTGAGCACCTCTTCTTGTACAGCCAGCGCCTCAGCGCATTGTCAATCCACCCCCTCCAGGGATAGGTTGCTGTTGGTTCTTCTGCTATTTTCCTGACGGCTAATCTGTCCCAGGGGGAGATTCCTCCCAGAACCAAGAGACACCCCAGTACTCAGACGCATGTGATCATAGAAATAGCCCAAAGGGACCATACCCATTTTACTTGCTCTACACACAGGAGGGCGGAAGCTAGAAAGAAGCCTTTTAGTCAGGGCAGGATATCTGACGTTTATGATAATACAGTCATCATTTCCCACCTTATTTTTAGGACCAACCCAGCCAATTCTTCTGGCAAACAGACTATCCTTGAAGTCTTTACATGAAAAATCACAATTGTTACTCAGCCAGTGGCCAACCTTATTTATGAGTTGGTTGGTAGACTCAGTTGTCCCAGAAACAAGAGCAGGCACATTCATCAGGACTACGACATAGGGGGCACATGCTGGGGGGAGATCCAAGCAAGCTGAGGAGGGCCTGGCCGTTGGCGGGTTCAAAATATCGATTTCAGACAGCAGTTGACCACCCCCCTTGGCTGTCACAGAAACCGTCTCAGGCTGCCTCCTGCAGCTAAACATATTGACGGTCCCCTCTGGCCTTACTGAAGACGGAGCAGTCTCAACACAGGCACCCTGACCCCCTGAATTTACTGGATTCACCAATAGGTAAGGTGATTTACCCATGGGCCCCAAAGGTCCTGCAGCTACCTCTAGAAGGAACATCTCCTCCCCGGCGCAGGGATGCTTAGTTGGAGCCATACCATGTCCTCCTTGGCTACCATGCGCACAGATCAGGGATACTGTTTTTTCTATGGCTGATAGTTTTGCCACCCCGGGAGCCAAAATCTCCTGTATAATGTCTCGAAATTTGGTCAGTATACCAGTTGCATCACACCCCAGATGCTGGCCAGGTGCAAGGTCGCTGCTCGCATCCTTGGGGTGCTCCAGGAGAGGTGTTTTCGTCTTGGGTATCAGTTTTTTTAGGGCTTTCTTTTTCCTTGGAGGGGGACTACATTTTTCCATGGGACAGGACGGGGGAGAAGATATTAAAAGTCTTTTACTTCTTCTAGAGGGGCCAAGCTCCCCAGAATCCACTGTTGACTCCATTATCCCAGCCTGGACAGGCTCAGCATCAGCCATACCAGCACCTTGCCCCCCCCCAGGTAATCCACTTCCACAGCCACAGCCTCACAAGAGCCATTTTCTATTGAGGCGTGGTGCCAGTCCTCTAATTCCATGGATAGCCTCCTCTCAGCCAAATCAATCTCCTTTGTAACAACCCCGACTGCTCTTGCAAGAAAGGAGTCTAAAGTGGTGGTACCACAACCCTGTCTGCTACTGCCTCCACCACCCCCCAGAGGACCAGATGAAAGTCCTTTTTTCCTGCCCATTTTCACAATAGTCAAACAAGCAACAGGCAAGACAGACTGATTTAGACTAATTGGGCTTTTTAGAAGACCACTAAAAACAGAGAGGAGGACTTCAGGTTACACGTCGGGGGTTAAATATATTTAAACAGTCACTCCTTGCTGAGAACGGAAGAGGGGTGGCCCAGCCCAGCCTCTTACGGGCGATGACGGGCGCAGGATGGGCCCGCCCCTGGCCCGGGCTTCGGTAACTAGTGACGCCTTCCTTTGCAGCCAATGCGCTACCCGCGACGGCGGGAGCGCGAAGTTCTTTTTAAAGGTCTCCTGCCCCCTGGTAACTAGTGACGCCTTCCTTTGCAGCCAAGAAGGACTTAGTGAAAGTGAAAGCTAAATATGTGCCGGCCTTAATCTATGCCAATGATGTGGTCTTGCTTTTGCACTCATTGAATGCCCTTTGTGGCCCTATAGACACTGTTGTTGAATTCTTGGATGATTTAGACGTAGACATTAATATACACACTACTGTATATGGTATGTAGAAAGCAACAATATAAAAATGACCCATTTCAATTAAGGGGCAAAATATTACATGAGTTAGTGAGTTCTCTTACCTAGTTGTAACCTTAAGTTCTCGTGGCAGCTGGTTACCCTGTATCTCCAAACAATGTTTCTGTTTCAAGCACTTTGTGGGGCCCTATTTGGGTTGGTGACTAGCCTGTAGTAAACTGATTCTTCATTTATTAGAGGTGTACAAACTCAAATATTTACCAGACATCATTTTGTGGGCATTCACATGGGGCTATTAGGGCTGCTCAAGGTTACAAATTGTTTCTGTAGGAGATTGTTAGGTCTAGGACCAGATAGTCCCTATTTCTTTCCACATGAGGAATTGAGCTCAGGTTTTGTAGAAGACCGCATAAAGCTTGCATCACTCCTCCTCTGGATTGCAGTATAGGGGAATAAACATACTGAATTTAAATCTGAGATCATTTATGACTGTTTAGCTTGTGATTTTGGATACAAGATCCCTTATTTAGGTTACATCAGGAGTACTATTGAAACACTGGGAAGACCTGACATATGTTTGTGAAAAGATCACTCATATCATGTTAATTTCTTTTCCTTTCTTTTCCTTAATTGTTTCCATGTGACATCTCCAGCAGAGCTCCTCCACTCTTCAGCTTTCTTTTCCTCTCACCATTCCATATGGCCTCAAGGCTTACCTCACTACATTCCAATCCCCCACTGTCATTGAACATCATTGACATAAGATATCTTCATACATCTTCCCCCTTATGTTATTGAGAAAAGAAAACAATTAATAAACCAAAACCTACATATTAGGAGTGACTAGCAATATCTAAAAAGGAAACATAAACGTTATCAGAACATAATAACATTCACATCAAATAAATTAGTAAGCTCTTTTCTTAGTCCCCTACAAGTTCTTTTTTCCATAGGTTCTTATAACATACAAGTGTTTGTCACTACATTACACCCAACTTCCTTTACTTTATGTGGGTATTTGCTATCTCCTTTTGAATAATACCTCCTTTCTTCATAACAACCCAATCCTCACTTCCGACATAGCATTAGTTTACGCCTTTCCTACTGTTGTAATGCTAAGTATTCTTCTCCTGCATTCCTTTAACATTTTCCTTTATCAGTTTTTGATCTACTTCTACTTTTCCTTTTTCCTTTTTCTCTCAAACATATGGGACATTCTTTCACTCCTAGTTCCCTTCCTTTCAGAGACACAAATGGCGATACCCCTGTTACAGAATGAGGAGTTGTTCTACGTGCCAACATTATTCTTCTGAACTCTCTCATCCATGGAAGATGATTAGCTAACGAAAGCTGAGTGTTTTCCACCACATCCCGGTTTATTCCTTCCACTAGACCATTTGCTTGTGGTCGAAACAGAGCAACCCTTTGATGAGATATTCCCATCCTATCTAGAAAATTAGTCATTTCTCTAGGTACAAATTACACTCCATTATCTGACACAATAGTTTTAGGTATCGCTTCCTCCAGGAAAGCCTCTTCCAAACACTCAATCACCATCGATGTGTTTACTTGTTCCACTGCTTTTATCAAGAACCACTTAGTATGATAATCTAATAACACTATTATATACCTACTTTTCAAACCTAGGGGCATATTTATACTCTGTTTGCGCTGGACTTCATTCATTTTTTTAATGCAAATTCGGCACAACCTTAACTCCATATTTATACTTTGGCGCTAGACCCGTGTAGCGCCAAATTTATTGAGTTTGAGTAATTTTTTTATCATGGAAATCTACCTTGTGTTAATGAGATGCAAGGCAGGCGTTCCAGGGCAAAAAATGACTCTAGGGCCTTTGTGCCTTATTTATACTCCCGTGCAAAAATGACGCAGGGGAGGGGGAGGGCGTCAAAAAATGACTCTAAACCAGTTTAGAGTCATTTTTTAACGCCTGGGTCAGGGCTGGCGTTAAGGGACCTGTGGGCTCATTTCCATGGTCTCCAACAATGGAAACAGTCCACAGGTGCCCTTCCCTGCCTCCAGGGACACCCCCTGCCAGCCTCGCCCACCCCTGGAGGACACCCATGGATGGGGGAACCCACCTATGGTAAGTAGAGGTAAGTATTTCTTTTATTTTTTAAAGTGGCATGGGGGGGGCCTTACCTGGGCCCCCCTAAATGTCATTGTGCCCAATGGCCATGTTCAGGGGATGGAAGTCCCCTGGGCATAGCCATTGGGCAGGGGGGCATGACTCCTGTCTTTGCTAAGACAGGAGTCATTTCCATCGGGGTTGTACATCAAAAAATGGCACTAGTCAGGTTTGAGTCAATATTTTTGACTCTAAACTGACTTGCATCATTCTTTGAAGCACAACCCCCTTTCTTCCCTATGCCTCCGCTGCCCGGTTAAAGTCATTTATTTTGGCACTAACCAGGCCGCAGCGCCGGATAACGTCATTCCATAAATAAGGCACTGACTGGCGCGTTGGAATGGCGTTAGCCGACGTTAAACGTTTTGACGCAATTCTGCATCAAATAGTATAAATATGGGCCATAGTACTGAGATTGGATCAATGAAATCTATAGCCAATTTTTCCAAAGGTTTACCAGGAAAATCCATTGCTGACAATGGAGGTTGTCTCAATACTTTAGTCTTACCACTATTTTCACATGCTACACAATTTTTCACTACCTCTTCTCCCTCACGATCCATGCCCGGCCACCAGAATGATTGCCTCACCTACCTCTTCATCACTCCTTGACCTTAGTGCCCCTCATGTGTAATGTCAATTATTTGCTTACGAACACCTTCTGGAGGAACAAGCTGATTTCTCTTCTTTAATTTTCCATCTAGTATATTCAACTGAAATACTAATCTTAAAATAATCAGCTTTGTTACCACTCACTCCTTCCTCATTCTTCTATCCATGCACAACTCTTTCTTCAACCATCCTCATGACCAGGTCATTTTCTTTTGCAACATTCCATTCTTCTAAATGTATTGCTACATCACCCTGAATATCTCCTCCCACAGTTAGATTTTCCTCAACTTCTTCTACTTCAATTGGCATGTTTGACAAATAATCTGCTACCACATTTCTTTTTAACTCTCAAATATTCTATCTCAAAGTTATAATCCATCACAGTTAACAAACATCTAGAAATGTGTGGTGTAATATTTCCTTCCAAACGCCTTCCTCCTTTAAAAATGTACATCAAGGGTTTATGATCTGTCCTTAATTTGAAACGTATACCCCACACATAGAGTTATTGATTCCCAGCAGCATGCCAAGGTCTTCCTCTCTATTACGGAATACGATGTTTCCACACCTTGCAATCTTCTGGATGCAAATCCAACTACATATTCCTCATCATCGTTTACTTGGGTCAGATTCGCCCCAATACCTACACTACTTGCATCAGTAGTAATATAAGTCCTTGCTGTTACATCAAAGTGTCCCAATGTAGGCGCTTACACAATACACCTTTTTATGTCTTCAAAAGCATTCTTACAATCTTCATACCACACATATTCTATTCCTTTTTTAATTAATTTCCTTAGGGACTCTACCACTTCCTTAAAATTATTTACGAAGTTTGTGCAATATTCTGCAAGACATAGGAATGATTTCAATTTGCCCTTGTTACACGGTTCAGGTGCACTACTTATCACTGTCATTATGCTTTTCTTTGGCTGATACCACTGCTATTTATCACATGCCCTAAATATGTCACCTCTTGTTTCCTAATCTGACACTTCTCTTTCTTAATGGTCAATCCATGTTTTTCTAGCCTTCTCATAACTTCTTCAAATAAGAGATCATGCTCACTCACACCTTTTCCTAAAATGAGTATGTCTTCCTGAAAACACAATACATGAGTCATATCCCCAAAAATGTTCTTCATTATCCTTTGAAACACAGCAGAGGCTGAAGCAAGGCCAAAAGGCATTCTTTTAGAACGAAACCCCCCCAGTGGTGTAACAAAGGATGACATAGGTCTAGACTGTTCATGCAAATGTATGTGATGATATGCAGGTGACATATCAAGTACACTAACTGCAAGCCCTTTTCCTTCCATTGTTAACATTTCAGAAATATTCGGAAGAGATTTTCTATCAACCAATATGTTCATGTTCAAATCTCGAAGATCAATGCATAGCCAAATTCTTCCTCCTTCTTTTGGAGCTACCACAGTTGGTGAAAGCCACGCAGAAGCTTCTACAGGTTTGATTATGTCCTAATTATTGTTTCAGAAGTTCCTTCATCATAGTAGGAATATTTTCTACTTTGTGAACTACCTGTTTAGCACCTTTTTTCAATATTATTTTATGAGTAAAACCCTTTCGCAAGTTGAATTTACTTGAAAATACTTTACAATACTTTTCAACTAAATTATTTTGATACTCAATGTTTACTTCTTCTATTTCTCCCTTCCCTGTTAGCATCACTGGTTTCTTCGCATTGGGATTCAATATTATGCCTAGATCCATCGCAATAAATTCGATCCATAGTCTCTAACATAAACTCTTCCAAAAACAGCCCTTCTTTTAAAAGTGTTTGTCATCCATTCCATTCCTAAAAGTTCTACTCTGTTCCCCGCATAACCAACTGTCTTTATAACTGATTTGACTAGTTGTGAATTTTCTACACATGACCACCCAGATTCATAAGTTTCCTTTGATATGAGGGTGAACAAACTTCCTGAGTCTACTAAGATTTTAATTGGTACATCGTTATAAAGTATTTGTCCATGCAGCTTCTCCAATTTATCAGTACTTTCCATGTTCACTTGTTGTCCTCATGTCACCACCTTAGATGAGCATGGAACATCCTTCCTTGAATTTCCCAGATCCTCACCCACTACTAAAACTACCTCATGAATGTTCTCGCGAACATCATGGATCTCTTTAGCTATAACCTGAATTCTTTTGTCGCTTCCTACTCCAAATTTGAATTTGGACACTTTTGCAAAGTGTCCCTTTTTCCCACAGTTTCTACAAATTGCATTTTTTGCTGCACACATCTTACTAGACGCAATATGTCCTTGTGCATCACACCAATAACACCTAACGGCACTCCACCCAGGTCTTTAATGCCTTTCTTCTCCTTTTATTCTCATATAAGCCCTTCCCACGTTGTCTCTGAAACTTTTACTTTTCTCCACATTTGTCTCTAATCCTCTTTTATTTTCAATGTTGTTAATATTTCTGGTTTTTCCTTCACTATCTGGCTTATCAAATTCATGCAACCAAACAACTGTATCTTCCATTCTCTTAGCTATTTGTATAGCTTCTTCCGAGATAGGGTCCTTCATTAATAACTTTTCTTGTATCTTTTTGCTATATGTGCATTTTACTAACTGATCCTTTGTTAATGAATCAGTTAACTGTTCAGATCAACATGATAATGCAAGTCTCCTTAATGTAGCAACATCTGATGCAATATATTGATCCACTGTTTGGGCTCTTGAGAAAAACCTGTGACATTCCAAGACCAAATTTGTTTTTGAAGTAAACTGGATGTCTAACATTTGCATAGACATGTCAAATATACTTGTAGGCTGTCCATCTCCCATTCCCAAAGACACTTCAGGTAAATCCTCATAAATCCTTCTTTCTTCAATTCCCAAATGATGCAGAAGGATGGCTTGACTTCTAAGTGGACCATAACGATCATCATCAATATCCAGTATGTAAGTCAAAAATATTTTTTTCAGTTGTTTCCAGGGTGTAAATAGAAATGGTGGTGCCATATTTTGATCTCCCATTTGCCTGTGGCTTTTTTTCTTACTCTTCATCAAACAATTAGCATATAATCTTAAAATAACAAGTTATTATAATAAGCTAGTTTTTCTTTTCTTAGCTTTTTCTTATGCATACATTTATATTCAAGTCCTATTTCTATTATTAGTTTTGCAACACTTAATCCTTTCTCTGTTTCAATGTTGAAGACTCCTCCTCCAGCAGAGGTCTGATATGTTTGCAATCCCATTTATCAAGCAGGTTTATATTTTCTGCATATTGCTTGTTACTGCTTGTCGGTGTTACACTGCTTGTCAGTGCTTTTCGTTTTAATGATCCTAATAGATTTCCTCATACACAGTTGTTAGCGATTAACGTTGATTCACTGCAGATCGCACGTCACGTTACTCATTCATAGATGTTAGCGATTAGTGCTATTTCACTGCTTGTTGGTTTTCAACAAATCAGCAAATTCAGTAAATCAACATCTCGTTAAAAGTCATGTACTTTTCCCTTTTCCTTAATGAAAGCGTGCCATTGGCTTGCGGTCCTTAGAAGTGCCGTTGGCTCATGCAGTCAATTCCTTGTGTTCACTGATGCCTCGCGCTTTTCATCCCTCCCGCTCTTGTTTGTGATGACTCGCTCTGTAAGCTGCTCCCACTGAGCCATTATGAACAACACTCAGAACTACATTTTACTCTATAAATTGCTTGGCACAATCAAGAATGTTATTGATCATTTGCTGTAAATTATTAGTTTGAAAGACAGTACAGTAACTTTCTAAAAAATGAAATTTACGAGCCTCCAGACCGCAGTGCAGTAAGATCTCTTGAAAATGAAATATACAAGCCTCCAGAGGTGAAGATGTCCTTTATCTGCCCCGTGCACAGATAGGTCCCTTGTCACCGATGTAAAGATCACTCATACCATGTTCATTGTTTTCCTTGATTTTCCTTAATGTTTTCCATGTCTCCAGCAGCGCCCCTTCACTCTTCAGCTTTCTTTTCCTCTCACCATTCCATATGACCTCAAGGCTTACCTCACTATATTCCAATCCCCCACTGTCATTAATCATCATTGACACAAGATTTCTTCACTGTTTGTTCCAATACTTGTTGGATAAGAGGGAGAGTTGTAGGGTTAAAGAGTCATTTCTGATGCTTGCATCTCCGGTTAGACTGGCAAAGCATTGAAAAAAAAAACCCTGCGAGTGTCTACTATGTTTAAATCATGCAAAGGACTAGAACTGTATCTAGCTCAGGTAAAAAATGCCTGGGAAAGATAATTCTTAACTAGATTCCGAATTGGCTCAATCAAATGTCTTCTTGGGACAGTATGACACAAAATCTATTTTAGTGTGTCCTTGTGATGACATTTTCTCTCAGACATTGTTGCACTTTAATCTTTTCAGTAAATATTCTGTACCTTTCATACAAAGATATTCATTGCCTATTTTAAAAGCTGAGGGTTTTTGACAACATAGACCAGCCTTTTACTTTCCCTGTATGCTGCCTGATCTCACTTTGTGCTTGTCTGTGGGGGCTTTTTTTAAAAAAAGCACTCCGATGGTGTAATTCTATGAATTTGTAACCACATTTATATATACTTTTATGAATTACACATTGATATATTGTATTTTAACATGTTTTATTGCTCTTTCATGATTATTTTTCAATAATCGAATAAAGATGCTGATGATGATGGTGAAAAAGACAGAACTTCTGAGAAAGGGAGAAAAGTATGTTAACAAGGCAGCTCAATAGACAAGGTGACTAGTAGGTAGGAACAACTTTTACTTCATGTCAATCACTACAGTGAAAAAAACATATTTCTAAGATCTACTGAATTAAGGCAGAAATTAGTACTATGATACCATGTATGCTAGTTTTCAAATCTTATACAATTACACCATGTAGAAGCAATATTCTCACTCATCTTTATGATAGTGGTAGAGATGTGATTGTCTTCCACAATAAGAGCCACCTACATTTTGACCTTTGTAAAATATGAAAAGGTTCCTCAAAGTCACTGTTTTTTTTTATTGAGCTTGGTACTGAAAACCAGTACAGAAGTGTCTGGATAAAGATGGCTGAGACTAATCACCCTGACCTATGTGTACAGCTCATATTCTGAAAGAACTAGCACCAACAGCCACCCCAATAGACTTTAAAAGTATGAAATAATCACTACATGAGAGTACAGTGATAATCGACTTTAAACATGAGATGGTCACTTCTTTGATAAGAAATACAATTTGTCACTTATTGAAATGTCAGGTCAGTTTGCCTGTTACCCATTGCAGCAGTAATGGCAAAATAAATGCTCCAGGAAAAAGTACAGACATTTCCAAATAATGATTAACTGTTAAAGTGTTACCAGTCTGGCTTCTATGCAACTAAGGCAGCTTTGATAAACATCTGTAGCAGATTGTATGGGCTAGAGATTAGAGGGTAGGGAGCAATCCTGTATTTGTCCAACATGTTTAGAGAAACTGACTAGATCTTTGTGCCTCCTGGGTCTAGTCAAGCTCTATTGTCACAGTTTTGGAAATACTGCACAGAGCTGATATTATGAATTTCCAAGGCAAGCTAAATCTCTTGGATCTGAAACTGGTCTCCTAGGGATATCTGCTGTCACTGTCTGGGGTAGTCTCGACATGTAATCTAAGCATCTGGATGAACGCATATGACACCAGGCTAATGATGCAGCTGGACAGCAGATGAAACAACCTTTTGACAATTAAGGCCAGACGGTCAGACATTAAATTGTACATGGGAGAGCTGATGATGAACGGTTTTGAGAAAAATTTCTGCAGCAGCAAGTCAGAGTTCCAGTGCCTGCTCTGATTAATGGTACTGATACATGAGGAAAAACCTCTCTGACCTTTCAGTTAGTTAAGAATCAAGGGTCTACATACTACATAAATTATATACAAAAAGAGAAATCTCATAGGTTATTACAATTTCCAGCTTTCATTTTAAGTACACCAAGAACATTCTACACTTTCAATACAAAACAGCCAATCTCTTCTAAGCAGGACATTTTTATCCAAACTAGATTATACCAACTCGCTACACTGGTCTGACAATCTTGTGCCATTGTAAGATCAGTTACCTATCAGACATCTGGATCTCCAGAAGGCTGCCAGTGTAATTGGCACATTGCAGTGGCTCCAAACTAAGAACAGAGTCATGGTTAAGATAATTCTACATCTAGCTCACTGTCCTTATTTCTGTCTGAGAGCTTCACTGCGGAATTTATAAGTCGACAGACCACTGAGACCAGATTCAGGGATTAAATGCATCCTCTCAAAGATGAAAAGAGAAAATGTGCAGAACCTTGCTGACCATGTAGAGGATTGTATTCATACCTTTCTAGCCCACACCCTCTCTTTTATAAAGAATCTCAAAAAGGATATATTTAGAAAAAGTACTAATTAGCATTGGACATTGAGGAGCATGTTTGCAAGCCCTGTGCACCGCCAGTGTGTCCCTTTTTATGTGCAGACCCATATCAACAAGACCACGCAAAACCACGTGGTGTAGCTATTTGTGGCCTTGTAGATATGGCCAATGGTGGCTGGTGACATTTGAAAGTGGTAGGGCATAAAAGTTGGGGATGACTTTTATGTAGCGAGTGAAGCAAATGAAACGAGCAAGCCTAATAGACAAACATGGGTTCCAGGGTGGATCCTCCTCTCAAGAAAAAATTGAAAAATGGTGCATTCGAAAGCAAATTAATTTAGTGAAAAATCAAGGTTTATAAAGCAGTGCATATGTATAGCCTTGAAATATTAAACACATTAAAAACTGACCCATGTCTTACTGCAATAATAAGTTCAAAAGTTATTTGTATGTGAAAATGGTACAGTGTGACAGCATCAGGCCCTTTAAAGTGTGTGCTTCTGGAGTGCCTTGCACTGCATGCAGCATCATCTTTGGAATAAAATGTTCTAACCGGGCATTGGGAAGCACCCACAGCTGGCTGCAATCAGTCAAACAGAAATATGTGCAGATATGTCTTTAAGTGGTATGAAAAAAGTGAGGGTCTCTGAAAGGGACATGTAGAATACATTTCAGTGATTCTCTTAGAGTGCCACATGACCTGTATTTTGGTTTCTCCCTGAGATGGTATTGCATCCAAAAATTTAACACAAAAACTGGTATACTCCTAAAACGTGTCAGTCCTATTAGTTTTGTCAATGGTTGTTATCTGTTTAAGATAAATGAGTAACAACTATGATTTCTTATAAATAATTAACATTGGAAATGTTTCAATTTTGAAATTGTGAGACTATGAATTAAATATTTTTGAGACCTGTGGAAGGAGTATGCCCTTCAGTTATGTGTGCTTTACGTTAGACATGTATGCCCTTTTCTCTGCACATCTCATCCATCTGCACATTTTCAATCTTCTCTCTTTCCTCTTCAGCACCCTCTTTTCACTGTTGCTTGAATTCACTTCCTCGCATCTCCCTCATTTTACTATCTCAAACATACACTGCACTCATACACATTTGAGCACTTTATTTCCTTTTGCTTTTGCCTTCTAAATATTTTGACCTCTTTGAACAACCTTTGCACACATTTACACTAAATTTCAATTGTAGCTGGAATACAAAATCATTGTTCTGTGTGCTCTGCAGAGGTGCCAAAACACACTAACAGGCACTCTGCTTTGCCTTCAGCCTCAGCACCAGTGCTCTCAAACAAAGCCCCTCATAAACACCTGGCATAAGTCAAAGTATGCACTATGCAAGAGTAATAAAATTCATAAAATGAAATACAAAAACAGAGCATGATGAAACTGCTAACTCTCCACGCGAATGCAACATTAAAAATAACATGAAAATAGAGGAACACAAATTGCCATAACATTTTTAACATTCATTGTTCGTAAACCAATCCATGTTTTTGGCATTAATATTAAGGACATGAAGATATAGCCAGTTTTAACCCATACAGTTTTAACCCATACAGCAGATGTCCTTTCTTGAAAGCACACACATATTTCTCACCTTGAGCTTGACTCAGATATGTAGATAAACTTTGCAAGGGAAATCAGAACCCTGCTCATCATTTCGAACAATTTAGCTGAGGAACAAATACAGCAGGTCCACTTTTGAAGGGGCAGGCGATCAGCAGCCAGGGCCTGAGATATCAATGTGTGGGAGTTTTAGGGGTACAAGGGGTTTCAGCACAATATAAATAACCCAAGATTAGCATTATAACACTTACCATTACAGAGGTCAAGGCAGTGAACCAGATTTTCTTTCATTCACTCCGACTGCCTGATGAACGGGAAAGGGTGGGATCGATGCCTGCGAATGACAGATGCCTGCCCTCACACAGGAATCAAGACTCCAATGCCCATAACCATGATGATAAAAGCGTCACTGACCTATAGTGGATACCACCGTAGACCACAATGGAAATGAAGGGCTTTAGAAAGTTAAGCCCTGCGTCATGCGTCACAGTGCAGAAAAGTTTAATTACTGTCTGGCTTCTGTCTCCTACCCCAAAGCGAGGCGGGGCAGCCTGGGACAGACATCCCAGAGTTAAATACATCAATTTGTTTAGAGATACAATTGTATCTCTAAACAGATGGATCTATTTCATTTTTTTATTTAGATGTGTAGGAATTTCAGAGGGGCACATATGTGGGCATATTTACAAGCTCTGTGTGCTGCTGGTGCATCACTTTTTGTGACACACCACCAGCGCATAGTGCAGACCCATATCTACAAGACCGCGTGCATGGATTATCATGGCCTTGTAGATATGATGTAAGGCAAGGCAGCACAAGTCGCTGAGTTGCCTTATACTGTGTCAGGGAGGTGTACCATCGGCTTTGCAGTGAGTGTTTCCACACAACACCCCTGGGTTTTCATGCATTCCCAGATTTACAAGAATCTGTAAACCTGGCACAACAAGGAGAAATATCTTTATTTTCCCTTGTTGTTTCCTCTTTCCATGTGTGCTGCATTCTGCTGCACACATAGAAAGAGGAGAATGCCTATCTAGATTGGTTTTTGTGCCTTCCTGCACAAAAACAATCCTGCTGACAACGCAGACACCCTTGCACCATGGTTCAAAGGTGCCAGTGGTGGCGCTAGGCAGCAGTTTGTGCACCAGCGCAGGGTGAAAGGACAGAAATGCACTGCATTTTGTAAATACAATACATTTCTGCCCTTTCCCTGCTGCTCTGGCCTGTGCCCGGGGCTTGTAAATATGCCCCTGAGTCTACATCTTCCTATTTTCATGACCTAGTCCAGTGACTAGAAGCAGCCAGCAGGACGTATAGTGCATGACAAAACAAATAGATTGACACCGGCAAGCAATGGCCATGGCAGTAGGACTGAACTCCAAAGCAATCAGGACATTTTAAGAAACATAACATTTGAAATTCCATCAAAACCTGAATTTTACAGCTGAGGTATAAATAAATATATGATAGACAGAAACTAAAATTTAAAAACAATTCAAATAATCAGATGAAAAATCAAAAAATTATTAACAAATAACAGTGTTGATGCGTTCAATTAGAAAATATTTTGGGTGTTAAGTTAAAAAAAGACTTTGCTTTCGAATCATAGTTTTCGGAGCAAGAAAATTATCTTTGATTGTGGGGAGAAACAGAAAATACTCGATAAAGACCAAAGGCGCCACCTTTGTGGTATGTGGCTGATGGAGGATTCAGGATAATTTCTTTCCGCTCTTTCATGAGAGAGGGCTTTGAAAATAGCCTCAAAAAATGATTTAATTTGTAGTTGGACACTCTTTTAATGCAGAGTCCGGAGCCAGCTTGTTTCAAAAGCAGCTATCGGCAGTTCAGAGACCTAAAAAGATGCCATGCAGTTGATGCGTCCCAAGGAAGCTAGTTGCTTTTCTACCACTGTGGCTGTATTTTACCTAACAACACTCTGCAGATCTTCTCCACTCCCTGGCCCTATTTCAGTGTCCTGTAACGTACTTTATTTTCCTATATCATTCATATGTATTTTTTTTTTCAATTTTCATTTATGTTCAGGAGTGACCTCCAGGGGAGGCTACCACAATGTGAACAGAAATTGCTCTGAAACCGAATAGGCCTTCAGCCTTTTTATCTCTTTTCGTTAATTTCCCGTGTGTAGAGTTTTTATGGTCGTTGTGCGATGCCTTCCTGCAACCGGTACTGCATACACAACCATTAAATAAGTAAGTAATAATAAACAGAGGAATAAAAATCCAGGAAAGGCTGAAAGAAGTTAGGATGAGGAGGGAACACAGGAAAAAGAATGCGCAGAAAGAAGAAAGGTGAACAAGTTCAAGAGGTATGGAACTAAGAGGTGAAAGGAAAGAGTGGAAGAAACTAAAAAGAGCAAACAGATGAGACCAAGGAACAGAGCAAAGAAGAGAGAAAAGAGGAATGGAAAAGCAGAATGTTCAAAAGGAGGAAGAAAAACAACCTAAAAAAGAAGAGACGGAAGACAACCCCTGCAGCACTTGACATTGCACTGTTATGTGCTCCTTGACCCCGCTATGCAGGATGCTTTTGTGTTTGAGGGCCACCAGGGACACAGACCTCTGGTCCCAGCTCAGACCACACATAGGGGCACTGCTTGCAGCTCTGACATCGCACTTTTAAGAGCTCCTTCAATCCTGCAGTGTGGGACGCTTTTGTGTTTGGGGTCCACTAGGGACAGGGACTTCTGACCCCAGCCCTCACTGCGTCTAGAAGTGCTGCCTGTAGCACTTGATATTGCACTCTTAAGCACTCCTTGAATCCCACGGTGCAGGATGCTTTTGTATTTGGGGGCCACCAGGGACACCGACTTTGGGTCCTATCCCACACCTCGCCTGGAGGCGCCACCTGGAGCATTTGGTATCACACTCTCAAGCGGTCCTTGAATCCCGCAGCAAGGAATATTTTTATTTTTGGGGCCACCAGGGACACAGACTTTCAGTCCCAGCCTACACCATGGCTGAAGGAACCTCCTGCAGCATGGCATCATGCTCTTAAGTGCTCCTTGAATCCTGCAGCACAGGACTCTTTAGTGTTTGGGGGGCTTCAGGACAGGGATTTCTGGCCCCGGCAGCATGTGCCTGTAAGCGCTCCCTGCAGTTCTTGATATTGTGCTCTTAAGCACTCCTTGATTTCCGCAGTACGTGACACTTTTGTTTTTATCAGCCGCCAGGGACACAGACTTTGTGTCTCAGCCCACACCATGCCTGGAGGTGCCACCTGCTGCACTTGACAGTGGGTTCATAAGAGCTCCTTGAATCCCACAGCAGGTGATGCTTTTGTGTTTGTGGGCAGCCAGGGACAGAGACCTCTGGTCCAAGTCTGCACTGCGACTGGGGACTCCGCCTACAGCATTTGATATGGCCCTCTCTACAGGGTCTCCCCCAAGCGTTTTGCCTTCCTTCTCCTACTTTTTGCTGGATTTTTGCTTGTTGGCCTTAGTACTCTGTGCACTCTGCCACTGCTAACCAGTGCTAAAACATGATTTGATTGGCATATAGATGATTGGCATATTTAATTTATATAAGTCCCTTATAGAGTGGTATACCATATACCCAGGGCCTGTAAATGCTATCAGTGGGTCTGCAGTACTTATTGTGCCACCCATTTAAGTAGTACTTTAAAATATGACCCTGGTCTGCCATTGCAGCCCGAAGGCAGTGTCCCACTCCCACTTCAACTTGGCATTTACAGCCCTTTGCAAAGCCTTAAACTACTCTTTTATTACATATAAGTCACCCCTAAGGTCGGCCTTGGTAGTCCATACAGCAGGGTGCTGTGTAATTAGAAGGTAGAATATGTACAAGTTAGTTTTTCTTGTCCTAATAGAGAAAAACACCCACATTCGTTTTTTACTACTCTGAAGCCTACTCCTCCATAGAACAACATTGGGATGTCCTTATTACATTTAGTAAGATGTAATGCCTATACCAGAGGTGATAGCTCTGTCATGTTTGATATCAATAAACTTGTAATGATAAACCCTCTTTAACGGTAAAGTTGAATTTATTATTACAAGTTTGAAACTGCCACTTTCGAAAGTTGCCATTTTTCTGGCCCTAGCCCATTGTGCCTGCAGCCTGCCTTAGGTCACATGACTACGTGTAACTGACAGTTAGGACTTTGTGAATTCTTCCCAGACAGTCACACAGTAGCGGAATTAGGAGAGCCTGAATGAGCCATTAACTAATTAGATAGGGGGTGGAGCTTATCACAGCCCCACTTGCACCTGAATAAGCTGGACTCTGCCACCACACAATATGCTTAATGATCTCGTATTGTCAATGCAGCCAGCTAGAATCCAGGGCAGGGGAGCCAGGAAATTCCTGGAACTTCAAAGAACACTTCTGGAAACTTCTCCCAACTTCCAGGACCAGGGCTCCAGGGTATAAAATTAAGGCTCTCAGACCTACATCTCAGTTCACTACTGGACCTGCGAAAGGACTCTCAAAGGACTGCCTGCTGTTGTGACCTGTTGTGCATTCTACCAGACTGCTGCTGTACTTGAAAGAACTGGTTTGCTGCCTGGCACCTGTCTTGAACTTTCAGAGGCCAGCCCTGCTGTGGAGCCCTGTATTTTCACCTGCACCTCAGAAGTGACTCCAAGGGCTAGTTTAGCTGGACTCCTGTTCAGAGCCACAGGGACATAACAGGCTCCCCCAATCTTGAACCCCCACCTGGACCCAGCCTGAGTTAGTCATGAACCCCCAAGAGGTCCCCATCCACTCCTGGACCCTTGGTTGTGACGTTAAAGGTGCCCAGGTGGCCATTCTCTAAAACTGGAGACTTGCTTTTTCAAACCTAATCTTTAAAAATTCATAACTCCAGTTCTAATAATTGGATTTTACTGGTTTTGGTGTCAAATAATTTATTAAAACTTACTCTATTGTTCGTTTAGTTAGTTTTGGATTCTTGTGTTGAATACTACTTTATTACTGTTTGTGTGCTGCATAAATACTTTACACATTGCCTCTAAATTTACCCTGACTGTTTTGTTTGTGCCAATCTACCTAGGGTGAACCACAGGTTAATTTAGTGACTTTTTATGGTTTATCCTGCAAGGGATTCTGGTTGTTTCTTGACCAGGGCTCACACCCCAGTCAACCAACAATTCTGTTTCTCACAGCACTCTTAAGTGCTCCTTGAATCCCACAGTGGGGGATGCTTTGGTGTTTGAGGGCCGCCAGGGACATGGATCTCGGGTCCCAGCTTTCCCTGCCCCTGGAGGCGACGCCTGCAGCACTTGACATCGCATTCTTAAGCACTCCTTGAATTCTGAAGTGCAGGACATGCACAGGACGTGCTCAGGAGCTTTCCAGGCAAAACCCGGGCCAAGGGTGGACCCGTCTGCACCTGTTCGCAGTCAGACGAGGCTAAGTTAGGCCATCCCCTAACATTGGCCTTCTGGAGTAAGTGGCATATTTCTTTATTACACTTTCCATGGCCACAACGCCTACTTATAATTCTATCCTTGGGCAGGTCTTCACCCTGTTGGATTTTGCTGCCTAGTGACGAGGGGTCTGCTGGTGACATTGTGCTTAAAACATTTTGGCTCAAGCACTTTGTTCACTGGAGGCAAACACCCAAACAATCACATACCATGGGTAAGCGAAAAGTAACTGGATGCCCCACACTGCCTCACAAACCAACAAGCATAGACACCATGCTTGGGTGAGCTGACAAATGAGATAGCTCTTAATGAGCGTAGATTGTTGAATGGAATTCGGGAGGGGATCAGGGGAGATCGTTCTTAGTGCTAATATACCCATGGACAAATCCTGTGACCAAACAGTGGAAGGTGCACTAACAGAGGACGGAAAGGAACTCACCTCTAGTTTTGAAAGAGTTAAAAATGGAGACACAGCCTTTGAGAATATTCTTTGCACTTGTTGACTAACTAACTAGCTAAAGCAAGAGGACTAGTAGCTGAGTCCCACAGTCAAAACTCATCAATCTAAAACAGGCAAGGGGCTGGATCCTATGACCTCGGGAACACTAAGCAGTGAGGAAATCTGTACAAAAATATTTGCTATTTCACACAAGCATTTTAACCCAAGGTAAGAGCAACTGGTCACTATGGAAGCTCAACTGGCAAATCTGATCAAGTTCCAGGCCACAATTAACAGCCAGATCAACCTGATTGTTGGTACCATTGAGTGTGCCTGTTACTGTAGTTCTCATGAAAGCCTGGCTGGAAAACCCTCCTGTGCAGCATTACCAGCGCAAGACTGGAATTCCTGTTTTATCGAACAGATTCAATCGGAGCATCACTGGCTCCATTCCTACTGACTGAGGTGTAGGGGTTTCTAGTATTGTCAGGCACAAAGGCCCACCACTGAGCTCAGCTGGCGCACACGGTCATAAGGTCACGGAAAACAAAGAAAGCAGAGGCATGGACTTCAATCCCAGCTCTCCGATTTTAACTCACCCTCAGAAGCTTGCCCTTACATGCTGATACTGGCAGGGGTGCCCCCTTTAAAGCACAACCAAACTGAGACTTGGGGGAAGGCCCACAATAAGGTCACCCACTGGCTGGGCACCCATACAAATTTCAGCATCGCAGATAGCAAGAAGATTCTAATGGTGTGCAGGGTTGTCTGGACTGGCTCATCATTAAAAGATATTGAGGGAGACTGAATTGTAGTGAACTATGGACATCCATCTAGCATAGTGAAGCTACGAAGATCACACAGGTAGGAGCTATTTGTTATTTCTAGTATTGTCACGCTACCTTTGGGATATTTGTATCGACCCATTAAGCAGGTACTCTGCTCGTCTCTACGTGACTGTCAGCCTCAGACAAGTAGGGTACCAATAGGTATGCACCCTTATCAGGTCTCACTAAGAACGATTGACTGGGAGACCCCAGGTTGCCTGTGGAGGTGGTCCTGCCAACTGAATCTGTGGTTGTGCCTGAATGCCCAGCTTCAAGTCATCCTACCTCTCTCTTTGAGGAAGCCCTGCTGACTGACTCTGTGGCTGTGTCCTAACACCCAGTCCTAAGTTTAAATCTTCCAGCCACCAATGCAAAAGTCCATTCTATGAAAATATTAAGATGGAATATTGCTTGTCTTCGCTCCAATATAAATCTCCCGGGCTGGCATTCATTCACAAGAAATGAAGACGTTCTACTATTGCAGGAAACCTTAGCTATTATTCCCATTGCATTTGATGGGCTGCTATGCTTCAGCATACCAGCCAGCCAATCCCATTTAAGCCATGCATTCGGGTACTTAATGGTATGGATCAATCTGGCGCTTAGTGGTCATGCACAGGCCTTAAACATTTCATGTATTGACTTTCAGGTAGTAGTCTTCAAAGGGCCCTTGACCTTAGCCCTCATCAATTTTCACAATAACCACAATGTGCCTAGTCACTGATTCCCTGGTCTATTTTAATACATTGATTTTATTGTGAGGAAAGCCTCTGCTGAGGTAGATTTATGCTTGCCAGGGGACTTTAATACAAGATTACCAATCCGACACCACCGGGAAGCTGTTGTTGAGGGCCCTGATTAAAGAGGGAAGTAGTTGGAGGTCCTCCTTTCTGCTTCTGACTTGCACAATGAGCTGGAAGTGGCTGCCACCGGCGATCTGGGGTTGCCCGTGTAATGCAGGACCAGCTCATCACTCATTAATTATATATTTCTTTCCCACAATCTAATCAATCTGTTGTTATACAACATTATTATTTCCTTAACTTTTGGTGATCACAGTCCAATTGAGATGGCCCTGGCCATGCCATCCAAGGAGATATTCAAAGCAGAGGCTAGGCTCTAGTAACCTAATGCCATCTGCGGATAACCTCAGGCTGGTTTGGAGAATCCTGACGTGCCTCACTTTCTGGGGCAAGTAGATACTGAGAATGTGGAGTTAGTCATGGATTGTATGGCAGATGATGTTGAAAATGGGGTGACAGCTCGCTCCTTTGTGGCCTTTTGTCACCGGATCAAATTGGTTCCTCTCCAATCTCCTTATATCAGCTTACACTGCCTGCAGTTATTTGACCATGAATAATCAGGAGCTAATCGATGACTGTGCTAAGCCCTAAACCCAAGTCCTAGAGAGCCCCCAGTTGTGGCTACCCTCTGGATACGCAGTAAACAAGTAACTATGAGGTGATGGAAGGAAGTCATTACCCAGCAGTGGGTTAGCCCGCACAGTTCTATCCAAACACAGTAAAGGGCATATTCATATTCCCCTAGTGCCACCTTGCGCCACATTAACGTCATTATTCTTGACATTTACGCGGGCCAACGAGGCCGAAATCCCTGCGCCATATTTACAGTAACCCTTTGCGCTACATTATGCCTGTGCCAGGCTTAATGTATGCAAAGGGGACGTTCCCCCGTTCGGGGTGCCGAAAAAATGGTGCAAGGAAATCTATGAGATTTCCTTGCACCAGTTTTTGTGGCATTATGAGAGCTGGTATTAAAAGGGGGGGGGGGGTGGTTCCATTATTTAGAATAGGCCCCTATGTACTATGCAGGAGTAGCACCAACATTTCGGCACTATTCCTGCAGAGTACATCAATAGCATCACATTGAATGATGCTATTGCCCCCTACCCTGTGTCATGGTGTGCCTTATTTTAAATACGGCACACACATGGTGGTGATAGGGGGCACTAAGGGGTGCAGGGAAAGTGGCCCTGCACTCGGTGCAGGGCTACTTTTCATAAATCTATCCCTAAGTCTTTTTGGGGAGCGGTGTCAAATATGAGAACCACCAACCAACTGGCGCCCCCAACTAGCCACCATATAAACAGAAAGGCATGGGTGGCACATTTCTCCTAGATTCACTCTACCGTGGAGTTAGATCCCTTGACAGTTGAGACAGATGTTACCTGTCAATATATACAGATCACCCTGTAGGAAGTCATGCCTGATATACAGAAGAGCACTGGGGTTCAGTCAACAGGCCCGAATAGCAGCCCTATTAAATTATTCAAAAGTAATGCCAATCTTTGGGCCCCATTTAACAGTCTAAATCAATCCAATATGCAAAGTTTCTGGGTCTCAGCAACTATTGTTCCAATTTTAAAAAAGGGTGACTGATCCTCATCTAGTTGTTATTGCCCTGTTTCCTTGCTCCACATACC
This sequence comes from Pleurodeles waltl, assembly GCF_031143425.1. Lineage (NCBI taxonomy): Eukaryota > Metazoa > Chordata > Amphibia > Caudata > Salamandridae > Pleurodeles > Pleurodeles waltl. The sequence goes on along the minus strand of NC_090445.1, from coordinate 1,260,658,538 downwards.
AGCTAAAATGTGGGGCGGGATCTTATATAACAGGATCCTGGAGTGGGCTGCGGGTAACAACATCTTAAATCCATGTCAACATGGCTTTCGTAATCGCATAGGTACTATCCAGCAATGCCTGAACTTGAACTTATTTTAGATAACTACAGGGTGGCAAAACAATCACCATTAAGGCAACCCCTGTTTGAAATGGGGCTGGACGTGGCATTTGTCCATTTCATAGGATCTCTGCATGCAAATACAAAATCCAGGGTTAGATTTGGCCAAAATGACAGTGTCCAAAGAAATCAACATTGAGTGATGGGTCCAGCAATAGTGTATCCTCGCCCCCTTGCTGTTTAGCCTATAAATAAACAAGCTACCTCACAATTGATTTCTTGTACGACAGATGTCCTGCTGCTCATTGGCGCCCCTTTCCCAGAACTGCTATACGCGCACAATGGCGTGTTAATTGCCAGCACACTCAAATCTCTGTACCTGCTAGTTCACTCTTTCGTGCAATTCAAGGCCACCCTTGACTTATTGACAAACTTCACAAAGTTACTTATAATGGTGTGTGGCACTTAATGCATCCGCCTCTCATATTAGTTGGTTCTAATCGTCTAAGTGCTAGCACTCTTCCCTACTTGGGCGTTACTTTTAGTGCAGCTGGTTCTTGGGTCTCGAAAATAACACAGCACAGAGGACAGCTATCTAGAGCATTCAGCTCTCTTCTTAGTCTCCCATTCCCATTGGATGGGAGGGCACTTGCCCTATTGCTGCAAATGTATACTTCCCAATGTGTTCCTGTGGCATCTTACGGAGCGGAAATTTGGGCTACTGTTGATTGTACAGCTCTACAAATGGAAGAAAACCTTTTTTGCAGAAAGATTCTGTCCCTTCCCCATATCTACCCCATTTTATCTGCCACAAAGAGTTGGGTTTAAGTTACCTGAGTGACCAAATTCATACTCGACCTCAATTGTTATGGCTGTCCATTTGGAAAGCAGAAAAAGCATCTCTTATGAGAAATATAATTAACAATTGTTTAGGTAGTGACTGTGGCCTCACCATTCCTTGGTTGGCCTATGTAAAGAAATAATTTGAAAATATCAGCCTAAATCATTTTTTTCACAATGCAGCATCACACGCTCTGCTAGGAAGAAACCAAGAACAAGCCTTACTATGAGCACAGGCACACGCACCGAAGCTAAATAAAGAAACATCTAAACCGACTTTTTCAGCCTGCTTACACTCATGTTCTGAGAACTCCCCTACTAGCTACCTGTGAAATATCAGAGGCAGATGGGAACGTTCCTTAATGTTTCATTTCAGGGGTAATACCATTAAACACCTGCCCTGTTTTCCTTCTGGTTATATGCATAATCTAGAATGTGCCCTTCTATTAACACTTCTGGTCAGTTAATGTTATATTTTACCTTTGTTTGTGTTTTTTACAAAAGATTAACCAAAATGTTTTTGGTTCCTTATTTGAAATCTAGGAAATTCAGACAATGTACTCAGCGTATCATTCATTATCTTCAACAGTTACACAACGAGATTTTGGGGCATATTTATACCTGTTTTGCACCAAATTTGCATCATTTTTTTTACATAAATTTAGTGCAAAAATAACTCCACATTTATACATTGGCGCGAGACCTGTCTAGCGCCAAAGTTATGGAGTTAGAGTCATTTTTTGGACGTGGAAACCTACCTTGCGTCAATGAGATGTAAGGTAGGCGTTCCCGTACAAAAAATGACTCTATGGCCTTAGCGCTATATATATTCCCCATGCTAAAATCACGCACGGGTAGAAGGGGTCAAATAATCGAGCAAACCTTGCTTTTCACCATTATTTAATACCTGGGTTGGGGCAGGCTTTAAGCGACCTGTGGACCTATTTCCATGGTGCAACACCATGGAATAAGCCCACAGGTGCCCTCCCCTGGCCTCAGGGACCCCCCTACCCACACCACAAGGACAGCGGAGTATTGGTGACCCCATCCCACATATGTGTAGGTAAGTACAGGTATTTTTTTTTTAAAGTGTCATTGGGGGCCCTGAAATGGGCCTCCTACATGGCACTGGGTGCAATGGCCATGCCTCGGGGACCCTGGTCCCCTGTGCTGGCCATTGGGGCAGTGGGCATGACTGCTGTCTTTTCTAAGACAGGAGTCATGTGGCATGGATGGTTTTGCATCAGAAAATGACACTAGGCTGGTTAGAGTCATGTTTTTTTTTTACTCTAACCTGCCTAGCGTCATTTTTGGTGCAAACCCCACTTCTCCCAAAACGCCACCGCTACCTGGCTAACATCATTTTTAATTTTTACGCTAGCCTACCCTTTGCCTCGGCTTGCACCATTTTATAAATATGGTTCCCTGCTGGTGCTCAAGAATGGTGCAAGCCGGTGCAGAACTTTTTGATGCAAAACTGTGTTAGTGCAGTTTTGGACCAAAAAGTATAAATATGCCTCTTGATTTTGATGTTTCTTCCTGCACGCTGCAGTACGTTCGTGGGCCATAGTGCACTTTAATTGAAATTATTCGATTCAATATTGTTTTAGACTGTTGATTTACATGTTATCAGGCTTGCATGCTGTCAGTTCATTTGAGAACGCCAAGGAGACCGCGAATATATTTGTTTTTATTGCACTTACGCACTTATGCTCTTTTTTGACGCACTGATAGTCTATGTAAAAAGTCAAGCAGCTGTTTGGCCATGTATGCTCGTTTTTATTGTCCATTACGCACTCTTTTAATCCATGGAAAATCTTGAAGTGAAGTTGGAAATGCACCCTTGTTGTATTGCCTTTATGAATTTTTTTATAGCTGCTGTTGCAACCAAATAACGTTTTTGATTCTATTCGTGAGAAGGGGAACAAAGTAATGAGGTGGAGGAAGGAGGTTAGAAGGAGAAAAGGTAAGAGAAAATAAACCAAAGATAGTGAGTTGAAAGATAGTAAAAAGGATTCATCAGCAAGAAAGGAGGGAGAAAGGACAAAAGGGAAGGGATTTAGAGGAAAGAAAGAGGAAAGGAACGGGAAAAAGGGAAACTAAGGGGATGCATATATGGATGAACAGATTGATTTATAGAGAGAAACGTGAGAAAAATAAAAACCGAAACAAAGGTGTTGCTTAGTAAAGAAAAACAAGAAAGGCTGAGTTGGTAGTAGGAAAGCAAAGCAACCTTTATTCGCAGCTAGGACACAGAGCCCTTAAAAATTAACAGGTTAGAAGGAGCTTTTGCAGACAGCGCCATCAAAATGTAGTGAGCTGGATGTAGGAGATCAAATTAACACCTCCGGTTTCTGTGGATAATAGGATTTTATTAGCTGCTAGTTTACCAGCATGGTGCTCGCAACAGAGATAGTCGATTTGGCGCTGCCACTGAAGGCATGGCAAGCTGAGACGAAGTGGAAAAGCCCCTGCCAGGACTGTAATTTCACTCAGTCTGACCACATGTCTCCAGAGAGAGGGGTTTATCTCACTAACAAGACACAAAAGAAACTGAGAACACCAATTGCAAATACCTCTCCCTTCCATTATAATCTTAGCACACTCTAAGGCATAAGGCTGAGGTTCAGAATAAAGCTTGGATGGTAAGAATGTAATTTTATGTTTTCAAACTGTGCCTAGAGGCAGTCTCTTTATGTGAGACAGGTTACTGTCATAAAGGCAATCCCAGTGCACCTTTGGCCTCGAAACAACAATACTCATTAACAGGACAATAACTTGATCTAGACACATTCGTCCACTTTAAGCAAAATAAGCAGTTTTTTGTTAGGCTTACTGTTTTCCTGTTCGACAAAGCACTCCTTTCTTTAAATCTCATTTTGTTCAACCAGTTATAAATTCTCGACTTTGAGGAATCCCATTTTCTTGCCTGTAATCTTAGGGCTTTTTGTCCTATGACTTGTTTAGTCCTAAAATCAAATGTTTCCAAGTACAGCACACCACCATGTAGCTAAGTAAATGCATTCGGTAAAATACCATTATGATTTCACATGTATAACTGCAATAGGAACCTAGAATAGAAGCTAACAAGCCCCATTATTAACTGCTCGCTGATTCACAACTTTAGGTACAAATCCCTAATGTTTGCCCTAAATGAAAGAGACTGAATCATAAATTCTACAACACATAGACAGGTGTGTTACTTTGGTCCGCTCTACGCAATCACCAGCTCTTTCAGTGAGCACGTATTTTCATGCACAAAGACTGTTTTCAAATGTCTCTTCCCTTGCCGTCAAAGGGTAGGCCATGTAATAGGTGTAATTGCTCCTTCAAGCTCAATTTAATTTACATGTAGCAGTGGCCGATCTAATGACCATAATAGCGTTGCAAATATTAGTGCTTTTCTTTGTTCAGTTTTGAGAACCATTATGGCATCTCTCGATGGATCATAAACGACCTTATTCCCCCAAGGATTTTGGTGCTGCACACTTTCAGCCTGGTCCACAAATCAATACGTTCAGTAGTATGTGAAGCACATTAGGTTGTACAAAAAGGAAAGGAGATATTTTACTCTGAAACCATGAAGGTTTCTGAAATGATAATGGCTTACAGAAGGTAAAAATCTGGTAAGCAACAATTTATCATTAGAATGTATATGTTCAGATACAAGTAAATCAAATTAAATCAATGTCAGAACCCCTTTCAGGTGGCCACGATGCATGGAGGGGCTTCTGGGCCCAACCGTCGAGGTGGAGGACTTTTACTACAGATGCCCGGGGCCTGACCTACTATGGACCCTGAACACTTGGGCCAAGTACACTTTCTGCATTTGACTATGAGTCGTAACACGGTCAAGCAGTCCAAGGATCCCTCAAGGGGTAAGGAGGATAAAGGGTAATGAATATGGACTCACAACTCAAAATGTGTGCAGTAGCAACAATAAGTCATTGTCCAGCCAAATACTTTTATGCAATAAGAGAAATATGTTATTTCTACCACTTACTAAAATCAAGGAAAAATACAACATTCACAACAATTACACAATAACCCAGAGGTAAGGGCTCTATTGTTTCCTTGCCGGGCTCCTGTCCCACTTCCTCCTCGCTCTAGCAATAGAAGTTGTTTCCCATTTTCTTTTGCCAACATCCAGGGTATGCCCTCACTAATCCAATTTCACTCTGTTCTAAAGTCAAAAGGTGTTTTCATCGATGACATGCTATCTGGTCAGCAAGTTCCCCAAAGGCTGACTGGCCAGAATTCAGTCTTACTTTCACCTGCAGGCTCGGGGTGGAGGGGTCTGAAATTTGTGAGCATGATCCCTTTACGGGCACCAGAGCAGCAGTGGCTGGTGTAGGTGAGTTCACTGCACGCATCTCAGGCAAGTTGCACTCGCTGATCCCCAGTCTTCTCACATGCAGTTGCACTCCTGCAGCGACCAGAAGGTCCTTGCGGCTCCATGTTACAGGTACGTTTTTGGATCTCTCTCAAGAAGATGTTGAGAAGTTTCTGATGCTGATCCCTTACCTGGAGGTAGATGCATGGGAAGTTAATCGGCAGCCTCACTCCTTCAATGGTGCTCTGGGTCAGAACACACCTCTGACTAGTTCCAGTGACCTCAAACAATGAGGGGAAAGGGGGATATTAAGGGTCCAGTGTAAAGTCGCCCACCATGTATGTACAGTACAGCAAGGTACACAGTTTCAGGAAGGAGGCCCTGCTTAGACCCCTCTAAGGGATACAGGTCACTTTAGGCACTTCTATCATTAGAAGCAAGAGCCCTCACACACCTAATCGAGCATCATGCTTCACCATTGGGCCTGCTCCTCATCAGACCAGTGCTGCAATGTCCGGATATCTTTTGATCAATGATGTTGGTTGAGTGCAGGGATGGACTGGCCCTGTCGGTGAAAAGAGTGAAGGACTCTAAAGTGAATTTAAAATTGACAATAGGCACTCAAACCTCTGTATTTATTAGATACCTAGGGGGTTTGTGTCAAGGTTAAAAACAAGAATAGGAGTGCCAAAGAAGATAATGTTCCTGCACTCACTGCAAACTAGGTGAGAAAAAGTGGGGGAGAAAGAACTTCCTCCTTCCCTATAAATAAGTTGACATGTTTCACATCTATGGGAGACTCTAAAGGATCAAGTGGTGTTTCCTTAGGATCCACAGCATCACTGCAGCATGACACCATATATAAACTAAAGCGCATTGTAGCGTCCTACTGCTGGAGAGGTGCATGCATACATTGAGTGCAGCATGAGGGCAGGAGAGGTAAATAAAAAAAAGAAGTACCTCAGAAGCCTGCAGCATGTGGAAGGACACTGGTGCCCGCCACTGATCTCCAACCGGAAGTAGCACTTTTTCCAAGCTCCATCCGAGCTCCAGAGAACTGCCTTAGCCTGAAGGAGAGGAGAGGAAGTACAACCTAATTATGTAAGGATTCCTGCTCACCTATTAGAAGCAAGGAAAGGAGAGTGACCAGAGAAGCCAACCAACGGAAAGTAATGGGAAGCTTGTGGGTGGGCTGTAAGTCTCTTTTCAGATTTATTTTGTCAAAGACAAAAGATTTTTCCACAGCCAAAACCTAAAAATTAAATTTGTGTAGTTACTGCACGTAAATTGGTAGAATAGTTGAGGTCTTGAAAGAAGAGGAAAACTTCAAGAAGACAAGGAAAGATTAAACAACACGACCATTGTGTAGGGTCTCTAATATAATCAAACATGCAGAACCACAATTCAGTAGCGCTATATGTCCATACTCAACATATGTCTCATTTGGTATTGCCAGATTATTCCATGTACACCAAATACAATGTATGAAATCCTGGGATTTCATGTTGCAGTCACTGTTATCAGGTTTGTATGCCGGATGAGGTCAAAGGGAGCATAGTAAGTGTACCGAGCTCAGAAGGGGCTAATGTGTTTAATCAATACCGAGCATTAGAAATGTATTTTGTTGTGTGGGGAGATCTGGAAACCGACGTCAAGCACTATTTTGCATGGTTCAATATTGGCAAGCCTAATTTTCCACACAAACATTCCATGTATTGTTTACAATGCTACCAATTTAATATACTGTTCCTCATTGAAATTGTTTTTCCAGAAGGCACTTTATAGCAAATGTATTTCATGTAATATAAAAACTTTATTTATTTAACCCCTTCGCTGCCAGGCCTTTTCCCCCAAAGGTGGCAGGCCTTTTTTTGGCTATTTGGGGTAGGGCACGCTTAGGCCCTCATAACTTTTTGTCCACATAAACTACCCACGCCAAATTTGTGTCCTGCTTTTCCAACATCCTAGGGATTCTAGAGGTACCCAGATTTTGTGGGTTCCCCTGAGGGAGACCAGGAAATTAGCCAAAATACAGTGAAAATTTCGTTTTTTTAAAAACAATTGGAAAAAAGGGCTACAGAGGAAGGCTTCTGTTTTTTTCCCTGAAATTGGCATCAAGAAAGGGTTTGCAGTGCTAACATCACCAGCTTCCCAGCTGTCAGGAACAGCCAGACTTGAATCAGAAAACACAATTTTTCAACACAATTTTGGCATATTACTGGGACATACCCAATTTTTACGATTTTTTGTGCTTTTAGCCTCCTTCCAGTCAGTGACCGAAATGGGTGTGAAACCAATGCTGGATCCCAGACACCTAACCATTTATGAAAAGCAGACAAAATTCTGAAATAATCAATGGGTAATTTTTGTAGATCCTACAAGGGTTTTCTACAGAAAATAACAACTGAAATAAAAAAATATTGAAATTGAGGTGAAAAAAAAGCAATTTTTCTCTACGTTTTACTCTGTAACTTTTTCCTGCAATGTCAGATCTTTTAAAGCAATACACCGTTACATCTGCTGGAATCTTCTGGTTGCGGGGGTATATAGGGCTTGTAGCTTCATCAAGAACCCTATGTACCCAGATCCAATAAATGAGCTGCACCTTGCAGTGGGTTTTCATTCTATACCGAATATGCAGCAATTAATTTGCTGAAATATAGAGTCAAAAATAGGTATCAATAAAACCTTTGTATTTCCAAAATGGACACAAGATAAGGTGTTGAGGAACAGTGTTTATTTGTACATCTCTGAATTCTTGGGTGCCCATAATAGCATGTGAATTTCAGGGAATTTCTCAAATAGACGTCATTTTTACACACTGTGTTATATTTGGAAGGAAAAAATGTAGAGAAAGATAAGGGGCAATAACATTTGTTTTGGTATTCTATGTTCCCCCAAGTCTCCTGATAAAAATGGTACCTCACTTGTGTGGGTAGGCCTACTGCCCCCAACAGGAAATGCTCCAAAACACAAAGTGGGCACATCACGTTTTCTCAAAGAAAACAGAGGTGTTTTTTGCAAAGTGCCTACCTGTGGATTTTGGCCTCTAGCTCAGCCGCCACTTAGGGAAACCTACCAAACATGCACATTTTTTAAAACTAGAGACCTAGGGGAATCCAGACGGGGTGACTTGTGGGGCTCTCACCAGGTTCTGTTACCCATAATCCTTTGCAAACCTCAAAATGTGGCTAAAAAAACACTTTTCCCTTACATTTCGATCACAGAATGTTCTGGAATCTGAGAGAAGCCACAAATTTCCTTCCACCCAGCGTTCCCCCAAGTCTCCCGATAAAAATGGTACCTCACTTGTGTGGGTAGGCCTAGTGCCCGCTACAGGAAATGCTCCAAAACACAAAGTGGACACATCACATTTTCTCAAAGAAAACAGAGGTGTTTTTTGCAAAGTGCCTACCTGTGGATTTTGGCCTCTAGCTCAGCCGCCACCTAGGGAAACCTACCAACCCTATGCATTTTTTAAAATTAGATGTAGGAGGCTGGACTGGCTTGTAGTGAGTACCAAGGGGTACTTGCACCTTGCACCAGGCCCAGTTATCCCTTATTAGTGTATAGGGTGTCTAGCAGCTTAGGCTGATAGATAATGGTAGATTAGCAAAGCAGCTCAGGCTGAACTAGGAGACGTGTGAAGCTACTACAGTACCACTTAGTGTCATATGCACAATATCATAAGAAAACACAATACACAGTTATACTAAAAATAAAGGTACTTTATTTTTATGACAATATGCCAAAGTATCTTAGAGTGTACCCTCAGTGAGAGGATAGGAAATATACACAAGATATATATACACAATAGCAAAAATATGCAGTATAGTCTTAGAAAACAGTGCAAACAATGTATAGTTACAATAGGATGCAATGGGGAAACATAGGGATAGGGGCAACACAAACCATATACTCCAGAAGTGGAATGCGAACCACGAATGGACCCCAAACCTATGTGACCTTGTAGAGGGTCGCTGGGACTATTAGAAAATAGTGAGAGTTAGAAAAATAACCCTCCCCAAGACCCTGAAAAGTGAGTGCAAAGTGCACTAAAGTTCCCCTAAGGACAAAATAGTCGTGTTAGAGGGAGAATGCAAGGAAAACACAAATCAGCAATGCAACAACGATGGATTCCTGTCTGAAGGTACCTGTGGAACAAGGGGACCAAGTCCAAAAGTCACAAGCAGCTCGGAGATGGGCAGATGCCCAAGAAATGCCAGCGGTTGGTGCAAAGAAGCTCTTTCTAGGCTGAAGAACTGTAAATACTGCAGGAACGACAAGGGCTAGAGACTTCCTCTTTGGAGGATGGATCCCCCACGCCTTGGAGAGTCGTGCAGAAGTGTTTTCCCGCCGGATGGACGCCAACAAGCATTGCTACACGCAAATCGTGCGTTTGGCGTTTTTGGACGCTGCTGGGGCCCAGGAGGGACCAGAAGGTCGCAAATTGGACCTGCAGAGAGAGGGGACGTCGAGCAAGACAAAGAGCCCTCACTGAAGCAGGTAGCACCCGGAGAAGTGCCTGAAACAGGCACTACGAGGATGCGTGAAACGGTGCTCGCCGAAGTTGCACAAAGGAGTCCCACGTCGCCGGAGACCAACTTAGAAAGTCGTGCAATGCAGGTTAGAGTGCCGTGGACCCAGGCTTGGCTGTGCACACAGGATTTCCGCCGGAAGTGCACAGGGGCCGGAGAAGCTTGCAAAGTCGCGGTTCCCAGCAATGCAGCTCAGCGAGGTGAGGCAAGGACTTACCTCCACCAAACTCGGGCTGAAGAGTCACTGGACTGTGGGGGTCACTTGGACGGTGTCGCTGGATTCGAGGGACCTCGCTCGTCGTGCTGAGAGGAGACCCAAGGGACCGGAGATGCAGCTTTTTGGTGCCTGCGGTTGCAGGGGGAAGATTCCGTCGACCCACGGGAGATTTCTTCGGAGCTTCTGGTGCAGAGAGGAGGCAGACTACCCCCACAGCATGCACAAGCAGGAAAACAGTCGAGAAGGCGGCAGGATCAGCGTTACAGAGTTGCAGTAGTCGTCTTTGCTACTTTGTTGCAGGTTTGCAGGCTTCCAGCGCGGTCAGCGGTCGATTCCTTATCAGAAGGTGAAGAGGGAGATGCAGAGGAACTCGGCTGAGCTCATGCATTCGTTATCTAAAGTTTCCCCAGAGACAGAGACCCTAAATAGCCAGAAAAGAGGGTTTGGCTACCTAGGAGAGAGGAAAGGCTACTAACACCTGAAGGAGCCTATCACAAGGAGTCTCTGACGTCACCTGGTGGCACTGGCCACTCAGAGCAGTCCAGTGTGCCAGCAGCACCTCTGTTTCCAAGATGGCAGAGGTCTGGAGCACACTGGAGGAGCTCTGGACACCTCCCAGGGGAGGTGCAGGTCAGGGGAGTGGTCACTCCCCTTTCCTTTGTCCAGTTTCACGCCAGAGCAGGGGCTAAGGGGTCCCTGAACCGGTGTAGACTGGCTTATGCAGAATTGGGCACATCTGTGCCCAACAAAGCATTTCCAGAGGCTGGGGGAGGCTACTCCTCCCCTGCCTTCACACCATTTTCCAAAGGGAGAGGGTGTCACACCCTCTCTCAGAGGAAGTTCTTTGTTCTGCCATCCTGGGCCAGGCCTGGCTGGACCCCAGGAGGGCAGCTGCCTGTCTGAGGGGTTGGCAGCAGCAGCAGCTGCAGAGAAACCCCAGGAAGGGCAGTATGGCAGTACCAGGGTCTGTGCTACAGGCCACTGGGATCATGGAATTGTACCAACAATGCCAGGATGGCATAGAGGGGGCAATTCCATGATCATAGACATGTTACATGGCCATATTCGGAGTTACCATGGTGAAGCTACATATAGGTAGTGACCTATATGTAGTGCACGCGTGTAATGGTGTCCCCGCACTCACAAAGTTCAGTGAATTGGCTCTGAACAATGTGGGGGCACCTTGGCTAGTGCCAGGGTGCCCTCACACTAAGTAACTTTGCACCTAACCTTTACCAGGTAAAGGTTAGACATATAGGTGACTTATAAGTTACTTAAGTGCAGTGTAAAATGGCTGTGAAATAACTTGGACGTTATTTCACTCAGGCTGCAGTGGCAGGCCTGTGTAAGATTTGTCAGAGCTCCCTATGGGTGGCAAAAGAAATGCTGCAGCTCCTGGAACCCCAATACCCTGGGTACCTCAGTACCATATACTAGGGAATTATAAGGGTGTTCCAGTAAGCCAATGTAAATTGGTAAAAATGGTCACTAGCCTGTCAGTGACAATTTGGAAAGAAATGAGAGAGCATAACCACTGAGGTTCTGATTAGCAGAGCCTCAGTGAGACAGTTAGTCACTACACAGGTAACACATTCAGGCACACTTATGAGCACTGGGGCCCTGGGTTACCAGGGTCCCAGTGACACATACAACTAAAACAACATATATACAGTGAAAAATGGGGGTAACATGCCAGGCAAGATGGTACTTTCCTACACAACCCCCCCCCAAACGAAGGACAATAAGACTAGCCATTACCTGATGAGTCTTCATTGTCTAAGTGGAAATATCTGGAGAGTCCATCTGCATTGGAGTGGCTACTCCCAGGTCTATGTTCCACTGTATAGTCCATTCCCTGTAGGGATATGGACCACCTCAACAATTTAGGATTTTCACCTTTCATTTGTTTTAGCCAAAGTAGAGGTTTGTGGTCTGTCTGAACAATGAAGTGAGTGCCAAACAGGTATGGCCTCAACTTCTTCAGAGCCCAGACCACAGCAAAGGCCTCCCTCTCAATGGCAGACCAACGCTTTTCTCTAGGGGTCAACCTTCTACTAATATAAGCAACAGGTTGATCCTGGCCCTCAGAATTAAGTTGTGATAGGACTGCCCCTACTCCTAATTCAGATGCATCAGTTTGGACATAGAATTTTTTAGAGTAACAAGGGCTTTTCAGGACAGGTGCAGAGCACATGGCCTGCTTCAGCTCCTCAAAAGCTTTCTGACAGTTTGCTGTCCATAATACCTTTTTAGGCATTTTCTTGGATGTGAGGTCATTAAGAGGGGCTGCAATGGAGCCATAGTTCTTAATGAACCTCCTGTAATACCCAGTGAGGCCTAGGAAGGCTCTCACCTGAGTCTGAGTGGTAGGGGGAACCCAATCAATAATAGTTTGGATTTTCCCCTGAAGTGGTGCAATCTGTTCCCCACCAACAAGGTGTCCCAGATAAACCACCTTACCCTGCCCTATCTGGCACTTTGAAGCCTTGATAGTGAGGCCTGCCTTTTGCAGGGCCTCCAAAACTTTCCAAAGGTGGACCAGGTGATCATCCCAGCTGGAGCTAAAGACAGCTATATCATCCAAATATGCTGCACTGAAAGCTTCCAGCCCTTGCAGGACTGTGTTCACCAACCTCTGAAAAGTGGCAGGTGCATTTTTCAAACCAAAAGGCATTACAGTAAACTGGTAATGTCCTCCAATGGTAGAAAATGCAGTCTTAGGTTTAGCATCTTCTGACATTTTGATCTGCCAATACCCTGCAGTCAAATCAAAAGTGCTTAGATACTTGGCAGATGCCAGTGTATCTATGAGCTCATCTGCCCTGGGTATAGGGTGAGCATCAGTTTTGGTTACCAAGTTGAGACCTCTATAGTCTACACAAAACCGCATTTCTTTCTTTCCATCTTTAGAATTGGGTTTTGGTACCAGTACCACAGGAGAAGCCCATGGACTGTCAGAGTGCTCAACCACTCCTAGTTCCAACATCTTCTGAACTTCTTGCTTTATGCAGTCCCTGACATGGTCAGGCTGCCTATGGATCTTACTTTTGACAGGTAAACTGTCTCCAGTATCTATAGTGTGCTCACACCAAGAAGTGGTGCCTGGCACAATGGAGAAGAGTTCTGAAAATTGTCCTAGGAGATTTATGCAATTATCTTTCTGCTCAGCAGTAAGACAATCAGCCAAAACTACACCTTCCACAAGAGCATCTTGTTCTGTGGAAGAGAAGAGATCAGGTAGAGGATCACTGTCTTCTTCCTGTCCCTCATCTGTTGCCATGAGCAGGGTGAGATCAGCCCTGTCATAGTAGGGTTTCAGGCGGTTGACATGGAGCACCCTAAGGGGACTCCTGGCAGTGCCTAAGTCAACCAAGTAGGTGACTTCACCCTTCTTTTCAACAATTGTGTGGGGTCCACTCCATTTATCTTGGAGTGCTCTTGGGGCCACAGGCTCCAAGACCCACACTTTCTGCCCTGGTTGGTACTGAACCAAAACAGCCTTCTGATCATGCCATTGCTTCTGGAGCTCTTGGCTGGCCTGAAGGTTTTTACTGGCCTTTATCATGTACTCAGCCATCCTTGATCTGAGGCCAAGTACATAATCCACAATATCCTGCTTAGGAGCTTTTAAAGGTTGTTCCCAACCCTCCTTTACAAGTGTGAGTGGACCCCTAACAGGGTGTCCAAAAAGAAGTTCAAAGGGGCTGAAGCCCACTCCTTTCTGGGGTACCTCCCTGTAGGCAAAAAGGAGGCATGGTAGAAGGATATCCCATCTCCTGCGGAGTTTTTCAGGGAGTCCCATAATCATGCCTTTGAGAGTTTTATTAAATCTCTCCACCAGTCCATTTGTTTGTGGATGATAGGGTGTTGTGAACTTGTAAGTTACACCACACTCCTTCCACATGGCCTTTAAGTATGCAGACATGAAATTACTTCCCCTGTCTGATACTACTTCCTTTGGGAAGCCCACCCTGGAAAATATTCCCAGGAGGGCCTTTGCCACTGCAGGAGCTGTAGTGGTCCTTAAAGGAATAGCTTCAGGATATCTTGTGGCATGGTCCACTACCACTAAGATAAACCTATTGCCTGAAGCAGTAGGAGGGTCAAGGGGGCCAACTATGTCAACCCCTACCCTTTCAAAGGGAACCCCAACCACAGGCAGTGGGATAAGGGGTGCCTTTGGAGTGCCACCTGTCTTGCCACTGGCTTGACAGGTTTCACAGGACTTACAAAATTCTTTTGTGTCCTCAGACATCCTAGGCCAATGAAACAGTGGTACCAATCTGTCCCAAGTTTTCATTTGACCCAGGTGCCCAGCTAAGGGAATGTCATGTGCCAGTGTTAGGAGGAACTTTCTGTACTCCTGAGGAATCACTAATCTCCTGGCAGCTCCAGGTTTAGGATCCCTATGCTCAGTGTACAAGAGGTTGTCCTCCCAGTAAACTCTGTGTGAGTCACTGACATCCCCATTAGCCTGTTTGACAGCTTGCTGTCTGAGACCCTCTAATGTGGGACAGGTTTGCTGTGCCACACTCAGCTCCTCTCTGGCAGGCCCCCCTTCACCCAAAAGCTCAGCAGTGTCTGCTTCCAGCTCCTCTGGTGTAGGTTCTGCACAGGGAGGGAATTCTTCTTCCTCAGAAGTAGAATCCACTGTAGAGGGAGGGATAGTAGGAAGTGGTTTGCTTCTACTAGCCCTAGCTTTAGGGAGCACTTGGTCCATTGTTCCAGGATCCAAGCTTCCCTGTCCTTTTTGCTTTTTGGCCTGAGCCCTTGTCAAAGCAAAAATATGCCCTGGGATGCCCAGCATTGCTGCATGGGCCTCCAACTCCACATCTGACCAAGCTGATGTCTCCAAATCGTTCCCTAATAGACAGTCTACAGGTAAATCTGAAGCTACCACAACTTTCTTTGGACCAGATACCCCCCCCCAGTTGAGATTTACAACAGCCATGGGGTGGCTTTGTGTTATGTTGTGAGCATCGGTTACTTGGTACTGGTGTCCAAGTATGTGTTGTTCAGGGTGCACCAGTTTCTCAATCACCATTGTGACACTGGCACCTGTGTCCCTGTAGGCCTGGACCTCAACACCATTTATTAGGGTTAGTTGCTTGTACTTCTCCAAGTTATGGGGGCAAGCAACCAAAGTGGCTAAGTCAATAGCCCCTTCAGAGACTAAAGTAGCCTCTGTGGTCTCCCTAATCAGACCAACCCCAACTAAATTACCAAAAGTGAGCCCAGCTACTCCCTTGGATTGGCTATTAGTAGGTTTGCTCCCACCACCACTGCTATTAGTAGGGACACTAGGTGTAGCAGTAGGGGTTGTAGTGGTAGGAGCTGTGGTGCCTTTCTTTGGACAACTGGGATCTGTTGTCCAATGGCCTTTTATCTTACATAAATAGCACCATGGTTTCTTTTCCTTGTTCTGATTAAAGGAGGATTTGGGCCCACCACCCCCACCAGAGTGTTTTTGTGGGCCTGATGAAGACTCATTTTTAGATTTGTCCCCACCCTTGTCAGAAGACTTACCATCCTTCTTTTTGTTGCCATCTTTGTCACCCCCTGTATGAACTTTTCTGTTCACTCTTGTTCTGACCCATTTGTCTGCCTTCTTTCCCAATTCTTGGGGAGAGGTCAGATCAGAGTCCACCAAGTACTGGTGCAACAAATCAGACACACAATTATTAAGAATATGCTCTCTCAGGATCAAGTTATACAGGCTGTCATAATCAGTAACTTTACTGCCATGTAACCACCCCTCCAAGGCCTTCACTGCCTGGTCAATGAAATCAACCCAGTCTTGTGAAGACTCCTTTTTGGTATCTCTGAACTTTATCCTGTACTGTTCAGTGGTTAAGCCATAACCATCCAGGAGTGCATTCTTAAGAACTTGGAAATTGTTAGCATCATTTTCTTTTACAGTAAGGAGCCTATCCCTACCTTTTCCAGTAAATGATAGCCATAAGATAGCAGCCCACTGCTTTTGAGGGACATCCTGTACAGCACAGGCCCTCTCAAGTGCAGCAAACCACTTGGTAATGTCATCCCCCTCCTTGTAAGGGGGAACTATCTTATGCAGATTCCTGGAATCATGCTCTTTTGCAGGATGACTATGGGGAATACTGCTGCTGCCACCATGGGTATCTAAACCCATCTTCTGTCTTTCCCTCTCTATTTCTAAAGACTGTCTATCCAAATCCAGCTGTTGCTTCTTGAGCTTCAGTCTGGTTTGTTCCACTCTCAATTTATTGAGCTCCCTTTCTAACAATCTGTCATCAGGGTGGGTGGGAGGGACATTTCTAGATACAGAGGTATGATGGGAATGAACAGAAGGAGACCTGTCCCTTACAGAGGGCACCCTAACAGCTTGGCTACCAGCATAATGTGAGAGCACATCATCAGTATGATGTGATTCAACCTCTGTACCAACTATGCTAGACTGTCTAGTAATGGGCAGGCTGAGAAGTTTCTTTCCTGAACCTTTTCCTGGGGGAGTCCCTGGATCAGATTGAGAACCATTAGCTACTTTTTCTACAGATTGGGCACTTATGGCCTTATCCTGTACTCTAAGCATATTAATTAACAGTTCTAAGGAAGGATTCTTCCCTACACTCAAACCTCTCTCTATGCAGAGACTCCTTGCTCCTTTCCAGCTAAGGTGATCATATGCAAGTTTGGACAGTTCAACTTTTTGGCCTGTGCCAGACATTTTTAGAGAGAGTTAAAGTGATAGACAAAGAGAAAAAAGTTTTCAGAACTTTTTGGAAAGACAGAAAAAAACTTTTTAAACTTTTAAGAACTTTTTGAAAGTTTAGAAGTACTTTTCAGCACTTAGAAAAGAGTGAAAAGAGGAAATGCAAAACTTTTTGGCTATGTGTATATACACTGACCTTGTTTTGTATATTTTTCTCTTATGAAAAGTACAATGACAAGAGTGGTAAGTAGTCTCAAAGCACTTATCCCACCGCTGCACAACCAAAGTAGGAGGCTGGACTGGCTTGTAGTGAGTACCAAGGGGTACTTGCACCTTGCACCAGGCCCAGTTATCCCTTATTAGTGTATAGGGTGTCTAGCAGCTTAGGCTGATAGATAATGGTAGCTTAGCAAAGCAGCTCAGGCTGAACTAGGAGACGTGTGAAGCTACTACAGTACCACTTAGTGTCATATGCACAATATCATAAGAAAACACAATACACAGTTATACTAAAAATAAAGGTACTTTATTTTTATGACAATATGCCAAAGTATCTTAGAGTGTACCCTCAGTGAGAGGATAGGAAATATACACAAGATATATATACACAATAGCAAAAATATGCAGTATAGTCTTAGAAAACAGTGCAAACAATGTATAGTTACAATAGGATGCAATGGGGAAACATAGGGATAGGGGCAACACAAACCATATACTCCAGAAGTGGAATGCGAACCACGAATGGACCCCAAACCTATGTGACCTTGTAGAGGGTCGCTGGGACTATTAGAAAATAGTGAGAGTTAGAAAAATAACCCTCCCCAAGACCCTGAAAAGTGAGTGCAAAGTGCACTAAAGTTCCCCTAAGGACAAAATAGTCGTGTTAGAGGGAGAATGCAAGGAAAACACAAATCAGCAATGCAACAACGATGGATTCCTGTCTGAAGGTACCTGTGGAACAAGGGGACCAAGTCCAAAAGTCACAAGCAGCTCGGAGATGGGCAGATGCCCAAGAAATGCCAGCGGTTGGTGCAAAGAAGCTCTTTCTAGGCTGAAGAACTGTGAATACTGCAGGAACGACAAGGGCTAGAGACTTCCTCTTTGGAGGATGGATCCCCCACGCCTTGGAGAGTCGGGCAGAAGTGTTTTCCCGCCGGATGGACGCCAACAAGCCTTGCTACACGCAAATCGTGCGTTTGGCGTTTTTGGACGCTGCTGGGGCCCAGGAGGGACCAGAAGGTCGCAAATTGGACCTGCAGAGAGAGGGGACGTCGAGCAAGACAAAGAGCCCTCACTGAAGCAGGTAGCACCCGGAGAAGTGCCAGAAACAGGCACTACGAGGATGCGTGAAACGGTGCTCGCCGAAGTTGCACAAAGGAGTCCCACGTCGCCGGAGACCAACTTAGAAAGTCGTGCAATGCAGGTTAGAGTGCCGTGGACCCAGGCTTGGCTGTGCACACAGGATTTCCGCCGGAAGTGCACAGGGGCCGGAGAAGCTTGCAAAGTCGCGGTTCCCAGCAATGCAGCCCAGCGAGGTGAGGCAAGGACTTACCTCCACCAAACTCGGGCTGAAGAGTCACTGGACTGTGGGGGTCACTTGGACGGTGTCGCTGGATTCGAGGGACCTCGCTCGTCGTGCTGAGAGGAGACCCAAGGGACCGGAGATGCAGCTTTTTGGTGCCTGCGGTTGCAGGGGGAAGATTCCGTCGACCCACTGGAGATTTCTTCGGAGCTTCTGGTGCAGAGAGGAGGCAGACTACCCCCACAGCATGCACAAGCAGGAAAACAGTCGAGAAGGCGGCAGGATCAGCGTTACAGAGTTGCAGTAGTCGTCTTTGCTACTTTGTTGCAGGTTTGCAGGCTTCCAGCGCGGTCAGCGGTCGATTCCTTATCAGAAGGTGAAGAGGGAGATGCAGAGGAACTCGGCTGAGCTCATGCATTCGTTATCTAAAGTTTCCCCAGAGACAGAGACTCTAAATAGCCAGAAAAGAGGGTTTGGCTACCTAGGAGAGAGGAAAGGCTACTAACACCTGAAGGAGCCTATCACAAGGAGTCTCTGACGTCACCTGGTGGCACTGGCCACTCAGAGCAGTCCAGTGTGCCAGCAGCACCTCTGTTTCCAAGATGGCAGAGGTCTGGAGCACACTGGAGGAGCTCTGGACACCTCCCAGGGGAGGTGCAGGTCAGGGGAGTGGTCACTCCCCTTTCCTTTGTCCAGTTTCGCGCCAGAGCAGGGGCTAAGGGGTCCCTGAACCGGTGTAGACTGGCTTATGCAGAATTGGGCACATCTGTGCCCAACAAAGCATTTCCAGAGGCTGGGGGAGGCTACTCCTCCCCTGCCTTCACACCATTTTCCAAAGGGAGAGGGTGTCACACCCTCTCTCAGAGGAAGTTCTTTGTTCTGCCATCCTGGGCCAGGCCTGGCTGGACCCCAGGAGGGCAGCTGCCTGTCTGAGGGGTTGGCAGCAGCAGCAGCTGCAGAGAAACCCCAGGAAGGGCAGTATGGCAGTACCAGGGTCTGTGCTACAGGCCACTGGGATCATGGAATTGTACCAACAATGCCAGGATGGCATAGAGGGGGCAATTCCATGATCATAGACATGTTACATGGCCATATTCGGAGTTACCATGGTGAAGCTACATATAGGTAGTGACCTATATGTAGTGCACGCGTGTAATGGTGTCCCCGCACTCACAAAGTTCAGTGAATTGGCTCTGAACAATGTGGGGGCACCTTGGCTAGTGCCAGGGTGCCCTCACACTAAGTAACTTTGCACCTAACCTTTACCAGGTAAAGGTTAGACATATAGGTGACTTATAAGTTACTTAAGTGCAGTGTAAAATGGCTGTGAAATACCTCAGTACCATATACTAGGGAATTATAAGGGTGTTCCAGTAAGCCAATGTAAATTGGTAAAAATGGTCACTAGCCTGTCAGTGACAATTTGGAAAGAAATGAGAGAGCATAACCACTGAGGTTCTGATTAGCAGAGCCTCAGTGAGACAGTTAGTCATTACACAGGTAACACATTCAGGCACACTTATGAGCACTGGGGCCCTGGGTTACCAGGGTCCCAGTGACACATACAACTAAAACAACATATATACAGTGAAAAATGGGGGTAACATGCCAGGCAAGATGGTACTTTCCTACATTAGAGACCTAGGGTAATTCAAGACGGGGTGACTTGTGGGGCTCTCACCAGGTTCTGTTACTCAGAATCCTTTCCAAACCTCAAAATATGGCTAAAAAAAACACTTTTTCCTCACATTTCGGTGACAGAAAGTTCTGGAATCTGAGAGGAGCCACAAATTTCCATCCACCCAGTGTTCCTCAAAGTCTCCCAATAAAAATGGTACCTCACTCGTGTGGGTAGGCCTAGAGCCCACGAAAGAAAATGCCCCAAAACACAACGTGGACACATCACATTTTTCCACAGAAAACAGAGGTGTTTTTACAAACTGCCTATATGTGAATTTTGGCCTCTAGCTCAGCCGGCACCTGGGGCAACCAAGCAAACCAGTGCATTTTTAAAAATTAGACACCTAGGGGAATCCATGATGGGGTGACTTGTGGGGCTCTGACAAGGTTCTGTTACCTAGAATCCTTTGCAAACCTCAAAAGTTGGCCAAAAAAACACTTTTTCCTCTCATTTCGGTGACAGAAAGTTCTGAAATCTGAGAGGCGCCACAAATTTCCTTCCACCCAGTGTTCCCCCAAGGTTTCCGATAAAAATGGTACCTCACTTGTGGGGGTAGGCCTAGCGCCGTGACAGGAAAAGCCTCAAAACACAACGTGGACACATCACATTTTCACAAAGAAAATAGAGCTGTTCTTTTGCAAAGTGCCTACCTGTGGATTTTGGCCTCTAGCTCAGCCACGCCTAGGGAAACCTACAAAACCGGTGCATTTTTGAAAATTAGAGACCTAGGGTAATTCAAGATGGGGTGACTTGTCGGGCTCTCACCATGTTCTGTTACCCAGAATCCTTTGCAAACCTCAAAATGTGGCTAAAAAAAACAGTTTTTCCTCACATTTCGGTGACAGAAAGTTCTGGTATCTGAGAGGCGCCACAAATTTCCTTACACCCAGCGTTCCCCCAAGTCTCCCAATAAAAATGGTACCTCACTTGTGTGGGTAGGCCTAGTGCTGGCAACAGGAAATGCCCCAAAACACAACGTGGACACATCACATTTTCTCAAAGAAAACAGAGGTGTTTTTTTGCAAAGTGCCTACCTGTGGATTTTGGCCTCTAGCTCAGCTGCCACCTAGGGAAACCTAGCAAACCTGTGCATTTTTGAAAACTAGAGACCTAGGGGAATCCAAGACGGGGTGACTTGTCGGGCTCTCACCAGGTTCTGTTACCCAGAATCCTTTGTAAACCTCAACATGTGGCTAAAAAAACACTTTTTCCTCACATTTCGGTGACAGAAAGTTCTGGAATCTGATAGGAGCCACAAATTTCCTTCCACCCAGCGTTCCCCCAAGTCTCCCAACAAAAATGGTACATTACTTGTGTGGGTGGGCCAAGTGTTTGTGACAGGGAAGAGCCAAAAACACGTACAAATTGAGGGGGAACCAAAGTGGGTCCAGAGGGGCATTTTGAAAAAAAAACATTTTTAGGCTGACAAGTGCAGCAGAATTTTTTTTGGTATAGATGGGTGGTAGGAATTTTGTGGATTCCTGCAGATTCCGGAAGGTTCCATCACAAAAATTTGGGAAAA
Source organism: Pleurodeles waltl (assembly GCF_031143425.1). Lineage (NCBI taxonomy): Eukaryota > Metazoa > Chordata > Amphibia > Caudata > Salamandridae > Pleurodeles > Pleurodeles waltl. The sequence continues at coordinate 1,260,637,096 of NC_090445.1, read as the reverse complement.
ATGTTTGCTTTCCAGCAAAGTTGCAGGTTTGCAGGGCATTGTGGGTAAGGAAATGGTGTGGGGTGCATGTGAAGCACACCACCCTGGAATCAACTAGATGTTTCGTTTTCAGATGTGTCTAGGTCTTGTGGATTTTTCTACACGGCAGCGTCCCAAAGTAAAAAAAAAAGTGCAGCCCTCACCATTCCAAGTGGGACAATTTTGAGAGTTACCAAGCTCTCATGGCCCAAATGTAAAACAAAAACCAAAATAATCAAATGTCCTCTTGCTTGCTATGAGATAAGATGTTTTAGTGTGTGGGGGAGAGCTGAATGACTGTTAGCTCCTTCAGTTCGGGTGGGGGCATAACCAGGCCCATACTGGTTGGTAGCCACCACTCCACAATTTTCTTTTATCGTTTTTATTCTCTGGCATTTAGTATACTTTCTGACCCCCCGGGGTGTGGATCGGGGGTAATTGCCCAACCTGCCCACTGGTGGGCAGAATAACTTTGGCCCCATTTATTTGGGGTGGGGGTATGGCTATACCCTCAACTTCTGATTTCGAAAAAAAAAAATCAAGATTGGCCTAACAAAAATAGGTTGATCTGCACCCGGGGGGGGGGGGGCAGAAAAGGCCTAATAATAATTTGCCAACCCCCCGGGGGAGGCGACCCTTGCCCAAGGGGTCGCTCCCCAAACATAACAAAATAAAAATAAACAAAAAAACAATTATCCCTGGTGTCTAGTGGTTTTCTGCCGTCCACCCCCCCCCCCCGGGGACAGATCGGCCTAATAATTTTAAGCCGATCTGCCCCCAGCGGGGGCAGAAATGGCCTAAAAATCATTTGCCCCCTGGGGAGTGGTCCTTGCCTAAGGGGCCACTCTACTTTTGTTACAAGTACAAAAAAACAAAAAATCCCTGGTGTCTAGTGGTGTCTGCCCCTTGGGGGCAGAAATGGCCTAATAATAAGTTGCCGTCCCGGGAGTGACCCTTGCCAAAGGGGTCTCTCCCCAAACATAAAAAAATAAAAATAAACAAAACAAATATTATCCCTGGTGTCTATTGGTTTTTTGCTCCCTCTGGGGGCAGATCAGCCTAATAATATTAGGCAGGGAAATGGCCTAAAAGTCATTTGCCCCCCTGGGGAGTGGCCCTTGCCTAAGGGGCCACTCTCCTTATGCGCAAGTACAAAAAAAAAATCCCTGGTGTCTAATGGTTTCTTCCCCCCCTGGTGGCAGATCACAAGCCCGATCTGCCCCCTAGAGGGGGCAGAAATGGCCTAATAATAATTTGCCCCCCGAGAGCGACCCTTGCCCAAGGGGTCACTCCACAAACATTAAAAAAAACAATAAATACAATTTTCCCTGGTGTCTAGTGGATTTCTGCCCCACCGCCGGGGGGGGCAGAAATAGCCAAGAAACAAATTTCCCCGAGGAGCGGCCTTTGCCCAAGGGGCCACTCCACTTATTAGAAATAACAAACAAAAAAATTCCCTGGTGTCGAGTGGCATTTCTACTGCCCAATAGCATATCGATCGGGCAGCAGAAATGCTCAGAGAGACATGAAAGGAGAGGAAAGGCCTTTCCTCTCCCTTCATGCCTCTCTGCCCCCTCCACGTGATTGGAGGAGAAATGCTTTTGCATTTCTCCTTCGATCGGTGCTGGAAGCTGAGCTTCAAGAGCCGGGGGGAAGGCCTCTGATGAGGTCAGCACGCGAAAGCACGCTGACGTCATCAGACGCCACAGGGGATTAAGGGGGGGCAGGGTGGAAGGGGAACTTCCAGCTCTGCCCAGGGGAGGGGGGTGCTTGGCCATCGGGGGCCCATAGCCGGACGAGGTAGTCTCGTGCCTGGTGCTGAGGACGAGACCACCTCGTCCAGGGCACACAAGCGGTTAATCTTCTTGCCAAGTTTATATCTCATTAAAAATTGTTCACTGCAGTGATGAATGGTGATAACTAACACCTCAAAAATGAGGGCAGAAGAAGTACAGACAGAATATTAAAAGTAAAAAATTCTGGGACGGAGGCCTGAGAACAAGGCTACAGGGCAAGCTACTCTGGACCAGTTCCCTACTTAAAGGAAAGTGGCTGTCCCAACAACCACAGGCACCTACGACTACCAGTGATATAATCTTCCAACATTACACCAGGAAGCAAAGACTCTTGGGACATCTAACTGAAAAGTAATCTCAGGTTTTTACAGCACTCTGCACCACATGCCATGGTAAATCATGCTAAACACTGGCAGCCTGTCATTCGGGGGTATTGGGGTGGTATACCAAAAGTTTTGGAGGAAAGTGAAAGGAAAGACTGACAGCCTGGTCCACAGTGAAAGTAGAGCACAGCATATGAGACTCACGCAGTGTGCATGTGAGAAGGAAGACTTTAACTTCATCAAAACTTGCTTGCAGAATGAGCCCAAAAACCATAAGCAAGGTCATTAAAATTCAGCAATTACACTTTAGCTCAGCACAAGCGATGGGCTCGCCCTAAGCTATGACTTGTACTGAGGCCCGCCATCTAGATCCCACCTCTTCTTCTCTGTTGTAATTCTCTGCCCTTTCCCCTTGGGGTCAACACCCTCTGGAGCCTCCTGTGAACCCTCCAGGTTGCTCTGTGTTGGCAATCAGTCTTAGCAGAGTGCAGGAGGCAGAAAACTGTAAAAAGCAGCTCTGTCTCCTTACGGATCTTCTCATTCCACTGGGGATACCCCTTAAAGGAGGTCAATCTCCATGAAACATCTTGTCTGAGAGGGAAGAGCAGGGACTGTGTGTTTAAGTGCCTTTAAAAAATATTGTGCTATGTTTTTGTAGAAGTAAAGTACTTTCCACTTAAGTAAGAAGTACAGGGTGGAGCAGGAATGAGCACCCGATTTAGATTTTGGGTGGTTACTCCATCACAAATGTGACGGATATCCTGTCCACCGTATTATGATCCCATAGTAGCCTATGGAGATATGGCGGGCAGGATATCTGTCACATTTGTGACGGAGTAACCTGTCCGCCAAACTCTAAATCAGGCAGTGGTGGCTGGCTTGTATTTATAGTGGTAGGGTGGAAGAAATATGGGTGGTAATAAAATAACATTTAAAAAATGGCACTTACCTTAATGGCATGCCACACGGTGTCCTCCTCTCTCTCTCCTCGAAGCTCCAATGCTGGACCCAGGAAACTGCACTAACCAATCCTGGTGCTACTCTCATGCTTTTAAGCAGCATGAGAGAAGCATCATGATTAGAGGAAGCAGCCTCTTTCAGCGCTCTTAACAGCACTGGAGGCCTGTGCTTTCTCTAACCCAGCTGTCTGTCTTAAGACAGCTGGGTTAGAGAAGTTTAAAATGTTCATGACTGGCAGCCCTAAGTTACTGCTGTTAGATGGGTTGAGTTCTGAGTCTCTCTAACTCCACACAATCTCCCTAAGCCTTGAACTGCTCAACACCCAGAAAGGTTAAACCCCAGGTCACTTGGGGGAATAGGTTCAGATTGCCACAATGTGAGTCCTCTAAACTGAGGGGCATATTTATACTCTGTTTGCGCCGAATGTGTGTCAAAAAGTTTGACGCACAATCGGCGCAAACCCTGCCCCATATTTATACTTTGACGTCCGACCCCGCGGGCGTCAAAATTCCACCCTGTGCGTCATTTTTTGGAAGGGGGAACCAGCCTTGCGTTAATTATATGCAAGGTAGGCGTTCCCTTCCAAAAAATGACTTTAAGGCCTGTGCCCCATATTTATACTCTGACGTCATTTTGACGAACAGGAGGGGGTGGGCCTTAAAAAACAACGCACAGCCTGATGGGTGCCGTTTTTTAACGCCTGGGTCAGGGCAGGCGTTAAGGGACCTGTGGGCTCGGAAGGAGCCCAGAGGTGCACTCCCCTGCCCACCCCAGGAGGACACCCAAGGATGGAGGGACCCATCCCAGGGAAGGAAAGGTAAGTTCGGGTAAGTATTTTTTTCAGATTTTTTTGGTGGCATAGGGGGGCCTGATTTGGGCCCCCCTACATGCCACTATGCCCGATGACCATGCCCAGGGGACATAAGTCCCCTGGGCATGGCCATTGGGCAAGGGGGCATGACTCCTGTCTTTGCTAAGACAGGAGTCATGTCAATGGAGGTTGGGCGTAAACAAAAATGGCGCAATTCCGGGTTGAGGCCTGAATTTTGCCTCAGACCTGACCTGCCCCATTTTTTGACGCACAACCCCCATTTTCCCATACGCCGGCGCTGCCTGGTGTGAGCCATTTCTTTTGACGCACACCAGTCCGCAGCGCCGGCTAACGTCATTCCATAAATAAGGCGCCCGCATGGTGCGTTGGAATGGCGTTAGCCGGCGGTAAAATTTTTGACGCACAACTGCGTTGGCCCAGTTGTGTGTCAAAAAGTATAAATATGGGCCTGAGTGTGCTCTGGAACTCCAAGAAGGTTCCCCCACCACCCATTTTCATTTTTTACCAGGAGCCAAATCTGCTTAGTGGCCAGATGGCGCCATGCTGGTGGTATACAAAAACAATTTCAAACATTTTCAAAAGATCTGGCTTTCACCTCTTAAGGCTGTCATTGTGCATGGTTTGTGTTGACAAGCTGTTGGCTTGCCTCTGGTGCATCCTGGCACCTGATAATCCATCTCTAAGAAACACTAATTTGTATTTAGGGGTTGCAAGGCTTGAACAGGCTGACACACATTGGAAATAAAATGAAAAGCAGATGAAAGGATCTAAAACAAATAGGTTGTGACGTCCATCCAAATAATTACATGTGTGCAGTCCCTTGCTTTTGATCTTCTATGTAACTAGGTGCTCAAAGGGCAATTCCGTCCTCATGGGCCAGCGGCCTCTATTGTTTACTTAGGCTACATTCTCCACCTAGGATTTTATTGTTTGTTGAGCCAGCTATTTTGACAGGTTTATATTCTTATTTTAAAACTTGGGCTTGCCGTTTGCATACTCCCACTTTGCTTTACAGGAGACGCTCCTTTATTTGAGCAGTTTTTGTGCTGCAGGAAGTATTGGATTTGCATTAGATTTGAGTACCTGTGACTTATTGGTTTTTAGGTTGATCTTTCAAGTGCTTTGACCTGTTGTAACTATTGTGGGCTTTTAACCATGCCCACCTCACACCCATCACTTTCACTCATTTGTGAACTTGCATATTAAAAATCCCTTGATGTCATTGGTAATTGCTTTATATTTGTCCCACCATGCGGCAGTTTTGTTACCGCCTTGCAGACTGACCCTGCTACACGGAAAATTGCATGATTGCTGATATACTTCAGCATGGGTGAGCTATTTTCTTCTTTTGTCTCTCCTCCTTCGTGCTCCATGGCAGTCATGGCCCTCACGGCCTCACAGTGCAAACAGCGCCAACAGCACAAACTCCACAAACTCCATCAGTGGTATTGGAGTGCTAGTCACATTGTTCACACTGTTACTTAATCAGAGTCATTTCTTTCAGCTCTTCCCTTCCAGCTCCATAGCTTTACTAAAAACACTTATAATTGATAAATGCTTTACTAAAAAAAACACAGAAATCCACAATGTGTCTCTCCCGGCACAGCAGGAGAGCCAATCCAACAATATTCACTGCATTCAGCAATAGTCAACCCATAATGCTTTGCAAGCATTCTTTTCCAAAACATTTTTGCCCATAACTCAGCCTGTGGTGGTCCTAGGACAATGGGACCACCACCAAAACATTCAGCATGACACTCTTTCTGTTTAGGTCATCTCTGGGTCCCCACACTAGGTTAGTGGGGGCACCAAAGTAATAACACCTCCCACCATTTAGTCCCCTTTTTTATGTCTCTCGTGCTGGACCTTCACAGCTTGGTGTAGTTTATGTGTTTAGGGCCTTACTACTGTAGTAGGTCTAAAACTATGCAAGGTACTACATTCTCTAGGGGCTAAAAATATGGTTGCAGTACATTATTTTGTGCTCTTCTATTTTCATGTAGATATGCTTTTTAGAGGCTAATTATATGGTTATATGACCATATTTCTTAAAATGATATTTTTATTGTGGTGTGCTCTAAGGGCTGTTTTGAGCATTACAGTCAATTACTACAATATTTGTTGCACTTGGTTGTCCCATTATGCTTTGCAGGGCATTCTTTTACAAAACATTTTTGCTCAATACTCAGCCTGTGGTGGTCCTAGGGCAATGGGACACCTTCAAAATGTTCACCACAACCTGTTCTTTCTGTCTAGAACATTCATGGGGCCCCACACTAGGTTAGTGGGGATCCCAAAATAATAACCGCTATCTCCATTCAGTGTCTTTTTAACCTCTCTCATGGCTGGAACTTTTGTTTTATGGCTGACAGTAGTTTGTGTTCTAAGGGGATTGTTTGTAACATCATTGAGGTAGGCCTGCTAGTTCTAAAAATGTGTAATGCGCTATTTTCTCTTGGGCCTAAATATATGGATACACTGTAAAACTTTGAATCACTTTCTCTTTCATGTAGGTATGTATTCTAGGGGCTAACTATATAGCAACATGACCATGTTTCTTACAAATACTATTTTTTATTGTGGTGTCATCTAGGGGCTGGTTTGAGCATTACAGTCTATTGCCAAATGTATATTACTGATAAAGGATTTTATTGGGTTCATATGATAATTGTATATGATTTAATAATCTCTCCTTATTGCAATTATGACCATGATTTAGGCCAACTCAATATCACTATTACACTATGACTGTTTGAACACTCCTAACATGTTTGGATGACTTTTCTAGTTTATTTCCCTCGTTACTCCTCCGCGGCTGTCTTGTTTTGGGAATAGTGTTAGCCAGCCAGCAACTCTGATGGTGGGGTGGTGAAAGTGGTATTCTATTGGAATTGGTATGGCAGGTTTGCATTAGAATGCAAAATGTCATCATTTGCATTTTTGGCTGCAGATAAAGGAACAAGGTAGATGAAAGTGCTTTAGTTCTCTGTTGGGCCACTGGAAATATGTCGCAGGAAAAGACCAAATTATGAGGTAGATTTGACCAATGTAAGTGGCATGAAAAGTCCAGTTGTGAATTTACAACGCCAATAGCTCTAACTCAAGCAAGTGCTAGACTCATTGCATTGTAAATGCTTGTCTTCTTAGTGTCCCACTTCACAAGTTGATGCATGTAGACTGCTTTCACGTGGTACTGTGCTGCAATGGTTGCTCTTTCGAAGCACTACATTTAGGCCCATATCTAATAAAAATGGCGAAGAACTGCGTTAGCGCAGTTGTGTATCAAAACAATTATTGCGAGCTAACACCATTCCTCAGCGCTATCTGTGCACCATATTTATAAATGATGCACAATGGCACTAGGGAATAGTTAGCGCAAAATAAAATGACGCTAATGTCTGTGACATGCCATAAGTAAAAATGACGCTAATACTGCAAAAGTGGCATTGGAATGTTTTGCAGCATGTTTTTTGATGCAAAACTTGTTAGCAAATTTTTGACAGCATTAGCATAAAGAAAAAACATGCAAGCAAGAAGAAAAAAAAACAGGGAGACAAGATGGAGAATGCAGGCCAGGAGAGACCCCAGAAAGATCTCAATGAGTCCAGTACGAGCCAGGAGGTACCAGCCAAGTCCCGGGAGAAGGAGAAGAGGAAGCAGAAGTGTCGCTTTAGTGATGAGGAGAATGACATCTTGATCAAAGAGGTGACGGAGCACCAACACCAGCTCTTCGTCACCTCCAAATTGGCAATAGGTAGGAGTGAGGCTATATGGCGGGCAATTATAGATAAAGCCAACAGCGTGGCAGAGGTGAAGAGGACTGTCACTGATTGTAAGAAGCGCTGGCACAATTGCAAGCTCAGAACTAAGGAGAAACTGGCCAGAAAACGAAAGGCAGCACTGCAGGCTGGAGGTGGAAGTCCTGCACCCTAAGAGGACCTGGATGAGCTGGAGGAGATGGTGTCAGCAGTCATCCCGGAGGAGCTGGTCACTGGAATAGCAGGACAGGACAGTGCAGAATGCCAAGAACTACCACAAATTCATGGTAAGTTGCAGGGGGGGACTATCTGAAATCTCAAAAATGGCAGAAGGGGGAGGCACATAGGACACACTAAATGCATGCAAAAGGGTTACATTGGAACACATAGGGCCAGAATCAAAAGGTCCAATCTCCACCCGAGCTTTACTTGTAGTGATGCTCTGGTGGCGCTGTGCACTCCTACATATACACAATATGTTGTTAAGACACTTAGGGGGTCATTACGACCCTGGCGGCTGGCGGTATGTTGGCGGTAACACCGCCAACAGGCTGGCGGTGTTCCGCCAGCAATTATGACCGTGGCTGAATTGCCCCGGCCATACCGCCGGCCCCTCCATTATACCACCAGGATTCCACCTGGCGGTCATAATCCCCAGGGCAGCGGTGCAAGCACCGCTGCCCTGGGGATTATGAGTCCCCGACCGCCGGCCTGTCCGTGGCGGTACACACTGCCATTGAAAGGCCGGCGGTAAGGGGACTTGGGGTGCCCCTGGGGGCCCCTGCACTGCCCATGCACTTGGCATGGGCAGAGCAGGGCCCCCCAGGCATAGTCCCGTCGCGCATGAAATGCGCGACGGGTGCTACTGCACCCGCTGCACATCAGCATTGCCGCCGGCTCTATTACGAGCCGGCTGCAATGTTGATGTGATATTTCCGCTGGCCCAGCAGAAATGTCATAATAGGGAGACATGAACACCGCCGGCAATGGCGGCATTCTGTCTCCCGCGGCCTCGGCGGTCTTTTGAAAAGACCGCCGAGGTCGTAATGACCCCCTTACTGTGACTTAACACCACTTTGTGAATATGGCCCCTACATATGCAGCACTTTGCCTGGAAGGGGTGTGCAATCAGTGTGGCTGTGCCTGTGCCACAACAACAGCATTGCATATTGTTGTTGCCTCAGATCCAAGACAACATGTTCAGCAGAAACTGTGACTAAAACCCCAGGGTTGGTGTCAGGATGGGGCAACAAGGCAAAATGTTTTCTATCCTCCTCGTGTCAGTGCCCTTCTCATGTGTGCTGCGTCCTTCAGCACACATAGAAATTCCACCTTTCCATAATAGATTGTTTATGTGCAGGAAGGGACATCTTTCTGCATATAAATAATCTATCCCCTCAACGCAGGAACCCTTTCACTATGCTGCAAGGATTCCTGCAATGGTGCAGGGAACTTAAATATGCACAGACACTGGGGGAAACACAGGCGTGTGCCGTATTCCTGTATATACGGAGCATCCCTGTGTTTCAAAAGTGGCGCAGCGGGTGTACCTATTTTTGCTGCTGCCCCGCATTGCGCTTCTTTAGAAAAAATCAGGGCCTCAGTCTGTAACATGTGGTATGCAACTCGCACAGGGTGACCCAACAACTACTCTTACACACCTCTATGCACCATTTGGAGAATGGCCACAAAAGTGAACGTATACAACATATTCACCATGTAAAAAGCTTGTCAGTGTAGTGTTAATGGTTGGTGTTGAGCATAAAGGGAGACCTCCAGTCGTACGTACAGGCATAAGTGGCATCAATGTTGCACTACGGGCACAATGTCACTAACCCGTAATGCAACAGTACATCATACAAATAGTTGCCAATGTGGAGCCAAGCTGCCCATCCCCCTTGTGCCACATTAACAACTCAAAATGCATGTTTTTATCCACATTGTATATCCTGACACCATAATATGCCTGTGGCAGATATGCTGTATGCATGAAAATGTCCCTAAGGTAGGGAAGGACAAACTAATGTGGCCGGCAATCCATTAAGGTTGCACTTTTCCATCCAATTAGCACATATGTGGGCCTGCAAAAGGCAGATGACAAAGTTATACAAGCATTGTAAGCAAGGGACCTCCCTGTGCTTTGCTGCACTAATGCCATCATTCATGGTGCCAATGCAGTAAAGAACAAAAATAGTGACAACACTCATTACACTACTGTTGGAATGTCCACCATCGTGAACAAGAATGTAAATGACATTCAACCATGGTGTCAGTGGCTGGGGCAAGGGGCCTGCAAGGAATATGGTGGTGTGGGATCAATGCACAAAATACCTTGACAGGTTTCCCCATGTGGGATGCTACACATAATTAACAACTACGACCTGGGGTCTGGGACATGTCATTGAGCCACCAGTTGCAAGTAAATGATGAGCCTTGTCAACAGCCAATACAGTCAAAGATTGACATTTCTTTTTTTTGTGTTGTATTTTTTTATTGTTAATTGCATCATATTACATAGTATAGTGAACAGTCTGTTAGCCTAAGCCATTTCTGTTTCCAATCAGGTTTTCTCATAGGGAAGATAACAAGTACAGTTTTACATTCTATGAGTCATTATCAATACACATGTCTGTTTTTTCTAGGCATCATACATGTACAATTGTTATTTTATATCTCTGTTGTCTATTGCTATGCCATTTGCCATAATTGTGGCTTTTTTCTTATAATAATGCATATACAATCAGAGATATGGTAAACGATTCAATGAAACCAACTTATAAAAGAAGAGGGAGAAAAAAAAAAAACAAGGATCCATTTGCTCCATTATGTCCTTGTTATACAATTCTACTGTAATAACAGTCGTGGTCAATACTAACCAGGTGTCCCATTTGCCATCTCCTTGAGTCTCCCTGGAATATGCTGCTAGTCCATTTAAAGAGTGTGAGTCATAATGTTTTGTGATAAGGGTGGGATATGGTCAAGGGTAGTGGGGGACCATTAGGAGTATATTGAGGGATATAAAGAAAAGTAGTGATTAGTGTGGGTTATGAGAACGGGGGGAGGAAGGGGGGGTGGCGGGTGAGGGGGAGAGGTGTCTGGGTAGGAATCTAAGTGTATAGAAAATATAGAGTAGGGAGGGAGGGTATGGAAGGGGTAAGGGGAGAGAGGGTGTATATATGGATTGTATTAGTGTCCATGGTGTCTAATAGGCAGAAGAAGAATAAGGAAGTGGCAACGATAGTAACAATAAAAATCACTGTAATAATAATGATGTTAACATTAGTAGTGATATTAGCAGTGATAGTGATAGCGATAGTGACCAAGGGGAGGGGGCCGTGTGAATTCAAAAGGCAAATCAATATAGTGGCTGTTTCCATATGAAGAGAAAGATAGAGCCAGACTATAAAGTGTTATAAGATGTTTTGGGGCAGGGGGGTGTGGTGGGGGAGGAATGGATCGGGGAATGACACGGTGATCTGAACATCAATAGTATGCATAAGGATTGGGATATGAATAACGGAATAGGTTGTGCCAAAAAGGTCAATGAATAGTGGATGGTGAGCAGCGTTTTTTATCATAGGTTATACGGTAGCTTTCTACCTTTCTACCGGGGGGGGTGGAGGGGGTCATCTGAGTCCAGGAGGGGAGGGTTGGTGTGTTAGGTGTGGGTGGATGTACCTGCATGGGTATGGTAGCAGGAATGGTATATTCCCACTACGTGGTATTTTGTGGAGTTCTCTAGGGGTAATCTGGTCCTAGTGTCCGGAGATGAAGGGTGACCAGGTCTGGAGAAACACCTCCGTTCTGTCCTGTAAACTGTAGATAAGTCGTTCGTGTGTGGCTGCTTGGTACATTGCTGTCAACCATTCATCATGGGAGGGGACGGTCGGTGCACGCCAGTGTCTAAGGATGCATAATTTGGCCGTTGCTAGCGCGGTGTGTAGGAGTCTACTTTGAGTTCGTGTGATCTTGTGGAGTTCTCCCATGTCGTGTAGCAATAGAAGAGATGGGGTGAGGAGTGGTGGGAGGGGTAGGGATTCTCGGAGGGTGTTTCCCACTGTTCTCCAAAAAGGTTGTACGGCTGCGCAATCGTGTAGGATATGGAGTAAGTCGCAGTGTGTGTGTGGGCACCTCCAGCAGTTTGCATGGGGGAGAAGTCTTGCCATATGTAATTTTTGTGGCGTCCAATACCAATCATGTAGTGTCTTAAAGAGGCAGAATTTCAGACGAGCCTCGCGTGTTCCGCGGTCCCTGGCTTCGATCAGGTCAGTCCAGTCCTCCAGGTCATATTCAGTTTGTAGGTGCGTCTGCCATTTGTTTTTGAGGGAAGTCAGGAGTGGGAGTGAGAAGAGGTGGCGATTCAGCAATGCCTGGAGTCCCGATATCGCACCCTTCATCTTCCCCCATGTCTCTAGATAGTGTAGTATAGGAGAGCGCGGGAGCTGTCAGGGAAGGGCACCTAGTCTCTGTTTAAGACAATGTCTGAGTTGGAGGTAACGCCATGAGTGGTATTCTGGGAGGTTGAATTCCACCTGTAGGTCCCTAAAAGTTTTCCAGGTTTCCCCTGATATAAGTTGGTCCACTCGTCTGATGCCTTGTTGACCCCAATCCTTCCAGGTAATAGTTTTCCCTCCGATTTGGAACCCTTTGTTGCCCCATAACAGAGCCCTGTCATGTAAGTGGGGGTCTATCTTAAGGAGCCGATTGTACCCGCTGCCAGGTTTTCTTCATGGCTCCTATCATAGGATTGGTGGGTCGGTGGCATTTTTGGCTCGTATCGTATAATAGCTGGAGGCCGTAGGGGGCCCCTGTAAGGGCTCGTCTACGTCCACCCATAGCGGCGGGGTTATTACAGTCGGGAGTAGGAGGGCCATTTGTGAAAGATGTAACGCGTACGAATAGTGTTCGATCGAGGGAAGGCTTAGTCCACTGCATTCCCGACGGGCTATCAAGGTGGTTTTGGGTAGTCGTGGGCGCATGGATCCCCAAGCAATGGAGCGGATACAGCGGTCTATCTCTCTTAATACAGGTAAGGGGATCTGTAAGGGGAGCATGCCTAGGACATATAGGAACCTTGGTAAGGTTACCATCCGCACCGCCTGTACTCTGCCCCACATGGAGAGGTTCAGTTGGCCCCATTTCTCAAAGTCCTGTTTCATGGTATTGATCAGTGGGTCTATATTGTCTGACACCACATTGACCAACCCTGTATTTACGTCAATTCCTAGATATCTTAGTCGGGAGTGTTTCCATTTAATCGGTAAGCCTTGTATGGAGGCACTCACTGTGACTGGGGAAAGTGGTAAAGCTTCGCACTTGTCCCAATTGATTCGATATCCTGATATGCATTCAAATTCCGTAAGAATCTCCCTCAGGGCAGTGATGGAAGTGGGCAGGTCAGTGAGGGTAAGTAAGATATCGTCTGCGTATAAATATATGTCAGATTTTCCTCCTGGTAGCGGGATTCCTGATATGAGGTTGGAACTACGGATGGCTGCCGCCATAGGCTCCACTGCGAGTAGAAATAGGAGGGGTGATAGTGGGCATCCTTGACGTGTCCCTCTCCGGATCTCAAAAGTGTCCGACAGGAACCCCCTACAGTTTACCTGTGCTGTCGGGGAGCCATATAGGAGGCGCACCTTGTTAATGAAGCCTTCTCCTAACCCGAATCGTTTCAAGATTTCGAAGAGGTACCACCATTCTATTCGGTCGAACACTTTCTCGGCATCCAACGAGAGGGCTAGAGCTTCTTCTCGTGTATCGCGGGCAGCCCAAATGGCATGGAAAAGTGTGCAGAGGTGATTCCTGGAGGAGCGGTCCGGTACAAAGCCTACTTGGGAGTGATGGATTAACGAGGGGATAACTTTTTTAAGGCGAGTGGCCAGTATTCCCGCTAATATTTTAATATCTCCATTCAATAAGGAGATAGGGCGATAGCTTCCGCTAAGAAGTGGGTCTTTTCCGGGTTTCGGCAAGACTGTGATAGTGGCTTTATTAGACATAGGATGTATGGAGCCTTCCCTTTCGGCCCCTTGAAATGCCTCGTATAAGACATCTACAGTGTCGGTTCCCGTACATTTATAGAATTCAGATGTAAACCCATCCTCCCCCGGTGCTTTGTGATATGATAGATTAGCTATTGCTTGTTGTATCTCTTCCTTACTAATATCCCCTTCTAGAAGAGCCCTGCCTTCATCTGTAAGATGGGGGATGTGCGTCCTCTGCAGGAATGTGTCTAAGCAGGCAGTGTCTTCCGATGTTTCTGAGGAATATAAAGTTTGGTAGTACCGGCCAAATTCTTCTGCAATCGCCTGGGGGTGTGTAATGAGTAAGTTATCCTGGGTGTGTAGTGCCGGTATAGCAAGTGCTGTTTCCCGTTGGCGTAGTTGGGCAGCCAGTAAGCGGCCCGCTTTCTCTCCGTGCTCATAGTGGCGTCCCTTCAGCCGTTGTAGGGCATATTCTGCCTGTGAGGTGTAGAGGGTGTTAAGCTCCATTTTAGCCTGTTCTAGGGAGCGGCGATTGGAGGGGGTGGGTTGTTGTGTGTATTTCCTCATGGCCTGTGTTATTGTGTCTTCTAGCGTGTGTTGTTGGGCCCGTCTATGGGCATTGGAGATAGCTGCATCTCTCATTAATTGCCCTCTGATAGTTGCTTTCGCCGCTGCCCAAAGAAGTTGTGGTGAGGTCACTGAGCCTTTATTGTCCTTCAAATATGTGGCCATATGGGTCTTAAGTTGTTCCTTCCCAGTCGGGGATCGGTATCTAATGTTAGGGAGGCGCCAGGGTTTACGGCCGGGTGTAATCATTCCGAGTTCCAGGGTTATTACTACCGGAGAATGGTCTGATAGTGCGGCTACCAGTATTTCTATTGACTTAACCGCTTGTAGTATTCTATGATTAAGTAAGAAATAGTCTAGCCGTGACTGGGTCCCGTGGACCGAAGAGACAAAAGTATATTCCCTATTGGAAGGGTGGGAGAGACGCCAAAAATCTATTAGGCCATGATCTGAGAGGATGTCTTTGAAAACAGCTCTATCTGCATTGTTACCCGCGTCAAGACCAATTGATCGGTCTAGAATGGCATCTTGGACTATGTTCCAGTCCCCCCCAAGAATATATTGTGAGGCACCTATCTGTGTCAGAAGACGGTTGAGGGAGAGGAAAAAGGTGCGCTTCGAGCCGGTGGGGGCGTATATGGATCCTATGCATATTGTGGAGGATCCCACCACTAGCTTAGCCAGTACGTAGCGTCCCTCTGGGTCATGCCATGTTTTAATTAGTCGGAATTGCAGGGAGCGACACAGGACTATTGCCACTCCACATTTTCTTCCCGTTCCTTGTGTACCTGCCAACATGGGTGGTGTTCCGCTGTATATTACTTTTCCCACCCAATCTCTACGTAATTTCTCTGATTCCGTCGAGGAGAGGTGTGTTTCCTGTAGTAGAGCAATGTCGGTATGTTTGGAGCGGAGATAGGACAGTATCTTCTGTCGTTTAATATAATGGGTCATGCCGTGTACATTCCAGGACAGTGCCGTGAGTGGGGTTGTCGATCCCGAGGGCGCCGGGTGTGTCATGGTTTATGGTGTATTGGATATGTTATGGTCCGTGTGGTGGGACCAGGAAGTAAGTAAGGACTGGGCTGAGAGGCAAGGAATATGGATTTCTTGTTCAGTTAGGCCTTGGGAGGTTGGGAGAGTTCCCCTTGGTCACAATACGAAAAATATAGTAGAGAAGGGAAAAGAAAAGAAAGGGAGGGAGGGGGATGGAGAGGAATAGTGTGGAATGTGCAGAGAGAGACAGACAACGATTAAGAATAATTGATAAAAGTGATAAAGAATAAATAGGAAAAGGAAAAAGGAATAGCAAATGGAAATTGGTCAGAGGATGATAACACTCACTCCTGTCTAATACCTTCTAATCTGCGGGTCTAACCTGTAAGGCCCGCGCGCCGGTAGGGTATTATATCAATGGGGCATGATAAGGGAATAGATGCTTCGTTCCTGGTATCATGGGACCTCCCGGGGGGGGGGGGCCTCAGTCGTGTGGGTGCATAAATGGGTGCATGAAGTGCCGGGATGGGTTGGGCACGGGCCCGGAGTAGATGTTATGGTCCAAGAACGAGGAGGGAGGGGGGAGGGGGAGAGGGACAGGCCCGGGGCCAAGTGCCACAGGACCTCCCGCTACACGTTCTGTGTTTATCATCTGTTAAGACATCTTAGAATATGAGAATTCTTAGTATCTTATGATGGCCTGCGGTGTTGCATTTTGAGTGTTCGTCCGGGAGCATGCCCCTTGTGGTAGTCTTGGAGCCGCCATGACCCCGAGTTGTGTTAGTCTGATTACTCTCTTCAGTGCGATTGTTATATGCCTGAGAGTTAACTGTGCTGTTCTACAAGTATGCCTATGTGTTACATTGTGGCAATCAGTATTTGATAAATGTGTTTTTAGTAGGTCCCCACTCCCCTACTGGGTGAGCAGCAGATGTGGTGAATGGGTATGTCACTTATCTGTCCCAAAGTGAAGGGTAGATGTTCTAGAAGCGGGTCCGGATCTCCAGGGCAGCTGTCCTACTGTGGGTTTAGTGTTCAGCATGCTGATCTTCTGATGTTGGTTTCAGGGGGGAGCGGGATTTGTCTCTGCCCGTGTCTTGAGTGTGATCAATCACTGCTTGCAGGATGTGCTCCCGGGATTCCTGTGTCTTTGGTGACCGATCATATCCTCGGCCTCTTTTTTGCGAAGGGGGACGGTGAGTCTGGGGCCATGGAGTTGACAGACTAATAGCAGTTTCTGTATGCGCCGCTGGGGAGTCCGGACGGCCGGGGGCGGTGTCCATAGATTGCGGGGTCACACTATGTAGATAAGCGCTGAGGTCCTCGGGGTCAGTGAAGTCTCTGGATGTGCCGTGGTGTGTCATCCACATACGTGCTGGTTCAAAAAGACCATACTTGATGTCTAGAGATCTTAGTTGCGGACGTAGGGCAAGAAATTCTCTTCTTCTGTCATTCGTTAACCTCGAGAAGTCTGCTGCCACTCTGATTTCGTGTCCATCCAGTGATATCGGTTGTCGTGCTTTAGCTGTTGAGATGACCTGGCGGGCTTGTTCATGGCGCAGGAAGCATGCGATGATAGGGCGCGGTTTAATTGCAGACGCTTTGTGTGAAGGACCAATTCTGTGCACCCTCTGAAATTCTGAAGGTGGTGAAAACTCTATGCCGAAGTGGTTGGTCAGCAGTGAGCTAAGAAAGGTTTTGATATCAGATCCTTCTTTTTGTTCCGGTATACCGAAAAAGCATACATTGTCTCTACGACTTCGGTCCTCCAGTTCAGTAAGTTTAGCTCTGAGCGACTTTAGTTCTTCTTCCTGATCAGGGGTTGTCGCTATATGGTCTTCTACTGCCGACAGGCGCTGATCTCGGTTATTTGCTGTTTCTCTGAAGCCTGCTATGTCAGCGCGAATTGAGGAGGATGCTAAAGTTAAGTCTGTTATTTTTAAGTCCATTGCCTCCAAGCGTCGTCCAACTGAGGCAACCTCTTGCAGTATACGGTCTGTGGCGTCTAGTGCGGGTTGATCTACCGGGAGAGATGTATGCCCCTGTGATGCCGTTTGTGCCGTCATAACTTTGGGTTGAGCAATGGCTTCCGAGAATAGCAGTTGACGAGAATGTTTACTTGCGGTCTTGTCGTTGGGCATTGTTCTCAAGGGGTGGAAATCAATTAGGAGTTATTATTTTAAGAGCTAGCACTTGTAGGTCCACGGAAAGTTTCCTCGACTTCCAAGGATGGATCAGACCTTGGAATATAGGATCTGCTGTGGTCTGCTGAGCTTTAGAGCATGATCTATAGAGGATTAGAATATGCTCAGTTTTTGATAGGGGTCCATTGATATAAAGCTGAAGAGAGATCAATGAATTTTGAGTGTGATGCAGCGTGCAATAGGGGGGGGGTATCTTGTCTATCTTTTATTTTAGATCAGTCTCTTATTGTTTAGTTGGAGGGTCAGGTTGCGTAGTGCGACACGTGTTGTTCTACTCTTCTTTCTTCTTCCTATTCCGGTTTTCCTCCCCCTTCTTTGCTTCTTTATCGTTCCTTATGTGAGAAATCTTTGTCCCTCTGTTGCTCTTTGAGATCCTTTCTCTGTCTCCCTTTTGTCTTCCTTCCCCCTTTTCCTCTGCCTCCCCTCTGGGTGTCGTGGAGATTCTTATTCTTTGCGCGCTAGGTCATAAACGAGGGGGGGGGAGTATGTCCTTTATTTGCTGCTGGTGATGTCGCTAGATAATGTTGTTTGAGGGGTCTCACCGTCTCAGCGTGCGGTCTCCTTCAGGCACTATTTAGTCCTTGTGTGATATGCTTCTTTTCCTTTCCGCCGTGGTCGTCGTGGTCGTCCTCAGGCCTAGGTTCCTCAGTGATCCATCCTCCTCTGGGTCCCCTCTCCCTCCATCCGCATGAGGGGGCAGTGCGGCCCGGGGAGCCGAGGCGGAAGAGGGCCGATCCGGGCGCCTCCCTCGCGACGCGTCCCGGGCCCGCGTGGCACCGCACCTTAGTCTGTGGCTCCGCTGAAGCTCGGAGGCATTTGCTCTTGCGTCTCCGGGCGTGTCTGCCGTCCCTCTGGTCCCACAACTTTGCCCCTCCGGAGGCCCCCCTCCCTCCGCCAGCCGGGAGGCCACACTAGGGGTCAGGATCGCAGGGGGAAGACCCTCTGTTTGCCAGCTTGACCTGCCCGGCGCGCGGAGATCTTTTCTCAGGCGGCCATTTTCTTCGACGGCCAGACCACGCCCCCAAAGATTGACATTTCACTATCCCATCCGATGCAGAGGATAATGCCTTACCTCCTGCTAACCTACCTGTCCTGGATTTTACAGATGACATGGATGACAAGCTGCTGACCATCAATGAAGAGACTCTCCAGGATGTCCTGGGTTCCTTCCAGACACCACCTCCAGTCACAGGGAGGACACACAGCGTTGCAGGGTCTCCACATGAACCACCCAACTACCAACACACAGCACCAATGAGTCCTGCCACAGCCCTGGACTCCAAGGACCCAGACATCACCTTTCAGAGGACAGTGGTAGGAGTCCAGCAGGAACTGGCCAAGTAGGTGCAGGAGGGATAGAAACCGTGGAAGGCAGCCTTGAAGGAGTGCAGAGGTGCTTCAGTCCAAATAAGGACTACTCAGCTGCCAACAGAGGCACCCACTCCCCGCTACATGGACTCCAGCAGTCCCTGGCCGACATAGCTGCTGTCATGAGGCAGAGGCTTCAACAATTGCCCTCCCAAAATGCCAGCAGCATGATAGATAGCATGCTGGGGGCAATAGAAAATTCCCTGGAGTCCATACAGTAGGAGTGGCCTCCTTCATGGAAAACATGGCTGCCTACCACTGTGATGTAGCTGGGGTGTTGAGAAATCAGCAGTTCCTCCTTGCTCCAATGATGCCTTATGTGTTCCTACAAACCGCAACTGCCAGGACCTTTGATACCACATCTCTATCCCCTGATGTGTGTGTGGCCCATTCTACTTCAACAACAGACATCAGAGAATGAAGTTGTGGATGGAACAACATTCACATGTAAAACCACCCGATAGCATCTGTTTGTGCCACATGGACTGTATCTCCTTATTTCTGTAATTCAGATCATGCCAATGTTGTGACAGCTGGCAATGTGCCCTCTTCCCTCAACCACTGTTGACTTATCTGCTATAGACTGTCATTATCTCAATTCCTACCTATTATCTATTTGGACACCCTCACTAATGCACACTTCTACCCATGTATCATGACATGTCCCTCACCCTTGGACTCTGAATGTACAACAAATGGCTCAGGATCTCTCATGAGGTCTGTGAACTGGACATTTTACTGCATTGGAAAATACACTGGCACATGCAAATAAATCTCTGTATTCACATGTATCTTGCCATATTTTACTATGATCCATCAACTCATCTAAATGTATGAATTGTGTGAAGATATGTCAATGAGCACAGAACCTAATTACTTATGTGGCTTACTGTCAGAGAGAAAGCCACACACTAGCACTCTAACATTAAAAGGTGACTGATAGTGTTGTGGGCTACAACTAACTTGCAGAGTCTTAAAAGCATGTACTGAACAGATATCCATGCAAGTTGACATATGGCATGTATGAGTCAGAACTCAACGGTCTGAAAGTTTCCATGATGATAGCACCAGTAAAACAAATGTATGTGGAACAGAAGAGGTAAAATTGATCAGTGGTGGGCAGCTGTCAGGGTGCCAGGATACATACCCCAAATAAGGTGAAGTAATATGTGCTCCCCTTTACTATATTATTTGAGACAGACCTCAGCGATGACAGTGGGTGTTCCATTTTTATCTGTAAAAGATTTTGTATACATACACAATGTGATTGTCAGGAACGGGAGATGACAAATGTTTTGAGTAGCTGATGTCATATTGCAGCCAATTAGACAGCTCCTTGGTCATAAAAGATACAAATAGTCATACATGTAAAACAATACAGAAAGCATACCCTAAGGCATTCCTCTAACTTGGCAAGTGTACACATAAGAACACCCAGATACTCATGGACACCTAATTGTCTACAACTAACAGGATTTATTGGTACTTAAAAATATCACCTTTTTAAAACCTAAACTAAACACTATCCTTCACTACACTACCCCTACAGCTATCTATCCTAATCTAAACTTATCTTATACATTTAAATCCACACACTAAACATTGTCCCCCTACCCTCCTTAAGAGACGAGATACGAGTAAGATACATCAACTAAAGCTACACATATCCTAACTTAACACATATCCTAAACAATTATATATATTTTTAATTATTTTAATAGAATTCTTTTATTTTTTTATTTATTTTTTCAACAGAGCCCAGTACATAACCCCCAACCATCCCTCAAAACACTAAAACAAAAAAAAACTAAAATACACCCCCTAGCTATACTTACTCTACCTGACAAGTAACCTAATCTATGCTACCTAACCCATCACTACCCACATAAAACCCACTAAAACTAAATACAAAATAAGTGTAGGGAAGGAACCAAATGGCTGTGCATATATAGCATTACAGCTTCTTTTTACAATATTTCAACAGTTTGAAACTGTGAGCATTGTCCTGCTCCAGTTTGTTCAACATGGCCATAATAGCTGCCATGTTCCTCCTCCTGTCTGCCTCAAAGTTGGAGGATGTGGCTGCTGCAGGTGGCTGTTGCAGTGCCTCTATTGCCATAGGTGCTGTTGATGTGGAGGGGGCTGGACTAACTGAGGCACCACTGACCCTTGATGTAGTGCCCGATGTGCTCTGCACTGTTGCAACCTCTTTAGGAAGTCCCCCTTGTGGGAAGGCAAGCCAAGCCTGATGACTTTTCTCACTAATATCTCCTGGACATCTTCCATGTACCCTGCCTGTACCTCCATGATGTGGTTAAAACGCTCTGTACTCTCATCAAAAGCACACTTCTATGCTGCAGTCATAGTAGCAGCTAAAACATGAGGAGAACATGGCTTCAAATACTGCAGTAGAGGTAGAACAAACGTGCATGTACACATCATGTACACAGCATCCTCAGATAACACATGGTGTCCACAAGACATTCCACAACAATGTCAATTACCAATTCAAGACTAACCTTCCTACCAGCCATCTATGGTATCATGTTCATGTCACAGGGTTAGCAGCTATCCATTGTTGACCATTAGGGCCCAGAGGTAAGTGGACTAGTGCCTCTTTGCTCCACATTTGTGTCATCATACATGTGAGGATCAAGTGGCCCAAAAAGTCCCAAACCCTGTGCCATTGTCACAAAGTGGGGCAATGCATGCATTCCACCACTTTGACACCCCTCGTGCCATAGTAGGCCTTTGCCAGGCATCATGGATGCAAGGTGGGGTTCACCCGGTAGGGCAACCTGGAATTCTAAGGAATTCTAAAGCATCATTTATGTTTCCTTCGTTTAACACCTGCTCAGAGCAGGCATTACAAGGGGGCACACCATTGCTTAAAGTGCCCTCTATGTACAGTTCTGGGTTAGTGCCCATATCGTTTGCCTTAAGCCTGAACAGTACATCTATATTGTCTACAGATTTTGGACCTATAGCCCCCACCCTGTGCCCTGGTGTGCAAAATGTCTTATGCGGCACACACATTGTGGAGGTACGGGTGCCCTAAGGGGCAGAAGAAATAGCTGCACTGCACTGGGTGCAGCAACAGTTTTCCTTTGTCATAGTTGGACTTTTGCTCTAGGCAAGATTGCTGGTTTAAGGATGACAGTACTTATGTTTGTAGGTGACTATGCCTATCCCACAAAAGTCACAACTGTAGTCCCAACCCCTACGGCTCGCTAGCAGTACCTCAGTAATAGCCCAAACAGTTAAAGGTGATTTGTGGCAGCCTTTATGCATGGACCCAAGAGTATGACATCTCAGGGAGTGTCGTGGTTAAACAGAGATTACCCCTTTCTCACAGATACATCATGTCTCAACCAAAAACAGGCAAGAACGAAGATGCAGTAAGGTTTCAATAGTTTTTATTCAACACAATATGCAATCTGTGGTAAATTGCATGAGCTGCAATGATTAGGATAAGGAACAGTGCAAGAGACAGAATTGTAAAAACAAGAGTCATGATTATAAAGACCCCCACCACCTTGCAGTAACATAGAAACACATAGAGTATATAATATGTCCTATTACCCTATTCTGAGAGGCCTAACCTTATACTTAAAGGAGAGCTGGTTATGTTAAACCTAATCTGCCAATGTCATGTCCCTGAGAAGAACCCCCAACCCTTGTTACCTTGGAATGAGGTCTCTAGCTCAGACTCCGTAGGAACATGAAGTCCATGTCAGCATCAAGGCGACGTGCAGCATCGATACAAGCAATGGTATCTGGTCGAAATCCCTCTGATTATCTGGTTAAAGTGAGGGGTATTTATACAGATCTACTTGGACCCCTGACGTAGGTTGTTCCCAAACAATAGATAGCACAGCACGCTTGGGACAGTAATTATTATAAACAATTTTCTCAAAGGCGTGAAGAGGGAAAGTACCTAATGTGAACACCTACAGTTTGTTTGTCTTTGTCGCTTGATTTGACGCCTTAGTGCGGTGGCACTGATAACATAAACTTAAACAAATGGCCTAACTATAAACAAGGGAGCCATCTTAAAAGAATTAATTAAATAAATGGGCAAAGACAGAGCAAGCTAAGTAGGTTAAAAGTCACTAGGTGACGGGGGCACAAGTCTGCCAGCCAAAGGCTAATCTAACTCCTGTTATCCCCTTAAAAGAAACTAGGATTTACTGCACCTTCTTATTGAACTACCTATGCACATGCATGTTTTACATCTCCTAAGTACCAGGTGGTATACACTCAGCATCCCCATTCTATACACGTGCTGTGACCAAGCTCACTCACAGTTATCATGATGAGTAGATCATGTTGGTTAATGTGTACACATCTTGTTTGCTACAATCCGTAGACCTGTCCCACATCTATCTGGAGCAGAATTGAAATCTCATTGTGTACTCAACTGACTGTTGCCCAGCACAATAAGTCTCCTTGCACGGCCGCTGCCTGACTTAATTTTTGAAGAGCAGTGAGGCACCGGTGGCGCAAATGTCTCCTTGATAAGCCCCCTAGAGACCTCAACACATGTACATCATTTGTACCATGTCCTGAGTAAATTAAAGCAACTTGTGACACACAGTCCTGTAAAATATGCTATGACAAATATGTTGAAAATAGGCATGCTAATTAGATAAACAGCACCTCTGATACATATCTTGACTGACATCACTGTTTATGTGGGCATGCTTTCCTTTTCTTAACAGCCACAATTCCATAGCAGCACACGTTGGCACTTGTACAGCAATCAATTTAATCTACATCCTCAACATTGCATCAGACATGATGTCAATACCTTAACTCAGATGATGTCATCTTATTGGTCACACATGCCATTTCAGCATTGCATTGCACACATCACTCCCTCTAACACAAAACCCTGGAATGACACATGTGACGCCCAAGGTGACACTTACTGGCTGCAATGGGGATCTTCAAACTGGGACACTTCTTCAATTGTGTGGGGTGGAGGTCCACCTGCAAGACATGAAAGGAACACATAGCTCTGTGATTTTTTAACATTGGTGAGCATGGACAACTGTTACACATTTAACATGGTAAGTTGAGTAAGCAAGACAACTTTGGGTTAGGAATGAACAACTGCCAACCATTACATTTCTGTCTGTAAGACAAAGGTCCAGATTAAAGAGTCCCTGGCACCATCAGTGTGTAACTTTCTGTGATGCTCCTGTGGTGCTTTTCACTGCACCACATGTACAAGGAGCTGTTATGTCACTTTTTGTAGCGTAACGCCTCCATGTACATATGAGGCAGCATAACACATTATTCTGAGTCAGAAAGGCATGCAATGGTTGTTGCAGTGGCTGTCCTATTATAACACCCATAGCTTTTGATGCCGCCCCAGATTTTCCAGACATCATACTTACTACCAGTGCCAACAGAGTACCAGCAGCCCAGAGTGGTGTTAGCATGTCAAAGAGTTGAGGAATGCTATAATACCTCTTTGTTTCTTGCTTCTAATATGTGTGCACCATTTGCCGGCATACACAGTAGAGGTTAAATCCCATGGATGTTTGCTTATGTTCAGGTAAGCATCCTTTCCTGCACATTTACAAAATAACATAGAAGATGTTTTGGCACTAATATATTGGCTGCATTCTTCAGCACACATAGAAGTTCTATATTCCCGTTGTAGACTGTTTATGTCCAGGAAGGGAAGCCTACCTGCACATAGACACTCCCAAAACAGACACACTTGCACTGTGGTCCAAGTATGCCTGCGTTGGTTCTGGCTGCTGAGTTATGTGCAGGTACAGGTGCAGACGCAAGCCTGCCCCATACTCTAATTAATACAGATCAGGCCTGGGTTTAAAATTCAGAGCAGTGCAGTGCTGCTGATGTTGGCACAGCACTGCACTGCACCTGTTTCTCAATATGTAGCTCATAGTTATCAATCAAGAACATGCACAGATTTTAGTGGCAGACATATGTACATGTTTCAGATACATTTATATCACAATATAGGGGGACAGGATACTGGCCATTGGCTAAAGCTTTGACTCTTGTAGTTGATCTATGTGAAGAAGCAGGCAACCACCCAGATGCCTGCCTGTTTTCAATCACATAGCACCAACACATACCTCTATCATGTGCATGCCATATGTAACATATTGCACTACATGGTGGATGTCAGGCCACTGATGTTGGGAACCATGTGAGTATGGTTGCACTTGGCATGTTTAGCACCATACATGAATATGCTAGTCATGCAAAGTGGAAATTGGCTTCTTGATGATAGTGGAACTTTCATGTAATCAACTATCTTTAGGCAGAAAAATAAGTTGTCTCCATTAAAGGAACATTGCAACCAAGTTGATTTTAAGGCTATATTTTTTGGGTGTCATCTACAGCAGGAATACACAGCTTGTATTCCTCAGGCCTGGTTCTGTCATCACGTGGCACCAGCATTTCACACTGCCACAATGCTTGCACTTGTCAAACTTTTAAATATGGTTGGGTAGTAGTTACCTCCATTGGCAACATTTCCTTAACAAAATTAGACACAGATGTAGCATCATGAGGCAATCTCTCCTTCTAACATTTGTGTTACTTTCATGTCACTCTGCACATACATGACTCTCGGCACACACACACCCATGACTGACAATACTCCTGCATCGTGTTTGCCATCACTTGAACTTTACTTACCCCATTTACACAGTTGTAATGACCATGATGGACATGTAATTTTGTGCATGGGAAGCATGTACCCTTGCACCACTGCACATGTGTGTCTGATATTTTATACTTTATGGGGTATATGTGATACACAAATGTACACAAAGAGGAATGTGTAATTTGTCCGCAACTGGTGCATAGCTAAGCTCTCTTAAATGCTGTTTGCTTTAGACACTAAACTTCCTGTTTTGATCCTTGACAAAACATGCTGCAGTCAACCTTATGTCCCCCTGTCATGCACATGCAAATGAGGATGTTGCAATGTAAAAGGGAAACTTACCAACTGGTCCACCAATCTGTATCACCAGGTGATCGAGTAGATCTCCTGCTCGTGCAATGTGGTGTGCCCTACAATGTTTGAGGTGGTGGTCCGTCACGTGACACAAAGTTCCTCCGTAGGTGGTGGAGCACCTTGCACCACTGCAGCTTTTGTGCCTCCAGTGGGTAGCCCTGGATAACCCGGTCACCCATACTCAACATCATGGAGAGGTAGTGCTTGACCAACCAGATGAACCCTCCCAGTTCATCTCGACTCATTCTCTGCATGCTCCCCTTCCCTGACATATTGCAGTTTCCCTCCACTGCAAATACATTAGCTCCAAAAATTATCAAAGACTACCCCACCTAACCCCAAATACCCCAACAGACTACGCTACCCAAGGAAAAACACCTGACCAAACAATTACTATGAAAGGACAAAAGCAGCACACAAAACTCAGCAAAATGACAAAATTGACAGGAAGGCAACAGGACACAGCACACAATTCTGAAAAACCACCAATCCTCGACCAGCACCAGCATCAGCTCCACACACCCACACACACACAATCACAGATAAAAAGACTGTTAAGTAAAAGTGAAGCCACTGTGCCATGTTTACAGCAAGGAAGTCATGTTTCATCACTTCCTGGGTGTGTGCATCATATTTTCTGATATGCTTCTTTTCTTGATGCATGATGGTCATGCGTGGTACTTTTTCCATGAAGGCTGACAAGGCCTGTCAACTTGTGATTGATACGCAATGCATCATTTTATTGATTTGCGAGGTATATAAAATTGCAGTTTGCGTCAAACATTATTTGGTGCATAACAGGAAAGCATGGTTTATTTTCCATGAAGTCGGACAAGGACTGTCGACTTGCGATTGACACACAGGGCCAGGTGTCATTTTCATGAATTGCGATGTATGGAGAATTGCTTTTTGCATAATTTTTTTGGACGCATAACGGTAATGTGTGGATTTTGTTGGAACGCTGACAGTGCACCCAGATGCACATTCCTTGTTACACAGGCTATGTATGTATGTAGTCAGTATGGTATGGCTATGTGTGTGCATGTGTGTTGTGTGGTGTTTGTTAGTCACATAGAATTCTGCAGGGTGGAATGTGGGGTTGGAATGCAGATGGGTGGAATGTAGGAGACGTGGAATGAGGGGAACGGCAGTTGGAGGAGGCAGTGGAAGAAGCGGCGTTGTTCGTCTTTTACCGCTGTACTGGAATAAATATGTTTTACCATCACACTGTCTCCCTGTGATATTAACTTAATACATTCATAGATGCAACAGTAATATTGGAATGTGTTACCATATGATTGTATGTGTGTGTGATCCATGTGTTGACTGATACCATTTGTATATGTGTATGTGTTGGTTGACTTATCCCACATACATGTTACCACATGTGTACTTGGAGAGTACATTTGTGATGTAACACATAATTGTGGTTCTACCTCATTGTCATGTCTGATTTCCAAATTTGACAACACCACTCTATATATGATGGGCTGTGTCCAATACTTGTTCATCCATGTGATACCCTTGACAAATCGTACTCAAAGGCTGCAATGGACTACGTCTGGGTTGATTTCAAATACCCCATTTCAATGTGAGTGCATGTGTTGTATGGTTCAGGGCTCATGATACTATGCAATACATGTAACATATGGTTCACCATGCATATATGATGCAGAAAATGGTGTACTGTGTCAAGAGTCAATGTAGCCTCAGCAGGGGAGTTAGGGTTGTATAGCGGCGCTCTACCTTCATCATGATTGCTCTTCGGCAGTGCATTGCACAGTACCCCTCCAGACAGACACCTGCACACATGCAATCCCATGGCCTGTCATGTTTTGTTTTCTTTGGAGTACTTGATGTCAGACTTGCCCTATCATGTACAGGTTACTGGCTGCTTGTTAGTGTAGGACATGTATCATCATTTTACATAGTTTGACACAAATGGTTGTACATTGTTTGTATTTTCCATATGAAGCTTGGCAAGGACACTTACATCTTATGTAATTTGCTTATGTTTTCCGACCCAGGGGACAGATAATGTAATCTGTCACTGCCTTTTGTCACAATGGTATGCGATGGACAACTACATCATTGTTGTTGCGAACATTAATGGGTTATGTACTGACCTAGACATCCTCTGTGAATATATGTCTGGTGATCACCTGGTGACATTGTTGTCTGGTACAGTCAGTAGTGGTCTATGTATGTTCCTTCTCCAACATTAACGGTGCATCTTGTTTAAAATTGATTTGGTCCTGCATTGTTGGCATTCTTCAGGTTGCTTACCCTTTGTACACATCTTCTATTGCAACATTGTCCCATCATACATGGATAGGATGCTACGTGAGACTTGTGTACTTTGTTGATGAACACATCTTCTTCTACTGGCTATATGATAGTATCCCTTATATTTCCAGGGTTTGCTAGATTACATGACATTCACACACAATTGACAGTACACCAGCCACAGCGCTTGTGTAGAGTCAGAGTGACCGCTCTATGTTGTATCTCCAAGTATCTGAGGGAGTCTCTCAGCTGTTCTTCCACATCCTTTGGTATACTTGGGCACACACTCACATCTGCTTTCCACAACCTATGTCACTTTCATCATGAGTGTATCTTGTTAGTGTGTGGAGTCATCTCAACTATGATTATGTGAAATGCCACATGCCATTGATATACGGTGCAGGGTTAGGGTCAAACATTTGACCCCAACCCTGACTAATACATAATGATCCATTGATACAAATGGTGTTCCCTCTTGTCACACCTGCTCAGTGCTGGTGTTAAAGCTGCCCACCTGAGATGGAACACAGTTTAGTTCACATTGGGCATATTTAAGAGTCCTAGTGCCATTCCAATGCCACATTAGCATAATATTTTGGTAATAATGTGGCATTAGAAGGCCAAAAATGCTGCACCATATTTACAAGGTGGCACAATGCATGCATTGCACAATTTTGCAACCCTTTGTGCTACATTATGCCTGCGCCAGGCATGATTTATACAATTTCTAAATAAGTCCACATTAGTCATCTCTAAAGTGTACCATAATCATTATTAATGTGCAGTACGCTAATTTAGTAGATAGATAACAGAGTCTAAACACCTAACAAGTTAGATAAGATGGCAACTGTTGTTAATATTGAAATTCTAATTGCACTTGACAGACTGAGTGGAGCACAGAGTATCCCAACCCCTCTTGTAGGAAAAGTTTCCTGGAAAAAAAAGGTTTTCATAAGACATTTATTCACCCAAACATTGTGTGCTGCTTTTGTAAATGTGTTCTTACGCAAACTCTTAATTGCCAAGCATTTGATATTTTTTTAAACGTTGTTGCAAAGAAAACATTTTTGCAACTAAAGACAGTTCTGCTCCTAACACTATGCAGTGACATATCAATAAAGACGTGTCCACTATTACCACTCACTTCTCTAACTTGGGTTATATACATTTTAGTCACTCTGCTTGGGTTTTAATTACAGCATAATTAATTGGCTATATTATGAGTGTTTTATCAGAGCTCCAGGGTTTCATCAGCTCCATGAACTAAGCGTGCCATGAAATATTTTGACTCACTGTAGATGTTTTTTTTCTGCCTAGATAACTACCCATTTATGGTTCTAATTTATTTCAAATATTTTTTCAGTTTTAAAAGTAATGCACTAATTTGGTTGATAGCACTAAGGGGCAGATTTAAGAAAAGTGGCACTGCACCCAGTGCAGCATCACCTTTCTTGTGCTTCCTAACACCCCCTTACCTCCACCATGTGTGTGCCTTAGTAAACATATGGCACACCATGGCGCAGGGTAGGGGGGCTATAGTGTCAACATTTTTGATTCTATTGATGTACTGTTCAGGGTTAGCACCAAACTCTTGGCGCTAACCCTGAACAGTAGATAGGGGCCCATTATAAATAATGATGTGTCCCCTTTTAATGCCTGCTCTGAGCAGGTGTTAAAAATGCTGCAGAAAATGGCACAAAGAAATCCTTTTGATTTTTTTGCACCATTTATTCGCCCCCCCCAATGAGGGAATGCCCCCTTGCATACATTATGTCTGGCACAGCCATAATGTGGCGCAAGGGGTTGCAAAGTGGCACAATGTATGAATTGCAACACTTTCTAAATCTGCTGCAGAAATTTTGGCCTTGTTGGGCCACATAGCTTTAAAACATTATGCTAATGTGGCACAAGGAGGCATTATGCCCTCTTAAAATCTGGGCCTAATTTTCCTTTTATCTGTTGAAGGCAAAGTCCAGACTCCAGACAGAAATGGTCCACAAAATCACCTCCATTGGACTCTGGTAAGTCAACTTTCTACTATTATCACCCCCCTACCTGCATGCCATCACACACCCTCACCCTCACCCCCATCACTCCACTACATCCCACACACCCCACTATTACATCTCACTCATCCCAATGCCAAGCCCTGCATGCTGTACCAATGCATGGACACCCCTCACAGCCCTGCATGGACACTCATCACTAAAGCATGCATAGCAGAGAGAACTAACAATCCCACCATACACTAACATACACAAGTGAAAGCTGGCAGGGCAAATCCAGCCATAGAGGGAAAGCCACAGTAGTACAATATGTCAGACACATTAACCATAACACATCATTTACATTCACACAGGTACCCCAGCCAATGTCAGCGGAGAAGAGGTGGCAGCACTAACCAGTCCCCCAAGAGAAGAGGCCCACAGTGATGACAGCAACTCTGGTCTTCAGGATCTGGATGACCTACCTAGCCCATCAGGGACCACTGGACAGCTGGTTACCCAGGCCCAGTCACACACCACCACAGATCCTCCCCCATCTGGAAACACCACCACAGCACCCACCCAGCGTAACCACACCTCTGTCCCCAGGACACGTCAATCAGCAGTGTGTCCACCTCTACAGGGACCCCAGGCCATACCTCGCACCCAAGACAATCAGGGACCTGAGGTCAGTGGCAGTGGGCATAGGGTTCAGGGGACACAGGCCAACAGGGAAACTGGGAGGACTGCTGTGCACCAGGAGGATGACAGGCCCAGGGAACCGACTCTCCAGGAGGCACTCACCAAGATCCTGGGAGCCTATCAACATTCCCAGGACCTGATGGGCCAGATCCTGGACAACGTGCAGCAGAACAGGTGGCTGCAGGAGACACTGTACCAGGGGATCAGGGAGGACTTGCAGTCCATCAACAATACCCTGATCTCCATAGCAGGGGTGCTGGCAGACATGGCCAACATTATGAGGGAGGCAGTATCACACCAGCGGGCCCCTGCCCCTAGCCAGACATCTGAATAGCCTTCCACTTCCGCTGCCACTAGTGGCCAGGAGGCCCCGCCACAGGACTCACAGGCAACTAGCACCCCTCCCCCTGCAGAAGGTGAACCACCCCGAAAACATTCTCTGTGATCCAGACAGAAGCCAGAGACACTTGCCAAGACCCCCACCAGACCCTTGTGTCCCACTCAGTCACACTGTCCACCTTGAACTGCCGTTGCTCCCCTTCCTATGTGCCCTTGAACAATGCACCTGTGCTACAAATAGACTGGAACAATACCCTGGACTTTCCTCCATCATCACCCCATCCCATTGCACTTGCCCCGTAAATGTTAGCACTTTAATAAACACCCTTTGAAAAAAAAAACATTTGGAGTATGTCATGTTTATCAAATATGTATTGATTGAAACCGGTACAAACATTGCAATTTAACTGTAAATAGAATGTGCATAGATTAATGACCTGTAGCTGACTGTTGTGATCACACCAGGAGTATTTGCCAAGTCACCAAAATCTGCAAAATGAATTGCCAGAGGGAACAGTAAGTGGGCGTAGAAGTGGGAAATATTAGCATGCCATTGCCACGCATATTACAACAAAAGGCATTGAAATGTAAAGTTACACTGTCCTACCTGTTTGTCATTGGAAGTATTGTGGAATAACTGATGTTTGTTGTCCTCATCCTAATCCTCTGCCTCCTCATCCTCACTGTCCACAGGATCTACTGCTGCCACAGAGGCATCTCCAGGCTTCTCCTCCTCCAGAAAAGGGACATGGCGTCTGAGGGCCAGGTTGTGCAACATTCAGCATGCCACTACTATCTGGCAGACCTTCTTGAGTGAGTTGCACAGGGATCCGCCTGTTACATGGAAGCACCGGAACCTGGCCTTCAGGAGGCCAAAGGTCCTTTCAATGATCCTTCTTGCTAATCCATGTGCCTCCTTGTAACGTTCTTCTGCCCTTGTCCTGGCATTCCTCACAGGGGTCAGCAGTCATGATAGGTTTGGGTAACCAGAGTCACCTGCAGTTATTGAGGGACAACATTTAGCCACACACTATCCTATATGGCCCACACCATACCCATACACCAAAATATACTGGGTGGGAACCAGAGCTCACCTATTAGCCACACCCTGTGCCTCTGTAGGTGCCCCATCACATTTGGTATGCTGCTATTCCTCAGGACAAAAGCATCATGCACAATTCCAGGATACTTAGCATTGACGTGGGAGATGTACTGGTCCGCCAAGCACACCATCTCCACATTCATAGAGTGGAAACTCTTATAATTCCTGAAAACCTGTTAATTCTGGCAGAGGGGGGGCAAATCAATATGTGTTCCATCAATCGCCCCAATTATGGTGGGGATGTGTCCCATTGCATAAAACTCAGCCTTCACTGTGGCCAAATCCTCAGCCTGGGGGACAACAATGTAGCTCTACATGTGTTTTCTCAGGGTAGACAACACTCTTGTCAGCACTATTGAGAACATTGGCTGTGACATTCCTGCTGCCAAGCCCACTGTCACTTGGAAAGAACCAATTGCCAGGAAATGGAGTACTGATAGCACTTGCACAAGAAGGGGGATTCCAGTGGGGTGACGGATAGCAGATATCAGGTCTGGCTCTAATTGGGCACACAGCACTGTGATTGTGGCCCTGTCCAGTCTATAGGTGAGGCTAATGTGCTTGTCCTCCATTGTGGCCAAGTCCACCAGGGTTCTGTACACAGGGGTATGTCTCCATCTCCTATTCATTCACAGTGGTAGGTATCTAAGGGACACAAGAGTGAGGAGGCTGTCACAAACTAAACATTTGAGCCACAACAGGAGTTTTCAATCTGTAAACTTGTAATGGGTCAGTGTGATGTGTCCATTTTGTGCCAATTTCTCCTGTGACGCAGCATGAATCCATAGTGCTGCCCCCCATGAAATAGCATTCTCCTGTCCTGTATGGAGGGACAGGTGGAAGTGAGGTAGAGGTAATTCCGCTGATGTTCTGTGCCATGGCGGGAGGTGGTTGGGAACCGCTGTACAGCTCCTCATTGGTTAAAATTGGCCCCTATGGGGTACAGTGGCCAATGGTGATCTACGCCGGCGGCGACAGTATGCACTGTGGTGGATGTGACTGCCATTTTCTATCTGATTCCTCACTTGCTACCTGACCTTCCATAGGAGAGGACTTACACTGCATGTGCTGCTGTTACCTGAGTCTGGAATCTACCATGGCCCGTGTGAGAGGACCCCAGCCTTCACTTCGGAGGAGTCGGAGAGTCTGGTGGATGGGGTCCTACATCAATACGGACTGCTGCATGGGCCTCCACACCAACAGGTGAGTACATTGTGGGCACGATGCATGTGGCATGAATGCATGGAGTGGTGTGTGTGATAGCCTCGTGCAAGGGGGGGTGGGTGGATGTCCTCTTTGCGGTGCACAGCTTGTGTACTGGGCTATGTGTATGCCAATGGTGATGGGAACGCGTATGGTGGGCCATATGTGTAACAGGCTGGACTGTTTGTCTAATGGTATTTTCCTGTGTATATTGCCTCTGCAGATTAGCGCCCAACAAAAGAAGGGTATATGGTGTGCCATCACCAAGGAGGTGCGGACCCTGGGGGTCTATGGCAGGCGGAGCACCTACTGTCGCAAACGGTGGGAGGACCTGAGATGCTGGGCACGGAAGATGGTGGAGGCCCAGCTTGGGATGGCCTCCAAATGAGGAAGGGGTGCCCGTCGATCCCTGACCCCCCTGATGGCCTGCATACTGCCAGTGGCCTAGTCAGAGCTGGATGGGTGCTTGAGTATCACAGCAGCCACAAGGGAGCGAGCACAGTGCCCATCATTACAACTTACGCCTGGTGGGGTGGTATCATGGTGGTAGATGTGTAACAGTGGGTGCCCCTAGGCCAGGCCTGACACAGCTGCGTAGGTCCTCTGGGTGCAAGGGTTCTGAAGGGATAATCCTGCCTGCCTAGTTTGTAAGCATCCACTACTGGTCAGGGCTGTGTGGGTCCCAGGTGTGCTGCAGTTGGCGGTGTGTGCCCCATCTCATACCTTGCTGGCTAGCGATATCAGTGGTGGTGCAATGCATAGTGCGTAGGCCTGTTCCCTGTCTGTGAGGGTGCTATGTACGCCAACAGTGGTGTTGATGCAGCCATTGACCCAGTGTATCCTTTGTCTCACTCCCCCCCTTTTTTGTTTAGTCATCCTGTCCTTATGTGCATTAGCATCATCTGGTGGAGGAGCAGAGACACCAGCGATGGAGGGAGCTACATCCCACAGGACCCAGGAGGCAGAGTCCACCAACGCTTAGGGCACCAGTGGGACGGAGTGCAAGGGGAGCACCATGGCAGAGACTGGAGGGGACACTTCAGACACAGATACCTCCTCTGATGGATGCTCCCTGGTGGTAGCAGACACTTGTGTGACCACTTCGGTGACTACCCCAGCTACAGATACAGCCGCAACTCCCCGTACCAGCACCGCCCCCAGCAGCCCCTCATTGAATTGCCTGTGCCCACTCACCCAGGAGGGTGGGCATCTCGTTCGCCCCAGGCACCTCAGGCCCTGCCCCAGTGAGCTCTGCTGCCCTGAGTGAGGAGGCTATTGACCTCCTGACATCCATCTCTATAGGGTAGTCAACCATTGTGAATGCCATACAGGGGCTGGCAGCCAGATGCAGCAATGCAATTCATTCCTGGAGGGCATTCACACTGGATTGGCGGCCCAACAGAGATCGATTCAGGCTCTGGCCTCCTCTCTGATGGCAGCCATTGTCCCTGTTTCTACCGTCCCCCCTCCAACTTCCACTTCCCAGTCCCATTCTCCTCAATCCCAAAACAGCCCAGGCACACATACAGACGAACATGTACACAAGACAACACCAAAGAGTGGTACAGGCAAACACAAGCACCACACTTCATCCCACAGGCAATCACACAAACACCATTCATTTGCAGACACAACAACATCCACTATTTCCACTGTCTCCCCTTCCTCTACCTCTACCACCTCCCTCCCAGCCAAGTCCTCACTCATACCTGAATGCACTACTTCTTCATCCACTACCAGCATCATCAATCAATCAACCAATCAAAAAAAAATATTATAATAATAATCATCACCACACCAAGGGGAACACACACTTTACTGGCAGACACCTCCACAACAGCCATGCACACGTTCCCTGTGTCCTCTCCCACTGTGTCTGTTCCCCCTCCTAAAGTAGACAAACGCAAGCACTCAGACACCCAACAACCATCCACCTCACAACAGCATACAACCCATGCACCTGTACCCAAATCCAGCAGACAAACACCTCCAACAACCACTCCTTCATCCTCCACTCCCATTCCTTCTCCCTCTTCCCACCCCAATGTCCCTAAGAAACTTTTCCTATCCACCATTGACCTCTTCCCTACCCCTCCCCACAGTCCTGCACGTATGGCCAGGGTATCATGAACCCAGCCAAGCACCTCAGCCACAGAGTCCACGGGCCCAGTTCCGACCACACCTACTGGTGGTGGACAGGAATCCAGGCCACATTTCATGAAGGGGAAGGAGCCTGCACCGGCAGGCAAGAAGGGAAAAGGGTCTGCACCTGCCACCCGAAAGGGCAAGGACCCTGCCCCAGCAGGCAAGAAGGGCAAGGAGCCTGCACCTGCCACCTGAAAGGGCAAGGACCGTGCACCAGCAGGCAAGAAGTGCCAGCTAGCCTGCACGAGCAGCTGTCACGGAGCCCCCACCACCAACCATGGTTGTGCATGCATCTGAGGGTGCAGGGGATGTGCAGGAGCCTCCCTCCACCAGCACCACAACAGTGCATCCATCCGAGGGTGCAGAGGATGTGCAGGAGCCTCCCCCCATCAGCACCAGCACCACCACAGTGCAGCCGTCACCGCTGGCGGACGCAATGTAACCCTGCCTCCATGGGCTGCTGTGTGGCCTGTCCACACTAGAACCAGTGGGCAAGGCACCCACTCGAGAGACTCTGGCCTATCACTGCCCAGGACCAGGCACAGGGCATGTTGACCCCTCCCGAATCAGTGGGCAAGACCCCCGCTTGAAAGACTGTGGCCCATCACTCCACAGGACCAAGCACAGGGCATGTTGCCCCCCCAAGAACCAGTGGACTATCCACCCACTTGAGAGACTGTGGTCTTGCAGTCCCCAGGACCAAGCACAGGGCATGTTGCCCCCTCCAGAACCAGGGGGGTATCCACCCACTTGAGAGACTGTGGCCTTGCACTCCCCAGGACCAAGCACTGGGCCTGTTGCCCCCTCCAGAACCAGTGGGGTATCCACCCACTTGAGAGACTGTTGCCTTGTACTACCCAGGACCAAGCACAAGGCATGTTGCCCCCTCGAGAACCAGTAGGCAAGACACCCAATTGAAAGACTGTGGCCTATCACTCCCCAAGACTAAGCACAGGACATGTTGCCCCCTCCAGAACCAGTGTTTCCGCTCCTGGCTGAGGTGCCCCCTCCCCCTGAGGTGCCTGCCTATTTGCCAACTGATGCCTCAGCAGTGTTCTCTCCGTGCTGATTCAGGTGACAAGTGGGGCCTTGGACTTTGCCCTGTGGCCATGTGTCCCATGCAAACTGAGGACTGGGCAGTGTCCTTGTTCTGTACATTTTTAAAACACTGTTACATTGGCTAACTTTTTTTTTTTTTACTGTGTTGATATTATTACACTCACTTTGATAAAATCTTTTTGTCCTTGCATTATTCAGCCGATTTCGGGGCATTAACTTGCTTTCTTGTGCATCTGGTTGTGTGTATGGGGTGTGTGTATGGTGCGTGTGTTTGTCACTGTCGTGTTCCTTCCCCCCTCCCTTGTGTGCTAGGTGGCTGTACTCACCGTCGTCGTCTTCACTGGCGTTGGTGTTTGCGGTGGAGCAGAACAGGGCATATCATCGGAAATACATGCAGTTCAGGTTCCATAGCAGTGTGGTTCTTCCTTGTGTCTCCAATGGTGAGTTCTTTCACTTCTGAGCTCAGTTTCCACCAGGCTTTTGATGTCGTTGGTACCTCCCGGAAAAGGTGGCGCTTTGCTATGTCATAATATGGTGGGCGGAACATTGACTTCTGCCTTGCTGTAGGCGGCTACTGCTGTGGTGGCTGTTGTTACCGCCCTGGTGGTCGGTGTGGTAAAGTGGGTGTCTATCTGAGTTCTCACCACCATGGTCATAATTTGGCAGTAATTACTGTAGGCCTGTTAGCGGTATTACCGCCACTTTATCACCAACTACCAAGGTCATAATGAGGGCCTATGTCTCCTGAACTGTGTGCCCACTCCCACTAACACCAGGACCTCCATCGTTTTGGCTGTGTGGTGTCGACTTGGGTCCCTGTACAGGTGGGCACACTGTTGATCGGTGTTTCCTGGGGACAGAAGTTTGAGGATGTTTGGTGGTTGCTGTGGTATTGGAGTTGGAGAGGGGGCCCTGTGGTGGACTGGGTGTTGGCTGTGATACCCAACTGACCAGTGGTCCCAGATGGGCTAGGGAGATAATCCAGGTCGAGACATCCAGAGTTGCTGTCATCACTGAGGGCTTCTTCTGGTGGAGGACTGTGTTGCCTTGACACGTGGTCTCCGCTGACATTGGCTGGGGTACCTGTGGACATGCAAAGATTTGTTACAGTCATTGTCAGTTACATGTTCAGCATTTCTGGCTTTCCCTATGGGATGGGTGCTATCCTTCCACCTTTGGTTAGTGTATGTTGATGAATTGTGGGATTTGGTAGTGCTACATGCTGCCCATGTGTTACTGTTGTGTGTGCATGCAGAGCTGGGAAGAGGGTGCTTGCAGTGGGTATGGCATGCAGGGGTACACAGTTGAGGGTGGTAATGCAGGTGGTTCTCTGAATGGGATGAGTAGGGTGAAGGGTGTCAGGGTGAGGGGGTGACATGCCATGCAGCTATCAGTGGTGGTGGGGTAGTAATGGTGACTTATCAGTGTCCAGCCCTCTAGTGATTCCAGTGAGACCCTCTGGATGCAGGATAGCCAAGAATTTCGCCTCCCATGCTGTCAACTGTTGGGGAGGAGGTGGGGGTCCACTGCCAGTCTTCATGATGGCAATGTGGTGCCTGGAGGCCACTGAATGCACCTTCCCCTGCAGGTCGATCCACCTTTTGCAAATGTCCTCCCTTGTGCATGGATAGGTTCCCACAGATTTCACCTTGTCCACGATCCTCTACCATAGCTCCATCTTCCTGGCAATGGTTATCTGCTGGACCTGTGCACTGAACAGCTGTGTTTCTATCCTGACAATTTCTCCCACCATCACCAGCAACTCCTCATCAGTGAAACTAGGGTTCTTTTGTGGGGACATGCCTAGTGTGTAGTGTGTGTGTTGTGCAGAGGGTGTTAGGTGTTAAGGTATGGAGTGTGGAGTGTGATATGTGACGGGTATACAGGTGGCTGTGGTTTGTGTGTGCAGTTCTAGGTATATGTGGCCGGCAATGTGTAGCAGTCTTTTTGAGTTTGCAAAGAATTGTGGTTTGAGTGGGGGGTTGTTTTATAGTGCTATTGGTGGGTGTGTACGATGTGTATATGTGTCAGATGTGGGTCATTCATTCAGGCCAGTGTTGCCTTCTGTTGGTGTGGAGTGGCCAATTCAACTGCTGTGGTCCGCACCACCAATGGCTGACCACCATTGTGTGTCTGCTGTAGTGATTCATGGTTCATAATTTGGAGGGCGGTGTGTTGCAGGTGTAGCGGGGAGGGTGGTGGATCAGACAGTTTTTCTTCTCCGTTGGGTCTGGCGGATTTGTGGTTGTGGCTGCTTTCTGTTGGTTTTGTGCTTGTGTGTCATGATGTGGCAGGCAGGATTGCCGCCTCCGCGGCGGTCTGTGGCGGCTGTCTCCAAGGTGGTCTTCGGAAAAGACCATCTATGTTATAATGAGGGTCATAGTGTGTACGACTTGGAAGTCATTAGCCTGACAATCCGACAGGCTATATACTGTTCAGAGAGCACAGCAGTGAAAAGCACAATCCATTTGCCAATATCGCAATGTCACTGAGGGAAGCACTCTCTTTACTGCTGGTCTGTCTTCTGCCACCTTGCCTGGATCTCTACAGTCCAAGGTGAAGTGGTGTGACCGCATATAATAATCCACCTTCTTCCCTACCTTCACCCAGTGAAATGTGTGTGGGCTGTGCACCACAAACTGTAATTTCCGCGTGTCAGCCTCTGGTCTTCACAGGTCATCATCTGATAGGGAATTGTTTGCTTTGCTGATAACAGCTCAGTCAGAGCCACTATCAGCTCCACCAGCTCTAGGGTGAGGAGCAAAGCACTTAGATTGTACACACACACTGGGGAGAGGAGACAGACGCTCTGGGACAAGTAAATACAGGCAACTGCACTGTTAAGACACAGTCAATGGGGACTGACAGACTGACGATAAGGGCAAGAACACAAAGACAATAGGGACAAGAAGACACACATATTGGAGATATGGAGATGCACAATTATGATTGAAACTAAAGATAGGGGTATTGTAACAGTGGAGACAGAAGAGCAATTACCCTAGAGACATGAAGATATTGACAGTGCTAACCTCGGCCGACACTGGGGAAATGAACACACTAACATTGCCATAGGGAGACAATCAGTCAGGGAAATATTGGCCCGGAGGACTAGAAGACTTATGGAGAACAAGGAGAGACAAACACTGGAAAGCTGAAGCCACTGACACTGCGGACTCGACACAGGGACACTTGGAAATAGAACAAATATTATAACATGGATTCAGTTTACAGTGGGGAAGGTAGACCCACTCCCAAAAATATAGGAAAATAATTCACTAGCACTTGATCAGGGTGGCACTGGCATCAGGGACACAATAGGGGGCACTGAGGACTGGGCAAACCAGATAACGAGTAGAAGAATACATCAGTCTTCTTAACAAGAGAACAAAGGAACAGAGAGCTATCGATTCTAGGGCAAAAATAATGTCAGGCAGCGAAATGATTTCTGGTAATTTAATCCACCTGAATTCTTCGCTTTCAGATCATCTGGGTTTGGATCTTGTACTGGATGAGCTTCACAAGTCTGGTCTTACCCACGGTAATCACACAGTGAACGGACTGGGCATGTTTGTCGCCAGAGTCCACCTTTTAAGATACGCAGCTGCAATGCTGCAAGTGTAATGGGCACTTGACTGATTACACATGAACACATGTGCACACATGTGCGCACAAGTGTGATGGCTGTGCATGTATGTGAGACTATTGTCATGCGCACCACAGTAAGTGCATATAGGTAGCCTGGAGCAAAGACAGTCTGCAGTGTTAAATAGTGACCTGGAGTAGGGCTTATAATATTAATGGCCACTCATTGGTAAAGTCAGTATGTTGAATTAACTTCCCTGTAGTGACACTTTATTATATACATGTGGGAAATCTGTGTTAGAGGGCAGTTTCACTTCCCTTTGGCCAACAGAGTTCAGCAAGATATCAAACTGGGGTCAAAGGTGTGCACCCAATTGAAATATGCAAGTCAAAAGCAGATTTTGGTACACCTTATGGGTCTTCCAGATTTTTCATTCTTTTCTGGCTCAGCATAGGGATAGAGTCCAAACTTTTGTCACCCTGCTGGGCCTAGTTAATTACACTGCTCCCCAGCAGAGGGAGCATAAACCTCCCCACATAAAGGGAGCAATTAATAGCGTTTCACTCACCTTCTGAGGTGGAAGAGGTGGGGAAGAAAATCTGCATCCTATAATTAGCCTTCACAGTGTACCAGAGTTGGACAGCCCATATCCCAGTGAACAAAGGAGGAAAGGGGAGAGGATGTGGCATAACTGACTGAGCTGCTACCTTTGAAGCTGAGGAACCAGGTGTGTGTTTTGGCTGAACATCCTGTTATTCTGGGAAAATTACTTAACCTTGTCATGTCTAACAAAAAAAGAATGTGTCCTTGTGTAATGTAAATGGTGCTCATGTAAAGCACTCCATTATGTTCCGGTCAAATATGTGCTATATAAATCTGCAAAAAATAGGAGGAAGCCCATACTGCCGGATGCATTACAGGAGGGGGCTTCTCTTTGACATTTTGGTGGTAGAGGCCCTGGTAGGGATGTCAGTGAGGGGCAAATAATGGTACCCCCAGAGGAGATGTGACCAGTGTCTTCTGGACAGCGCCATCTTGAATTGTCTCAGCATTCTGTGCAGGAGAGTTGGGACAGAGGTGAAGAGGTGATGCAGCAGCCCACGATTGACCAGTGGTGTCATTATTCTAGAACCTTCCAAACCAATTTATAAACTTTTGCTCAAAGGAGAGAGATTTGTTGGATTTAGACACTGGGACTGGACGACAGCAGCATCACAGACAACTGGTAGGAGAAATTTCCTGATGCCCTCATGGATTAAGGACTTTGTCCACAGTTGACCCCAGCACCAATTGGTCTCTCCAGGACCAGGGAATCTAGTCCCTTTAGGCCCCCTAAAGACCAGTGAGGTGAAGAACTGGAAAAGAAGGAGAGAAGCACCAAAGGACAAGAAAAGGAGAATGGCTGGTGCAGGTAGCCAGTGGAATCAGCTCCCTGCAAAGTGTATTAACTCAGAGGTCAGGAGACCTGTGAAAAAAGACTCCATGTGGCTAGGGATTACCACCAGGAGCTAAATGAGACCAAGGATGCATGAAATTACCCAAAAAGGCCTGAGATATGAAGAGAAAAACCCCAAGGGTCGGTCAGTGCCCAGGGGTCTATGCAAGGCTTACTAAAAATGTATGATCCCAGAAGGGGTGAGTGTAGGGCTCCTCCCCAGAGCTCTTGATGTCTGGGGATCCTAAACCCCGGAACGGTACATGTACGGGGGGCTTGGAACCCCATCTCTGTACCACTGCCAAGCCAGAAAAAGGGGGAGTGCATTGCACCCTTCCCCAAGAAGAAGAAAAGGGGCCCAGAATACCATCTCCAGACTGCCAATCGAGAGAGGAGGAAGCGGTAGAACCATCACACTCCCCTGAGAAACAAAGATACAGGGCAAGGAGCCCCGTATAACAAAGAAAAGGGGCCAGGGATGTCATCTCTGGGCCTCCAACTGTGGTGAGCTTGCTTCCATGCCCATGTCTGGGAGGAGAAGAACACATCCACCCATGCACCACCCTGCCACCATGGAGCAGGCGGAGGAGAAGTCATTTTCTGGCTTCCACATCACTTGAACGAGTGAGCCAGCAGGGGCATCCAGGTGTGAAAGCCCTGAACTGCCCCCAACGAGAGGGCAAGTCGGGGTTCCCAGGTAGAACTAGGCAACCTCACAAAAAAAGAAAAAAAAGTCAAAAAATTCATGAGGCAGGAGCCCTGTGCAACAAAAAGAAATGGTGGGCAGCAGCAAAGAATATGCCCAGAGCCACTCATTATGTTGTCAAGCTCTGGCAGGGGAGCATCCCTATATTGCCCTGAGGGGCTTGAAATTTGCCATGTTTTCTGCTGTTTGGGGTGGCCCTAGGACGGCAGGGGCACCAACATTGAACAAAATAGAGTGTGGTGCGGTGCAGGATTGGGATTGCACCAGCTGACACACAAGGAAATTCAAAAAGTACTGACCCTAACTTTAAAGGTTCAAGGAAATTGTGACCCGAGGCTTTTCAGCAGAGATCAAAGCACACCTAAGGCTGGGAATTTTGTTCTACAGCCTGAGAGTGTAGCGTTCCCTATTGGCTTGTACAATGTCTTCATGTTTTGTGGACTATTGTGGCTAAAAGAACAACACAGGTACTTTGTTTTGTCACATTTTATTTAAAAACAGTGCTTTAGTGCTTTATTCAAATGTTTCTGAGAGTACAAATGAGTTAATAATGTCAACTGGTTGTTATGCTTTATAAATTATATTGATTGCAGAGCGAGTATGGTTGCTCACGTCAGTGATAGAGTGATGTATTAGAGCATGTGATTCTTGTGTTTAACTGTGCTAACATTGACGAAACCAATAGGACTGCTTGATTTAAAGTGAGACTCTTCTATATAGTCATGTGCTATATTGTATGGGATGGTGATACTGTGATTTTGAGGGCCATGGCCCTTTGGGGTCAAATGTAATGTCACCTATGGTTCTTCCACCAGCCTTATGTATGTTTGTAATTTACTGCAACGTGTTAAGTAGTGTTTGTGTGTGTATGTGTATGTTTGTGTAAAAAAATGACTTTTTATTTTCTAAAGATTAAGCAAAGACTCCACAATCATTTATTATGGTGTGCCAGTGAATTGTTGTTACAAGCCCATACCACTTCCCCTGAGTAGGCTTTGGACTGCTCTGCCTTACCTCCTTGAGAGAGTCAAGTTAGGAGATATATATTGTTTAGGGATAGAGTGGCTTTGCCGCTGGTTTTAATGGCAAAGTCAAACTGTCATTGAAAACACTGTCCTTCCGGATTGCAGTGTCAATGTGTAGGCCATTTTGTACTTTGTCACACATAGGGTGGCACAAACAGTGCTGCAACCCAGAATGGACACTCTGGTGGTCATTACAACCCTGGTGGTCGGTGTTAAAGCGACGGTAAGACCGCCAACAGGCCGGCAGTAAACAAATTGCAATTACGACCATGGCGGAAACCGCCAACAAAGACAGCCAC
Organism: Pleurodeles waltl; assembly: GCF_031143425.1. NCBI lineage: Eukaryota > Metazoa > Chordata > Amphibia > Caudata > Salamandridae > Pleurodeles > Pleurodeles waltl. The sequence continues at coordinate 1,260,593,409 of NC_090445.1, read as the reverse complement.
TTTAACACTCCGACTGCCACGGCGGTACAAACAAACAGGGCGGCGGTCACCGCCAAAAGACAGGTGGGAGAAAATGTACTGTCCACACTATTATGACAGATGATAAAAACACAGTGGAAACAGGAATCCCGAAGGAAAAACGCTCACCTCTACACACTCCACGAGGAACGAGGACGCCATGGATCCGGAACTCCAAATTCTCCCTGCAATAGTCTTCCTGCTCATCTACCAGGAGCACAAACGCCGGCGGCGAAGACCACGGTGAGTACTGCACCTACAACACAGGGGAGGGGGGAGGGAAAAAACAGGGACATACACACGCAACACCCCCACCCTCACCCACTACAACAAACACACTAATGCAAATCAATACATCACAGTTATAAACCCCAAATCCCCCGGAAGAATGTAAAGACAATAGAAAATGAGTGTGACCATTGTAATATATTAAAAGCAAGTAGGCAGAAATATATATACACCATGTACAAAATATATTCCAAGCATAGTAGTCCAGGTAGTGCTCTAAGAAAGTCCATGGAACACTGGGACCACACGGTATGGGCGAGGCCCACACAAAATCTCTGACCATGACGGAGAGAACACTGCAGGGGCATCAGACAGCAACTAAACAGGCACCTCAGGGGGAGGAAAAGGGGGGGGCACCTCAGCCGCTTGAGTGCACAATGCCAAATCCACGAGGGGGCCACATGCCCACTGTTCCATCCTGAGGAGTGCAAAGCCACAGTCTCTCAAGTCTCTACAGTGGGTGGGTTGCCCACTGTTCCATCCTGGGGAGTGCAAAGCCACAGTCTCTCAAGTCTCTACAGAGGGTGGTTTGCCCACTATTCCATCCTGGGGAGTGCAAGGCCACAGTCTCTCAAGTCTGTACAGTAGATGGTCTACCGACTGTTCCATCCTAGGGAGTGCAAAGCCACAGTCTCTCAAGTCTCTACAGTGGGTGGGTTGCCCACTGTTCCATCCTGGGGAGTGCAAAGCCACAGTCTCTCAAGTCTCTACAGTGGGTGGTCTGCCCACTGTTCCATCCTGGGGAGTGCAAAGCCACAGTCTCTCAAGTCTCTACAGTGGGTGGGTTGCCCACTGTTCCATCCTGGGGAGTGCAAAGTCACAGTTTCTCAAGTGGATAACAGTCTCCACTGGTTCTGGAGGGGGCATGGTGCCAAGAGTGCTTCATCCTGCTAAGGACAGAGGTAGTGGATGACAGTCTTCACTGGTTCTGGAGGGGGCATGATGCCCAGAGTGATTCATCCTGCTAAGGACAGAGGTAGTGGATGACAGTCTCCACTGGTTCTGGAGGGGGCTCTGTGCCCAGAGTGCTTCATCCTGCTAAGGACAGAGGTAGCGGATGACAGTCTCCACTGGTTCTGGAGGGGGCTCTGTGCCCAGAGTGCTTCATCCTGCTAAGGACAGAGGTAGTGGATGACTGTTTCCACTGGATCTGGAGGGGGCATGGTGCACAGAGTACTTCATCCTGCTAAGGACAGAGATAGTGGATGACAGTCTCCACTGGTTCTGGAGGGGGCTCTGTGCCCAGAGTACTTCATCCTGCTAAGGACAGAGGTAGTGGACAGCAGTCTCCACTGGTTCTGGAGGGGGCATGGTGGCCAGAGTGCTTCATCCTGCTAAGGACAGAGGTAGTGGATGACAGTCTCCACTGGTTCTGGAGGGGGCTGTGTGCCCAGAGTGCTTCATCCTGCTAAGGACAGAGGTAGTGGATGACAGTCTCCACTGGTTCTGGAGGGGGCATGGTGCCCAGAATGCTTCATTCTGCCCGTGACGGACTCAGTAGCGTCAGTGCCCTCGGCGCTCATGGGCCAGCCTTGCTTGAGACAGCGGTGCCCTATTCAGCGGTGTTTGAGATGGCAGTGCCCTGTTCAGCAGGCTTGATACGGCGGTGCCCTGTGCAGTGGTGCTTGAGATGGTGGTGCCCTGTGCAGTGGTGCTTGTGCTTGAGATGGCGGTGCCCTGTGCAGCAGTGCTTGAGATGGCGGTGCCCTGTTCAGCGGTGCTTGAGGCGGCGGTGCCCTGTGCAGGGGTGCTTGAGATGGCGGTGCCCTGTTCAGCAGTGCTTGAGGCGGCAGTCTCCATTGCAGGGACTCAGCTGCTGGCAGTCCTTCATGGCCCAGCGGGGCTTGTGCTGGCGGTCCTTCATGGCCCAGCGGGGATGGTGCTGGAGGTCCTTCATGGCCCAGCGGGGCTTGTGCTGGCGGTGGCCTCCTGGGCAGGTAGGCTGGTGCTGGCGGGCCCCTTCTGGGCAGCTGGGCTGGTGCTGGCGGGCCTGTCCTTGGCAGCTGGGCTTGTGCTGGCGGTCCTGTCCTTGGCAGCTGGGCTTGTGCTGGCTGTCCTGTCCTGGGCAGCTAAGCTTGTGCTGGCGGTCCTGTCCTGGGCAGCTGGGCTTGTGCTGGCGGGCCCTGTCCTGGGCAGCTGGGCTTGTGCTGGCGGTCCTGTTCTGGGCAGCTGGGCTTGTGCTGGCGGTCCTGTCCTGGGCAGCTGGGCTTGTGCTGGCGGGCCTCTCTGGGCAGATGGGCTTGTGCTGGCGGGCCTGTCCTGGGCAGCTGGGCTTGTGCTGGAGGTGGCCTCCTGGGCAGCGGGAATGATGGCGGTCTTCGCCGCTGTGCTGCTCTTCCCAGACTTGCCGGTCTTCTTGTGGTCCTTCCCCATCTTGTAAGGTCTCACAGCTGACTCCACACTCCCACCGGGACCCCTGGGAGCGGCTTTGGTTGCTGGAGTCTTCCCCCTCTCCCGCCGGGCACTGGCCAACTTCTGATGCTTCACAGGTGGGGGACTGTCTGTGCTGTGGCTCCCTGCCACACTGGCTGCCCTGGTGGCTGGTGCACTCCAGATTCCAGTGACCACAGGCACCACTGGTCCCAGAGATGTTGTGGCTGAGGTCCTAGTTTGGGACCTATGACATGGACGGGGTGGGGGAGGTGTGGGAAAGAGGTCAAGGTTGGACAGGAAATGTTTTTTGGACACACTGGGATGGGTAGCTGGAGGGGGTATGGGAGTGGAGGAAGAGGTGGTGGTTGTTGGAGGTGTACGTTTGGTGACTTTGGGTGAAGGTGCATGCGCTGGTGGCTGTCGTGAGGAGGATGGCTGTTGGGTGCGTGCGTGCCTGCATTTGTGTATCTTGGGAAGGGGCGTCACAGACACACTGGGAGAGGACACAGGGGACGTGTGAATGGTAGTGGGAGTGGTGACTGCACGTGAGCGGGGTGTGGTGGTGGGTGTGCTGGAGCGGGACGTAGTGGCTGTAGAGGTAGTGCATGCAGGTGTGAGTGTAGACGAGACATGGAGGGAGGTGGGAGACGAGGAGGAGGGGGACACAGTGGAGGCAGTGGATGTTGGTGTGTCTGCATGTGTGTGATGCTTGCATGAGTGCCTGTGGGATGTGTGGTGCTTATGTTTGCCTGAGCTTCCCTTCTGTGTTGACGTGTGTGCATGCTGGCCTGTAGGTGTGCTTGGGATAGGCTGAGGTACAGGGGATTGGGTCGGGGTGGAGGAAGTTGGAGGGGGAGGCTAGACACAGGGACAATGGCTGCCATCAGTGCTGAGGCCAGAGTCTGAAAAGCTCGCTGAAGGGCCGCCTGACCAGAATGACTACCCTCCAGGAATACAATTGTTTGTTGCAACTGCCTTTCTACACCCTGAATGGCATTCAAAATGCTAGACTGCCCAACAGTGAGGGACCTGAGGAGGTCAATGGCCTCCTCACTGAGGGTAGCAGGGGTGACTGGGGCAGGAGCTGAGGTGCCTGGGGCGAAGGTGTTGCCCACCCTCCCGGGTGAGTGGGCACGGGGTGAAGGCTGAGGGGCTGCTGGGAGGGCGGTGCTGGAACGGGGGTGGCGGCTGTACCTGTAGATGGGGGTGGCACAGATGTTGCCCCCACCACAAGGGAGCTCCCATCAGAGGACGAGTCCGTGTCACTGGTGTCAGCTCCTGTCCCCGCCGTGGAGCTCCCCTCGCCCTCCATCCCACTGGTGAAGTCCAATTCCATAGTGTGGCCCTCCATGGCCAAATGGGATGCAGCCCCCTGGTGCTCCGGTGCCACTGCTCCTCCACCTGATGATGCTAATGCACACAAGAACAGGGAGACCACAAAAAGGGGGGGGACGACAGAAGAAAGACATGTTGAGTGCATGCATTACCGCTACCGTTGGCGGACACAACAGACACACAAGCCACCTGCACTACGGCGCGTTCTTGGGCTCCACTGTTCAATTCCTGGGAAATGGCCTACATGGCTGTGGACGACATCTGCACACATAGATGACACAGGGGCATGACTAGGTGTAGTTGTCACTCTACAGAAGTGGGGTGGGGTGCCACATGGCCTGCCTTACGGAGGGGCCTTGCCTACGGAACTAGCCCTGGCCTAGGGAAACCCACAGCCCACCTCCCCCACCCAGACACCTCCACTGCACTCAAAGTCAGCAGAATGAGAGTGTACTCACCCCCTTGTGGCTGCTGTGATGCCCTCAAGCGCCCATCCAACTCCGGGTAGGCCACCGCCAGGATCCTGACCATCAGGGGGGTCATGGTGCATCGGGCACCCCTCCCACGTTGGGAGGCCATCCCTAACTGAGCCTCTGCTGTCTTCTTGCTCCAGCGGCGAATGTCCTCCTATCTTTTCCTGCAGTGGGTGCTCCGTCTGTGGTAGACCCCCAGGGTCCGGACGTCCTTGGCGATGGCACGCCAAATATCTTTTTTCTGGTGGGCGCTGACCTACATGAAATGTACAGGGGAAAAAGAGAAGTTATTACCAACTGCACCGTCAAAGTGATTGGCCCCCATCCCTACCCTTGCCATGTGGCACATTCATTCACATTCTTTCATGCATGCAGCACTCTCCCCCCTTCCTTCTTACATCCAGCCCTCTCCACACAGGCATAGCCCATACAACATGCTCCCTGTGTACTTACCTGTTTGTCTGGAGGACCGTAGAGTAGCGTGTACTGGGGGAGGACCCCATCCACGAGTTTCTCCAACTCCTCTGATGTGAAGGCAGGGGCCCTTTCCCCAGACACTCGAGCCATTGTCTCTTCCAGACCGAGGTCACAGCAGCACTTGCAGTATAGGTCCTCTCCTGTCGAAGATCAGGTATCGAGTGATTGAAGAGATAGAAAATGACGGTCACGTCTGCGATGGTGCGTACCGTCACCGCCGGCTTACATCGTCATTGGCTCCTGGGACCCATAGGGTCCAATGTTAACCAATTCAGCATTGCGCCGCGGTCTTCGACCGCCTACCGCGACGGTGTACAACGCCAGCGCAGTTACCTCACATCCCAGTGTCCCACTTTACAGGTCAGGCAGCCGCCATTTCATGGGCCCACATGGCTTCATTTTCAACTGTGTCACACATACCTAGGCCTAGACTCAACACACATACAGGCCACTTTTTGAGTATGAATGGTGTTCTGTGTAAACTGTGGGTACATACATCTGAGTTGTTTGACTCTGTGCTCGCTGTTGTCCTTCATAGGCACCATCCGCTGGGACATGTGAGGAGATGGCGGCATCCTCCGGTGTACCGACCGTTAGTGGACCTGTCGACAATGGAGGAGCGACGTGTGATTATCACATACAGGCTTGACCATGCCACAATCCAGGAACTGTGTACCCAGTTGGAGCCAGACCTGATGTCAGCAATCCGCCATCCCACAGGAATTCCCCCTCAAGTGCAGGTGCTGTCAGTGCTCCATTTCCTTGCAAGTGGTTCTTTTCAAACAACAGTGGCCATAGCATCAGGGATGTCCCAGCCTATGTTTTCCATCGTATTGTCCATAGTGTTGTCTGCCCTTCTGAAACACGTTCGGAGCTACATCATTTTTCCTCAGGTGGAGGATTTGCCTACAGTGGAAGGTGATTTCTGTGCCCTGGGACACATCCCCAACATCATAGGTGCCATTGATGGGACCCATGTGGCTTTGGCCCCCGCCCACAAGAGTGAACAGGTGTACAGAAACCGGAAGAGTTATCATTCGATGAATGTACAGATGGTATGTTTGGCAGACCAGTACATCTCCCATGTGAATGCCATGTTCCCTGGCTCAGTGCATGACGCCTACATCCTGCATAATAGCAGCATCCCTTATGTGATGGGTCAACTCCAGAGGCACCGTGTGTGGCTATTAGGTGAGCACCTGGAAGCAAGACAGTGGGAATCGTTGTCTGGGTCTGGGGATATCCCTCCAGGTTAGTGCATGTCTAACAGTTGTCCCTCGCCATTTGCAGGTGACTCTGGTTACCCCAACCTGTCATGGCTACTGATCCCAGTGAGGAATCCCAGGACAAGGGCAGAGGAACGCTACAATGAGGCCCATGGGCGAACTAGGAGGGTGATCGGTCTGACCTTCGGTCTCCTGAAGGCCAGGTTCCAGTGCCTCCATATGACAGGTGGATCCCTATTCTACTCACCAAAGAAGGTGTGCCAGATTATCGTGGCCTGCTGTATGCTTCACAACTTGGCTTTGCGACGACAGGTACCTTTTCTGCAGGAGGATGGTCCAGATGGCGGTGTTGTGGCAGCTGTGGAGCCTGTGGACAGTGAAGACGAGGAAGCAGAGGAAGAAGACATTAACAACAGGGACTCAGTGATCTTGCAATATTTCCAGTGAGACACAGGTAAGAGTACAGACCTGCCTACTACATGTATTTTCACACTACTACCTCTCTACTGTCTGTCGTTTTCACCAAGTGTATGGTCACTGAGTTGTCACTTTCTCTTATGATTTCACGAATGTGGGTTCCACTGTGTGACATCTGCTTAGATTCCTCATACACTAGAGCTGTGTGACATAGGTATGTTGACATTACAATTGAAAGAGCATTTTGTCACTGTAATTGCTAATACACTATTTCAAAAGCACAGACAGACTCCAGATTGTTTTGCTCTTTAAGTGTGTTTATTTAAGTGCTCAATATTGGAGGGGGTAGTAAAATGGTGAGGGGTGATGGCGGAGGAATGTCCATGGCAGAGTCCAGTCTATTAGTCTCACAGGTGCATTGCCCATATGGGCATAGGAAGTGGAGCTGGGGCAGTTTAAGAATGGACAGGGTGACAAAGTGGGACAGTAGGATGACAATCAGGGTGGTCTCATTTCTTGGCGGGGGTCTTGGCATCGAGCTCTGTCTTGTTCCTGGATCTCAGGGACTGTTTGCGGGGTGGTTCTCCCTCTGCAGGGGGTGGGGTGCTGCTGTGGTGGTCCTGTGGCGGGGCGTCCTTTCCACTAGCGCCGGCAAAGGTGGTGGGCAGTTCATCGTCCATGCTAGTGTCAGGGGCACCTTGTAGTGCCACAGTGTCCCTCCTGGTGTTGACGAGTTCCTTCAGCACCCCTACGATGGTGACCAGGGTGGAGCTGATAGTTCTGAGTTCCTCCCTGAAGCCCATATACTGTTCCTCCTGCAGGCACTTGGTCTCCTGAAACTTGGCCAGTACCGTTGCCATCGTCTCCTGGGAGTGGTGGTAGGCTCCCATGATGGAGGATGGGCCTCGTGGAGAGTGGGTTCCCTTGGCCTGTCCGCCCCCTGTCGCACAGCATCCCTCCCGGTTCACCTGTGTTCCTGGGCCTCCGTCCCCTGGACCGTGTGCCCACTACCACTGCCCCCAGGTCCCTGTTGTTGTTGGGGTGGTGGGTTAGCCTGGGTTCCCTGTAGTGGTGGATACACATCTGATTGACGTGTCCTGGAGACGGAGGTATGGGCCTGCTGGGTGGGTGCTGTGCTGGTGTTTCCAGAGGGGGGAAGGTCTGTGGTGGCCTGTGACTGTGTGAGGGGAACCGACTGTCCAGAGGTCCCCGATGGGCAGGGCTGGTCATCTAGATCCAGTTGGACAGAGCTGCTGTCATCACTGTGGGCCTCTTCTGTTGGTGGTGAGGACATGTGTGGACCCTCCTGTCCGGTGACGTTGGGTAGGGGTCCTGCAGGGGTATAAAAGGATGGTTATTACATCTGTGTGTGTCATGGTGTGCAATGGGTGGGTGACCGTGTACCCCAGTACTTGCATTCCTGTGTGGAACCTTGTGTGATGATGGTTTAGGGGGTTATATGGATATGTGCAGTGGGCATGCTTTAGTGATGGGTGTCCATGCTTTGTTGTTGCATGCAGGGCTTGGTGTTGGGATGGGTGGTTTGTGATGTTGGGACATATGTGAGGAGTTGGAGTGCTGGGGGTGACGGTGAGGGTGGGGGTATGTGCTGGCATGCAGGTAGGGTGGGGGATGTAATAGTTAAGATTTGTCTTACCAGACTCCATTCCTCCAGCTACTCCTGCGATGCCCTCCGGATGCAGAATCACCAAGACCTGCTCTTCCCATGTTGTTAGTTGTGGGGGAGGAGGTGGTGGTCCGCTGCCAGTCCGCTGAACCGCCAGGTGGTGTCTTGAGACCACGGAACGCACCTTCCACCGTAGGTCGTTCCACCTCTTCCTGATGTCCTCTCGATTTCTTGGGTGCTGTCCCACTGCATTGACCCTGTCCACTATTGTTCACCAAAGCTCCATCTTCCTTGCAATTGAGGTGTGCTGCACCTGTGATCCGAATAGCTGTGGCTCTACCCGGACGATTTCCTCCCCCATGACCCTGAGCTCCTCCTCCGAGAACCTGGGGTGTCTTTGCCGTGCCATGGGGTGGTGTAGGTGATGTGTGGGGTGATAAGTGTGCTGACATGTAGTGGTGTGTTGTGTGAGGTGCGTGGAAGTTCTGTGGGTGATGGTGTTGTGTGCCTGTGGATGCTGTTGTTCTTGCTGGTGCTGTCTCTCTCTGGCCTTCTTTCAGATTTTTTGGTAGTAGGGGTTTGTGGGTGATGTGGGTGTGTGTTTTATATTGTATTGTGTGTGTGGGAGTGGTGTGTGTATGTGTATCAGGTGTATGTATTTGGAATTGTCCAATGTGGTAGTGTTTTATATATGTGTGTGTATTTTGGGTGTGGCGGTGTGTACTGCCAATGGAATACCGGGGTTGAAAGACCGCTGCGTGGATTCGTGTGTTATGATAGTGTGGGCGTATTTCTGTTTGCGTGACGGCGGAGGTGTTGTTTTCGCCAGTTTATCACTGACCTTTGGTGTTGCGGACTTTTGTTGAGGTACTGGGTTTTTCAGAACCGGTACTGATCCGGTAACCCAGTGGTGCCAGGGTACACCCAAAGACCTCGGGTACTTTCCTGATTCAGACCACAGAAACTCAGAGTCTTCTAGGTGAAGTCAAAGATCGAATTTATTGGCTGCAATCAAGTGACAAGCGTCCTAGAAGTACAACAGCACGGTTTGTATGTTCTCAGGAGACTGTGTTTCAATGCAAAGTCAGGTTTCCTTATATACAGTTTTTTAAGCTTCAGGCAAACATTCTTGACATTTTGGTTGGTCATTCACATGTTTTCACTACAAAGGAAAAAACAGTGTCATGATGAAACCTCATATTTCATGTCATCCAACCCATAATAAATTACCCAGCAAGGCCTAGTATTTTACATCAGATAGGCCTAGTATTTTACATGAGATAAGTGTGGACCCCCAATAAAAACGGGCACCTCCCCCTCGTAAAGTAAGAAGAAGAAAAGAGCAGGTGCAGGTGTGAGCAAGATTAGGCAGGGTGTGTGAGCGATAATAAGGGTTTTATGGCATGGTGTGCCTTGATGCTATCTGATTCGGCCACTGGGAGAGGGACTGACCAAACAGGTTTGGCCTGAGGCAATGGTTCCAGCTTGCCCAGGTCAGAGAAAAGTCAATCAAGGTGTACGTGTCCTTGGAATCAAATCTGACTGTATTATAAGCCTATGTGAGGGCAACTTTTAAAAATGGCTGCCGTGTATAAAATGGGAGCCATGGCGATTTCGAGGTGAAAACGCTGCTGGAATTGAGCGAAAATGCTCATGCTCAGTGTACTAGTCATTATCGGTCTTTTGATACTAAAATCGTACTGCTGTGGCAAAGTAAATTACATGGGTCCAGAATTTTTAGAACCACAAACCCTCCTTTTGCCCTTACATCGGCAATAAACCTATTCTCATGCTAATCTGAGTCCAGGTCTATGTTTCTAAAGTCGTTGAGATGTTGCTGTAACATCATCCTAGTATTTAGCTCGTCTCTTGGTGCAGGTTTCCTTATGCATGATGTAACACAGAGGCCACATATGGCAGGACAAAGTAAGGAATACCTCTATCTGCAGTAGGTGGCATAAGATCACACACCCAACAATTAGTGATGTTCACTACTAACTAGTGTTGATGCAGAAGCTGTACAAAAGAATTGCTTACGAATTCTGATCTTCTTACCTGCTCATGTTCAGGAAAAGGGTGAAAAGAGTGCAAAGAAACAATAGTAGGAAAAGACATAGGTTGGGAAGTGGGTGCAGAAGTCAATTGAGTAGAGAAAAACAATCCCACCCATAAATGACAACGTCATGTTTAAAAGACACTAGAAAACACGTTATTAAGAACATATAGACAACGGGAGAAAGTAGTGACCACTATTACAAATGAAATAATAATTTTTCACAACCCTAACCAAAAAGCAAATCCTAAAATTATCTAGTAACATTTTAGGGCTCCTCTGCATTTCAGTAATTTTGGTATGTTCAGGTGGAACAGTGGTGACTCTCATCAATGCTCTAAGGTGAAAAGGGGGTACTCTTTCCACAGAAAATGGACTTTATTCTGCTTTTACTAAACAGAATAGTACTTTAAAACAATGCCAGCAAAACAATCAGTCTCCTAACACCTAGTCTATACAATCACACGGAAACCTCTTGTGAAACCAACTATGCCCAGAGTCCGTTCAAAAAGCCTCTCTGGCAGGCTTCTATTGTCCATCAAATTTTCTTTTGTTGTTTTCTTTCGCATGGGCCTCTCAATTCAGGCCTCTTCGTGAGAAAAGTACTGCTTAGTTGTAGTGCCCTCCTGGCAAACACCCACAGCTCACTCGAAAGTCTCAATGTCTTAAAGCAATGCACCAGTGTCTCTCCTCTGTGGCAGACACTACAAACAATGTGCTCTTCATTGATCAAGGGCACAAATCATCTTGTGCAGACCCAAGCACCATTAATTGGGAAATAGCTCAAGCTCAGCAGCACTTTCAGACTCCAACACTCATTATTTAGTGTCAGAGGACGCTCAAGCTGCTCTTTCATGGGCACCACAATATAGTGCCTTTTTCCAAACTTGAAATCTCCGGTGCACTGTCCTTCTTCCGTTGGAGCAAAGAAAAGGGGGTGTGTGGCCAAAACTCAGGCCAAGGGGCTCAAGGGATTGCACACTGTCAGAGGTTACCAGCACATGACAGGTAGAGAAATGAAACCTCAAAACAGCTCTGCCATCAACAACAGGAATCCTTCTCTTTAGCTCTTTTACACTGAAACTTTGGTTTTGTGATGTCCAATGCCGTCTGATGGAGCAAGTACGATACCATTCGCTGGTGATCGCTGTCCAGCTTTGCGACTTTCTGGGTGCTGAGACTGTAGGGCCAAAACGTCCGTCTTTCATCTGTAGCTGTCACTGATGGGAATTAGGCTTAAATCAATGTCCTGCAGGTTATTATGACTTGATACCCGCAGAATCTAGTGACGTAGGAAATGTGCCACAGTTGTTAGTTCCCTTCAATTTAGTACAAAAACAGTTCATGGTTTTTAACAAGGGGACTGCAAGCAGGTGGTCTGCAATCTTCAAAGGAGTAGCCATACACCATGGGCATAAAATACAAAGACAAAGGCAGAAGGGCAAAACAGGGTCTCTAGCATCTTTAATTGGGTTCTCTCCATTATTCTCTGCCATCTATAGCTACATGAGAATTCTATCTGAATGGATTTCCTCACACAGTGGCATTGTCTAATGGGGTAAACACATATTTTCCTCAATGATTAAGTCTAGGTGTTCCTCCTTATCTTAGAACATCTCAATAGAGAAATCACATGATACCGATTATCAGGGACATGTAGAAACCTTCCTTTAAAAACTGTGCATCAGGTGCACTATGCAATACACAGGCTAATAGTCAAATGTGCAAACAAAAAGACAAGAACTAGAGGGTCCTGATATTTGCATGATTAGGACACATCTGATCCCACCACAAATTAAAGTAGCAGGAACAGAAGGGAACCGAAAACCAAATTAAAATAGACATTGAAAATTCGTCATGTTCAAAAAGGTGAACATAAGATATCTCCTATTGAGATGGAAAACTTGTGTTACTATAATATTGAGTCAGTTAACCAGTCTATCGCTACTCTGACAGTCAGGCTGGAAAACATTGAAGCAGGCCTAAGGCAAATTCTTGAAAAACAGTCTGGTCATACCAAAGGGAATTATACATAACATGGGGGTCCCTGGTACATCACTGCAGTCTGGAAATGTAAACCTGAACAATACATCAATAATAATAAAAGGTCTGACTGGTGAAAGGAATTTGAAAAAGAGAAATGGGACTAGGACATAGCTAAAATCTCAATAACTAAGCATGATGCGACATTGGTCAGGGGAAGTAACAAAAGAAAAAAATCTATAGGAAGAACAAAAAAATTATTTGGGTGATAGTCAGGCATGTGACACAACACCGAGAGTACGGGTGATACACAAAGGCCAAAGTTCCACAAATTTGAACTCTACCGTTGGTGACTACACCATATACGGTACTCCTAGCTAATGTTTCAATTCCTTCTTCAGGAAAAAATGAAAACCTGGTTTTCTTTTAAGGAACAAAAGCCATATGCTACTTAGGAAACAGAACATCATTAACTAATGTAATATAGAAATTAGGCCACCTTGAGTCACAGATCTATTATTTCATCCTTAGGTCCAATCAAGGCTACATAAATGTAGCGCTGCCTGTTCCTTTAAGGGAAGGGGCAGTAACGTGACTAACTGCAGGTGACACACTTTGATCCTGTATATCTCTTTTTATTTTCCTTCAATACCATTATAGCCAAATAGACATGCACTGGTGAAGTGTTGTCTCTTATGTTCACAGCATGAAATATCATTATCTGTGGAATTTAGTAACCAGAACAAGTTCAACCAACTGTTGCGTAGCGATGGGCAGCGTCATGACCATCCCCTCACAACACAGGGGAGCTTGTAATAGTATCAAAAGCAGCAACAAACATGCAAAAAAAACAAATAAAAAATAATAAAAACGCACAAAACGTCAAGCTATCAGATATACTTGCTGTGTATCAAACAAAAAAAGCATAGACAAAACAATAGCATGTGTGAATAAGCGGTGACACACAACACCATGTCATGTACTTTATGCACTGTAAACCTGCAGCCCAAAACCCAATATTTGGGCCTGTTTAATTTGTCAGGTTTAAAATCCTTACCCTCCTTTTGACAGTAGATCACCAGGCAATGGAAATCTGCTGTCAAATATAACTTTACTGTTTCTCTTCTAACATACAGGACCAGCAAGAACAATTCATGATAGGACCAAATACACAAACATAAATTTCCATTACTTAACTGTTACCCTCTTGTCAGTTACTTCGCAACATCAAGCCACCTTAGTTTTACCTTTCTAAAAGTAAAAATTGTTACACTGACACTCCATATTAATTCGGCACCTACAATTTCCACTGTGAAAAAATAAGTCTTAATTGGTAAATCGTTCTCATTAAGGCATGTAGCCTTCAAAATTTTAGAAAAGGGCTGCATCTTATTTTCTGTCTAAGACTTAATGCAACACTTCGTTTTCTGTCAAATAAAAGCAACTAGCAGGCATCATTTTATTTTTTTAGAGCGGAGACACAAATGTATCAGTTCTGCAGAGCATTTAACATGATGTTGGGACTTTCGAAGAAACCCCTTTTTTTTATATTTTCCCTTTAAGTGTTAACATGACAGCCTCCTCCATTGTTTATGGGAAAACTAAAGATAGCATCTAAGCAGCGTGACTTGAGCCAGCCTCTGTAGCTCTCCTAGCTTCTGCCACTCTGAATCTGTCAAAGACAGTAGGCCTTCCTGTTTTCCTTCTAACCTGCAATAATTCACTCTATTTAAAAAAACATTTTTTTTCATTTTTAGGCGCTAAAAAAAACAATCTCTATTTCCAGATTATTAAACTACATTTACTGTGAATAATTCACAAACCTTAATAACACACATACCAGTTGTTAGAATAAATGCTTGTTGCAATCCCATGCTATGGTACATATTTCATCAACCTCGAATGAATGAACGTCTCAGTAGGCCCAGCTGAAGTTAGAACCTTCAACCTCGATATTAAAACAAGCCTTTGTACTGGCACATTGACTCATTGAATCATAAGAAGGCACAACCTGCAAATATATATCAAACCTAAATGTATGCATTTACTGAAGCCTGAGACACTTTAAAAAGTACTCTGAATGAAAGAAAATGCAGTTTAAACAGTGCTTTTGCCCAAAATCGACTTTGATATTTTAGGCATTACAAATCAATATCCTACAATTTTCTTGCATAATATGCATTACCAGAATGTCTATTACACAATCCATGAGTCAGCCATTGAAAATATTAACTTATACTTTATAGAAATGAGCTTGTTTGCTCCTGCGCCAAAGGAAAATTGCACATACAAATGTCATTTTAGCGGTGCAACATAACTTAAATTAAATTTTAATGCTAGGAGGTCATAGTATAGGTATTAAGCTTTATAAATATTAAAAAACGATTTTGAAAGGCACTTATTTTTTTAACAATTTTTCCATAATTAATAATTTTCTTTTTTTTTAAAAAAAACCCAATTATTCTTTTTTTTGGTGATAATTCCACATATAAAAGCAAGCTGCATCCCTTGCCTATTATTTGGGATACATTAACTCACAAGCCTAAGCGCATAAGCCTAACTTGAAATGCGTCACATTTTTGCGCCACTTTCATTTAAAAGGAAGGTTATGCAAAATTCCACCCGTGTTTAACTGGGATAGTGCTGGCTGAATTGAACATTCCTATCAAATATACTGCAGCTGAAAAGTTTGCCTGTGAACATCTAATACAATGCATCTAAGAAAAATGCTGTAAATGTTTTTTTTTTTTTTTGGGGCCCTATTTATATCTATTGAATGTGTTTTCTAATTTATTAAGCATTTAACGGCAGTTTTGTATATGTGCACAATTGCTCATTCTATAAATTAAAGAGCAACATATAGCTATGTTAGCACATCACATGGTTCATTTCTGGATTTTTTCTAAGTTTCTACTTAATATTAATTAACCAACATTTTACTTAACAAACTGAAAACATCAAGAAGACCCACAAACACACATTGAGCTCATTTCAGATATAAACAGAAAACACTCAGGACACACAATACCGCGCGCTTTAGGCATTTTTCATAAATAGCGCCGTCGCAATTTACTTACAGAACCGTTTGCAGATCCTAGTTGTAAGTCATATTTACAAGAGAAAAGAAAACTTTTCTCAATAGTGTTCCAATAAACTGCAAAAACAGCCTCACAGACATTTATTTCCAAGAATAGCGGACCCATACTTTATTAAACGTGATGGGGCCCACTCCGTGCTTCACATATAGTTCATAGGTTGGAGTTCCAATCGGAGGAACCGGACATGAGTCCTCCAACCGGGAGTCCCTTTTACAACCAAGACAAAACAAATTTCCAAGTCTGCTAAGACCAGGCATCTTCGCTCACTAGTCTAGCTTCAAACTTCAAAGGATTATCGTTTACGATAGTCTCGTGAATACACGAGTACTTCGGCTTTGGTACTTTCAAGTTCCAAATCAAAGTGATCCCGAAGGGATACCAAACCAAATGTCCAACTAAGGACCAAACCAAGTGTCCAACTAAGGACTGGGAGACGCTCCACTTATACTTAACTGAAAATATCGATGACGTCACCAGAAGACTCGTCTTATCGTTTCGCTCTACCAAACATCAAGGGTCCAAATCAGGGCGATAGCCAGGGCAGCAGTCCTTCGTAGCCGTCGGGAAGCGGGGAACCTCGCAGCAAAGACTTTCGGACCACGTCGACATGCAGGGGTCGATGAAGTGGCGGCCTTCCTCCAGAATTTTCACACGAAGCTCCCCACGGACCTCAGGCTTGGACCGGTACCGCTGGTATCACCCCATGTTGGGCGCCAACTGAGGTACTGGGTTTTTCAGAACCGGTACTGATCCGGTAACCCAGTGGTGCCAGGGTACACCCAAAGACCTCGGGCACTTTCCTGATTCAGACCACAGAAACTCAGAGTCTTCTAGGTGAAGTCAAAGATCGAATTTATTGGCTGCAACCAAGTGACAAGCGTCCTAGAAGTACAACAGCACGGTTTGTATGTTCTCAGGAGACTGTGTTTCAATGCAAAGTCAGGTTTCCTTATATACAGTTTTTTAAGCTTCAGGCAAACATTCTTGACATTTTGGTTGGTCATTCACATGTTTTCACTACAAAGGAAAAAACAGTGTCATGATGAAACCTCATATTTCATGTCATCCAACCCATAATAAATTACCCGGCAAGGCCTAATATTTTACATCAGATAAGTGTGGACCCCCAATAAAAATGGGCACCTCCCCCTCGTAAAGTAAGAAGAAGAAAAGAGCAGGTGCAGGTGTGAGCAAGATTAGGCAGGGTGTGTGAGCGATAATAAGGGTTTTATGGCATGGTGTGCCTTGATGCTATCTGATTCGGCCCCTGGGAGAGGGACTGACCAAACAGGTTTGGTCTGAGGCAATGGTTCCAGCTTGCCCAGGTCAGAGAAAAGTCAATCAAGGTGTACGTGTCCTTGGAATCAAATCTGACTGTATTATAAGCCTATGTGAGGGCAACTTTTAAAAATGGCTGCCGTGTATAAAATGGGAGCCACGAGTGCAGGACGAAAATGGCGATTTCGAGGTGAAAACGCTGCTGGAATTGAGCGAAAATGCTCTTGCTTAGTGTACTAGTCATTATCGGTCTTTTGATACTAAAATCGTACTGCTGTGGCAAAGTAAATTACATGGGTCCAGAATTTTTAGAACCACAGTGTGGGTGGCTGAATTTTGGCGGATTCCGAAATGTGGGTCATAATAGCTGTGGCGGAATTCCGCGGCAGCTGCGGTGTGTTGGCGGTCTTCTGCACGCCGGTAAGCGGCTTTTACCGCCAATGTTGTAATAAGGGCCTCTGTCTTGCATTCCCTGGGTATCATATGATAAGGCCTTATATGTAAGTCAGTCCTTACAAAAGGGATGTATCCAATTCAGCATGAAATTTGCATTGGGTTAAAACATTGGGACTGAAATCTGGTTCACAGTGGACTCTCAGAGTCAAAAAACCAACAGCATTAGTCCACAAATGTGTGGAGAAACACACAACATTTTTTTTTTACCTGCCTATATCTTTGGTGCCGGATGGCAAATCTTCACAAAATCTTCCCAAAAAATATGCCGCTCAAGTCAGCTGCTGTCTGGAAAGTTTCAGGGTAATCCGTCAAGCAGGGGTTGAAAAAAAAGGGGGGGGGCAAAACTTGTTTTCTACATGTTCATTTCCATAGGATTTTCGAAGAGGAATAGTGGCCGAACCATTGGACAGATTTACACCAAATTTGGCAGAAAGCTAGCCCCTGGTCCAAAAAGCGACCTTTTGTGATTTGGTGTAAATCCGTTCAGTAGTTTTCTAGTTATTAGATGAAAAACAAATTTGTATATATAGGGAAGCGGATCCTCCTTGGATCCTTCTTGGTTCCTCCTTGGATCCTCCTCAGATCCTCTGTGGATCCTCCTCGGATCCTCCGTGGATTTGGAGGAAAAGCAAGGCCCTGATTAGCTGGCCGCAACCTTTCCTAAAAGGTAAATGAAACTCAAATTTGTAAATATCGGTAGGTGGATCCTCCTTGAATCCTTCTTGGATCCTCATTGGATCTTCCTCAGATCCTCCATGGATTTGGGGGAAAAGCAGGGCTCTAATTTGCTGGCCGCAACCTGACAGAAAAGTTGCAGCTGCCATTTTGTTTCTCACGTTGCTTGAGGGGTAGGGAAAAAGGAGTGTAAAAACATACAATGGGGTCAGGATACGGGTATCTTGAACCCATAGGACACATGGAGGGGTCCCTTAGGGACCTCTCATGGGCAAAAAATGTAACTTTTTTCTGCAAATTTGTGGATTCGAGGGTCTTCCTCAGATCTATCTTGGATTCTGGGGAAAAGCAAGGCCCTGATTGTCTTGCTGTAACCTGACACAAATATTAACACATGCGTTAAAAAACACATAGAAATTCACTGGAAAAAAAAGGTTACAGAGATTTTATAGTTAGGTTGGTCTTTTAACCAATAAAAACCATAGAAATTCAACAGTTATAGATATACTTATAGTCATACTTATCTGAAGAAATAGATATATATTTTCTTAACAGAACTATAACTATAAGTATAATTGTAACTGCTGAATTTCTATGGTTTTGTATGGGTAAAACATACCTGTAACCTTTGTTTTTTTCAGTAAAAAAAATATATATATATATAAAACCTCATCCCACATTGGAGAAAAACATTTACTCGAGTATGCTGTGCCAGGGTGTTTTATTTGCACCATACTCTGAGAATATACCTGAATGCACGTTTTTCTCCAATGTGGGATGAGGTTATGTGATAAGATTGGCAGATCCGCCAACATAAACGCACCACCTTCGATAGGGCTCTTGCCCCACAATGCACATTTTTTTCTTCATTAATTTGGCTGCTAATGCTTCATTTACATTTTTAATAACATTATGGAAGTTGTCATGAATGCGAGGGCGTGGGTTATAGTTACCATATGACTCGAATTATAGTTCCTTGAAATATCTCTACCTACCTAACTATAGCTGCTGAATTTCTCAGGTTTTATTTGAGTAAATTCAGAACCTAACTATAACGTCCCTGTAACCTTTGTTTTTTTAATGAACTTCTATGTTTTCTTCAACGTAAAGTAATTTTAATTACTATAAGTTAATCCAACCACCGCTGTGCAGGGCCTTCGGCTATGTGCAGCAGGGGGTTGGTCACAGGGCCTGTGGCCAACCCCCTATAAACACCCAACCCTATGCCACACACAGCCTTTAACCTTGCATTGTGGGTGTTGGCCGAAGAGCCTGTCTCTCTGGGTGTGAGACTAGGTGTGAAATGGTGTCTCTGGTTGTGAGTGAGTGTAATTGTGGCAGTGTCTGCCTGGGTGCGAGAGTGGGTATGAGAGGGCCTATGTGGCCTCTGAAGGTCTTTGTGGGTGTGAGAGTGGGAGTGAGAGTGTCTGTCCGGGTGTGAGAGTAGGTATGAGAGAGAGTCCCTGGGTGTGAGAGTTGGTGAGAGTTTCTCTGTGAGTGGGTATGTGAGAATCTGTGTGGATCCATGAGTGTGTGTGACAGTCTGAGTGGGTCTGTGAGTGGATGCATGAGTGTCTAAGTTGGTCTGTGAGTGACTGTCTGAGTACCTGAGTGGATCTGTGAGTGAGTGCATGAGTCTGTGAGTGGGTATATGAGTGGGTGTGTGAGTTTTTGAGTGGGTCTGTGAGTAGGTGTATGAGTCGCTGAGTGGGCGTGTGAGTGGATGTGTGAGTTTGTAAGTAGGTCTGTGAGTGGGTACATGGGTCTCTGAGTGCATCTTTGAGTGAGTGCATGAGTTTCTGAGTGGGTCTGCGAGCGAGTGCATAAGTCTCTGAGGGTGTCTGTGAGTGAGTGCATGAGTTTTTTTGTCTTAAATATGCCCAGCCTAGAAGGAGGTGGAACATCCCATTATGTAGAAACCTATTTCTTACAGATTGAATAAATGCCCTCAGGATTTATAAAATTGATACAGCCCAAGTAGAAGTTGTGTCAATGTCTAAATTTCTTTCAGCAGCATAGGCAATCAGACAAAAGAAATTATTAAAACTTTAGTGGCTTTAATCTTGGAATCTAGAACTAACTTAAAAATGTACATTTATATGTTTGAGGTCATTTAACTTCTTGATGTTTTTTAATTGTGACGGATTTTAATTTTTGGATTATTATTTTAACTTTTGAATTCAATGCTTCTAATTCTGTTTTTTTGTCAAATTGTCTTATTTTTTTGTGTGACGATGAAATAATATTTTGATTTATCAATAAACTTTGAAACTTTGAGAGACACCCTGGTCCACATATAGGGGACATGATTTTGCAGAACAGAGAAAAAGTGTTTTCTCACCTGGACCTGAATAGAGGAAACCATCAACTCAAGTTGGAGGAGACCTGCAGATGAATTACTACCTTTTCAACTCATACTGGTTTGTACAGATATAGGAGACCAATGGGCTCATTTAAAATCCCCTTGTACTGCAGTAGGGTAGTTTTTCTGATGCTACACCGGCGCAGAACAGTCCCTGCCCCCATTCCTATTTACAAATTGGTGTAATCAGACTATTGTGCCAGTTTGCAAACCCTTGTGCCACATTATACCTGCGCCAGCTATAATGGATGCAAGGGAGGCTTTCCCCTGCAAGGAGGCCCGCAGGAATGGTGCTGCGAAATCTGCAAGATTTCACTGCATCATCCTAGCTTCATTTTTTAATGCCTACTCAGGACAGGCGTTAAAGTGACACTTTGTTCTGTGGGTCTCCCTGCGATTTGCTAGACTAGCGTCAACATGTTTTTTAAGATAGTCTAACAAAGAGCCACAACTGCATCAGAAAATCTGATAAACTGTGCTAACAAGAGCCATGGTGCACTGTATTGTAAATACCACACTACCAAGGTGTTGTTAGGGGGCACAAGGCTGCGCAAGCAAACTGGTGCATCACGAGCGATGCACCAGTTTCTTGTAAATGAGGCCCTGAGTTTTGGGATATCTTCGGGTGCTGAGATATTTCAAGAAGTTATTCACTGGGTGATCCAACCTGTTACACATGCTTTTAATTACAGTGATGACATATTACTTTTTGGGAGAACACAGAAAGGACATGACAAAGCTCTTACCCAAGTGTGCCAGCTACTCATTGATGCAGGTCTCACTCTGATTGCCAAAAAGTGTATGTTTCACAAAAGTAAAATCAAGTTTTTGGGCACATATTCTCTGATGAATGACACCAGACCCAGACAGGGTGGGAGCACTGTCATCCACTTGTCCCCCCACAAGATGTTACAATGCTGCAATGCTTTCTAGGCATGGCCAATTTTTGCTCCAGATAAATTCCTAATTTTGCTACAGTGAGTGTCCCATTGAGAGACTTGACAAAGTGAAATGTGCAGTTCCAGTGGTCTCCAGAATGCGGTCAGAGTTTCAAAGACATTAAACATGTGATTGAAAATACAGTGGAAATGGCCTACTGTGACCACAGGTCACGCACCAAAATGACAGTTGATGCAAGGCTGGTAGGGGTAGGGTTAATTTTTGCTCAACACAATGGCCATCTGAATTCTCAGAGACACATCATTGCCTATGAAACTTGAAGACTGTCTGATACAGAAGGTGCTTACTCTCAGCCAGAGAAATAGAATATGGCTGTGATAGGGGCCTGCAAACCTTTCCATCTATTCCTCTGCAGAAAATTATTTACCGTCATCACAGACCACCAGGCGTTGCTTACAATTTTTGGAAACCTGAAGGCTAAGATGCTACCCGCTTCAAGTGGTGGGGCCTGAGACTACAAGAATACGACTACAAGATTGTGCACACACCACAGCTCTGTGGAACAAACCATTGCTGCCACCAATGCAGTTATATACATGAACATAATCAAAGAACTGATAACCACACAATCATGGAGAAGTATTTGCCACTTACAGATTATGTTGAATTTCAAAAGTTCAAAAATATATAGGAGTTAGCAGTCACTGAAGAAGAAGTAATACTATGAGGTTCGAGAACTGTCATACATAGAAGTCAATGACATTGAGCTGGCCCATGAAAAACACAGTGGTGTTGTTATTACAAAAAGAACATTAAGAGATCGAGTCTGGTTCCTTAGACTAGATGAGTGAGTCAAAGAGGAGTTGCCACATTTGCAATTGTTTGTCCCCCAAGGTGAAGCAGCACTCATTGACAATGTCTGATCTTCCTGCCATGCCTAGGAGATGGTTGCAGTTGACATTTTTGGGCCTTTAAGAAATGAACACCATCTCATAGTAGTCCTAGACAAATATTTAAGTTTTTGTTTCGTAGAAGAATTATCTTCGACAAGCCATGACAAAGTCATAGAATGGCTTGGTCACATCATTCCAATTTGGGTCCTCCCTGAGATCCTTAAATCTGATAACGGCCTTCAGTTTAACAGCAAAGAGGTCAAAGAATTTCTTGTACAACTCAGCATCGAACACCAAAAGAGTTCACCCCTCTGGCCCCAAGCCAATGGTGTAGATGAACGAATTATGAGCACCCTCAAGGAGGTCATTCAGTTAGCGTCCATGGAGGGAATCACTCAGAACCAGGCAATGGGTCAGGACCTCCAAACCTATTGATTAACTCCTCACTCCAAAACTGTTGAGAGTCCAGCCACGTTGGTATTTGGGAAAGCCATCATAACAAAATTACCTCAAAGGACCCGGGATTGATCACTGAATGCTGAGAAGATTCGAGACACCGACGCGGCTCGGAAAAGAAAAATGGAAACATACATAGATCAGTATCGCCATCCCCACAAGAACGTTTTTGACAAAGGAGACTTGGTAATGACTCAGCGAAAATGCAGACGGAAAATGGACACTCCTTTTGCTGCTGATCAGTTAGTTTGTGGCATGCAAAGGACATATGGTGACAGAACATCGTCCTGGACAATGCATTACTCAGGGCACATCACATTTAAAAAATCGAATGCGACACTTGGTGAGTCCTGAAACTGTAAAGGAGGCAAGAACCTGAACCTATGTCAATGGCACAGTTTTCTCATCTCAATTTCTTTTGCAAATGTTGATAACATCAACGATGGTTCAGAAGATGTCATCAATGATGTAATATCAGGTGTAGTTAGCAGTGCATGCGAGGTCGTGAGTTTTAGGTACTTGAAATAACTTAGGGCACAAGATATAGGCTCTTGAAACAACTCTAACTATAACAGCTGAATTTCCATGGTTTTGTGTGCGTAAATTCAGAACCAAACTATAAAATCTCTTTAACCTTTGTTTTTTTCAGTAAATATCTATAGTTTTTTTTAATGCAGCGGGGGTTGGCTTCATTCATCCAAGCTGCCGTACGCTTCTATCATGGTGCCACGCACAGCTTTTGCCTGTGTATGGAAGGGATTAGCCACAGGGCCCAGTGCTATGCACTGACTTTGGCCGTGCGCAGCAGGCGTTGGCCAAAGTGCCTAGACTGCAGTCAGGCCCTGTGGCCAACCCTCCTAGGCATCCTGGGGGGTTGAAGTTTAATTTCTGTGAAATGAGCATTAGTGCCAGAATGCATCCTGACCTGCTTATTTATCCATGAAGAGGCCACTGTTTATACAAAATGTCTATCCACCTAGAATACTTTCTACTGACTAATTAGTAAGTGCTAACTGGTTGGGTAAATGTTTAGTGCATATTCCAAACTACAACTGCGTAAAGGAGCCCGAGGTAATGTCTCAAGTGGCCTTGTATGTATGTAATTTTGGCAATGTGATTGTTCCTCAAGAGCCTTTGTACAGAAATCCACAATAACATGAATCTTCATGTAGAGAAGAGGATGTGTCTACAAAGAGTTGAATCTCCAACAAACAAGGGTACTTTCTCTTAATTATATGAAGTAAGTGGTTCTTTGTTTGGTGGAGATGTGCTCCTTTTCCTCTACATAAAAGCTGCATCTCCAAAATCAATCCGAAATGACCTCTAGGTGCTTTTTAGTATGCTTTCCATCATCCTGGAAATAGGCAGGGAGACTTTGCATTTCACTAAGGTATATGTGGCAGAGCCAAATGGGTTGGGCTTCTAGGTCATTTTACATACTCGTAGTGGTTAAAAGTGAGAACAGCAGTCACTAGTGTCAACAGCAGATTACAAGAAAGAACTGACTTGTTACAGTCACTACATAAGATATTGTGCTCCAAAGAGCATCAATGCAAACTCCCTCACTTGATTTCAGATGAGGACCATGGGAGGAATCCTTTCATCTGTTTTCCTTAATCCTTTTATCTGTTAGCTGAAAACAGATGAAAAGTCTACTCCCAGTGAGTAGGAGCAGTCTTCTTGCTCCCACTCGTTGTGAGAGGAAATACACTTTGTTCTCGCTTGGTGGGAGCTGTCAAAGCTCCCATCAAGAGAAAGCAAACTGCTAGCTCCCAAGGGTGGCACCTCTAGAGCTAGGAAGCCGGCCCTATGGAGTGGGGGTCCCCAGGACAATTAGTGGCTCTAGGAGGGGGCCATGCAGCCCCCCTCCTTTGGTTTGCACAGGGTCGGCCCCGGGGATATGGATTGTCCTTCCTCTTGGTATATTGGCATGCCCTGCAGAGGTGGTGATCCCAGGGGCCTAATAAGGCCCAGGGGGGTTGCAACCCTGCCCCTTTTGACATATTGTGTACCCCTGGGAGGTGGCAGTTCCTGAGGCACATGCCCTGTAAAGAGAGGTCCGTACGGCCCCCCTCTATTATATAACCTAGTCACGGGAGGTGGTGGTCTATGAGGCCTCTAAATTGGGGAGCGGCTCAGCCCCCCTTCTTTTATTATATTAATGCCTCAGGGAGGTGGAAGTCCCTGGGGCACATGTGCCCTTAGGGAAGGGGGACACATATGGCCCCTTTCAAATTTTAAAAATTATGCCCCTCATTACAACCCTGGAGGTAAATGCTGCCGACCGCCATGCTGCCGGCTGCCAACTTACAGTGACCGCGCTGGTATACCAATACGGGTATTATGACCCACACAGAGAAATCCGCCACTATACAGACACCCACAAAAGTCCGCCAGTCCAAAGGTCAGTGATAAACTGGCGGTACCAAAACCCACACCATTACACCAACAGAAATACGCCCACAGCTTCATGACCCATGAAACACCGCGGCGGTCATTCAACCGTGGTAAACCGTTGGCGGTACACACCACCGCGCTCAAAATACACACACACTAACAAAACTACACCAAATTGGAGAATTCAAACTATAAACATCAGACACACATACACAAACCACACCCCCACATCCAATCCAATATAAAACACCCACCCACAATACCCACAACCCCTTACAACGAAAAAAATATTGCCAACTGAGACAGAGAGAGACAAGCCAGGAGCACCCACTGAATCTGAGCCACATAACACCATCCCTCATACCCCATCCACGCACCTCACAGCTCACACCCCAACACATCACCCCACACACCCTCACACATATCACGCACACTACACCCATGGCACCACAAAGACACCCCAGGTTCTGTGAGGAGGAGCTAAGGGTCGTGGTGGAGGAAATCATCCCGGTAGAGCCACAGCTATTCGGATCACAGGTGCAGCAGATGTCCATTGCAAGGAAGATGGAGCTATGGCGAAGAGTCATGGACAGGGTCAACACTGTGGGACAGCACCCCAGAACAAGGGATGACATCAGGAAGAAGTGGAACAACCTCCGGGGGAAGGTGCGTTCTGTAGTTGCAAGACACCAGGTAGCCGTACAGAGGACTGGCGGTGGACCCCCACCTCCTGCCCCACAACTAACAACATGGGAGGAGCAAGTCTTGACGATTGTGCATCCAGAGGGCCTCGCACGAGTAGCAGGAGGACTGGACTCTGGTAAGTCAAATCTTTTCGACTTTCACCCCCTAAATACATGCCATCACAAACTCCTACCCCTACCCTCACCCCATCACTCCACCACCTAACATACACTCCACCATCACAACCCACAAATCCCAATACAAAGCCCTGCATGCAAAACCAATGCATTGACTCCATCGCAGACATGCATGGACACCTATCACCACAGCATGCACACTAGTGACAATCACTTAGCCAAACCAATAACATCTCGCACAACCCAAACGTGCCTTGCTAATAACAACCATAGAGGGAAACATTTCCATGCACAAGATGGCACACACAGATACAATAACACTGCATTTACATCCCCAAAGGACCCCCACTCAACGTCACCGAAGAGGAGGTGCCACCAACATCCAGTTCCCCCAAAGAAGAGGCCCACAGTGATGACAGCAGCGTTGCACGCCTGGATCACGATGACCAACA
Source organism: Pleurodeles waltl (assembly GCF_031143425.1). Taxonomy (NCBI): domain Eukaryota; kingdom Metazoa; phylum Chordata; class Amphibia; order Caudata; family Salamandridae; genus Pleurodeles; species Pleurodeles waltl. The sequence continues at coordinate 1,260,567,351 of NC_090445.1, read as the reverse complement.
TGACCCATCAGGGATCTCTGGGCAGTCGTTTACCCTGCTACAGTCCCAACCCACCACAGAGCCTCCCGCCTCATAAAACACCAGCACAGCACCAACCCAGCAGGCCCATCCCTCTGTCCCCAGGACACGTTAACCAGCAGTGTGTCTACCAATACAGGGACCCCAGGAACCCCCACAAACCTTAGACAATCCGAGACCTTGGGTCAGTGGCAGTGGGCACACGGTTCAGGGGACAGAGGCACAGGACAACAGGGAAGCTGGGAGGACTGCTGTGTGACAGGGGGAGGACAGGCCCAGGGAACCCACTCTCCACGAGGTACTTGCAGGGAGCCTGGGAGCATACCACCATTCCCAGGAGGCCATGGACCAGATACTGTATAAGTTGCAGGCGACCCAGCGGCTGCAGGGGGGACAGTACCTGGGGATCAGGGAGGACCTGAAAGACATCCACACCACCCTGGTCACCATTGTAGGGGTGCTGGCAGACATGGCCAACATCATGAGGGAGGCAGTGGCACAACAACGGGACCCTGACACTAGCCACATCGAAGAACAGCCCTCCACCTCCGCCAACGCTAGTGGACAGGAGGCCCTGCCACGGGAACAATAGGCCACCAGCACCCCACCTCCTGCAGAAGGAGAACCACCCTGCAAACGGTCCCTGCAATCCAGGCAGAAGCCAGAGTACATTGCCAAGACCCTGCCAGGAAATAAGACTCTCCTGAATGTCACCGCTGTGTCCTAATCTGTCACCCTTTCCACCTTGCACTGCCATTGCTCCCCTTCCTATGCCCCCTTGAACAATGCACCTGTGATACAAATAGACTGGATTCTACCCTGGACTTTCCTACATCAACAACTCAGCCCATTGCAATACCCCGCCACTTATTAGCACATGAATAAACACCCTTGAAACAAATACAAGTATGGAGTCTGTCAAATGATTGAAATATGTATTAGTTAACAAGCTGTAAACATTGCAATTCAAATGTACAGTTTTATATACATAGGTATGACCTATAGTGGGCAGCAGTAAACACACCAGGAGCCAGACTGGGGCACAGAGATCTGAAAATAGAGATGCCAAAGGGTAAAGTAAGTGGCCATAGACATAGGGAAATCAGGCTGCCATGTTCAATGTCAAACACAAAACTGCAATGGAAAGTGAAGTTACACTGTCTTACCTGTGTGTCACTGGAAGTACTGTTGAATGAGTGAACTTCTGTTGTCCACATCTTCTTCCTCTGCCTCCTCTTCCTCACTGTCCACAGGCTCCACCGCTGCCACAAGACCATCTCCATGCTGATTCTCCTGCAGAAAAGGAACCTGGCATCTCAAGGCCAAGTTGTGCAACATGCAACGATGATCAGGCACACCTTCTTGGGTGAGTAGTACAGGGATCCACCTGTCAGATGGAGGCACCGGAATGTGGCCTTTCAGGAGGCCAAAGGTTCTCTCAATTATCCTCCTTGTTCACCCATGTGCCTCATTGTAACGTTCCTCTGCCCTTGTCCTGGCATTCCTCACTGGGGTCAGTAGCCATGAGAGGTTGGAGTAACCAGAGTCACCTGAAAATATCGAGGGGTACCTGTTAAACACTCACTCACCCTTAGGGACAACCCCTCACCCATATACCTACATCAACTGGGTGGGGACCATAGGCTCACCTATTAGCCACACCTGGTACCTCTGGAGTTGAGCCATCACATATGGAATGCTACTATTCCTCAAGATAGAGGCATCATGCACAGAGCCAGGATACTTGGCATTCACATGGGAGATGAACTGGTCCGCCAAACACACCATCTGCGCATTCAGAGAGTGAAAGCTTTTTCTATTCCTGAACACTTGTTCATTTCTCCGGTGGGGGGGGAACAAATGCTATATGTGTACCATCAATGGCACCAATGATGTTGGGGATATGTCTCAGGGCATAAATGTCAGCCTTCACTATGGCCAAATCCTCCACCTGGGGGAATACGATGTAGCTGTGCATGTGTTTCAGCAGGGCAGACAACACTCTGGTCAACACCTTGGAGAACATTGACTGGGACATCCCTGATGCCATGGCCACTGATGCTTGGAAGGAACCACTTACCAGGAAATGGAGCACTGACAGGACCTGCACTAGAAGGGGGACACCTGTGGACTGGCGGATTGCTGAAATCAGGTCTGGCTCCAATTGGGCACACAGTTCTTGGATTGTGGCCCTATTAAGTCTGTAGGTAAGGATAATATGTCTGTCCTCCATTGTCACCAGGTCCGCCATGGGTCTGTACACAGGGGATGTCTCCATCTCCTATTCATCCTCAGAGGTTGAACACTATGGTGGAAAACAATGAGCAGAGGGTCATATTCGCACATATGTGAAAATAAAAAGGATTTTTTTCCTTTACAGAAACAGTATGTAAATTTGAGAGTCAGTTGATGTGCCAATGTCTGCTGTGACGGAGTTATGTGCCATGGCCTGTGCCCCCTTGAAATGGTAGCTGCCTGACATGTGAGGAGAGACAAGTGGAAATTAGGTAATTCTGTTGGCGGTGTGCGCCGTTGCGGTCGGCGATTGATGACCGCTGCGCAACTTTGCATTGGTTATCATTGGGCCCTATGGGTTCCAGGAGCCAATGGCGGTGAACGTCGGCGGTGACAGTACACACTGCCGCAGACGTGACCGCCATTTTTTATCTGTTCACGCACGTGGTACCTGACCTTCAACAGGAGAGGACCTACACTGCAAGTGCTGCTGTGACCTGTGTCTGGAAGCGACAATGGCTTGAGAGTCTGGGGAAAGGACCCCTGCCTTCACTTCAGAGGAGTTGGAGAGACTGGTGGATGGGGTCCTACCCCAGTACACTTTACTCCATGGTCCGCCAGACAAACAGGTGAGTACACTGTGAGCATGATGCATGGGCCATGAATGTATGGATTGCTGTATGTGTAAGTCTCGTGTGGGGGGGCTGAGGGGTCCTGGACAGAGTGCTGCATGTCTGGTGGTCAAAGTCTGTGCCTAAGGGGATTGGAGGGATATTGTGGGCCATGAGTGTAACAGTCCGGACGGTATGACTAATCCCTTTTTTCTACGCATATTTTCCTGCAGGTCAGCGCCCTTCAGAATAAGGGTATTTGGCGTGCCATTGCCAAGGAGGTGCGTACCCTGGAGTTCTTTGACAGGCAGAGCACCCGCTGCTGCAAACGGTGAGAGGACCTGCACTGCTGGGCAAGGAAGACGGCAGCGGCCCAGCTGGGGCTGGCCTCCCAACAAGGAAGGGGTGCCCGTCGTACCCTGACCCCCCTGATGTTCCGCATCCTGGCAGTGGCCTATCCGGAGTTGGATAGGTGATTGAAAGCATCACAGCAGCCACAAGGGGGTGAGTACAGATTCTGAATCATGACTTTGCGCGCATTAAGGTTGTACCTTGGTGGGGGATGTGGGCTGTGGATGCCTGTAGGCCAGGACAAACTGACAGGGTAGGTCCGTTGTTGGGCAGGCTCTGATGCACTCCAACCCCAATAGTGTTAGTGGGCATATACTACTGGGCAGGGTCCTGTTGGTTTCAGGTGTGCAGCCAATGGCATTGGGCAATGGACCCCATGGGCTGGTGACTAGCTTTGTAACTGGTAGTGCATGGCCTAGTGCATAGGGCTGATCCCTGTGTGTTGTGTACGCCAACGGTAGTGTTGCTGCTGGCATTGACCAAGTGTATCCTTTGTCTCTCCCCACCTTTCTTGTTTTGTCACCATGTCCTTGTGTGCATTAGCATCATGTGGTGGAGGAGCAGAGGCACCGACGACGGAAGGAGCTGCATCCCACATGGGCCTGGAAGCCGAATCTACCAACAGTGAGGGCACCAGTGGGAAGGAGGGCGAGAGCACCATGATTGAGACAAGAGGGGACACTACAGACAGCGACTCCTCCTCCGATGGAAGCTCCCTGGCGCTGGCGGACTCCTCTGTGCCCATCCCAACAACAGGTACAGCTGCCACTCCCCCTACCAGCACCGCCCTCCCAGCAGCCCCTCAGTGTGTTTCCCGTGCCCGCTCACCCAGGAGGGTGGGCATCTCCTTCACCCCAGGAACCTCAGGCCCTGCCCCAGTCAGCCCTGCTTCCCTCAGTGAGGAGGCTATTGACCTCCTGAGATCCCTCACTGTTGGGCAGTCAACCATACTGAATGCCATCCAGGGTGTCAAAAGGCATTTGCAACAAACAAATGCATACCTGGAGGGCATTCACTCTGGTGTGGCGGCCCAACAGAGAGCATTTCAGGCTCTGGCCTCCACTCTGATGGCAGCCATTGACCCTGTCTCCAGCCTCCCCCCTTCAACTTCCTCTACCCAGTCCCAATCCCCTCAACCCCAACCAATCCCAAGCACACCTTCAGACCAGCAGTCACCCACATCAACACAAAGAAGTGGCTCAGGCAAACACAAGCACCACACTTCATCTCACAGGCACTCATACAAGCACCATCCCCATGCAGACACACCAACATCCACTGACTCCACTGTGTCCCCCTCGTCGTCGTCGTCCACCTCCCACCCAGTTGCGTCTCCACTCACATCTGCATGCACTACATCCTCATCCACTACCTCCATCACCAGCACACCTATCACTACATGCCTGTCACTGGCAGTCACCACCCCCACATCCATGCACACGTCCCCTCTGTTTCCTCTCCCACTGTGTCTGTGATCCCTCCCCCAAAGTACACAAACACAAGCACACACCCACCCAACAGCCATCCACCTCACAACAGCATCCAGCTCATGCACCTGCACCCAAACTCAGCAGACTGACACCTCCTACAAGCACTCCCTCTACTTCCACCCCCAAACCTTCACCCTCTTCCCGCCCCAATGTCTCTAAGAAGCTTTCCTCACCACCCTTGACCTATTCTCTACCTCTACCCCCCGTCCTTCACCTCTGGCCAGGGAGGCCAGAACCCAGCCCAGCACCTTAGTCACCAAGTCCATGTCCGCTGTGGTTTCTGCAGCTGTGGGAGGCTCTAAGGAGGCACCTGTCAGCCCAGCCAGTGTGCCACCAACACCTGCCAAGGCCAAGAAGGTTCCGCCACCTGGCAAGGGCAAGAAGGGGACAGCATCCAGCAAGGAGAAGGAGGAACAACCAGCCAGCAAGGCCAATTCAAGGACTCCAGCTGCCAGAAGCAAGGAAGCACCACCATCTGCCAAGGGTAGGAAGGGGCACAGAACACCAGCCAGGGCACTTCAGCCGTCAGAGGCTGCAGGTGAAGGCCTGGAGGCTACCACCACAGCCCCCAGCACCACCACCTGCACCGCGGCCAGCACCGGCACCTGAACCGCCACTTGAACTGCTGCAAGCACCGCTGCAAGCAGCACCACTGCCAGTAGCAGCAGCCCCAGTGGGCAGCCGTCTGAGGCTGCAGGGGAAGGTCTGAAGCCTCCCCCCACCACTGGCAGCACCGACCCCTACACCGCGGCCAGCACTGCCAACAGCGCCGCCGCAAGCACCACCACCTGCACTGCCGCAAGCAGCACCACTGCCAGCAGCCCCAGTGGGCAGCCGTCCGAGGCTGCAGGGGAAGGGCTGGAGACTCCCCCACCACTGGCAGCACCGACACCAGCACCGACACCAGCACCGACACCAGCACCGGCACTGCAACCACTGTACAGCCATCCCCGTCCAGTGGATGGACTGTAGTCCTGCCTCCATGGTGTGTCATGCATCCTGCCCACAAAAAATCATGTGGGTCTGACACCCAGGTGAGTGACTGTGACCTTGCACTCCCCATGTGCTGCATCTCAGGGCACAAAGCCCCCTCCAGAACCAGTGGAAGAAGGCATTCACTCACCCTATCCTTGCCAGGATGAAGCACACTGGGCACAAAGCCCCTCCAGAAACAGTGGAAGAAGGCATCCACTCACCCTATCCTTGCCAGGTTGAAGCACACTGGGCACAAAGCCCCCTCTAGAACCAGTGGAAGAAGGCATCCACTCACCCTATCCTTGCCAGGATAAAGCAAACTGGGCACAAAGCTCCCTCCAGAACCAGTGGAAGAAGGCATCCACTTGACAGACTGTGACTTTGCACTCCCTTGGACCAAGCAGTGGGCAAACCACCCACTTGAGAGACTGTGGCTTTGCCCTTCCCAGGACCAAGCAGTGGGCAAACCACTCACTTGAGAGACTGTGGCCTTGCACTCCCCAGGACCAAGCAGTGGGCAAACCACCCACTTGAGAGATGTGGCTTTACACTCCCCAGGAGCAGGCAGTGGGCACACCACCCACTTGAGAGACTGTGGCTTTGCACTCCCCAGGACCAAGCAGTGGGCAAACCACCCACTTGAGGCACTGTGGCCTTGCACTCCCCAGGACCAAGCAGTGGGCATGGAGTCCCCTCCAGGAGTAGTGGCGTTGTACCATCGTCCGGCTGAGGTGACCCCCCTTCCCTGTCCCCCCAACTGTGGTCGTCGTCGCCGGCGTTGGTGCTCCTGGTGTATGAGCAGGTACACCAGCATGGGAAAGACCTGCAGTTTGGGTTCCATGGCATCCTGGTTCTTCCTTGAGTGTCAAGAGGTGAGTTGTTTCCCTTCAGAACACTGTTTCCACTGTGCTTTTGTTGGCGTTGGTACCGCCCCAGAAAAAGGTAGCAGATAGGCCTCTTGTAACACAGTAGGCGGAACCTTGTCTTCCGTCTGACTGTAGGCAGTTACCGCCGTGGTGTTTGTTGCTACCACTGTGGCGGTCGGAGTGTTAAAGTGGCTGTATGTGCTGACGGTTTCCGCCGTGGTCATAATTCAATTTTTTTTACCGCCGGCCTGTTGGCAGTGTTCCTGCCCCTTTAACACCGACCGCCAGGGTTGTAATGAGGGCCTATATGTGCTCCAGGGACCTGGCCTGCCTGGGGGCAAAAAAGAAAAAGCAAGCACAGGAAAAAAAATGCTAGATTCATTGTGATTTTGCGCAAGAAAACAGAAAAAAACAAAATGCTTTTGTGCCCTGGCAGGGTCCCTGGGGGACCTCAGCACCAAGGCTAGAAGTTCAGGGTATTCCTCCCATGCAGCGTTTTCTTTTTTCTTTATTTGATTTTTAAGACTTTGCTGAGCTTGAGTCCCAAAATAGCTGCCAACACTTTCTGGTTGAGGTGTTGGTTGCCAAACAGATATAAGCATAGGGAATTTTGGATCCACAGAGGATTTGCATCCATAGATACACAAATTTATTTTTCCTTTAATATATCAAAAACTAATGAATGGATTTACACCAAATAACAAAAAAGCTCTTTCTGGACCAAGAGCTACCTTTCTACCAAATTCGGTGTAATTCTGGCCTGTAGTTGTGTTCAAACCCCTCTGAGAAATTGTATGGGGAAAAAGCATTTTGGGGCCTCTCTTTTTCTCGTCTCCCACTTGACAAATCACCCCGAAACCTTCAGACAGCAGCTCAACGGGGGGAAAACTAGTTTTGAAAATTTCATGAAGACTCCTCAAACAATGCCAGCACATATATATATATATATATATATATATATATATATATATGGCAACAATTCCACTTGAAACCGGCTACGTCGACCAAACGAGGCTGGTGCTGACCAAATGGTTGTGGCCCCCGTTTATAATACAAAATAAATCTTTCAGCTCCTTTTTAAACTATAAGAAAGAGGCACACCCAATGTGTCAACATCTCTGTATTATTTATTTATTCAGCTACTCGTTTCAACCCCAAAGGGTCTTCGTCATGGCCTGATAGAAAAATTGTGCTCAATCCCCCATAAACATAAATATACCTGTTTCATAAACATAGAACAAATACTCAAAAGAAAATAAATATATATACCTTACCTCCCAATCTCTTAAACTCACCAAATAAACTTAATTTCCTAAAATAAATGTTGCAGGCGGTCTAAAGACTTAAATAATAATACAACTGACTTAATAAAAACACTGTAAGGTGACTATTAACATTACAAATAATGGTAGTCCATTATGAATGTCTTAATAATTCTTATCTCACAATACATATAAATGTGGCTCCCATGAATCACATCATCCTGGTTTCTTAGTTGATTTTCTTGCAATCAAGTTATTATAATCTGCAAAAACTCAATATTCTATGCTATATTATAAATCTAAATACCCTGCCAAGTGGCCATTCATCTATATACATGAACAAAATCACAATGTGTATAACTTTGCAAATCATGATCTAACAAATATTTATGCTATCTCAAGAATATAATAAGCAACCCTATATAGAGCATTCGACCCCCAAACAGTGTAATAAAGTTTTAAACTTGCCAAAGAAATCAAACATGTAAATGAAAATAAATATAAAAATGTTAAAAAACTGTTATACACTGCCCTCAAATATAGTAAAACAAGAAAAACACACCATATTCCATTTCCAGTATCCAATCCAGTTGAAGCGCAAGAAGGAGGCATTTCATGCTAAGATGAATGAAGGAGACATACACAAGGAATAAAAAACATGTCCTTTTCATATAACAAGAAAAGTGATGAAAACAATGATGATGGAAAAATGATAGTGAGAAGAAAGGAGAAATATAAATGTAAATGTAAAGAAACGTTGAAAGAAAAAGGCAAAAAAAAAAAGCAAGCTCTGTAATTGTACATCCCATAGACAATATATGAAAGTGGACCACAGACTAATAAATTCTTAAACCAATAATAATGCTGTCACATCAGCTAATGTGTGCATAAAGTTCTTCATCCTCATTCAAGCCTTGAGGTGACTTACTACAGAGTAAGATGATATATTCTGACTCTTTAAGTCTCAGAAGCCTTTCTCTGTCTCCTCCACATATAGGGGGCCATTCTGACCCCGGCGGGCGGCGGTCGCCGCCCGCCTGGCGGGAACCGCCAATTGGCCGCTCTGCGGTCAAAAGACCGCTGCAGCCATTCCGACCTTTCCGCTGGGCCGGCGGGCGCTAACAATGTTAGCGCCCGCCGGCCCAGCGGGATGGGGGCCTGCAACACTGAAGCCGGCTCCGAATGGAGCCGGCGGTGTGGCAGGTGTGCGACGGGTGCAGTTGCACCCGTCGCGCTTTTAACTGTCTGCTAGGCAGACAGTGAAAAGCAGGCTGGGGCCCTGTTAGGGGGCCCCTGCACTGCCCATGCCAGTGTCATGGGCAGTGCAGGGGCCCCCAGGGGCCCCTAGACACCCGTTACCGCCAGCCTCTTCCTGGCAGTGTAAACCGCCAGAAACAGGCTGGCGGTAAGGGGGTCAGAATCCCCATGGCTTGCGCTTTACCGCCGCGGTCAGAATAGGCAGGGAAGCACCGCCAGCCTGTTGGCGGTGCTTCCGTCATCCGCGGCCCTGGCGGTCTTTGACCGCCAGGGTCGGAATGACCCCCATAGTCTTCTCAATCCTATCAATACCAAGGAATTTCAAAAGATCAGCATCTTGGTTGTGTACTTTTGCCCAATGTCGAGCAACAGGATAAGAAACATAGGTGGTCATTACAACCCTGGCGGACGGTATTAAAGCGGCGGTAAGACCGCCAACAGGCGGGCGGTAAAAAAATTGCAATTACGACCGTGGAGGAAACCGCCAACAAAGACAGCCACTTTAACACTCAGACTGCCACGGCGGTACAAACAAACAGCGCGGCGGTCACCGCCAACAGACAGGCGGGAGACAATGTACCGCCCACACTATTATGACAGGCCAATCCGCCAGATTTTCCAGGGCGGATAAAAACACGGCGGAAACAGGAATTTCGAAGGGAAAACGCTCACCTCTACACACTCTATGAGGAATGAGGACACCATGGAACCGGAACTCCAAATTCTCCCTGCGATAGTCTTCCTGCTCCTCTACCAGGGGCATGAACGCCGGCGGCGAAGATCACGGTGAGTACAGCACCTACGACACAGGGGAGGAGGGAGGCAAAAAACAGGGACATTCACACGCAACACCCCCACCCTCACCCACAACACACACTAATGCATATCAATACATCACAGTTAAACCACCCAATCCCCCCCGGAAGAATGCAAAGACCAAAGAAAATGAGTGTAACCATCGCAATATATTACAAAAAAAGTAGGCATAAATATATATATATACACCATGTACAAAATAAATACCAGGCATAGTAGTCCAGGTACTGCACAAAGAAAGTCCGTGGAACACTGGGACCACACGGTATGGGTGAGGCCCACACAAGATCCCCAACCATGACGGAGAGAACACTGCAGGGGCATCAGACAGCAAGAAAACAGGCACCTCAGGGGGAGGGAAAGGGGGGGCACCTCAGCCGCTCGAGTGCACGATGCCAAATCCACGAGGGGGCCACTTGCCCACTGTTCAATCCTGGGGAGTGCAAAGCCAGTCTCTCAAGTCTCTACAGTGGGTGGCTTACCCACTGTTCAATCCTGGGGAGTACAAAGCCAGTCTCTCAAGTCTCACAAGTGGGTGGCTTGCCCACTGTTCAATCCTGGGGAGTGCAAAACCACAGTCTCTCAAGTCTCTACAGTGGGTGGGTTGCCCACTGTTCAATCCTGGGGAGTGCAAAGCCACAGTCTCTCAAGTGGATGACAGTCTCCACTGGTTCTGGAGGGGGACTGGTGCCCAGAGTGCTTCATCCTGTGAAGGACAGAGGTAGTGGATGGATCTCTCCACTGGTTCTGGAGGGGGAATGGTGCAGAGAGTGCTTCATCCTGTTAAGGGCAGAGGTAGTGGATGGATCTCTCCACTGGTTCTGGAGGGGGAATGGGGCGCAGAGTGCTTCATCCTGTTAAGGACAGAGGTAGTGGATGTCAGTCTCCACTGGTTCTGGAGGGGGACTGGTGCCCAGAGTGCATCACCCACCCCGTGACGGACCCAGTTGCGTCAGTGTCCCTGCCGCTCATGGGCTAGCGGTGCTTGAGATGGCGGTGCCCTGTTCAGCGGTGCTTGAGATGGCGGTGCCCTGTTCAGCGGTGCTTGAGAAGGCGGTGCCCTGTTCAGCGGGGCTTGAGAAGGCGGTGCCCTGTTCAGCGGTGCTTGAGATGGTGGTGCCCTGTTCAGCGGTGCTTGAGATGGCGGTGCCCTGTTCAGCGAGGATTGAGATTGGGGTGCCCTGTTCAGCGGTGCTTGAGATGGCGGTGCCTTGTTTAGCGGTGCTTGAGATGGCGGTGCCCTGTTCAGCCGGGCTTGAGATGGCGGTGCCCTGTTCAGCGGTGCCCTGTTCAGCGGGGCTTGAGATAGCGGTGCCCTGTTCAGCGGGGCTTGTGCTGACGGTCCTTCATGGCCCAGCGGGGCTGGTGGTCCTTCATGGCCCAGCGGGGCTGGTGCTGGCGGTGGCCTCCTGGGCAGCTGGGCTGGGGCTGGCAGTGGCTTCCTAGGCAGCTGGGCTGGCGGTGGCCTCCTGGGCAGCTGGGCTGGGGCTGGCGGTGGCCTCCTGGGTAGCTGGGCAGGGGCTGGCGGTGGCCTCCTGGGCAGCGGGGATGGTGGCGGTCTTCTCCGCCGTGCTGCTCTTCCCAGACTTGCCGGGTTTCTTGTGGCCCTTCCCCACATTGGAAGGTGTCACAGCTGACTCCACACTCCCAACGGGACCCCTGGGAGCGGCTTTGGTGGCTGGAGTTTTCCCCTCTCCCTGGTTTCTGATGCTTCACATGTGGGGGACTGTCTGTGCTGTGGCTCCATGCCACACTGGCTGTCTTGGTGGCCGGTGCACTCCACATACCGGTGACTACAGGCACCACTGGTCCCGGAGATGTTGTGGCTGAGGTGCAACTTAAGGACCTATGAGATGGACGGGGTGGGGGATGTGTGGGAAAAAGGTCAAGGGTGGACAGAAAAAGTTTTTGGGACACACTGGGATGGGTAGCTGGAGGGGGTTTGGGAGTGGAGGAAGAGGTGGTGGTAGTAGGAGGTGTACGTTTTGGGACTTTGGGTGAAGGTGCATGCGCTGGAGGCTGTCGTGAGGTGGATGGCTGTTGGGTGGGTGTGTGCCTGCATTTGTGTATCTTGGGAGGGGGTGTCACAGACACACTGGGAGAGGAACCAGGGGACGTGTGAATGGTAGTGGGGGTGGTGACTGCAAGTGAGTGGGGTGTGCTGATGGGTGTGCTGGTGAGGGACCTAGTGGATGTAGAGGTAGTGCATGCAGGTGTGAGTGTAGATGAGACTGGGGGGGAGGAGGGAGGCGACGACGAGGGGGACACAGTGGAGGCAGTGGATGTTGGTGTGTCTCCATGTGTGTGTTGTTGCGTGAGTGCCTGTGGGATGTGTGGTGCTTCTGTTTGCCAGAGCTTCCCTTGTGTGTTGAGGTGTGTGCAGGCTGGTCTGATGGTGTGCTTGGGATAGGTAGAGGTACAGGGGATTGGGTCTGGGTGGAGGAAGTTGGAGGGGGGAGGCTAGAGACCGGGACAATGGCTGCCATCAGTGCTGAGGCCAGAGTCTGAAAAGCTCGGTGAAGGGCCGCCTGACCAGAATGAATGCCCTCCAGGAATGCATTTGTTTGTTGCAACTGCCTTTCTACACCCTGGATGGCATTAAAAATGGTAGACTGCCCAACAGTGAGGGACCTGAGGAGGTCAATGGCCTCCTCACTGAGGGCAGCAGGGGTGACTGGGGCAGGGCCTGACATGCCTGGGGGGAAGGTGATGCCCACCCTCCTGGATGAGTAGGCACGGGCGATGGCTGAGGGGCTGCTGGGAGGGCGGTGCTGGTAGGAGGGGTAGCGGCTGTACCTGTAAATGCGGGGGCACAGATGTTGCCACCACCACAAGGGAGCTCCCAGCAGAGGACGAGTCCGTGTCGCTGGTGTCAGCTCCTGTCCCCGCCGTGGAGCTCCCCTCGCCCTCCGTCACACTGGTGAATTCCGAGTCCGTAGTCTCACCCTCCAGGGCCATGTGGGATGCAGCTCCCTTGTGCTCCGGTGCCACTGCTCCTCTACCTGATGATGCTAATGCACACAAGAACAGGAATACCACAAAAACGGGGGGGACAACAGAAGAAAGACATGTTGAGTGCATGGATTACTGCTACTGTTGGCGGACACGACAGACACAGAAGCCCCCTGCACTACGCCGCGCTCTTGGGCTCCACTTTTCAATTCCTGGTAAGTGGCCTACAAGGCTATGGATGACATCTGCACACATAGATGACACAGGGGCATGAATAGCTGTACTTGGCACTCTAGAGAGGTGGGGTGGGGTGCCACATGGCCTGCCTTATGGAGGGGCCTTGCCTACGGAACTCGCCCTGGCCTAGGGAAACCCACAGCCCTCCTCCCCCACCCAGACACCTCCACTGCGTGCAAAGTCAGCAGAAGAGAGTGTACTCACCCCCTTGTGTCTGCTGTGATGCCCTCAAGCGCCCATCCAACTCTGAGTTGGCCACCACCAGGATCCTGAACATCAGGGGGGTCATGGTGCAACGGGCACCGCTCCCATGTTGGGAGGCCATCCCCAGCTGAGCCTCCGCCTCCTTCTTGCTCCAGCGGCGAATGTCCTCCCATCTTTTCTGGCAGTGGGTGCTCCGTCTGTGGTAGACCCCCAGGGTCTGGACATCCTTGGCGATGGCACGCCAAATATCTTTTTTCTGGTGGGCGCTGACCTACATGAAATGTACAGGGGAAAAAGAGAAGTCATTACCAACTGCACCGTCAAAGTGATTGGCCCCCATCCCTACCCTTGCCATGTGGCACATGCATTCACCGTCTTTCATGCACGCAGCACTTCTTACATCCAGCCCTCTCCACACAGACATAGCCCATACAACATGCTCCCTGTGTACTTACCTGTTTGTCTGGAAGACCGTAGCGTAGGTTGTACTGGGGGAGGACCCCGTCCACGAGTTTCTCCAACTCCTCTGATGTGAAGGCAGGGGCCCTTTCCCCAGACGAATGAGCCATTGTCTCTTCCAGACCGAGGTCACAGCAGCACTTGCAGTGTAGGTCCTCTCCTGTTGAAGATCAGGTATTGAGTGATTGAACAGATAGAAAATGGTGGTCACGTCCGCGGCGGTGCGTACCGTCACCACCGGCGTACATCGTCATTGGCTCCTGGGACCCATAGGGTCCATTGTTAACCAATGCAGCATTGCGCCGCAGTCTTTGACCGCCTACCGCGACGGTGTACAACACCAGCGCAGTTACCTCACATCCCATTGTCCCACTTTAGAGGTCAGGCAGCCGCCATTTCAGAGGCCCACATGGCTTCATTTTCAACTGCGTCACACATACCTAGGCCTAGACTCAACACACATACAGGCCACCTTTTGTGTATGGATGGTGTTCTGTGTAAAATGTGGGTAGTACCTCTGAGTTGGTTGACTCTGTGCTCGCTGTTGTCCTTCATAGGCTCTGTCTGCTGGGACATGTGAGGAGATAGCGGCATCCTCCGGTGTACCGACCGTTGCTGGACCTGTCGACAATGGAGGAGCGACATTTGATAATCATCTACAGACTTGACCGTGCCACAATCCAGGAACTGTGTACCCAGTTGGAGCCAGACCTGATGTCAGCAATCCGCCATCCCACAGGAATCCCCCCTCAAGTGCAGGTGCTGTCAGTGCTCCATTTCCTTGCAAGTGGCTCTTTTCAAACAACTGTGGCCATGGCATCGTGGATGTCCCAGCCTATGTTTTCCATCGTATTGTACAGAGTGTTGTCTGCCCTTCTGAAACACATGCGGAGATACATTGTTTTCTCTCAGGTGGAGGATTTGCCTACCGTGAAAGGTGATTTCTATGTTTAGGGACATATCCCCAACATCATAGGTGCCATTGATGGGACCCATGTGGCTTTGGTCTCCATCCACAGGAGTGAACAGGTGTACAGAAACCGGAAGAGTTATCATTCTATAAATGTACAGATGGTATGTTTGGCAGACCAGTACATCTCCCATGTGAATGCCATGTTCCCTGGCTGAGTGCATGACGCCAACATCCGGCGGAATAGCAGCATCCCTTATGTGATGGGTCAACTCCAGAGGCACCATGTGTGGCTATTAGGTGAGCACCTGGAAGCAAGTCATTGGGAATGGTTGTCTGGGTCTGGGGTTATCCCTACAGGCGAGTGTGTGTCTAACAGTTGTCCCTCGCCATTTGCAGGTGACTCTGGTTACCCCAACCTGTCATGGCTTCTGACCCCAGTGAGGAATCCCAGGACCAGGGCAGAGGAACGCTACAATGAGGCCCATGGGCGAACTAGGAGGGTGATTGAGTGGACCTTCGGCCTCCTGAAGGCCAGGTTCAGGTTCCTCCATATGACAGGTGGATCCCTATTCTGCTCACCAAAGAAGGTGTGCCAGATCATCGTGGCCTGCTGTATGCTTCACAACTTGGCTTTGCGACGCCAGGTGCCTTTTCTGCAGGAGGATGGTCCAGATGGTGGTGTTGTGGCAACTGTGGAGCTTGTGGACAGTGATGAGGAAGAAGCAGAGGAAGAAGACAAGCACAACAGGGACTCAGTGATCCTGCAATATTTCCAGTGAGACACAGGTAGGAATACAAACCTGCCTACTACATGTACTTTGACACTACTACCTCTCTCCTGTCTGTCGTTTTTACCCAGTGTATGGTCCCTGAGTTGTCACTTTCCCTTACGATTTCACAGATGTGGGTCCCACTGTGTGACATCTGCTTAGATTCCTCATGGACTAGAGCTGTGTGACATAGGTATGTTGACATTACTAATTAAAAAATCATTTTAGCACTGTAATTGCTAATACTCTATTTCGAAATCACAGATCCAGATCGTTTTGTGCTTTAGGTGTGTTTATTTAAATGCTCAATATTGGATGGGGTAATGAAATGGTGAGGGGTGATGGCGGAGGAGTGTCCATGGCAGAGTCCAGTCTATTAGTCTCACAGGTGGATTGCCCATATGGGCATAGGAAGTGGAGCTGGGGAAGTTTAATTATGGACAGGGTGACAAAGTGGGACAGTAGGATGACAATCAGGGTGGTCTCATTTCTTGGCGGGGTCTTGGCATCGTGCTCTGTCTTTGTCCTGGATCTCAGGGACCGTTTGCGGGGTGGTTCTCCCTCTGCAGGGGGTGGGGTGCTGGTGTGGTGGTCCTGTGGGGGGGCGTCCTGTCCACTAGTGCTGGCGGAGGTGGTGGGCAGTTCATCGTCCATGCTAGTGTCAGGGGCCCCGTTGTAGTGCCACAGTGTCCTTCCTGATGTTGAGTAGTTCCTTCAGCTCCCCTACGATGGTGCCCAGGGTGGAGCTGATGGTTCTGAGTTCCTCCCTGAAGCCCATATACTGTTCCTCCTGCATCCGCTGGGTTTCCAGAAACTTGACCAGTACCGTTGCCATTGTCTCCTGGGAGTGGTGGTAGGCTCCCATGATGGAGGAGAGGGCCTCGTGGAGAGTGGGTTCCTTTGGCCTGTCCGCCCGTCGCACAGCAGCCCTCCCAGTTCCCCTGTGTTCCTGGGCCTCCGTCCCCTGGACCGTGTGCCCACTACCACTGCCCCCAGGTCCCTGTTGTTGTTGGGGTGGTGGGTTATCCTGGGTTCCCTGTAGTGGTGGACACACTGCTGATTGACATGTCCTGGGGACGGAGGTATGGGCCCGCTGGGTGGGTGCTGTGCTGGTGTTTCCAGAGGGGGCAAGGTCTGTGGTGGCCTGTGCCTGTGTGAGGGGAACCGACTGTCCAGAGGTCCCCGATGGTCCGGGCTGGTCATCTAGATCCAGTTGGACAGAGGTGCTGTTATCACTGTGGGCCTCTTCTGTTGGTGGTGTGGACATGTGTGGACCCTCCTGTCCGGTGACGTTGGGTAGGGGTCCTGCAGGGGTATAAAAGGATGTTTATTAAATCTGTGTGTGTAATGGTGTGCAATGGGTGGGTGACCGTGTACCCCAGTGCTAGCATTCCTGTGTGGGAGCTTGTGTGATTATGGTTCAGGGGGGTGTATGGGTATGTGCAGTGGGCATGCTTTGGTGATGGGTGTCCATGCTTTGTTGTTGCATGCAGGGCTTGGTGTTGGGATGTGTGGTTTGTGATGTTGGGACATATGTGAGGAGTTGGTGTGCTGGGGCTTAGGGTGGGGGTATGTGATAGCATGCAGGTAGGGTGGGGGATGTAATAGTAAAGCTTTGACTTACCAGAGTCCATTCCTCCACCTACTCCTGCGAGGCCCTCAGGATGCAGAATCGCCAAGACCTGCTCCTTCCATGTTGTTAGTTGTGGGGGAGGAGGTGGTGGTCCTCTGCCAGTCCGCTGATCCGCCAGGTGGTGTCTTGAGACCACAGAACGCACCTTCCCCCATAGGTCGTTCCACCTCTTCCTGATGTCCTCTCGATTTCTTGGGTGCTGTCCCACTGCGTTGACCCTGTCCACTAGTCTTCGCCATAGCTCCATCTTCCTAGCTATGGAGGTGTGCTGCACCTGTGATCCGAATAGCTGTGGCTCTACCCGGACGATTTCCTTCACCATGACCCTGAGCTCCTTCTCCGAGAACCTGGGGTGTCTTTGCCGTGCCATGGGGTGGTGTAGGTGATGTGTGGGGTGGAGTGTGTGGTGATAAGTGTGGTGATATGTAGTGGTGTGTTGTGTGAGGTGTGTGGAAGTTGTGTGGGTGATGGTGTTGTGTGCCGGTGGATGCTGTTGTTCTTGCTGATGGTGTCTCTCTCTGGCCTTCTCTCTGAATTTTTTGTCGTGGGGGTTTGTGGGTGATGTGGGTGTGTGTTTTACATTGTAATGGGTGTGTGGGAGTGGTGTGTGTATGTGTATCAGGTGTGTGTATTTCAAATTGTCCAATGTGGCTGTGTTTTGTAAGAGTGCGTGTATTTTGAGCGCGGCGGTGTGTACCGCCAATGGAATACCGCGGATGAATGACCGCTGCGTGGATTCGTGTGTCGTGATAGTGTGGGCGTATTTCTGTTGGCGTGACGGTGGAGGTTTTGTTTTCGCCAGTTTATCACTGACTTTGGGTGTGGCGGACTTGTGTGGGTGTCTGACTTTTGGCAGATTCCGAGATGTGGGTCATAATAGCTGTGGCGGATTTCCGTGGCCGCGGAGGTGTGTTGGCAGTCTTCTGCACGGCGGTAAGCGGCTTTTACCGTCAATGTTGTAATGACCGCCATAATGATTTTTAATTGCTCTGTAATGCTCTAAAACTCTCTTTTTCACAGGACCAATAGTCCTGCCCTCATATTGTAATCCGCACGGACATTGTAAGACATAAATGCAATGACCCAACCCGCATGAGATAGATTTGTTTATCTTCTTAGCCTCCCCCGGGCCGTCTTGTATGTTTTCACATTGTTACATTCTGGTAACACTCGGTGGGGCGGTGGAGTTGAAACTCATAACCGAATAAAAGAATTAATACAGAGCTGCAGACACGTTGGGTGTGACTCTCTCTTACAGCTTAAAAAGGAGCTGAAAGTTTTTTATATATATATATATATATATATATATATATATATATATATATATATATATATATATATATATTTGTTTCCTCCTGGCAGGCGCCAGCAGGTAATTCTAGTTAGGACCATGTTTCCACAGGAAAAGCACTTTTTCTGTCTTCCCTACATCTTTGGTGTCATTTGACAAACCTTCTCAAATTCTTTTTTTTTTAAATGTGCTGGTGATTCTTGCACATGGAAAGTTTCAAAGTGATCTGTCAAGCGGGGCCTGAAAAAAAGGGGGTAAAAAAATGTGTTTCCCATATTAATTCCCGTAGGAGATTTGAACACGATTACAGCCCGAACTGCTGGATGGAATTACACCAAATTTTGTAGAAAGCTAGCTTTTGGTCCGCAGATCGCGCTTTTTCTTATTTAGTATAAAGCAGTTCAGTAGTTTTTAAGCTTTTAAAGGAAAACAACATTTACATATCTGGGCGGAGCCTAAGCACTGGTCTTGTTGTGAGATCTGATTGACTGTCAGTACTTCAACCAGAAACTGGTGGCAGCCATCTTAGTACTAATACACATGATAGCATCTCATATAAATGCATTATAGTGAATATCAGGTTTTGAGGGTCACAAAAAAGATAACGTATACACTATGATAACAAATTGTAATTACAATATAAATAATTGGTTGATGCTACCATACTAATTTTAGGAATTGTGGTGTGTTATAAGGTGATTTCCCCTTGCTGGGATTTCATGAATCATGTTTGAGAGAAAACTGTTTTCTCATGATTTTCCCATAAAGGTGATGGAAGGTGCCCCAGAAGGTAAAATGAGAGCATATTTTCTGTGAATTCATACTATCATTCTCAGCCATGTGAGAATAGAGTCTGACATTTTGAGTAAAACATTAACTTCCAACAGAAGCAGCTTCTCAGTTGATTCCCTTGTGTTCTACTGAAGCATCCCAGAGTGCTCTAAAAATATCTAGAGAGCTAACAGCCTTACTGTAGGAGGCTGGCCTGGTTTGTAGTGGGTACCCTGGGTACTTACACCTTATACCAGGTCCAGTTATCCCTTATTAGTGAAGTAGTAGTGTTATAGCAGCTTAGGCTGATAGAGGTAGCTATAGCAGACCAGCTTAGGCTGAACTAGGAGACATGCAAAGCTCATGCAATACCACTTATAGTTACACAGTACTTATACACAAGTAAAGACAATACTCACTGTTACTAAAACGTAAAGGTAGTTTATTTGGGTGACACAGTACCAAAAATATCTTAGAGGCAATACTCCTCCTGGAGGTAAGTATTATACACAATATATACACTAGACACCAAAATAAGGTAAGTAATTAGACATAGGATAGTGCAAACAATAGGAATTGCTATAGAATGCAACAGGAGAAAATAGGTCTAGGGGCAACACAAACCATATACTACGAAAGTGGAATGCGGATCACAAATTCCCCCCTAGGCAAGTGTAGTGTGTGCAGAATCAATGGGAGAGTAAGAATACAGTAAAGGTAAGAAAATTACCCCATCCCAGAGCCCCGAAAAGCAGAAGTAAAGTATTGCAAGTTTCCTTAGGACACACTACACCTCGTGATTGGGGTTTTGCAGTAACCAACCAAGTCTGCAAACAACAACTGATGGATTCCTGGACCTGAAGACCTGAAAAAGAAGGGGACCAAATCCAGAAGTCAAAAGAAGTTCCAGGATGTGCAGGAGCCCCTACCAACCTAGTAGAGGGTGCAGAAGAAGACTCCCTGGTTGGACGAAGACTGTAGAAGGCACCCTAGAAAGATGACAGCGGGTTCCTGCATAATGTAGAATATGTCCCATGACATGAAGATGGATGCAGACGTGATTTTGTGTTGGAAGTTGCCAACAAGCCTTGGTTACGACAAAAGTGTGTTTTAAGTCAAAATGGCACTGGCTGGACCAAGGAGGGTCCTGGATGCCTGAACTCTGTGTGTGGAGGAAGAGGGGGCCCTCAGCACTTTAGAGAGCCCTTAGGATGCCAGGCAGCACCCACAGGAGTCCCAGGAAATGGGAACAAATGAGGTGCCAAATGCAGTTTGTGCAGCACAACAAAGGAAGGTCCCATGCCACCGGGGAACAACTCAGTGAGTTGAGCATCACAGAATGGAGTGCTGGGGACCTGGGCCAGGCTGTGCATGAAGGAAGTTTGAAAATAGTGCACAGAGGCCTCAGGAGGTGAAGAAGATGCAGTACACAGGGGTACCGTTGCTCTCTGGGAAGACAAGATCTTACCCCTCCAAATTGCATCAGCAGTACCTCAGGACGGTCTATGTTGATGCAGTACACCCTCTGTGTCCTTAGGAGCACGCTTGTCACTGTGATAGGAGTCTAAGGGTAGCAGTCGTCGTCTTGGGAGGTGCCTGCCTGTGCAGGGGAGTGACTACTTCACCCCACAGGAGATTACTTCGGTCCTTCTGGTGCAGGATGAAGAAATGGAGTCCTCCGAGCATGCAGTTGCTGGCTGGAGCTGAAGTTGCAGAGGAAAAGTATCCCTTGTGGGTACTTTGTTGCTGTTACAGCAGTTCCTGGAGAAGGTTGCAGTTGATCCATGGTCAGAGGATGAAGTAGTAGTTGCAGAGGATTCCTGAAGGAATCTTGCAAGCAGAATCATCTGAAGAGAACCCACAGGAGAGACCCTAAATAGCCCTGAGAGGGGGATTGGCTACCTTATCAGGTATGGACCTATCAGGAGGGGTCTCTGATATCACCTGCTGGCACTGGTCACTCAGAGCCCTCCAGAGTGCCCCCACACCTTGCAAAGCAAGATGGCTGAAGTATGGAACACACTGGAGGAGCTCTGGGCACCTACCCTAGGATGATGATGGGCATGGGAGTGGTCACTCCCCTTTCCTTTGTCCAGTTTTGCACCAGAGCAGAGGACAAGAGGTCCCTGAATCGGTGCAGACTGGTTTATGCAAGGAGGGCACCATCTGTGCCCCTCAAAGCATTTCCAGAGGCTGGGGGAGGCTACCCCTCCCCAGCCTGTAACACCTATTTCCAAAGGGAGAGGGTGTAACACCCTGCTCTCAGAGGAAATGCTTTGCTCTGCCTTCCTGGGACTGGGCTGCCCAGAGCCCAGGAGGCCAGAACCCTGTCTGTGAGGTGGCAGCAGCTGTAGTTGCAATGCAAGCCTCAGAGAGCTGGTTTGGCAGTACTCAGGGTCCATGGTGGAGCCCCGAGGGTGCATGGAATTGGCTCCCCAATACCAGATTTCGAATGGGGGGACAATTCCATGATCTTAGACATATTACATGACCATATTCGGAATTACCATTGTGAAGCTACTTATAGGTATTGTCCTATATATTGTGCACGTGTGTAATGGCTTCCCCACACTCACAAAGGCCAGGGAAATAGCCCTGAACTATGTGGGGGCACCCTTGCACTAGTAACTTTGAACCTAACCTTCAAGAAATGAAGGTTAGACATATAGGTGACTTATAAGTTACTTAAGTGCAACCAGAACCTCACTGCTTATGCTCTCTCTACTTCCAAATTTGCCACTATAGGTTAGTGACTTCATTTACCAATTCCAATTGGCAAACTGGACCCCCCTTATAAGTCCCTAGTATATGGTACATAGGTGCCCTGGGCAATGGGGTTCCAGGAGATCCTTATGGGCTGCAGCATTTCTTTTGTCACCCACAAGGAGCTCAGATAAACCCTTTCACAGGACTGCCACTGCAGCCTGCGTGAAGTAGTGCACACACTATTTCACAGAGATTTTCACTGCACTTAAGTAACTTATAGGTCACCTATATGTCTAACCTTAATTTACTGAAGGCTAGGTGCAAAGTTACTAAGTGTGAGGGCACCCTTGCACTAGCAAAGGTGCCCGCATGCTGTCCCAGGCCAAATCCCCGGACATCGTGAGTGCAGGGATGCCATTACACACGTGCACTACATATAGGTCAATACCTATATGTAGCTTCACAATGGTAACTCCAAATATGTCCATGTAATGTGTCCAAGATCATGGAATTGTCCCCCCATTCCAAAGCTGGTTTTGGGGCGCCAATTCCATGCATCCTGGGGGCTCCACCATGGACCCGAGTACTGCCAAACCAGCTCTCTGAGGTTGGCACTGCAGCTGCTTCCATCTCACAGACAGGATTCTGCCCTCCTGGGGTCGTAGCAGCTCAGTCCCAGGAAGGCAGAACAAAACATTTCCTTTGGGAGGAGGGTGTTACACCCTCTCCATTTGGAAATAGGTGTTACAGGCTAGGGAGGGGTAACCTTCCCAGAGCCTCTGGAAATGCTTTAAAGGGCACAGATGGTGTTCTCCTTGCATAAGCAAGTCTACGCCAGATCAGGGACAGCAGTCCCTGTTGTGGGGCGAAACTGGACAAAGGAAAGGGGAGTGACTACTCCCTGTCGATCACCACCCCAGTGGTGGTGCCCAGAGCTCCTCCAGTGTGTCCCAGACTTCATCCATCTTGTTTTCCAAGGCGTGGAGACACTCTGGAGGCCTCTGAGTGGCCAGTGCCAGCAGGTGACATCAGAGAACCCCTCCTGATAGGTGCATACCTGGTTAGATAGCCAATGCCCCCCTCAGGGCTATTTATGGTCTCTCCTGTGGGTTTCTCTTCAGATTCTGATTGCAAGTTTCCATCAGGAATGCTCTGCAATTACTACTTCATCCTCTGACCTCGGATCGACTGCAGACTGCTCAGGAACCGCTGTAACTGCAACAAAGTATCCAGAAGGGCTACTTCCACTCTGCTACTTCAGCTCCAGCCAGCAACTGTAACAGTTTCCATGGTGTGCCTGCTCTGGGGATACCCTGTCTTCACCCTGCACCAGAAGGACTGAGGAAATCTCCTGTGGAGTGACGGAGTCACTTCCCTGCTCCAGCAGGCACCTTCTAAGAAGACTACTGATTCTCTTGGACTCCTTTCCTGACAAGGAGCATGCTCTTTGGAACACAGGTGGTGGAGCCCTTCGACACAGACTGTCCTAAGGTCCTGCAGTCCAAGTTTGGAGGAGGTAAGAGCATGCCTTCCTAATTTGCGACAGTACCCCTGTGCACCACGTCATCTTCACCTCCTGAGGCCTCTGTGCACTATTTGCAACAATCCTTCATGCACAGCCCTCCCAGTCCCCAGCACTATATCCTGTGACGCTCAACTCGCTGAGTTGTTCTCTGGCGGCGTGGGACCCTCTTTTGTAGTGCTGCCGCAACCGCAATTTGCACCTTCTTTGACCCGGTGTCCTGGGACCTCTGTGGGTCCTGCCTGGTCATCTGTGGGTTCCCTCCAGTGTTGGAAGCCCCCTCTGCCTCCTCAGTCTGAGTTGAGGCCCCCAGGTCCCTCCCGGGTCCAGGCAGTGCAATTTTGACACAAACCCCGACATTGCTTACTCCAAGACTTATTCGACGAATCCAGCCCTGCAACTCACCTCCATCCAACATCTCCACGTGGGACATCCTTTGCATCACGCAGGTACCCACAGTCATCTTCTTTGGTGCTCTTCTGCAGACTTCTTTCAACCGGAGAATCCTCTTTTGCCCCATCTTCTGGGTTGGCAGGGGCTCTTGCCCTTCCTGGAATCTTCTGTGACTTCTGGACTTGGTCTCCTCTCTTTACAGGTCTTCAGGTCCAGGAATCCACCATTTATTGTTTTCAGTCTTAATTGGTTCTTGCAATAACTCTAATCATGACTTGTAGTGTGTTCTAAGGAAACTTGCAGTACTTTACTCCTACAGTCCTGGGCTCTGGGGTGGGGTATTTTACTCACCTTTGTGGTTTTCTTAATCTCCCAGTGATTCTCTACACACTACACTTGTCTAGGGGGGGAATTCGTGATTCACTTTCCACTTTCGTAGTATATGGTTTGTGTTGCCCCTAGACCTATTTCTTCCTATTGCATTCTATGGTATTTTCCATTGTTTGCTCTATCCTGTGACTAATTACTTACCTTATGTTGGTGTCTAGTGTATATATTTTGTAATAATAATAATAATAATCTTTATTGTTTAGTTAATAAAAACCATAACAATCATCTCATAATACAACATATTTAAAGATAAAACATCTCTAAAATTCCATAAAATTCCATAAATTCCTTGGCCATGAAACCATGCGAGGATCTAAAATCAGTTTCTTAACTCTAAGATGCAAAAAGTGTGTGATTAAGCATGCATCCCGGATAGCAGGTTTACGTCTTTGGTGTGCGCAGTCAAGAATTTGATAAATTTGCATATTGATTGTTCATCATTAGGATCAAACTTTGACACCACCGCTGACCGACAGGAACGAGTCCCATTTCTCATAAAAAGCGGTTTTAATAGTTGTCTGCGGGCTTCCTTTAAGGCTGGACAAATACAAATCAGGTGAACCATATCTTCTTTCGGGCATTTGCATAGCCTGCAGGAAGTCTCTCCTCTATTCTTCCACGATGGTTGATCCGCTCTAGCAGGAGATGCTCCCAAACGCAGAGTCAAGAAGCAATGCTTAATGTGAAGTGCGAAGGTTTCGGCCAGGTATTGTGATGGGGCCATGGTGGTATAAGTGTGCATTACCAGCCAGGCGTGTGAGCGTTGCGCAAGTTTAGCTTTATCATCTAGAAGAGATTGGATACTTATTTCCTTTTTTATCGCTCAACACAAAAGGGAATACGACATGTTGGAATCCCATAGGTACTTTGTTTTGGTCTCTTGCAAGGAGTTGTTCAGGTACTTGTTGTATACTGAATTAGGATTGCCGTTTACTGAATTCCATAGTGCCACTACTAGCGGGCTGACAGTGTTTTTACTTATTTTGTACCAGATCTTTATTGTGTGGGCCTTCCTGTCGAGCTGCTGTTGTGTTAGACCAAATTCCAGCCTTATCTGTGCAGGGGAAGCAGAGCGAGGAAGATTGAAGACTTGCTTATAGATTTTTATTTGTTGCCTTTCCAGAAGGCTAGCATCTTTCCCGTATTGGGCTGCGCTTCGTATGTAATTGCTGGAAGGAATTTAGCCGACATAACCAACATTAGTGGTTTATATGATGGGCCCTTTAATCTTTTAGCAAGAGTGCAGAAAGCGAACGCCAAGGCTTTGGACTTCTGTAGAATATACTGGTTTTGCGGCACAAAATTGATCTTATTGTCTACTATAAGTCCAAGATATTTGTAGCTGCAGATCGTATCAAGAGTGAAACTGTTCAATTTTATTTTATTTGCAGTATTCAAAGAGCAGCCTATTGACATTGTTTTTGTCTTTGAAGTGTTAACCTCTAGTTTGTTTGTCTTTGCAAATTCGCCCAAAGCATTAACCAGTCGTTGCAACCCTATTTTTGTGTGGCTTAACAGAACAATGTCATCAGCATACGATAGATGTGTTTTAGCCAGACTTCCCATCCTTGGAGAATGTGAATTGGTTGTGTCTAGTTTTGAAGAGAAATCTGCCATGAAGAGGTTAAAGAGGTGCGGGGCCAACACGCAGCCTTGATTTAATCCTATATTTGTTGGTATTCTCCTGGAAACTTTTGAGCCGTCTGCTACCTTGATTCGTACCCATGTTTTGTCATACAGCAATTCTATGCACCTCAAAATTCGTTCTTGTAAACCCCAACTCCGTAGTTTGTTCCAGAGAATTGCTCAGTCCACACATTCAAAAGCACTTTTGAAATCCACAAAACATATGTGTAAATTTTTCTTTAAGCTCAGTTGGCTATATCTCCTAGCGCAAGAATGTTAGTCACTGTGCTGTAGCCCTTCTGGAACCCAGTTTGATTCATAGGGACCAGGTTATTTAGATTAGACCAGGTGAGCAGGTCTGCTAGGATTAAAGAGGCAAAGTATTTGGCCTCACTGTCAATTAGAGCTATCAGCCTATAGCTAGAAGGGTTTTCCCTGCTGCCTCCTTTGTATATAGGATTAATGATGGATCATTTCCAACTATCAGGAATGGTACTGTTACGTTCGACTTCAGCATATAATATTGACAGAGTGTCTGACCAATAATCGAGATCCGCCTTAAATATGGCTTGGGGGAGACCGTTAGGGCCCGGAGCCCCGTCCCTACGGCTCCTTCTGATCACCTGGGCTACTTTATTGGCACTGAATCTCATATCACTCTGAGGAACATCTGTAGGTTTTAGTGAAGCCTTCAGTTGCTGATGTTCTACAGGAGGGGTTGGCTTAAAAAAGATGTCTAACAGGTAATCCACCCATTTATCTTCTGAAATTGAAGTACAGTTTATTACTCTTGCTTTTCGGTCTATTTCATTCACTGACATCCAGAATTCTCTAGTATTAGCCTTTCTTAAGTTGAAAAGTAATTTGATCTAGAAATCCTCCTCCTTTTGGGTTCGTATTTGCCATACCTGTTTCTTATAACTTTTCCGAAGGGTTTTTATTTGGGCACATAAAGATTCTGTAGGAGGTCTATCTTTTGTGGATCTGAGTTTACATCTCAGACCCTTTCTTAATTCTAAGATATTTGGTGGCATAGTTAGTGGCCTCCGGTTATGATTTGGAGCTTGACGCCTGGCAGAGCCAAGTGATGGTACTAACTGTAGAAATCTGGCCCACACCTCCCCTGCTGAGAGATCTTGGCGTGCTGTTGATTGAAGCAGGGTTTTTATATTTTTGCACAGCTGTGGTAGAGAGGACTCTGTCCAAAACAAGCGTTTTAGATTGACAGAGGTTACTGTTCCTAATTCATTTATGGCTGGAAGAAAACACGGAACGTTCAAAGCCAATTCTATGTGCTGAGGCGAATGGTCACTGTGAAGAGTAGGTATGATTTTGAATTTTTTAACATGTGCCAGCAGGGAAAGAGAGACAGCAGTATAGTCAATTGTAGTTGCAGATTTTGTACTATGATGAGTAAAGCTGGGCGGGACATCACCTTTCACCCTGCCGTTTAGCACCCTCATACTCAGATGTTCTAAGGCCTCTACCAACTGCTTGCCCCTTATATCCAGTTTCATCTGTATTGACGGTAACTGTGGTAGCACTGACCAAATTGCGTTTTCTGCTGCCAATTGCTCGTCCGGTTCCGGAGTATATATCAGGTTGCTATTAAAGTCGCCTGTTACTAAGATGTCCCATGCTGGATTAGCGCACCGTATCTCTTCTACCTTTTGTAGTAACTTCTCGAAGAGAAGTACTTTACGATGTTTCCGCGGATGAGCGTAGACATTAAAGATAATTAGTGGAGCGTAACGATTGAAACTAAAATTGATTTTTATTGCCTGTAAGTCCGTCAATGAGAAGGCCAGCTGTTCTGTTGTGACCTGAAGTGCCGTAGAGATGTATGTGGCTAGACCACAGCTTGCCCTGCCTGATTTGTTTAATTTTTCAGCTCCAATGTGGTGTAGAGAATAGCCTCCTAGTTCTATCGGGTCTACCAGCCATGTTTCTTGCAGCACTATTATCGAGTAGTTGCAACTGGACATTACTGTAAATACTTCTGTAATAATTGCTTTTGCTCCTGCGATGTTCCAGGACATAATAATAATGGTCAGCCTTTGATCTGTATCTAGTGCATTGCGTATAGTGGGTCAATTACTTCTCCTTGAATTTAGGGTACGTGCCATCCATCTCCATTCGTCTTGTACTCCATACCCTACAATTAGGGGGTCAATAGCGGTATTTGAATCTTTTTCCCCCCATTTGGATTGACGATGTTCTGCTTCCCCGACGTCCGGGCCCCATCTGCGCTTGCGGGCCTGTGACTCCGTTTTTTGAATTGGTTCACTTTTCGTATTTAACAATAGGGGAAAAGGATAACGTGGGCTGGTTGGTTGTGATAGCTGTATACCCCAGTTTTCAAACTGTTGCTTAACTGCCATGATTAATGCAGCGATTTTGCTTGTTCTCCACAGGTCAGAGTTTGTTCCCGGTCATTCTGAGTGCTGTTGGAGAGGAATTTCAGTGATATTAAATCTGGAGACATAATTTTCTTAGTTGAAGGAAGCTCTGCCAAAAGCCTCAGAATGTTGCCCCTGTTCAGGCTATCTTGTTGGCCGCGTGAGTCATAATCTGGGGTTAGAATGACCTGCCTTGATTCCCTATCATTTTCAATAACATGACTAGATTGGGAATGCTCTATAATTCTGTGTGGCATAGTCCTGTTCCGTTGACCATCCTCCGACTTGTTTCTGTTTGGGGCCCTTTTGAGCGTGCATGATTGTTTGCTTAAAAAGGCTTTGTTTTCAAGGTCTGTTGCAGCTATTTGAGTATTTTGAATCATTACTTTTGTCTTTATTCGTCCATCATGATGAGTAGTTGCGACATCCCTAGAAGGATATTTGAGATTTAGGGTCGGTGACAGGTGTGTTTCTCTGGTGAGAGGATTGAGTCTGGACGGCGAGTCGTCTGCTAAAGGAGTGAATTTATTGTTCTTTGTGCCTGTGGGGATTACTATAACCTGCCCCGCATTGACCTGGGCGGACGATCTTCGCCTGGAAGATGTTTTGAGACTCGACAAGATGCCCTGGGTCTTGTCCGGAAGGGTTATTGTAGATAGTGAGGAAGTGGCTTGTGTGACAGCTGCAAAGGAGGGTGGCTCTGGTGGAATCTTCACTGGTAATTGGGCATCTAAATGGATCTTAGATTTATCCTTGTTGATGCCATTTCCTGCCCTTAGGTCTCCCTGACAAGGAGCTGCCAACCTCATGACCAATGCGTGACCGTTCAATTGGTCTTGGGATGTTGGGTGTGGCATGTTATATTTGACCAACATTGGCGAGTCAGCAGGTAGATGTTCTCCAGTGAATTGTTGTTCTGGACTGATGACTACCCCCTCCCTTATGGCTTTGGAGCTATTTGAGATTTGTATGCTACTTGCGGTTCCTAAAACTCGAATTTGCGGTTGCCAAAGCGTTGAAAATATGGGATACAGATTGTCATTAATAGCTTTGACACGTGTTTGTTTCCTTGCCTTTCTTGCTCGCTTTTTTTGTCTCTTTGTTAGGGGTTTCAGTGCTGGAGCTGGCTGCTCAATTATACTCTCCAAATTGGTAGATGCTGTTTGTTCCAACTGTGAAGATCCATCTGATCCGTCTGTGACCATTGGGTTAATGCACTGAATGTTTGCATCTTTTTTTGCTGGGCTGCTTACCCCAAAGGCTGGTTTCTTTCGAGATGTATCTTGGTTCCTGGGGATGCCCTCATTGGTTTTCCTTGCTTTAACTTCCTGCAGAATCTCTACTAAGACCTGTGGTAACGTACACAGTTTATCTAATATTGGGCCACAATTACAAGGAATATGCTGGTGGTTGCAATTTTGTTCGATTGGACGAATGGCCAGCGAGCCCAGTTTGTGATTGATGTCAGCTATGCATGTGGCCATTACCTTCATTAGATCCATTTGGAAGTCTAATTTATCTGATTGCATGTTAAGAACCACCATTGAAGTATGTAGAGCATTCAGCAATGAGGTGTGTAGTCGTGTTAGATCTCCCATCTCACAAGTAAGGTGGCCTGCGTGAGCAGGGTTTTTGAATAGAATTTTTTTTCCCTGTTAATGGACTCTGAGGGGATATTATTGGAAGGCGAAGCAGTCGAGTTGCTTTTTACCATTAATTCCTCAAGTGATTGTATTTTGGACATCTCGCTAGAAATTTCAACAATCGAGTTGAAAGTTCTTTCTTGTTGGTGCGTAGTAATACTGTTTTTAATGCTTCCTACCACCAGAGGATAGCTCGACTGCTGGTCCTTAGGATTCACTAGATCAAAAGTTTTTAAGTCCAGCGCTTCTCCCAGGTCTTTGTTATTTGTTATAGAGAGCGACTGTAACCAGGAATGTTCCAACCCTGTAGTTACTTCGGAACCAATGTCCAGTCTCTCATTGTTCCCCTGGGTGTTGAAATTTGACCACGGATTGGGGTCGATTGTTGGTGGGTTTTCACATACTCAGTGTCATTATGTACCTCTGTCGCATTACTCGTAGAGATTGGAAGCTCGGAGTTACTTGGGTTGCCCGTTAAAACCTGTAGATGAGCACCTGGAGACGTTTCCCACTCCTGAGCATGTACCTGAGCCATAGTCACGATTCTACCCGATTGCAAATTTTTTGTGCGCTATTGGGCTACTTAAGTAATTGAAGTTGATTTGTTGCCCTAGGACCAGGGGATCACTAAGCTCTTCAGGAGCTTGTTCCTTTGATGTTCCCTGACAGGGGAGGGCTACCCCTAATTGTTGTGTCGGGTTTGTTAACAGCCCGGGCCCCAGCTGCCCCGTGATCAGAGGTTATGGAATCAGTGGGGTTGGAAGGCCCACGTCAGTGTCGGGATTTGAGAAGAAAGCCGCCGCTGGGTCTTTCAAAAAGTCAGCCTTGTTAGTGAGTCCTGTTTGTTTGAAGTAGAGCTGGAAAGGAGTGAGGGGCGCTACCAGCTGATCCGGTCTGCTACTTTGCGGACTTGGTGCTGAGCGCTTCGCTGAACACTTTCCCTTCCCTTGCACCCTCCTTTGGGATTTTAAAGGTTTGACTTTGCCCTCTGCTAGAATCCTGAGTCGCCCCGATCTCATGGTGGCTATCTCTTAGCCCGGATTGGTGAAAGAGAAGCGCAATTTGCTTTTTCCTGATGTTTAGGATTGCAGGATTACAGTGGCTTAAAGTGGCTGGTGAGCGGGGCACCCGGGGGATTCACAAGCCGCACCCAACCTAGCGGGCCGCCTCCGTGTAACCCTGGTGCACTCTCTCTGCAGCAGTTTACTAAAACTGCTGCGCTCACTGCGACCTGTGGAGAATGGTGGGCCCTGGTAGGCCCTGAGCACTACACCTTCTGCTTAGGTAATAGTAGGTGAAGTTGTACACGAGGCGACATACAGCAGTGGGCTGGGTGTCCGAGGGCTGAATGTTCGTAGGTTTCGTAAGTGAGGAGGTAGGTGAGGAGCGAGGTGCAGTTGCGAGGTGTGGTGGGTAAGCGGGGCACACAGGGCCACAAGCTGCGCCAAGACCTGGCTGGGCCGCTTCCGTGTGGCCCTGGTGCACTCACTCCGGCACTGTGACTAACACAGCTGCGCTCACCCTGCCTGGGGGAACTCACAGGAGGGCTTGCTAGAATACGTTCTAGATTTGGTGGGGCTTCAACAAAGGCAGACTAGCCTCCAATAACATTAGGCTCTTTGCACACGTACTAGGAAAGAAGCTCCTCCTGGTTTAGGTGGGGGTGCAGGTCGTCGTGGCTTCCTGCAATATCGTCACGTGTTCATCGCATCAGCACTGCAGTGTTTCCACCAGGGAGGTTAGTTTGGTTTGCGTTTGTGCCAGGAGGATACTTAAGGGTGGGGAAAGAGAGCAGGAGAGGGATGAAAGGAATAAGAGTAGGAGAAGCTTTCAAGTGTGCTCTGGTTTTCCCATCAGCAGTTTAGAGGTCTTCCCATCTGAATTTTAAATCCGCAGCGGGCAGACCACTCTGTCCTAGCTGACAGCTGTGGTTATGGCTGCACCACCCTTCCTATCCCCCTCCTGCACCCAGCAACAAAAAGGGGGGAGAGGGGGGCCTGCCTCCTGTCTCTGATAGGAGGGATGCGTTCCTCTTAAGTGCTCAACCAGCCCCACCACCACACTACCTCCAGCGGACGTCCTGATGTCCTGGCGTCCTGTGTGGTGCGATGTTGAATCCCAGGGGGCCTTCAGACCTCCGTTAACCGCTCCTCTTCCACCTGCCAGATAGCTGCGGTAACGCTGCTGCGGGGGCGGAGCGTTTGTTCTCCGTTAGGCCTCTAACTCGCGCTCGCCTCTCTCAGTAGCCTTCACGGCAACAGCAACGGCCGCAACGGCAGCAGATGCCCTCGTCCGCGTCTGCAGCGGCGCCCTTGTTAGTGCGTCAGCTCCGTCTCGCTCGGTCTCACTCAGCGCGTCACCTCTCACTCAGCGCGTCACCAACTTCCTCTGTAGGCGTTGCTGTCCCTGACCTAAAGACTGACAGGGTCGTGACTTTGCGGCTGGTCTGTGATGAAAGGGACTTGTGTATAAAACTTACCTTCAGAAGAAGTATTGCCTCTATGATATTTTTGGTCTTGTGTCACTAAAATAAACTACCTTTATTTTTGGGAACACTGAGTATTGTATTTTATTGTGTATAAGTACTGTGTAACTATAGCGGTTTTGCAGGAGCTTTGCATGTCTCCTAGATCAGCCTAAGCTGCTCTGCTATAGCCACCTCTATCAGCCTTAGCTGCTAGAACACTACTACATTTACCTAATAAGGGATAACTGGACCTGGTATAAGGTGTAAGTACCCAAGGTGCCAACTACAAACCAGGCCAGCCTCCTACAACTGCTAATTACTTCATATGTTACAGCACTCATGACATCTTTTAGAACACCACTGATTATGTTACTGTAACATTTTCAGTCAAATTATTGATGAGATAACTGTTCATGTAATGGCTTTGCATGTCTCCTAGTTCAGCCTAAGCTGCTCTGCTACAGCTACCTCGATCAGCCTAAGCTGCTAGAGCACTACTACATTTCACTAATAAGGGATAGCTGGACCTGGTAATAGGTGTAAGTACCCAAGGTACCCACTACAAACCAGGCTAGACTCCCACATTGGTTTTGCAGCGGTGGGATAAGTACATGCAATTGCTCTACCACTTTGTTAATAGTGCCTTTCACAAGCAAAGCTTGCTCCAGTACTTAGAGCTATACATAATTGTACCTAGAAGTTATTTCTAACTTTCTAAAAAGTTCCTTAAAACTTTGCAAACGTTTTTCAAAGTTCATGATTTTTTGTGTTATTTTCTCTGAAATGTTAGACCTGCTAGTCTACTAACTTTTTACTCTTTTTCCTAAACTCTTTATTTCAACATGTCTGGTGTAGAAGCTACCCCTAGAGTTGTGAAGACAACATATGAGAATCTAAACTTTAAAGGTTTGAGGGGTCTGTGCATTGAAAGGAGTTTAGGGATTGGGAAGAACCTGAATAAGGAATTCCTCTTAAATCTTCTCCTGAAGGATGACCAGGGATTTAGCACTGGTCAGGAACAGCCAGAGGGAGAGGTAGAGGAAGATTCCAACCAGACAGGCTCAGAGGAGCAAACTGATAATCCTGTGGAGGTTCTTTCCACTGATCTTTCTGTCAACAAACCCCCTAGTGTAGCTGGGAGTGGGAAGGGATCAGACACCAGTAGGGTTCCATTCACACCCAGAGGCCAGGTCACTAGGGTGGCTCAAGTTAGGGAATGATCTGTCTCTGCCAATTCCCATGTTACTTCTGTTTCAGAAATATTCCACACTTCTGACCCTGAGGACCAGTCCCTATATAGGGAACTCAGAAAGCTGAGGTTAGAGGAGGCCACACTGAGGCTACAGCAGCAACAGTTGGCCTTAGACAGGGAATCCCTGACTGTGGAAAAGGAAAGGGAAGGTTTGATGTTAGTTCCCCATGGTGGCAGCAGCAGTTTCAGGAACTCCAGTGTTAGGGAACCTACATTTGATTCCAGAAATCTGCACAAAGTTGTTCCCCCTTACAAGAATGGAGCTGACATTTATAAGTGGTTTGCTGCACTTGAGAGGGCCTGTAAAGTTCAGAGGGTCCCTCATGTTCAGTGGGCTGCTATCCTGTGGTTGTCTTCCACTGGCAAGGTGAGAGACAGACTCCTTTTTGTCAGGGAGGATGATTCAGATAACTACCACATACTCA
This sequence comes from Pleurodeles waltl, assembly GCF_031143425.1. Classification (NCBI taxonomy): domain Eukaryota; kingdom Metazoa; phylum Chordata; class Amphibia; order Caudata; family Salamandridae; genus Pleurodeles; species Pleurodeles waltl. Next base: position 1,260,533,417 of record NC_090445.1, on the reverse strand, counting down.
AAAGTGCACTCTTAGATGATCTGGGCTTAACCACTGAACAATACAGAATACATTTCAGAGAGACCAGAAAGAAGTCATCACAGGATTGGACGGATTTTGTAGACTGTTCAGTGAAGGCCCTAGACGGTTGGTTAAATGGCAGTAAGGTAACTGACTTTGAAAGCCTATATAACTTAATTCTGAGAGAGCATATATTGAACAATTGTGTGTCTGATTTGTTATATCAGTTTCTTGTGGACTCAGATCTGACCTCTCCCCAAGAATTGAGAAAGAAGGCAGGCAAATGTGTCAGAACAAGGGTGAGCAGAAAAGCTCATACGGGGGTGACAAAGACAGCAAGAAGAAGGATGGTAAGTCTTATGACAAGGGTGGGGACAAAGATAAAAAACCATCGGAGTCTTCATCAGGCCCACAAAACTCCTCTGGGGATGGTGGGTCCAAACCCTCTTCGCACAATCAGAAAAAGCCATGGTGTTAACTCTGTAAAGCAAAAGACCATTGGGCAAGCAACTCCGCTTGTCCAAGAAGAAACACCAAACCTCCCACCACCACAACCCCCACTGCTTCCACTAGTGCCCCTAGTAATAGCAGGGGTGGTGGGAAAAACACTACAAATAGCCAGTCAAAGGGTATAGCTTGGCTCACTTTAAGTAATGTAGTGGGGGTTGGTCTAGTTAGGGAGACCACTGAGGCTGTTTTAGTCTCTGATTGGTGGCATTGACCTTGCCACCTTAGTTGCTTATCCCCTTACTATGGATAAGTACAACCAACTACCCCTAATAAATGGTGCTCAGGTTGAGGCCTACAGGGACACAGGTGCCAGTGTTACTTTGGTGATGGAGAAACTGGAAGCCCTTGAGCAACACCTACTTGGTTATCAGTACCAAGTGACAGACGCCCATAACAACACTGTTAGCTCCCCCATGGCTGTTGTGAATCTCAACTGGGAGGGGTTACTGGTCCAAAGAAGGTTGTGGTATCCACTGACTTACCTGTAGAGTGTCTCTTAGGAAATGATTTGGAGACTTCAGCTTGGGCTGAAGGGGAGTTGGAGGCCCATGCAGCAATGCTGGGCATTCCAGGGCATGTCTTTGCTCTTACCATGGCTCAGGCCAAGAAGCAAAGAGGAAAGGGCAACTTGGATCCTGGAACAATGGACCAAGTGCTCCCAAAAACTAGGGGTTTGAAGGGCAAACCATTGTCCACTATCCCTCCCTCTCCAGATTATTCCCCTTTTGATGAGGAGGAGTCTTCTCCCTGTGCAGAACCTACACCATAGGAGCTTGAAGCTGACACAGCTGAGCTTTTGGGTGCAGGGGGGCCTGCCAGGGAGGAACTAAGTGTGGCATGGCAGATCTGTCCCAGACTAGTGGGTCTCAGACAGCAAGTTGTCAAACAGCAGAATTTGGATGTCAATGGCAGCCACAGAGTTTACTGGGAGAATAATCTCCTCTATACTGAAGCAAGGGACCCTAAACCTGGTGCCACCAGGAGATTGGTCATCCACCTACAGAATAGGGAATTCCTCCTAACTCTAGCTCATGACATTCCCTTGGCTGGACATTTGGGGCAAAGTAAAGCATGGGACAGACCTGTTCCCCATTTTCACTGGCCTCATATGTCAGAGGACACTAAGGAGTTTTGTCATTCCTGTGTCACCTGCCAAGCCAGTGGCCAGACTGGTGGCACCCCAAAGGTGCCCTTAATCCCACTGCCAGTGGTTGGGGTGCCCTTTGAAAGGGTAGGGGTTGACATTGTTGCCCCCCTTGATCCTCCAACAGCTTCTGGCAATAGGTTCATCCTTGTTGTGGTGGACCATGCCACAAGGTATCCAGAAGTTATCCCCTTAAGGACCACTACAGCACCTGGAGTGGCAAAGGCCCTCCTGGGAATATTTTCCAGGGTGGGTTTCCCTAAGGAAGCAGTATCGGACAGAGGTAGTAACTTCATGTCTGCATTCCTCAAGGCAATGTGGAAGGAGTGTGGTGTAACATAAAAATTAACCACCCATTATTATCCACAACCAAATGGATTGGTTGAGAGCTTTAATAAAACTCTCAAAGGCTTGATCATGGGACGCTCTGAGAAACTCAGAAGGAGATGGGATGTCCTCTTGCCATGCCTCCTTTTCACCTACAGGGAGGTACCCCGAAAAGGAGTGGGCTGCAGTCCCTTTGAGGTCCTCTTTGGTCACCCTGTTAGCGGTCCCCTTGCTCTTGTGAAGGAGGGTTGAGAGCAACCTTTAAAGCCCCCTAAACAAGACATTGTGGACTATGTACTTGGCCTAATATCCAGAATGGCTGAGTACATGAAAAAGGCCACTAAAAACCTCCAAGCCAGCCAAGAGCTCCAAAAGCAATGGCATGACCAGAAGGCTGTCCTGACTGAGTATACCCAGGACAGAAGGTGTGGGTATTGGAGCTTGTGGCCCCAAGAGCACTCCAGGACAAATGGAGTGGACCCCATCTTATTGTGGAGAAGAAAGGTGAGGTCAAATACCTGGTGGACCTGGGCACTGCCAGAAGCCCCCTTAGGGTGTTTCATGTCAATCTCCTCAAACCTTACTATGATAGTGCTGACTTAGCCCTACTCATGGCCACAGATGAGGGGCAGGAAGAAGAGAGTGACCCTCTCCCTGACCTCTTCTCCAACACTGAAGCTGACGGCTTAGTAGAATGTGTTGTGCTTGCAGACAGCCTCACTGCTGAGCAGAGGGAGGACAGTTTTCTGACCTCTTTACCCTCATACCTGGTACAACTACCTGGTGTGAACATTCAATTGATACTGGAGACAGTTTACCTGTCAAAAGTAAAATTTACAGGCAGCCTGACCATGTCAGAGATTGCATTAAAACAGAGGTACAGAAAATGTTAGACCTGGGAGTTATTGAGCCCTCTGATAGCCCCTGGGCCGGCCCAGTGCTGCTTGTCTTGAAACCGCATAGCAAAGAAGGAAAGAGAGAAATGCAGTTTTGTGTGACTATAGAAGTCTTAATACTGTAACCAAAACTAACGCTCACCCTATTCCCAGGGCAGATGAGATTATATATACACTGGCTTCTGCCAAGTATCTAAGCACCTTGGATTTGACTGCAGGGTATTGGCAGATCAAGTTATCAGAGGATGCTAAAACAAAAACTGCATTTTCTACCGTAGGAGGGTATTATCAGTTCACAGTTATGCCCTTTGGTTTGAAAATTGCACCTGCCACTTTCCAGAGGCTGATGAATACAGTTCTACAAGTTTGGAAGCTTTTAATGCAGCACACTTAGATGACATTGCTGTATTTAGCTCCACCTGGGATGACTACCTGGTCCACCCTTGGAAAATTTTTGAGGTTCTGCAAAAGGCAGGCCTAACTATAAAGGCTTCAAATTGCCAGATAGGGCAGGGAAAAGTGGTTTATCTGGGCCACCTGGTAGGTGGAGAACAGATTGAACCACTACAGGGGAAGAGCCAGACCATTATGGACTGGGCTCCCTCTACTACTCAGACCCTGGTCGGAGCCTTCTTAGGTCTCACTGGGTATTACAGGAGGTTCATTAGGAACCATGGCTCCATTGTTGTCCCTCTAAATGACCTTACTTCAAAGAAAATGGCTAAACCTGTATTATGGACAGCCAGCTGTCAGAAAGCTTTTGGGGAGCTTAAACAGGCTATGTGCATTGCACCTGTCTTAAAAAGTCCAAATTATTCCAAAAACTCATTGTCCAGATAGATGCTTTTGAACTAGGGGTTGGGGCAGTGTTATCACAACATAACTCAGAGGGCCAGGATCAACCTGTTGCTTTTATCAGCAGAAGGTTGACCCCTAGAGAAAAACGTTGGTCTGCCATAGAAAGGGAGGCCTTTGCTGTGGTCTGGGCCTTGAAGAAGTTGAGACCCTACTTGTTTGGGACTCACTTCATTGTTCAAACAGACCACAAACCTCTATTACGGCTTAAACAGATGAAAGGTGAAAACCCTAAATAGCTGAGGTGGTCCATTTCCTAAAAGGGTATGGACTTTACAGTGGAACATAGACCTGGGAGTACCCACTCCAGTGCAAGATTTTTCAGTTTAGACAATGAAGACTCATCTGGGCAAGGTTAGCCTTCTTGTCCCTCGTTTGGAGGGGAGGGGGGTTGTGTAGTAAAGTACCATCTTTCTTTGCATGTTACCCCCATTTTTACCTGTATGTCAGTATGATTTTGCCTGTCTCACTGGGATCCTGCTGGTCAGGACCCCAGTGCTCATAGTTTATGGCCCAATGTGTGTGTTGTCAGTAGTGCTTAACTGTGTCACTAAGGCTCTGCTAACCAGAACCTCAGTGCTTAAGCTCTCTCTACTTCCAAATGTGTCTCTATAGGCTAGTAACGTCATTTACCAATTCCAATAGGCACACTGGACCCCCCTTGAAAGTCCCTAGTATATGGTACCCAGGTATCCAGGGCATTGGGGTTCCAGGAGATCCTTATGGGCTGCAGCATTTCTTTTATCACCCATAAGGAGCTCAGACAAAGCCTTTCACAGGACTGCCAATGCAGCCTGCGTGAAATAGTGCACACACTATTTCACAGCCATTTGCACTGCACTTAGGTAACTGAAAAGTCCCCTATATGTCTAACCTTCATTTACTGAAGGCTATGTGCAAAACTACTAAGTGTGAGGGCACCCTTGCACTTGCAGAGGTGCCCCCACGCTGTCCAGGGCCAAATCCCCAGACTTCGTGAGTGCGGGTACGCCATTACATGCGCGCACTACATATAGGTCAATACCTATATGTAGCTTCACAATGGTAGCTCTGTATATGGCCATGTCAGGTGTCAAGATCATTGACTTGTCCCCCCATTCCAAATCTGGTATTGGGGAGCCAATTCCATGCATCCTGGGGGCTCCACCATGGACCCCAGTACTGCCAAACCATCTGTCTGAGGCAGGCACTGCAGCTACAGCTGCTGCCACCTCACAGACAGGGTTCTGCCCTCCTGGGGTCTGAGCAGCTCAGTCCCAGGAAGGCAGAACAAAGCATTTCCTTTGGGAGGAGGGTGTTACACCCTCTCCCTTTGGAAATAGGTGTTACAGGCTTGGGAGGGGTAGCCTCCCTGAGCCTCTGGAAATGCTTTGAAGGGCACAGATTGTGCCCTCCTTGCATAAGCCAGTCTACACCGGTTCAGGGACCCCCAGTCCCTGCTATGGCACGAAACTGGCAAAGGAAAGGGGAGTGACTACTCCCCTGTCCATCACCACCCCAGGGGCGGTGCCCAGAGCGCCTCCAGTGTGTCCCAGACTTCAGCCATCTTGTTTTCCAAGGTGTGGGGACACTCTGGAAGCCTCTGAGTGGCCAGTGCCAGCAAGTGACATCAGAGACTCCTCCTGAGAGGGTGCATACCTGGTTAGGTAGCCAATCCCCCTCTCAGGGCTATTTCGGGTCTCTCCTGTGGGTTTCCATCAGGAATCCTTTGCAACTAGTAATTCATCCTTTAAACTCAGATCGACCACAGACTGCTCCAGGAACCGCTGTAACTGCAACAAAGTATCCAGAAGGACTACTTCCACTCTGCAACTTCAGCTCCAGCCAGCAACTGCAACAGTTTCCATGGTGTACATGCTCTGGGGACACCCTGTCTTCACCCTGCACCAGAAGGACTGAAGAAATCTCCTGTGGGGTGATGGAGTCACTTCCCTGCTCCAGCAGGCACCTTCTAAGACGATGACCAATTCTCTCGGACTCCTCTCCTGGCAACGAGCGTGCTCCTTGGAATACAGGTGGTGAACCCCTTCGACACAGACTGTCCTAAGGTCCTGCGTTCCAAATTTGGAGGAGGTGAGAGCTTGCTTTCCCTGTTTGCAACAGTACCCCTGTGCACCATGTCATCTTCACCTTCTGAGGCCTCTGTGCACTATTTGCAAGAATCCTTCATGCACAGCCTGGCCCAGGTCCCCAGCACTCTATCCTGCGACGCTCAACTCGCTGAGTTTTTCTCTGGCGGCGTGGGACCTTCTTTTGAGGTGCTGCAGCAACTGCAATTTGCACATTCTTTGACCTGGTGTCCTGGGACCTCCATAGGTGCCTGGTCATCTGTGGGTTCCCTCCAGTGTTGGGAACCCCCTCTGCCTCCTCAGTCTGAGTAGAAGTCCTCAGATCTCTCCCAGGTCCAGGCAATGCCCTTTTGACGCAAACTGCGACATTGCTTGAACCAAAGCTTGTTGGATGAATCCAGCACTGCAGCTCACCTGCATCCAACATCTCCACATGGGACATCCTTTGCATCACACAGGTACCCACATTCATCTTCTTTGGTGCTCTTCTGCAGACTTCTTCCACCCAGAGAATCCTCTTTCGCACCATCTTCTAGGTTGGCAGGGGCTCCTGTCCTTCCTGGAATCTTCTGGGACTTCTGGACTTGGGTCTCCTCTCTTTACAGGTCTTCAGGTACAGGAATCTAACATTAGTTGCTTGCAGTCTTGCTTAGTTCTTGCAATAACTCTAATAACAACTTTTAGTGTGTCCTAAGGAAACTTGCAGTACTTTACTCCTACTTTCCTGGGCTCTAGGGTGGGGTATTTTACTCACCTTAGTGGTTTTCTTACTCTCCTAGCGATTTTCTACACACCACACTTGTCTAGGGGGAATTTGTGATTTTCACTCCTCTTTCTTAGTATATAGTTTGTGTTGCTACCAGCCAAATTTCTTCCTATTGCATTCTATGGTATTTTCTATTGTTTGCACTATCCTATGACTAATTACTTACCTCATTTTGGTGTCTACTGTATATATTGTGTATAATACTTACCTCCAGAAGGAGTAGTTCCTCTAAGATATTTTTGGCCTTGTGTCACTTAAATAAACTACCTTTATTTTTGGTAACACTGAGTATTGTCTTTTATTGTGTATAAGTACTGTGTAACTATAGCGGTTTTGAAGGAGCTTTGCAGTCTCCTAGATCAGCCTAAGCTGCACTGCTATAGCTACCTCTATCAGCCTAAGCTACTAGAACACTACTACATTTCACTAATAAGAGATAACTGGACCTGGTATAAGGTGTAAGTACCCAAGGTACCCACTACAAACCAGGCCAGCCTCCTACAACTGCTAATTACTTCATATATTACTGCACTCATGACATCTTTTAGAACACCACTGATTATGTTACTGAAACATTTTCAGTCAAATTATTGATGAGATAACTGTTCATGTAATGGCAGAGCAACAGAACACTCAGAGTAGATAGGAGGAGGTAGGGGCAGCAAGCTAAGCACAGAGGCTAAGTATTAGAGCAATGATGTTGCATTGAATGGGACAACGGAGGGCAGGAGGAGTGAACAGGGATATCAAGATAAATGGAGGGCAGTGGCAGCCCATCAGACCATGCAGGAGGAAGGGGGCTGGTACATGAACTTGGACACCAGAGGGTGGGGAGGAGCTGATGGGGCAGCAAGCTTACTGTTCAGGGCAGGCCGGAAATTCAGTGGCAGAACAATGGCCACACAAGACTGTAATGAGGGAGAAGGGGCATGGGCTTGGACAGTGGATGGCAAGGGAGGAGGGAGGAACAGGAGCTACAAGCTTGGCGGGAAGCACATTGCCAGGCCAGGCCCTGCATTCAAACCACGCCCCCACCATGCATTGTGATGGGCATTTTTCTTAACCTTAAAAAACTAGAAATTCAATTAAAAACAAATGTTACATGGGCATTTTAGTTAGGAAATAGGATTATAAGAACCTTCGAAATTCACTAAAAAACAAAGGTTACAGGGATGTCTTTAGGTTCATATTTTACACACACAAAACCAGAGAAATTCAGCTGTTATAGTTAGAGTTATTTCAAGTAACTATAACTCATACCCTTGCTATGCACTGCTAGTTACCCCTGACATTACATCACTCATGTCATCTTCTATAAGATCATTGATAATATCACAGTAACAGCTGCAATAAACTTCTTAATGACAAAACTGTGCATGGCGAGGGCGCAACTTATGGTTATCTTACGGTACACGTTATAGTTACTTGAAATATCGCTAAATATACCAGCTGAATTTCTATGTTTCTGTGCCTGTAAATCTGAACCTAACTATAACATCCCTGTAACCTTTGTTTCTTTAGTGATTTTCTAATGCATATATATAATATATATATATCCATATATAATAGATAGATAGATAGATATATAGATAGATAGATAGATAGATAGATAGATAGATAGATAGATAGATAGATAGATAGATAGATAGATAGATAGATAGATAGATAGATAGATAATCTGAAAAAAATAAAGAACCAAAGGTTACAGGAATGTTATAGTTAGGTGCCCCTATTAAGTATATAATGCATCAAATAAAGAAGTAACTAGAATTGGTCAAAGCATATATCGACAGTTTGGGATTGACATCAGGACAACAGAGAAATGTGAAATGTAGAACCTTGCTGGTGGTTTGAAATCGAATTTGGAATATTTTAAAATATTTTGTATTTTCCTCTATCTGTCGTCAGCAGCAGATACATCTCCTAGAGAGACTAGCTTGCAGAGCTCATGTACCAAGGACTGGAGATTCCGTGCTTCTTTTTAGGCCGAATATTAATTGGCTTCAGCAAAGGCCAGGGGGTACAGATTTAATTGAGTAGTTTTCTCTAAAGCATTCAGATCTTTCATGGTCAGCTGAGATTTTAGCTGCATTTCCACGTTAGATTTTAACAGGGTCTATCTGGTAATGGACCTATTCCCTCTGTCCCCGCCCCCGGGGAGTTGCCAGGGCAGTCTTTCTAAGTATCAGTGTGTGTTGCTCCGCCCATCGTCACTGGACCTCGACCTTTGAAAAACACATGACCTAATATTAAAGCATATTTTCGGGTGTTCTTAATGCATTTTTTAATTTTCAGTTAGATTACCGTTTAAGAAGAACTCCCATGTTGGGCATCTGTGTTTCGAAATTTAACTAGGTAAAGTGATATGCTTAGGATCAGGCAATTTGGGTAAACATGGAACTCATAAGTTTTAAAAGGCAATGTATTCACACTACACCCGATTCACCTAACCGTTGTCTAGAACGCATCTGCAAGTGGCTTTTTCCATGATTAGGTGTGTTTTCTAGTTCTTACACTTTTACAATTTGGTGATAGAGGGACAGATTTGACTGAGTGTGCAACTCTGAACTTCCTTTTAGGAGTACTTGAATCAAACATCAGCTTCAATAGCCTGTAGCAGGCTTCGGCAGATGAGTGGTTATGTTCATTGTTATCTGCCCCGCAGAACTAGATACAGGGTCCTACGTGAATTCTAAACCTCTAGCTTTGCTGACCTGATGGTATGCGAGAATGACATTTTTTCTATTAGAAATTGAAGAGATACTTTCTATCAAACTGATAGTCCGTGGATTTCCCCTCTTTGAACAGAGACATCTGTCGTTCCCTCTTATTTCGTCGCTGTCTGGTGGCTCTCTAGGTTAGCAAACGCGAGCCAACCGCTTCCCAACCTGCTTCCTCTTCCGCCTGGGCCCATCCTGCATCCTTCCTTTGACAGGCAAGTGTTTCTATTACCCCCTCTCACGGGGACCGAGGCAATCATTCTCTCAACGCAGCGAAGTCACGTCCGTTCGCACCTCGGGATGCTGCAGTCCTGCGGAGGACGCGCACATTATTTCACACTTATCTCAGAATTTCCTGAACAATGAAACTTAATTAGTGGAACTCCTGTAGCTGAGGAGATGGACGAGCACAGAAGCATGGGCAGCGCCTTAACCCCGAAAAAAGTTTAAAGATGTCCATGCTCGAAGCAAGCACCAAATTTCATCTTGCACAACTAACAGTACGTCTTCCAACTACAAATTGGAACTGGGCTTTGTTTACGATTTTGCATAATGAACAACTAGCTTTCCAAGATAGGCTGCAATAAAAGCTTTACTGCGGCATACATATGCACACAATAAGAATGTGTTCTACTATTTTTAAATAAGTATGAGGTAAGCTGAATCAAACCTATATGTTTGATGAGAATGTCTATTAACCACTTAGCTGCTGGGACTTCATCCCCCCATCCCCACACCCAAGTGCTGAGCCATTTTATGGCTATTTGGGCTAGTTCGCGCTTAGGCCCCCATAACTGTTTGTGCACATAAGCTATCCACGCCAAATTTACGTCCTTTTTATTCCAACATTCTCGGGATTGTAAAGGTACCCAGAGTTTGTGGGTGCCCCTGGAGGAGACCAAGAAATTAGCCAAAATACAGCTAAAATGTGTGTTTTTTCGAAAAACTGGAAAAAAGTGCTGCAGAAGAAAGCATCTATTTTTTCTCCTGCAAATGGCATCCACAAAGTGTTTGTGGTGCTAAAATCACCATCTTCCCAGCTTTCAGGAACAGTCAGACTTGAATCAGAAAAACACATTTTTCAATACAGTTTTGGCATTTTACTGGGACATACCGCATGTTTACTATTTTTTGTGCTTTCAGCCTCCTTCCAGTTAGTGACAGAAATGGGTAGGAAACAACTGCTGGATCCTGGACAGCTAAACATTTCTGAAAAGTAGACACAATTTTAAATTCAGCAAGGGGTCATTTGTGTAGATACAGAAAATAACAGTTGAAATAAAAAAATATTTTAACTGATTTGAAAAAAACAGCCATATCCGTCCACGTTTTGTTCTGTAACTTTTTTCAACTATGACAGATTTTTTAAAGCAATATACCGTTACATCTGCTGGACTCTTCTGGTTGCAGGGATATATAGGGCTTGTACGTTCATCAAGAACCCTAGGTACCCAGGGCCAATAAATGAGCTGCACCTTGCAATGGGTTTTCATTGTATACCAGGTATAAAGCAATTCATTTGGTAAAATATAAAGAGTGAAAAATATGTATCAAGGAAACCTTTGTATTTCCAAAATGGGCACATGATAAGGAGTTTAGAAACAGTGGTTATTTGCACATCTCTGAATTTGGGAGTCTCCATACTAACATGTGAATTACAGGGCATTTCTCAAAATGACTTCTTTCTTACACACTGCCTTACATTTGGGAGGCAAAAATGTAGAGAAAAACATTTGGCAATAACACTTGTTCTTCTATTCTGTGTTCCCCCAAGTCTCTTGATAAAAATGGTACCCCAATTGTGTGGATAGGCATAGTGCCGGTGACAGGAAATGCCCAAAATGTAACATGGACACATCACATTTTTCCAATGAAAAATGATGCGTTTTTTGCAAAGTGCCTAGCTGTGGATTTTGGGCTGTAGCTCAGCCGGCACCTAAGGAAACCTACCTATACATTTATGGAAAGTAGACACCTAGGGGAATCCAGGATGGCGTGACTTGTGGGGCTCTTACTTTTTTTTTATGTCACCTAGAATCCTTTGCCAACGTTCAAAACTGAGCTAAAAAAACACTCTGAGGGGAGCCACAAACTTCCTTCCACCCAGCATTCCCCCAAGTCTTCCGATAAAAATGGTACCTCACTTGTGTGGGTAGGCCTAGTGCCTGCAACAGGAAACACCCCAAAACGTAACATGGACATATCACCTTTTTCCACTGAAAAAATTACGTTTTTTTTGCAAAGTGCCTAGCTGTGGATTTTGGTCTCTAGCTCAGCTGGAATCTGGGGAAACCTACCAAACCTACACATTTATGGAAAGTAGACACTCAGGGGAATCCATAATGGGGTGATTTGTGGGGCTCTCACTGGGTTCCGTCACCCAGAATCCTTTGCAAACCTCATAAATGGGCTATAAAACACACATTTTCCTCACATTTCGGTGCTGTAATGTTCTGGAATCTGTGGGGAGCCACAAACTTTCTTCCACCCAGGATTCCCTTAAGTCTTCTGATAAAAATGGTACCTCACCGTGTGGGTAGGTATAGTGCCTGCGGCAGGAAATGCCCCAAAACACAACTTGGACACATCACATTTTCTAAAAAAAAAGCGGACCTTTTTTTTTGCAAAGTGTCTAGCTGTGGATTTTGGCCTCTAGCTCAGCCGGCACCTAGGGGAAACCTACCAAATCAATACTTTTAGGGAAAGTAGACACCTAGGGGAATGTAGAATGGGGGGCTTGTGGGGCTCTCACCAGGTTCTGTCACTAAGAATCTTTTGCAAACCTTAAAATTCAGCTAAAAAACATGTTTGATGCACATTTCGGCGGTGGAAAGTTCTGGAATCTGAGGGGAGCCACAAACATTTTTCCACCCAGCATTCCCCCAAGTCTCCCTATAAAAATGGTAGCTCACTTGTGTGGGTAGGCCTAGTTCCATTGTCAGGAATGGATCACACAATGATCAATGTCGGTCCTTACACAAGGGCAACTGTTGACCCCGGGGGTGATCCATTCCTGATGCAGGCACTAGGTACAGGCACTCAAGTGGGGTAGCGTTTTTATTAGGACAGGTGGGGAAAAACTGGGTGGTAGGAATTTTGTGGATACCAGCGAGTTTTCATTCAACATTTCACCTTTGCAGGGTATTCTTGGAAAGACAACTTTGGGGAATCCACACAAGCCACACCTCTGTCGACCCCCCTGGGGATCTAGTTTCCAGAAATGTCTGGGTTTGGCAGGTTTCCCTATATGGCCACCGAGCCCAGGACAAAAACGCAAGTGCCAGCCTTACAAAACCAGGCTGTTTTGTGATAGATAATTTTGATGTCTTCACAATACGATTTGGGCGGTGGAATTTGGGGCTGAACTAAATTGGGGAGCTCCCAAGAGAGCACTCTATCTGTGCTTGCTGTTGCATGCACCTGCTCTCTGGGTTGGGCTAACCCGCTATTGTCCCACTTCACAGACTGTGCTTGCGAAGGGACAGCAGGACTGTCCTCATCACCTCCCTCAGAATCACTGGGAGAGGAGTTGTCGGATGGGACTCCTCCACCTGAAAAATCACTCCCAGAGTCTGCACCATTGCTCTAGTACTCAGATGCTGTCTCAGTATCTGCTGTCTCAGTCTCTGATCCTACGTCAGAGCTGTCCTCTATAACTCAAGTTAGGGTTTGACCAGCAGTCATCCAACGAGACCCCATCTGCTACTGGCCAAACTGTTGCTTTAAAACACTTGCCAAAATTGTTGGTGTGTGTGTGTGATGCACACAACAGTAAAGGTCACCTTACCTTCGCTTCTTCCCTCAATCAGCACATTCTCTCAAGACTCTAAAAAAAACAAAAAAGACACACTATAAGTTTAGCTTGTCACATATCAATCGTCACAGTCTTTAGGACCTCTGGCACCCAGTCCAACAATCATTATTGGTGCTCCCACTCCCATGACCTCCTCCTCGGATTCCCTCACCACCACCCATCAAAAGTGCCCTTCATCTCGCCATAGCCCCCCTCGCACATACATTTCATTTGTATTATAGCACACGTAATGGATGGCTTTACTAATCCATTCAGCTCTTCCTATAAAATACAGATGTGATCTTTGCAGTAGGCATATAAACCTTCTGTGCTACTTTATGGTATCACTAATGACACTAGACAAAAGTCAGGTCCTTTTCTAGCAGAAACATAATCACAAGAGTTAGCTTTCCTTTTTTATTGCTGCCTAAAAGCTACAGTTGAAATGCATCGGTTGGAGTATGTGCATTGCTTTGAATACGCGAGCTGCGAGAGAACTGGTGGCAAATATATATATATATATATATATATATATATATATATATATATATACATAGATCTATACATCTATATCTATAGATATAGGTGTATATATATATATATATATATATATATGTGTGTGTGTGTATATATATATATATATATATATATATATATATATATATATATATATATATATCTGCGGCAATGGCTGCACCTACGAGGGTGAAATACTTTTTATTTCTCTGCTGATGAAGGGATTAACCCAGAAACACATGTCCAGAGATGAATTAACAACACAAGGCCTGGAATAATAAAAATGCTTAAAGAATTCACTGTGAGTTCCTGGCTTCGCTATTTTCCCGATTACATAACCTGTTGGGAGTGCCCTTTCGCAGAGGACAACCTTGTTTTGCAATAAATTACCGGCTTGTCCAGCCGGGAAAGCAGTACCACTGAGTGACTAAAATGGATTGTCACATTTCGAGCAGCAGGGTGGGACATTTACAGCAAATCCTGCAATTTTACTTTGAATTTGCCTACTTAGGTCATGTACTTTGTTTTTATTATTTCGTCTGGCTCTAGCAACCCACTTAGGCCCATATTTATACTTTTTTAGCGCAGCATTTGCGTAATTTTTTGAAGCAAAAGCGGCGCAAACTTGCAAAATATAATTTTATTTTGCAATTTTGCGCCGTTTTTGCGTAAAAAAGCAGCACAAATGCGGCGCTAAAAAAGTATAAATATGGGCCTTAGCCTAATATGATATAATGTGCAGGACTACCGTAATCAGCATGCACTTTATAACTCACTTTAGAGGCCCACTGGGGCAAGGCTGCTATTTATACAGATTAATCAGGTACCTGCAATTAAACCAGCTGAAAAGCCATGTACTCGGTTTTTAAACAAGGGAAGAGATGTCAGGAACTCCTCCAGCAATGGCTGCACCTACGATGGTGAAATACTTTTTATTTCTCTGCTAATGAAGGGATTAACTCAGAAACACGTGTCCTGTGATGAATTAACAACACAATGCAAATGCTTAAAGAATTGACTGTAAATTGCTGGCTTTGCTATTTTCCAGATTACATAACCTATTGGGAGTGCGCTTTCACAGAGGACAACCTTGTTTTGCAAAATATATATATATATATATATATATATATATATATATATATATATATATATATATATATATATATATATATTTTTTTTTTTTTTTAATAGATGTATGGGTTCTCTGGGGGCAGCAGTGATTGTGGCCCCCACAGAAACCATGCAGCTATTAAAAAAAATTGTCCCCACAGGGGGTCATCCCTGTTCACGGGCTACACCCTGTCAGTTTCAGTTTAAAAAATTGTTTTCATTTTTTAATTATTTTTTTAACTCCCCAGGGGTAAACTAACATATTTTAAAAAAAATATATGCCCCCGAGGAGGGACGGCCCATTTTCAAAGGGGGTCGACTTCCCCAAGTTAATCCCTGGTGTCTTGCGGGGTTTCCTGGCCATGGATCGCAGTGCAGCACAGGAAAGCATTTCAGGAAGGCCTCGTTTGAAAAGGGAGACTCTCCCCTTTCAAACGAGGCATTCCAGAACGGTGGGGAGGCACTTTCGGGCTCACTTACCCCACCAGAGCAAAAAGCAACCTTACCTCATGCTTCTTGCTCCGGTGGGGAAAACAAAATGTGACATTAGCGCACATCTCAGTGAGCTGACATCACAGAGGGGCGGGTGCGGGGGCAGGGGAGACATGGAAGCTTTTCCGTGTCTCCCGAGGGGTTTTTAAATTTTAAAAAATCCTCCCTGGCGTTGGCCACTGGTCATGACCCGCGTCAGGGAGGGTGTGCAGGCGTCAGCCAGTGGTCGACACCCACACCTAAGGGGTTAAAGGTGAACACGGTGCGCAGGATAAATAATTTCTCCATTGAGTGCAAATATACCTCACCTGTCCATAAGCTCCAAGCAAACTCACCTGCACTTGTCCTCCTCCAATTGGCTTGCTCACATAGTCTTGCCCATATCCAAGAAGCCACCTAACTGCCTTTTGAACTTTCTCACACAACTTCTCCTTGTTCATCAACCTTCTTATGTTTTTTCAAATGCCGAACACAATGACACTGTGCTTCAAACAACATTCTCCATGCTTTACTGTGTGCAGCAAACCTCTCAATTTTCTGGTCGTGAACCAAACTTCTCTCACTGCTGACCTATGTGTTGCAAGTTAACTCACAGAGCACCACTGCCTTCCACACCATTTACCACTGTCTTTCCATGTTTGTCCCTTTGCTAATGCTATCTACACTGTGCTTTCCAATCTAACACACAATGGGGGTCATTCTGACCCTGGCAGTAAAATCCGCCACGGCCAACGACCGCGGGAGCACCGCCAACAGGCTGGCGGTGCTCCCTTGGGCATTCTGACCGCGGCGGTACAGCCGTGGTCAGAAACGGCAAACCGGCGGTGTACCACCGGTTTTCCGCTGCCCTGGGGAATCCTCCATGGCGGCGCAGCTTGCTGCGCCGCCATGGGGATTCCGACCCCCATACCGCCATCCTGTTCCTGGCGGTTTTGGCCACCAGGCACAGGATGGCGGTATGGGGTGTCGTGGGGCCCCTGGGGGCCCCTGCAGTGCCCATGCCAATGGCATGGGCACTGCAGGGGCCCCCGTAACAGGGCCCCACCAAGATTTTCAGTGTCTGCCATGCAGACACTGAAAATCGCGACGGGTGCAACTGCACCCGTCGCACCCCTTCCACTCCGCCGGCTCCATTCGGAGCCGGCATCCTCATGGAAGGGTGTTTCCCGCTGGGCTGGCGGGCGGCCTTCTGGCGGTCGCCCGCCAGCCCAGCGGGAAACCCAGAATACCCGCGGTGGTCTTTTGACCGCGCAGTGGTATTCTGGCGGTTCCAGCCAGGCCGGCGGCTTCCGCCGCCGGCCGGGGTCAGAATGACCCCCTATGTGTTCATGAGAACAAATAACTATTAACCATGTGTCTTATATGCCCCATACTGCCTGCTCATGTACATGAAGCTCCTTATCATCGCCACTAAAGGATTTATTGTGAATTAAATTCATTTTAATGAACTACAGTACAATCACATTCATCATAAAAAATAGACTATTGATCGGGTATCAACACTGAATTAACTTGCATTACATTCCCGGGACCCCATTGGAAAGACAATCAGAACTGGACTGTGCCCAAACTACTTACTTCTAAAAACAAGAAAAATCTAAGGCAAACCACAAGCTGACCTATGTTACAAAAATGTAAAGGCCTTTGTTAGTCAGGTCTCCATGACCATCATGGGTAAATATGATATCACATTCACTTTACCTCGAAGATTCTACAAGAGATTCCTGGTTTTAACAATGGTAAAGACAATGATGATATCGTGCCTCATTTTCTTTCAACTTTTGTATCAAAATAAAGTTTAATTGTTCTGCCACTCATCTGTCAGTTGATGTTTGCTATGTAACAGTTAAAATTCTTCATTAGTAGTAGTTACATCTAAATACCGAAATGTTGAAAAAAGTGGCATTAACAACCTGACATGTTGGCATGGCCAAGATGATGGGTGAGGCAGACTTTTTCACCTGAGCTCGTCTGAGATCGTCTTCATTCGTTGTTATCCTGGGTCCCCGGGAACGCGTATAGGCTAAAGAAGCTGCTACGTTCTCCCCACTTCCACTATCTGTCAGTGGCTGCTGCTGTCGAAGGTCCCAGCAGACCAGATGACTGCCTCTGATGACTCCCTTGAGTGGCAGAGTTGATGCTAGACCGTGGCTGCGGTGTGGCATTGCGAGTCTGGTACAGCATGGAGGCTGTGGAGTATCCTGGCGGATCCCCCTGACGTGGTGGGGGCCTATAAAAAGCAGTCATCTTAACTGGACCTGATGTCTGATGGAGGCACGAGCATTGGCCATATCTGCCAGAGGAGGTGGGCAATGTGAGAAGAGTGCAACCTCAATTGGGGTGGAATTCCTGAGAAGTAGTAAGGGCCCCAGCAATGATGCAAGATGATCTGTGGCCCCTGTAGGGGTGAGGACATTTCTACTGGGATGATCACACCAGAGACTGTATGCTGGTGTCAGGAGCCCAGTGTGTCACTGGACTTGGGGCTTTTAGCAACTGCCCATGAACTGCTGGCTGTGGGGCAGGGATGGGCCATGCTGGTCCTTCAATTGGAGATGCCTTGTTAGATGTGAGAGCAGTCGGCCAGACCTCCACCCCTGAGGATCTGTGACCCAGTCCTGTGGAGAGCGGGCTACTTACTTGCAGCATTTGAAGCTGGAAGCAACTGCAGACACGTTATTCCTCTCGACTGATGGTGCGTCACCTTTACAGTGGTGTTACTTGATCAAGCACCTTCGAGGCCTCTGAAGCAGCTCACTGGTCCTGAGCTTGCCTCCTGCGCTGTAGAGAACTCCAGTACCTTAGCGCCTGGGCTCTTCTATAGTGCTTCAACATGGTTTAGCCAAAGATGACCAGGACCCCTGCCCTGATGGAGTGGCAACCTCCGGCCCTGGATGATGCAGTGGTGAAAGGATGTGGTGCGCTCTGCCATCTGGAGGCCACTTTGGACTCGTATTCCACCACATTTGAGGGCATCCTGCAGGCTATTCAGTATAACAAAACTGCACTTGAGTCCAAGATTGATTCTGTATCCCTGGATGTTAGACTACTAGTGGGTTAGTGATACTGAATCCACCTTGATCAATATATGGCCACAGTTCAGGAACTGCAGACCCAAGCGAAAGAGATGAAGACCGGTTTCATATATTTGTAATACAGAGTGGTGGATGTTGAAGGCTACTCTCGGTGTAATAATTTCTGATGTCTGGGCTTCCCGGAAAGCGCTGAGGGCACTAACATAGAATTCTTCCCTAAACAATGACTGTCTGAGACTTGTTGGGGTGTTGGCTGGCAGGATATCAAAATTCTCATCTGTTGATGAGCCGATCACCTGCCAGGCAGACCACCACCACTGGAATCTTTCCCACAGCTGGTGATCACCCAGGTTCTCAATTACAGAGACAGAGACTTGTTCCTCCTGCTCTTTTGGGTGAAAGGTCCCTGGTGCTTTGGGAGCTATGAAATCACAACATACCCATATTTAATCGCAGAGGTGCAGTGCTGATGCATCTCATATGCAGAGGTGAACTGCGAACCTTAGCACTTAACTGTGCCTTACTCTTCCCTGACAAACTATGCGCCATGGATGGGGACTAAACCCATTTCTTCCTGACTTCTGAGGATGACTGTACCTGGCTGTATGCAAAGGGCCTAGAGGAGAAGCCGACACCAGCTCGATATCCTGAAGATTGTCTCACACCACGCTGGCAGCGTCAACCACAGAAGCCTCATTCCACCCCAAACTCAGAACAAGCATCAAGTGAATGGACACAGGTGGTCCAGGGTGTTCTGCAACATCTCTGCAATCCCTTTGAGGCATTGTACACCAAAAGTGCATCAGATACCTCAGCGGACTCAGATGTCACAGTGGTCTCCACCGGCGACAAAACCCGTGGCTCAAAGATGACTCCCCAATTTGACTAATGACTTATCATCTTGTCTTGTTGCCTCATCAGGGAGGTAAGCAGGATGTACCAACACGTATACCAACGGGCTTCCCACTTTTGGTGTCACATATACTAGGTGATGTGTTTCCCTGCCACCCACACCCCACTTTTAGGTGATGGATTTACAGACATTAACGTCTAGAGATTTTGTTTGTTTGAATGTATACCTGTTTTATGGCGAAAGATGGAGAATATTTTCTGCAAGGGGAGGAGGGAGGGAATGTTTCTCTTGCTATTGTTCCTTTCATTGCCTGGGGATTGGGGCACTGGCTGCTGGCTGATCAGCCTATTTGCCATGCAACCTTCAGCTGGGATGGCATAGAGGAGGATGCACCCAAGTTTGAACTGTACTTCGCTACAGCCCAACTAGAATGTCCTCTGTGGTGGCTCGGATCAGCACTATGCAGAGAGAGACCTGAGATCACACGCCTCCTGTCTGGGACACTCATGTATACATGGTTCTCGACCCCTGCTCCCAGTCCACCTGGAAAACACCACAATGACAGTGGCCAGGTGTATCTGGGAGAACTATGTTCAGGGCTGTGGTGCTCCTCCTGTGTACTCACCCCTACTACTAATATGGTATTTGCTGGCTCTCCAGGACTTTATCTAACTCCATGATGTGACTTGCTGGAGGGAGGCAGGGGTGACTCAGACTGGGGATGTTTATGGAGATGGGGCAATCTGCACATTTCTGGAGATCTGTGAGGTGTTCTGCATACTGGTTGGGCAATTCTTGACCTACAGGGTCCGTCCATCACGCACTTGCCTCAACTTTGGGACAGGCACAGATGGGGCCTGTCACTGTGTTGCCGCTTCACACCATGCTGGTCCACAGGGATACACATAAAATCATAACTGCCCTGTACGTAGCCCTCTTGTTTAGGGCCGCCGGATGCTGAACCTTCGCCTCCCATTAAAGGACAAACAGTAGGCTCAGGCTTGCAGCAGGTCAAAGACGTCTCATAAAACTCACAATTTCATTCCACCCCATTTATTTATTTACACTAAACCTACCTCACACCCCATCCCTTATCGTACATGTTCCCCATGTCTAAATCAAGTCGTTCACAGTGTGAGGTTAGATGTGCTGGATTTTTTCCTATGGAATGGGATTGCCCGGGAGTTCAGTGAATCTGGGAAGAAGTGGTGAGGGTTGCGTCGACCTAAGTTGATACGGCGGTCTCGCACTCACCAGAGTCCTGCCTGAAGGGTATTCAGCTCCAAGCCAAAGGGGATAAATATCTCCAGAGACTATTTCATCTGGCATTTAGAGACACCTACTCCCTCAGGCAGGCACCCAGGCTCAGCAGTCAGCTTTAAAGGCTTTACCGCCTTTGAAATCTGACCTCTGACTCTGCTGCTCGCAGCAGATGGCAATCCAACCAGAGAAGTCCAGTTTGCTGACTGGCTGCTAACCAATAAACTGGGCACAGCAGCCTGACCAAATGTCATCCAAGTGTCCTGGAGGACAAACCTTGCCAGTGTGCCAAGTTTTGTGATACTGTATCTTCAATGGTGGAGACATGACATAGCCTGGGGTACTGGACCCCCAACATCGGACACCCAGAAGAAAAGTCCATTCCAGACTCTCCGAGGACCAGAAGCAAGCTCCAGTTGAGGAACATTTGGACACCCAAGAACATGTGGCCCTATCAATCTTCAATCGACCCTCAAAGTGACCTGCACCTGGCTCCAAGGACCCTAGGATGGACAAACCTTGGCTGACCTATCTGCACTGCACACACCCTCCCTGTCCAATGCATCGAAAAACCAGTTGTGCTCTAGGGGTCCATGACCCCTTGCAACCTCTACACTCCAAGGGAACCCAACGGACTTCCCTTTAAGTCCACGTCTGCAGTGTGTTTCCAAGTGATCCCCTTCTCTTTTCTGCACCATCACCAAGACTTTCAGCAGTTGCTCCTGTTCAAACCAGGAACGGCTCAAACTTCTCTGACTGGCCCACAGGTCATCTCAATGACCTTGACCTTAAAACAGAAGGTGACACTTGTGAGAGAATTGCCTAATTTTATTTGAATTTTTAAAGTTTTTCTCATTGATTCCAAAGGTGTAAAATGACACACAAAAATACTGTTTATGATGAACTTTGAAAAATCATAACTGAAAAAGTACTTATTAAATTTTGATGATCTTGGTCTTAATTTTTTTTTATACAAATCTGAAATATTTTTGTAAATTGGTCTCAAGTTATTCTTTTGATTGTGTGTCTAACTTTTTTGATACTGTGAGTAGAACAAATGCATTTCACATCTCCAAGATTAGCCTAACTGCCCGACCAAGCTACCACTAAAAAATTGTGCATTAAGTGGTTGATTTATTACCTCTGAATACCAAGGTGGGGTGGCTTGGATTCACTGCCCAGTGCACATAATGTTTTGTACACTATATAGAGAGTCAGCCTCCTACACCAGGATTAACTATCTTCTACACTGAGAACTTGACCCTATTAACGTCTCCATGCAGACTTGAACCAATTTGGAGGTGCAGAATGGTGTTTGCTGCTATTGAAAACACATTGATTGGGAGGAGGAGTATAGGGGAAGAAGGCAAGGGTAGCCCACACACTGGAATGTTTGTATTGTTGTTGATGAAAATACCTACATAGAAATGGAAACAAAACAGTCTGACATGTTCTGTTTTAAGAACCGCACATAGGTCAGATGTAATAAAGATTCTGATTTCAAACCACGGGGAGAATAACAGAGACAGTTCGGATCTGTCTCACTCCCCCAAACAGCCCCTTGTAAGCTTTTGGTGGCAATAACAATCTAAATCCCATTTATTTCTGCTTTGTATCTACTTTTGCAGAATTTGTCAACTGTACCTGGGGATAGGGGCTATGTATGCTTCTTGAACAAATATGCTCTTTTACAAGTACTGCATGTCTCTAAATCACTTCAAAGGAAACAATTTTAATATTGTTCTATATCACTTTAGAAAAGATGCACATGAAATAATGTCCATCAACTTAAGCTAAGATCCATTTCTCCACAATTCTCTTTTGACACTCAGTTCACCTCTGCACATGTTTTGAGTTTGTAATTAGCTTCTTCCACTCTAAGGGCCAGATGTAGCAACTTCCCAAATTGCGGCTTGCAATTTGCGAGTCCCTGAGACTCGCAAATTGCAAGTCGCAATTTGGGATGCAGAAAGGTGTCTCAGATATTAATGAGGTGGGTCGCAATTTGCGACCCCATAGCGAGTCAGGGCACTCACGGGGATGGAGGCCTGCTGTAGTCAGCAGACCTCCATGTCCGTGACTGCTTTGAAATAAAGCAGTTTTTTTTTTTCAAAGTGCAACCCGTTTTCCTTAAAGGAAAACGAGCTTCACTTTGAAAAATAAACCGAAACCTTTTGTTTCGGTATTTTTCAGGGCAGGTAGTGGTCCATTGGACCACTGCCTGCTCTGAAAAATTATTTTTTGGTCCAGTCACAAAGGGGAAGGGGTCCCATGGGGTTGCCCTCTGTCCAAGCAAGAACCCTCACTCTAGTCAGGGTAAGTCACACACAATCCAAAATCAGCCTGTGCTCACCCTCCGGTAGCTTGGCACGAGCAGTCAGGCTTAACTTAGAAGGCAATGTGTAAAGCATTTGTGCAATAAATCATACAACACCATAGCATAACACCACAAAAATACACCACACAGTGTTTAGAAAAATATATAATATTTATCTGGGTATCTTCAGGTCAAAACGATCAAAGTTGCAATACGAATTTGTAAAGATATCACTGAAAAGTGATAGAGAGTGTCTTAAGTCTTTAGAAAGTAAACAAAGTCTCTTTCAAACACAAAGTACCTGGTTTCTGGTGGAAAATCTCCTCAGAGGGCCACAGGAGAAGAGGTGCGTGGAAAATTGGTGTGTGCGTCGATTTCTCCTCAGCACACACAGACTTGCGTCGTTATTTTCCACGCGGGGAAGTCGGCGTCGTTTTCCGGCGCGTGGACAGTCTCTTTCTGTGGATCGCGGGGATTACCAGATGTCCCGGGTCTGTGCGTGGATTTTCCGGCTTGTTCTCCGGCTGCACGTCGGTCTGCGGGGCTGCGCGTCGAAATTACGATCTCACAGCAGGCGTCGCGTCGATTTCTCCTCTAGACTTCGATCTGCGGGGCTGCGCGTTGAAATTACGATCTCACGGCAGGCGTCGCGTCGATTTCTCCTCTAGAGGTCGGGCGGCGTTGTCCTTGCGAGGCCGTGCGTCGGATCTTCGATCGTCCCCAGAGCGTTGCGTTGATCAGCGTCGGAGTGCGGCGTTTTTCTCGCCGCGAAACAAGCTGTGCGTCAAAATTTTCGGCGCACGGAGCGTCCAAGTAAAAGAGAGAAGTCTTTTTGGCCCTGAGACTTCAAGGAACAGGAGGCAAGCTCTATCCAAGCCCTTGGAGAGCACTTTCACAGCCAGACAAGAGTTCAGCAAGGCAGCAGGGCAACAGCAAGGCAGCAGTCCTTTGTAGAAAGCAGACAGGTGAGTCCTTTGAGCAGCCAGGCAGTTCTTCTTGGCAGGATGTAGTTTCTGGTTCAGGTTTCTTCTCCAGCAAGTGTCTGATGAGGTAGGGCAGAGGCCCTGTTTTATACTAAGTTGTGCCTTTGAAGTGGGGGTGACTTCAAAGAGTCTCTAAGAAATGCACCAAGCCCCCTTTCAGCTCAATCCTGTCTGCCAGAGTCCCAGTAGGGGGTGTGGCAGTCCTTTGTGTGAGGGCAGGCCCTCCACCCTCCCAGCCCAGGAAGACCCATTCAAAATGCAGATGTATGCAAGTGAGGCTGAGTACCCTGTGTTTGGGGTGTGTCTGAGTGAATGCACAAGGAGCTGTCAACTAAACCTAGCCAGACGTGGATTGAAGGGCACAACAAGATTTTAGTGCAAAGAAATGCTCACTTTCTAAAAGTGGCATTTCTAGAATAGTAATATTAAATCCGACTTCACCATTCAGCAGGATTTTATATTACCATTCTGGCCATACTAAATATGACCTTCCTGCTCCTTTCAGATCAGCAGCTGCCACTTCCACAATGTATGAGAGCAGCCCCAATGTTAGCCTATGAAGGGAGCAGGCCTCACAGTAGTGTGAAAACGAATTTAGGAGTTTTACACTACCAGGACATATAACCACACAAGTACATGTCCTGCCTTTTACCCACACAGCACCCTGCTCTAGGGGTTACCTAGGGCACACATTAGGGGTGACTTATGTATAGAAAAAGGGGAGTTCTAGGCTTGGCAAATACCGTTAAATGCCAAGTCGAAGTGGCAGTGAAACTGCACACACAGGCCTTGCAATGGCAGGCTTGAGACAAGGTTAAGGGGCTACTGAGGTGGGTGACACAACCAGTGCTGCAGGCCCACTAGTAGCATTTGATCTACCTGCCCTAGGCACATGTAGTGCACTCTACCAGGGACTTACAAGTAAATTAAATAGTCAATCATGGATAAACCAATCAGTAGTACAATTTACACAGAGAGCATATGCACTTTAGCACTGGTTAGCAGTGGTAAAGTGCCCCGAGGTCAAAAACCAACAACAACAGGTCAGGAAAAATAGGAGGAAGGAGGCAAAAAGTTTGGGGATGTCCCTGTCAAAAAGCCAGGTCCAACAGTTACCATCCACTTCGAGTGGATGGTAACTGCAAGTCCATTTGCGACCGCTTTCGTGGTCGCAAATGGAATTGCATACCAGTGCGACTCGCAAATAGGAAGGGAACACCCCTTCCTATTTGCGACTCTGAAATGCATTTTGCGAGTCGGTTCCGACTCGCAAAATGCATTTCTACATACCAGATGGGCTTTAGCGACTCGCAAATGGCGTTTTTCGACGTTTGCGAGTCGCTAAAGCTTTCCTACGTCTGGCCCTAAATTCTTCAGAGGGCCATTAGTGGCGCTATGTAGCTGGTAGCAATATTTAATAAATGAAGCATCTACAATGCATCCCATTTTCATTAGTCCTATCTCAACTCTCAAATGCCTTTGTGAGTAAGACTTAGGTAGCCAGAAGATATATATAACACTGTTAACAAGAAGATTTACCAGTTGTGTGCTCATCTGCCCTCAAAATGTCAAGGAACCATATAAAACCAATGGTACCAAACTAGCCTTATCCATAGTAGGATGGATAATGTTGTTGGGTGATACAGATTGAAATTTAATAAAGTGTGTGTTACAGGAATGCTGTTTTCAGCTTTTCTGCATGTAGTTGATATTTGAAGCTTGTTCTTCTTTCCTGTCACATATCCAAATAATTTTATGTCATCAACCTGATCAAGTCTGGCTGCCACTATTTTACTGAAAAATGTGTGTTTCCTCTTCCATAATGTTTGCTACATCGATTAGATTTTTGTCCTTATTATAGGTATTAGTCACTCCCCAGGTCCAATTAGAGTTTATCAGAGTAGTACCCATTATAACTGTGCCATGGGCATATTGAAATGTGGACAGATGCTGGCCACCCACGTTAGGTCGAGAACGTCCAAATACTTTTTGACTCAGACCCATGTCTAAAGTGTATGGATCAATTAACAAAGAGGCGAGTATGTAGCTCTACTTGTATTTTGGTTGGTAATATTTGTTGACCATAGAACCATCTCCAATCTTGACAGATTCACATTTTCAAATGGAGGAGTTGCAGTGTACCCTGGCGAGGAGAGGAAATCCCCCAACTTCTTAGTTTGCTCCACACAATCTTAATTTATGGTTCAAAAGAGATTAACGTAATGATGTTATCTAAGGTTTCTTATCCTTTCCTAAAACTAGATCACATTGGTAAAAAGGGTATGTTCTTTTATCCTTCTTATTCATCCAGTAATTGTTTTTATATAGCTTTATCAAACTATGTAATAATTCAATCCTCCTACAGTTGTGAATATTTTTTTTATCTTAAATATACGGTACAATAGCAAGTCTTTCAAGGAATCGCAGATGGCTTTTGATTCTGAAGTGGCTAAAAACAATAATAACAAATGATGCCACCAAAATGGACAATCAAGAGCCAACACGTTTGATGTAATATATGCAGTTATCATTTCTGTCTTAAGTGGGGCTGCCTGTATTGCTTGTCAGTGTAGCACAGAATGCAAGCAGTTTGATGATGTAAACTGTTTCACCTATTCATCTGTCTCCATGTTATTTTTTGCATTGTTTGTAACCCCTCCAATGCAACTACCAACTCCCAGAACTTTTTGAATCATATGAATTTGCTCAACACTACATATCTGCCCATCTCTTCTCTTGAAATGCCTCCTTAGTTTCCTGCATTTCTTATCTGTAGCTTTTCTTCAGTATCTTTGTTTTCTACTATCATTAGTGTTTTAGGAATTTTCTTCTTAATTTTGCTATATTGCTTCTTTTTACTCATATCTAAAAAAGTATACTTCTGTTTTATTATGTGGGAAGCTTGGTCTGGGAGGCATGGCCAAGCCAACCAAAATGGCAGACAAGACCTTCTGAAGCTCCGTCTGCTGGCCTGAAAATCAAAGCTAATCCTGGCAGGGGATCCCGCACAATGACCGCCGCAGGCAAAAAATTAGACCCACTGATCCATACCCCCAAAAACTGTTGACTCTGAGGGCTCGCTACCACTCCTATGAGTTGCTCAGTCAGGTCTGCTGGCAGTGGAATCCCTCTGAAGCCGGGCTGCATGGGCTGGGACAGGGACTACAAGTGAGGGGACCACTGAATCGCAGCACCCTGCCATCCAATAGTACGACTATCTTGGCCATCCCTGAGGGGCATGCTGAACACCTCTAAAAGTGTGTTGACAGGACTTTGATTGCTGGTGGCACAGAGTTACAGGGGGACCTGAGGAGGCCCAGAAAACCTCAAGTGAGCCACTGCAGCATCACATACAGACCCCCGACCTACGTCAGCCTCTCCCAGCCAACTGCCTCCTGCCTGTTCGAATCCTACCCAGAAGTCCTCCCCTTCCTCACATCAGCATTCACATCGGGATGTGTGAGGAGGGCCTCACATACCCTTTGCAGGAGAGGACCAGCGACCCAGAGGGCCCAGCAAGGTTCTACATGATCCATCATGGCACCATCTGCCATACAACCGACCCGGCTAGGCCTTCACAATCTGCCCCCTCCCTCCTGCTTGAGAGCCTCCCCACACCCTTGCATCGGTGTTCAAATCGGACAAGCAAGGGGGGGTCCTTACAATCTACACGGGAGGGGGACCACAACAACAAAGGAACTGTGCACTGTCTAGTGTTGGCTGATTCCAACTGGCTCCCCATAGGTACTCTACTCACCATGGATAGGCCCCCCCACCTCAGCGACACCATCTGGATGCACGGTGGGGCCTGGGGGCTCATTATCACCAGAATACACTAGATCTTACCTGCATGCTGAGCGGCACTCATGCCTGGGGCCCTGAATCAATGGTGGCTGCCCGCTCCATACCATTTGCACAGTAGCCTGCCTCAGTGGGCCACTACAAGAGGCTATGGGCCCAAAAACAACACCGTGAAGTGTTAAATGTCACCCAAGATGGGGGCATGTCCAAGATGGCGGCCAGTGCAGACTCTTTCTAAGAGCTCCGCTCGCGACCCCAAAATTACTCATCACATTCTTCCTCCCCGGCCTGCCCCGGTGCCCGTCGCCTTGCTTGGAGTGGCTGCGTGGCAGTGGTGAGGTGATCGTTTCCTCGGTGGACCTTCGGCTGCGTAGTGAGGGGTGTTCCGGAGCTGGGGCCGAGCGTAGCGCTTGAAGGTGGTGACGCCGGGCGTAGAGCAGCAGGACGGCGGTGGGAGCGGTGTCCCTCACCGACAGCGTAGCAGCGCTCTCGAGGGCGAGGACCAGGCTTCGCGTTCACCATTAGAATCGTGGATGCACATCGGAGGCTATTGTTGATGGGCGGTGACACGCAGAGGAACACGGCAGAAGGAACCCTCCTGGTGAGAAGGTAATGGCCTGTAGATCTGACCGATGAGGCCGTGTACCACGCCTATATACGTGTGAAGTGCCTCTCACACAACCTGGATCACCCCGCAGGGCCTGGTATCGGTGCCCGAGTGCTTTGGACTTGACTCGGTCCAGCTCCGATGCACCTACCTGGCCTACTCCAGTCCCAGTGACATTAACCAGAGATGCGCAATCGCGCTTATGTGCTGACTGACTCTCACATGGCCCTGCGACTGGGGAGTTGAGGACCGCCGTGCAGAGGCCATTGGGAGTGCCTGCTGGTGGAGGAGACAGGAGACGGGTGGCGCTGTCTGCACTGCACACCGGAGTGTGGAGGCACCCTGGTGAGCACGGACTGGACTTTGGGGCACCAGCAAGATCAGCGGATGGGGACAGGGGGACCTTGCACAAGGCTACAGAGGAGGTCAATCTGCTGTGATCAGTGAGCAGGCTGGCGTTTGCACCAGAAGTAAGACCCAGCACTCTCCAACCTGTGGGTCTGATCACAGTGCCCCCCAACGAAGCGGGGTAGTCGACCTGCATAACTGCGCAGTTCTCCCTAACAACGAGAGTCCCACATCTATTGCTCAGGCTACCTCGCGGGGTCTAGCACTAGCGCCCACACATTTGCTAACTACCATTGGATAACGCTACGTTCTGGGGTCTGCGTGGGGCGTGGGTGCTCACCAACTTTTACAACATGCTAGCCCTGATGTAGCGCCCCTTGGCGTGACTGGCCCATTGAGACACAGCCGTATCTTCACCGTAATCTCATCCGTGACATCAGCACAGGGGGCTCAAAAGACATTTTAAGTGTCATTTCCATGGTCGCTCTCGCCCCGCAGCTGGATAGGACACTTGCTTGACAGTTCAGGGGACTCAGGTTGGTCGGTACTTCTGGTAACCATGGTCAAGCCAAAACCGCTTAGGCCGCAGTTGACGGTAGAAATGGAAGAGCCGACCCCAGTTGGGCTGGCAGAAACACAAGCTGCTGCGCTACAACAAATGAATCTGACAATCCAAACGCACTCAGCACAATTTGACAAATTACTACAAGCAGTGTTAGACACCAAAACCACCTCGGAAGGGAAGATAGACTCGGGGGTAGTTGAAATGAATGTGCTCAGAGCGGACCAACACAAATTAGCAGCAGGGTCACTGATAATGAATGGGCGCTTAATGAAACTCTACCAGAAATCAAGGATCTACAAAACATTGCACCGCATGAAAACAGAGGTCATTCATTTACAGAGAGAAGCAGAAGATGCAGAAGGACGCTCGAGGAGAAACATCCGATTTATGGGGCTCCCTGAACGAACAGAGTCATCACATGTCGAAATATTTCTGGAGAAATGGCTTCTGGAGAATGTAATGACGACCAGTGTGTTAACCATGATCGCAGTGGAGCGCGCTCACTGAATTCGAAGTGGACCACCATGCCCGGGAGACCCCACTCAACCCATGATCGCGCGCCTACTAAACTTTCGTGACCGAGATCAGATCCTCCAAAGTTTCAGAACACAAGGCCCAATACGGATGGATAACAGTGTAATAACGGCTTATCCCGACTACACAGTCGAAGTACAGTGCAGGTGCACGTCCTTCACAAGAGTGAAACAACTACTGTGTGACAATAATCTCTCCTACTCCCTGTTGTTCGCGGCACGACTCTGGGTGATAGACGGGGTTAAGACTCTTATCTTTCCATCCCCTAAAGATGCCTGGACCTGGCTCCATGCCAAGGGGCTGGCCCAAATAAAAAATGATGACTTCAAGCTGACCCCTCAGCCTCGCCAAAGAAAAAAATCAAAGCCTGAAACATGCCCATCCAAAGCACAGGCGGACGAAACTCAGAAGCAGTCCCTAAAAGAAGCAAACTTGTTTGCATCGCCACAGCGCCAGACTCACTTGGACGCCGGGGGCGCGACCTTGGATCACTATACGGATGAGTCAGCGTCTCAACCTCCCCTTCAGTGTTCGGCCCAGGGCTCACACCACGCATGGCGGATGACATTTAGGCTCTGACTCGGAATGTATGCCGATGGACTGCAGAGCTGGGACTAATCGGATGAATCATTAGAACTAACGACCAGATTGGTGCTCTCTGCTGACCGGCCTCTTTGGGGGTCTCTCCCGGGAGGGGGGTGCTGAGGTCGGGGGAGAGGAGGGTGGCGGGGGGCACGGGCGGTGGGTGTTGAACATCCGGAATGGGCTGCCACGAATGTACTTCCCGTCACCAACACTCACGCCCCTCACACCCTAACGGGTCACCTAATGGACCATACCATGACGGTTACCACGTGTGCCACCTGTTGTGCCACTGGGTTCCAAGTTGGGCTTCACTTTAGAAGTCTTTTCTTTGTTCATCTTCCTTTTCTTTCTCTATCTTCTTTCACACATATTAGACAGTGGGGGCCTAGGATAGGGGGTGGCAGGGGGAGGAGACTGGGAAGTCAGGAACATATGGCACTGCACTCTCTTCTTGGGTGGGCAACCAGACGATATTCATACCTCCACGTAACCTTCCACTTACATGGGACTGGCCACATATAACATAATAACTTGGAATGTGAGGCATGGCCAGCTCTAATAAGCGCTGCAGAATCTATGCGTACCTTAAGAGACACAAAACACATATTGCTATACTACAGGAAACCCATTTCGCACAAGACGAACTACGCAGTCTTAAAAATAGATGGCGTGGCTTGACTTATGGCACCACGACATCTGCATATGCCAAGGGAGTGTTAGTATAGATTGCCCCAGAAGTACCCTTCACAGAAGAGCACCATAAAATTGATATAGACTGTCGGTATGTGCAGCTGGAGGGAGTTCTTTGATGGTGGACCGCTCATCATAACAGGCTTATACGCTCCCAATTCAAAACAAGGAGAATTTCTCCTATCGCTCACTCCCCAGCTATTCCAAGATTCTACATCAAACTATATATGGGGCGGCGATTGGAACTGCGTACTGGACATAGATAAGGATAGGTCTCATCTCCCATTGGGTGGCGCTCCTAGTAGGAAAACTTCCCAATTGTTTCAGACCTGGATTTCAGAGCGCAGACTTGTTGATTTATGGTGCACGCTATATCCCCTCGACAGGGAATATTCCTTTTTTTCCCCGGTCCACCACTTCCACACCTGCATAGATATACTGTTTTGTTCTACTGAGCTAATCAGTAACTTAACAGAGGCTTCTTACCTAGCTAAAACTATATCAGACCATTGCCCATTGCTGGGTACCACCCGCTGGGGTAGAGCGCAGACTTACATTCCTACCTGGCAACTGCAACTGATTTTGCTGTTAGACCCACTGTTCCGCCAGGAGCTGATAGAACACATTTCTGATTATTTTAAACTCAATAATGGGACGGCGTTGTTGCGGGCTATGGAGTGGCATGCCTACAAGGTGTTGGTTAGAGGCCTCTGCATGTCGGCAGCGGGAGGAACACGACGAGTGCAAGCAAGTGAGCTGATGAGGGCAGAAACTGAGCTCGGCAATGCAGAATGTGAGATGGTGCCATGCGCCGTGACCCCGGAGGTAGTGCATGCACTCCGCTTGCGGACGAGCGAGGTTGACACTTGCTTGTGTAGATTCGATTATCGACATTACGTAGCCAGGGCTCATTCTGAGGGGGATCGCTCGGGTAGACTACTGGCCTGGCTCGTGCGCGGGGAACAGCAACGTGGACCAATTGGAGCGATAAAACCAGACCTGGGCACAGTGGTTAACACCCAAGTGGAAATAAATGATGCATTTAGGCAATACTATAGCACCTTATACGCAGCACAGGCCCCCGATCACCAGAGGAATTGGAAGACTTTTTTCAAGCACTTCCCTTGACTTGTCTTTCTGCAGCACAGCAAAGTAAATTGGACAAACTCATAGATGCGGAAGAGGTTCAGATAGCATTGCAGCAACTAGCAGGCAACAAAGCACCAGGTAGTGATGGTCTCCCAGCAGAATATTACCGCACATTCTCAGGGCAACTAATTAAGCCATACATAGAAATGTTACACGAAGCGTTCAAGAAGGGCAGGCTTTCGGGGTCGCAGCGAGAGGCGGTGATAGTTGTTCTTCCAAAACCAGGGCAAGGTCCGCTAAATGTATGCTCATACCGACCCCTCTCTCTGCTGAACCTGGATTGCAAGCTCAAAGGTAAGATTTTGGCGAATTGCCTACTTCTGTTGATGCCTCTGTTGGCTCATGATGACCAGTCAGGCTTTATCCCGGGACGTAACACCTTTATAAACATCAGGCGTTTATTACTGCTCATAACTGATGCACCTGCACTTGACTATGACCGAGTAGTGGTTTCTCTAGACATTGAGAAGGCATTTGATACGTTGGGCTGGCCTTTCTTGATGGAGAAGCTAAACCAACTGGGGTTTAGGTCTGCATTCACAAAGTGGATTAATATCTTGTGTGCTGACCCTGTTGCTCGGGTTAAAACAGGTGGGATAATTTCGGACGGGTTTCCTGTCGGCAGAGGCACGAGGCAGGGATGTCCACTGTCTCTGCTTCTGTTTGCTCTGGTGATTGAACCACTGGCTGCACAACTCTGGAAGAGAGCTCAGGAATGGGGCATACTGTACGGCAATAGTCATCAGATTATCTCTCCATATGCAGATGATGCGCTGATATATTTGTGTAACTGCACAGCCTCGCTCCCTGGTCTGCTGCAACTACTAGGCCAATTTGGCGATTTATCAGGCTTGCAAGTTAATTGGTCCAAGTCCTGTCTGTTTCCTCTAGTGCCGACTCCGGAGGCGTTCCGTTCCGCTGCCCCAACACACACACTTCCCTGGTCTCATACCACCTTTAAATACCTAGGCATACAAATATACCATGGTATTGCCGACCTGAGGGAGGGCAACCTAGGACGTACATTCCGGTCAGTCAGAGGATCCTTTCTTGAGATCGCTTCCGCTCTCGCCCATGGGCAGTGTAGGAATCGCCAAAATGATTATACTTCCGCGCATGCTGCATCACTTCAATGCACTTCCACTATTAATCCCTTGTGACTTTTTCACATTACTGAATAGCCTCACAACGGACTTGATATGGGGGGGAGGCCACCGGCGCGTGGCGTTGACATCCACGCAGTTGCCGCTTGAACAAGGTGGACTTTGCACCCCACATTACGACCTATAGTATGCTGCTGCTCAGATACAGTCGGCTTGGCGCTGGATACAGACTCCCCCGAACTCAGAGGTGAAATTGGTACACGCAAACCTAGGAGGCACAGTTGTATTACAATAGTTGATGGATCACAATAGTCCGACTGGTCAGCAAAATATCTTGATGCATGTAGCTCACTGGTGCTGCCACGTTACATAATCGGCGGCAATCAGAACCCCCAATACTCACCCCAATTTACACTGCTTTCCATCCCTGGGATCTCTCAATTCACCAGACAACATAAGTTATATTAGTGGCCCGCGAGTGGCATACAAATGATTGGGGACATGTTCATAGAAGGCCGCATGATGACATATGCTGAATCACATCAGCATATGAAGTGGACCGGGGATGGTTTCTGACATATTGTGCACTACAACTACTCACACACTGGACTTGGCAATGCGGGGATAGGGAACCCCCGTCAGCTCCTATACTGCACAAACTATTATCCGGCCCAGGAGGTCATTGCAGCATATCCCAGATATATAAAGCCTTGCTCTGCAGCCCGGCGTTAGCCCAGCCCAAAGCGAAGGTCAGGTGGGACGGTGTTCTACCCGCTCCGTTAACTCAACAAGAATGGGGCACCGCACTCAGTCTAACACAAGCAGTATCTTGCAATCCCAGATTCCGCTTTACCCAATTTAATTATTTGCACCAAACCTATCTATCTCCGATTAGGCTACAACACATGTTTCCTCAGACTGGTCAAGAATGCCCAAGATGTGGTGACTCGGATGCCACCTTTTTCCATATGACATGGGAATGTCCGCCGATACTCCGGGCCTGGAAGGACATGTCCGCACTGACTGCCGCGCTGCTTGGGCATCCGCTCTCCCCCACTCCTGCATCATGTTTATTGGGCATCCGCCCAAAATTGAAAGGAAAGAAACAAGTACAAAGATGCATTGAATTGGCATTCATACTATTCACACGCTTAATAGCGATGCAATGGAAAGCTCCGAATGTGCCGGATACCCGTCAATGGATGAGGGATATCCTGAAGTGAGAGAGTGCGGAGGCACAGGTGCTGCATCCATTCCGGGATCGAGGGATGCATATTAAAGAGCTAGATACTTGGGACGCATTAGTTACTTCACTCGAAACCAAAGATGATACTCGTCCACCATGACTTCAGGGGTAGCACCAATCCATACACATCTGTTACAGTCGCAGGACTAGCTTGACATGGTGGCTTGGGCCCTTGACACCACAGCGACAATAGGCTGGGCAGGGAGCCTTGAGACACATATCAAGACCCAACTCAAATTCCAATTGTGACACTCCGCATAGCACATATAGAACACGCAACGCACAATGGACACCACATAATGGACATAGAGGCCTAGTCTTGAAGGGGCATTAACCATGATGGGTCACTGGGAAGGGAGTTTAGGCAGATCCCATAACGATTGGCAGACGCAGACGTCCTGCACTGGAGTTTTCTTTCACCGCTCCCAGCTAACTAACAAACTAGAGTTTTGTGATACACCAAAACCAAAATTTAATATTACCAAGGGGATACCCTCCTCCCCCCCACAATACATCTTCCTCCTCTGCCCCTCATCCTTATCTCTCTCTCTCCTTCCCATTCTACTCCACAGGAATATCACTCCATAGGCTACAACTCCGCTACTGATCAGCTGGCTTGCGCCCTGGTACTCTGCCTTGGTAAGCCTCTCAATTTTTTGAATCATACATTGCAATGTGATTTGGGTAGCGCCATGACGCTCGATTGTATAGGATATTGTGTTTAGTACTTTAATAAAGAGATTTAAAAAAAAACTGTCACCCAAGTCCACAAAGATCTCCCAGATCAGTGCAGTATCCCACACTGTTGAAACCGCTGTCTCCACCGCTCCAACGCTCATACCGGGGTGCACCGCAGGAGTGTCAACGAATGGCTATTGTTGGCTGCTATCTGCACTTTTACCAGGTTTACCTAGTTTATGAAGCCCCCTCCTGTCTTTTTTATTTATCACCACCAAAGCCTATGTGTGCCCCAGTAAGCTTCACCTGAGCTGTATGATCACAGTGACTCTGGGGGTATGACACTGGCCCCTCGGGCAAATCTTAGCATCATGGAGAGCCAGCAAGGTGGGACTCCCTCTCCTGTCTCACTATACCATAACTAACAAATTACCACTGTGTAGTCAGCCAGGCAAAAAAGATTCTACAGTGCCACTTCCCCTTAAAAGTCTCTCCTCCTTCCACTGCTGCAAAACCCCCTGAAAATTACTAAATCACTTCACCCAGAAGACACATACCTCAGCTTCTCCACTCATCAAGAACAGTCAGTCCCGCACTGGTCCATAAATCATGGAGACAGACCTTTACAAAGCCCCTGAACATGGGCAGACTCAGCTCACCACCTGGGCTCCACCTTCAGCACCCACAATTCCACCTACCTCTCTCCCCGACACACCATCGGTGAGATCCACTTTGATGGGGGCTACATCGGGCAAGCTGGACAAAGTATTGACTGCCATAGGTTACTCATGAGTTTCTGTGGAGACCCCCATGGGATCTTTAGCAACTGCACTAAGCTTCCTTCGCAACAATCACCACAAGCTATCGCTCAAGGGTTCAGATGAAGAGAAAACACTAGTCAACCTGCACCCCATCATAATGGACAATCAGTGAATGATCTAGGACCTACAGTAACGAGTTAATCAACTGGAAGATAGAGCAGATGACATAGACGGTCGGTTGCGAAAAAGTATCATATCAATACGGGGCATACCTGACGGGGGTGGGAGGCCAGGACCCCATGTAATATCTAGAATCCTGGTTCAAATACTTCACTCCTAAGTTGAAACTCGCAACCTTCTCTCCTTCCTCTTCTACTCCTCTCTTCTATTCTTCTTGACTCCTCTCCTCCTCTCTAATCCCCCCTTCCCTACCTTTTTTTCCCTCCCCCTCTACCTGACTCCCCCGCCCTCCGCTTTCCCGCCGCCACCTCCCGCTCGGCCCGCCTCCCCTGCTCTCATTCGTCACCCCCCTCCCGCCTCCCGCCCCCAGATGACCCCTCCTCCCCCTCCCGCCGCCACCTCGCCCCCCCTCGCCGCAACCTCCCGCTCGGTCCCTCTTATTGCGGCCGCTGCACCCGTCCGCTCCTGGACCGCGCCCAGCGTCATGACCCCTGGCCCCCAGCACTCCCAAACCCAGCAGTAACGCTACGACCCCACCTCCCTCCACGCTCTCAACCCAGGGCGCTCCAGAACCTGCTTCTAAGCCAACCCTAAACGCACCCATGGACCCTTCGCTTGCCTCACCTGCAAACTCACCTTCCACCGCGACTGAACCCCGCCCGCCAGCCCACGCGCCAAAAACCACCTCAAATGCATCCAGATCAACGCACGCTCCACCTACAAGCACACCATTGAACTATGGGACCTCCTGGACTCCACCGCACCGGACGTCGCCTTCATCACTGAGACCTGGATGAACGCCTCCTCGGCCCCCGACATCGCCATAGCCATCCCCGACGGCTACAAGATCACCAGGAGAGACTGCACCAACCAAGTCGGTGGAGGAATCGCCATTGTTTTCAAGGACTCCATCAACATCACCACCTCCACCGAAGACACCCCCCTCGCCGCCGAACACATGCACTTCCAGATCCACACCGACCCCAGGATCACCCTCAGAGGAACTCTCATCTACAGACCCCCTGGACCACGCACCCTCTTCAGCGAATCCATTGCAGACTTCATCTCCCCGCACTCCCTTGCCTCGCCGGACTACATCCTCCTCAGTGACCTCAACTTCCACCTGGAGCAGAACAACGACCCCAACACCACCACCCTGCTCGACAACCTCGCCAACCTCGGTCTCAAGCAACTGGTGAACACCCCCACCCACATCGCCGGACACACGCTCGACCCCATCTTCTCCGCCAGCAACCACGTATCCTTCAGCCACTCCTCCGTAATACACTGGACCGACCACAAATGTGTCCACTTCACCTTCAGTCGCAAGACTCTCCACCTCCGCACACAACCCATCCCATGCAGACATTGGAACAAAATCCCCACGGAACAGCTTCGCTCCACTCTCAGCGACAACCATCCCACCTTCTCCACCGACCCCAACGACGCTGCCCTCAGCCTCACTCATTGGATCACCAACTGCGCGGACAACCTTGCACCTCTCAGATGCCTCCCAAGACAGCCCTGCACCAGGAAACCTCAATGGTTCACAGACACCCTCAAGGAATCCAAAAAAAACTGCCGTCCCCTCGAGAAAGCCTGGCGCAAAGACCACACCGCAGAAAACATGTCTGCCCTCAAAAACGCCACCCGCGAACACCACCAGCTGATCCGCGCCACCAAAAGAACTTCCTTCACAGACAGACTGAACAAAAACACTCACAACAGCAAAGAACTCTTCAACATCATCAAAGAGCTCTCCAATCCTAACGCCAACTCCAACTCCATCACGCCCTCACAAGACCTCTGCAACTCCCTCGCTATCTTCTTCCATCGTAAGATCACCGACCTACACGACAGCTTCGGACACCAGACTCAGCCAACCACCACAGAACCTCCTACCCCAGCCATCACCCTCAACGCCTGGACTCACATCAGCGCAGAGGAGACCAAAGCTACCATGAACTCCATCCACTCCGGTGCCCCCTCGGACCCCTGCCCACACTTCATCTTCAACAAAGCCGACGACATCATCGCCCCGCTTCTCCAGACCATCATCAACAGCTCGTTTGCTTCTGCCGCCTTCCCAGAGAGCTGGAAACACGCGGAAGTCAACGCCCTCCTGAAGAAACCTAGGGCGGACCCCAACGACCTGAAGAACTTCCGCCCCATCTCGCTCCTCCCTTTCCCTGCCAAAGTCATAGAGAAGACCGTCAACAAGCAACTGACCAATTTCCTTGAAGACAACCACCTACTCGACCCCTCTCAGTCCGGGTTCCGAGCCAATCACAGCACAGAAACCGCCCTCATCTCAGTCACAGACGACATCAGAACTCTGATGGACAACGGAGAAACAGTCGCCCTCATCCTCCTCGACCTCTCGGCTGCCTTCGACACCGTCTGCCACCGAACCCTAACATCCCGCCTGCGCTCCACCGGTATCCAAGGACTGGCCCTGGACTGGATCACCTCTTTCCTCTCTAACTGCTCCCAAAGAGTCTACCTCCCTCCGTTCAGCTCAGACCCCACCGAGATCATCTGCGGCGTCCCACAAGGCTCCTCGCTCAGCCCGACTCTCTTCAATGTCTACATGAGCCCCCTCGCCGACATCGTACGCAAACACAACATCAACATCACCTCCTACGCCGACGACATTCAGCTGATACTCTCCCTCACCAAAGACCCCACTGGCGCCAAGACCAACCTGTAAGATGGAATGAAAGATGTCGCAGAATGGATGAAACTCAGCCGTCTGAAACTGAACTCAGAAAAAACTGAAGTCCTCATCCTCGGAAACACCCCGTCCACCTGGGACGATTCTTGGTGGCCCACAGCCCTTGGCACCGCACCAACCCCCTCAGACCACGCAAGCAACCTCGGATTCATCCTGGACCCGCTTCTCACCATGACCAAACAAGTTAACGCCGTATCATCTTCCTGCTTCCTCACTCTCCGCATGCTCCGAAAGATCTTCCGCTGGATCCCCGCCGACACCAGAAAAACTGTGACCCGCGCCCTCGTCGCAAGCCGCCTGGACTACGGAAACACCCTATACGCAGGAACCACCGCTAAACTCCAGAAACGTCTGCAGCAAATACAAAACGCCTCCGCCCGCCTCGTACTCGACACACCCCGCAACAGCCACATCTCCGCCCACCTGAGACACCTGCACTGGCTTCCCGTCAGCAAAAGGATCACCTTCTGGCTCCTCACCCACGCACACAAAGCCCTCCACAACAAGGGACCCGAATACCTCAACCGTCGCCTCAGTTTCTACACGCCCACCCATCAACTGCGCTCCGCCAACCTCGCACTCGCCGCCGTCCCTCGCATCCGCCGCACCACGGCAGGTGGGAAATCCTTCTCCTATCTGGCGGCCAAGACTTGGAACTCCCTCCCCGCCAACCTCAGGACCACCCAGGACCAACCTGCATTCCGGAGGCAGGTCAAAACCTGGATCTTCGAGCAGCAGTAACCCCCTTCCCCTAGCGCCTTGAGACCCTCACAGGTGAGTAGTGCGCTTCATAAATGTTTTTGATTTGATTTGAACCTTCTTCACACTGGAAAGAGCACACTGAGTGTCTGCCCGCTGCCTCCCACTGGGATCGCGCCATCACCCTATGCTGGCAAAACTCCTCCACTTTAAGGACCGGGACACTCTCCTTCATGCAGCTCACCAAGCCAACCCACGCTGTGTGGAGGACAAAGTGATCATGCTTTTCCCCAGTTATACACGAACAGTTCAACAGCAGTTGACCTCCTTTCTGGAGGTTAAACAGCACCTATGCCAATTCGCCAACTGGGGGTCCAGTAGTCACTACTATTCCTTGCCTCAAGGTCATTACTGATAGAACAACACTCTTCTTCACTGACCCAAAAGATGCCTGGGACTAGGACGGACCACAATCAGGGAAACACATCATCATACTGCCCCAGACCCCCAGTCTTCATCAAAATCGAGACACAAATGGCATAAAAAATCCTATGCTGGAAACAGCTTGCAGCTGACTCCGGCAACAAGCCAAGATCTCGGACAGATAATCAAAATAGAACGCAAGCCCTGCAAGCAGCAGCTGACTTGGGAACTAACACCATTACAACAGAAGACAAGAAGGGCCTGCACATTTTCACAACCTATAATGACATGCTCCTCTCTGATTACTCACAGTAAAGCTCCCTGACCCCTCGAGGGTGACAACACAAACAGCGGATACGCTAATTCAAACATGTTCTATTAATGTTTTCTTCATTTAAGTATTTTGCTCACTTATAATTAGGTGATGACATCAACAGTGTGATGCTATCATCACCCCTGCAGACCCCTGCCACCACATTCACCCTCCTTAACTACAGAATATCCAGTCATGAATGCCCTTTTTTTATCCCCCTCCTCCTCTCTGTAGTTATGCAGCACAACACAACCACGCAACCCAGCCAGTGACCTGGACCTCCTGTTTTTCTGCTCTCAAGTCACGCACATTCTCACTGACTCCCCCAGTGCTCTCTGTGGGACCCATCGATCTTTAAAGTCTGCATATCAGGGTAAGCAAGTTGCAATTCTGCACTCCAGCTTTTGGTCATCCCTGCACTACTATAAAAGCTTTCACTATTATATATTGTTTGAGCATATTGCCAATTGCAGTAGGCTTCCGCTGTTACTCCCACCCAGTTTCAGATGATTCTACACCTCACCCTATCCCCATCTCCCATGTTCAGCACAGTGGGCTACTGACATGGAACCCAAACACTAAGAGATGGCTGTAGATTGACAGACATAATGAGAACCCTTCTCCCTCCCACATTCTCGACCGCCATCAGTCATCATGCAGTCCTCAAATGATAACATTTGTTTTCTTACATTGAACGTGGGTGGCATGCACACTGCCTGGAAGCATTATGCAGTATACTCATAGAGCACTAGCACATGCTGATAACATTCTTAAATTAGACATAAACAACAAAAGAAGAGCTACAGCACCTCCATAAACGCTGGAGAGGTTTCGTATATGCAACCACTTACTCAGCATATGCACAAGGCACATTAATCTGGGTCAGACCCAACCTCCCCTTTCAGGTAGTGCACACTATCATGGACAAAGAGGGCCACTATGTGCTCCTGAAGGGACACCTAGAAGGCTGTTTCCTGCTCCTTGGGAGCCTCTACGCTCCCAATTCTGACCAGGGCACCTTCTGGAACACCCTTTCCACTGTGTTAGCCCACAAAACTGCACTCCCCTGAGTGGTGACTACAATTGTGTCCTAGGCATAAACTCTTACAGGTGTCAACCCACTCCCACGCTCTCACCCACACATACAAACCACACACCTCCAAAGCTGGGTGCACCAATGGTTCCTTGTATATGCCTGACATTCTCACAATCCCACTAACAAACTATACTCTTTCTATTCAATACCCCACAAAGGCTATGTGCACCTTAAACGTTTCCTCTGCTCAGCACCCCTGTAATCCCTGATACAACATTCAGATTACATAGGCCATGTTGTCTCTGACCATGACTCCCATCTCATGGACCTACAGTACGGTGCTCCAGGCCACTGACCCCACTTGGGGACTCCAGGGTGACTGTTTTGATGACTAATTTTTTTGTGAAGAACAGGGAAAACACATTCAACATTGCTTTGCAGAGAAACACAATAGAGCCTCCACCAGAATGCTGGAATGGGATACCTTTAAAGTAGTGATGTGTTGCAGCTGCATACAACTGATAGTAGTCATCCACAAAACCCTAGATAGTTAAATCGTAGGTGCTGAGAAATCTCTTGCTGAATTGAGCAAGGTGCAGACCACATCCCCACGAAGGTTCAACAATTCACAACCACTAAAACGTCTTATGCATCGCTCTTATAGAACTTTCGAAGTTTTAATTTCACAGCCCATGCGGCAAATGTTAACTGGGAAGGGGGTGGATCTGCCCATCTTTTAGCCTGGCTAATCCTACAAGATCATGTGGCAACCCCCATCACAGAACTGACCACACCCAGAGGCAACACTGTTTACAGACAGGCGGAAATACTGTAAACATTTCACACTTACTACTCCTCTGTGTACCGCACTCTGTCTGACTCTTCGGAGGAGCAATTCTGCACCTTCATAGGGGAAATAGATTTACCCCTTATCGCCACTCCCACCAGACTTGCCCTAGATAATAAAATACCAAAGGAGGACTTAGCCCAAGAAATCCGGGATCTGGCCTCCTATAAAACTCCGAGCTAGAAAGCTTGCCACTCCGGTACTACAGTACCTTCTCCAAACCCTTGGCACCCCATCTAGCAGAGTTGTATGAAGAGGCCCAGAGTGGTGACAAGCTTCCCCAGTCACTCCGAGAACCACTCCTGGTATCAATCCCTTAGCCAGATACAAACCCAACACCATCTTCATCATATCAGCTCGTAGCAATATTAGGAATGGATTACAAAATAGTGGGGAAAATATTGACAGATTGGTACACCTGTGCCATCTCGGAACTCATCCAGAAAGACCAGAATGGATTTGTCCCTGGGCACAGCACCTCCCAAAACATTCATTGTCTATTTGACACACAGGACTGTGTTAAGCGACGATACCCACGGACAGCCTGCCTATTATTAGACCTGGAGAGGACTTTTGGCATATTGACGTGGCATTACCTTTTCCAGGACCTGACTCATATGGGAGTCAGACCACAACTCCTTGCATACATCTGGCTCCTGTACACCAAACCAGAATCTCGAATACACCTGTGCTGTCTCATTTTGGTGAGCAAAGGAACTATGAAGAGCTGTCCCCTCTTGCCAGTACTTTTCGCTCTTGTGATGGAACCCCTGGCCATCAGCCTGCAGGAGGAGGGCCACAAATAGGGAATAACCCTGGATAACAGGCTTCATGCGGTGTCCTTATATGCTGACAACCCCTTGTTATACTTGACAGGCATCACATCAGACCTCTCCCCACTGTGAGACACACTAACTACATTTGCATCAGCTGATGGACTCCATGTGAGCTGGGAAAAGTCAGTTATATACCCACTCAGTCCAAGAACTCCCTCTGTTGTCAACCATTTATGCATCTCAAGGACAAGGCAGGTAATTCCTCTCAGAAGATTACATTGTCCAAGGCCTACTTTAAACATTGAGCTCATCTCAGTGATGTGCTGTATGCCTCTAAAAGCTCCTGTGATGAACAAATTTATATTGGCATCAATTTGCACCTGGCTTTGGACATTGGTCAAAAGAACATTGTGGACCATCTGTTTTCTTAGGTATCTGGAGGAATATACATGCTGTAAAAATCGCATCTCAGCTGTGTTAGTATTAGTGTGTCAGACCTTATTTGGTTAATTGACATGAATTTATAAGGGGACGCGTTTGTAGGTCGATTAACCTTTTGACTGCGCTTAGAGTAGTTCCCACCAAGAGACCCCGTACCAATACAAATCAATAGCAATAACAATCAATAGCATTGACAATCATTAGAGTCAATAATTTCCATACACCATGACATCTCGGCCATGAATAACCACACCTTTATGTAAAAATTAGAATGTTTATTTTCCTATATTAGCAATGCTAATATCACGTAAATTAGTCACAAAATCAAAAGGTAAACATACAGAAAAAATACTGGCTGCCCAAATCTCCTAATGAATTGCAATGTAATGAAGGTTTGGACCACTACTCATGCTGAGCTTAAGGTACAAATCAATAGCAAGAATAACTGTGCAAAGGAAATTGCATACATTTAGATTCAGCAAAGAAAAGACATCAACTGTTATTTCGTGTAGCGAGCATCATCAGTGAGTATCCTAACTAACCTTCAGATTAGAATAGAATGTTTGGGCTTCATGCAAAACAATTTAGTCAACATAAATTTAGAAAAACATCTAACTATGGCTCTGTCAAAATTAGAAGTTGGTACCTAGGGACAAAAGCAAATAGACATAACCGTCAATTACATCGTCTTATACCTTGCCTCAGTATGGTTCAGCAAGCTGGGACAGTCTTCGTCAATTGGACATGTTAGGTCAGCAAGGAATCAGAATTCAGCATTAAAGTTCAGGAAAGCAAAGTCTCTTCATGCAGTTAGGAAAGAATGATAACTAAACACTCAAGACGCTTAAGAAGAACATAGCTGAATTGCTTCTCTGGACTGTTAGGAAGAAAGTGTGAATGGTGTATCTCTTCCCGGTGCAGTCTAGCTAAGTTAGATTCCCTAAAACTACCTCCCACATTGCTATTGGTCAAAGAATCACATGTTTACATTTAGTCCAATGAAAGTAGAACCCAAAATCTAAGAATTTACTAGTCCCCTGTTCACATAACGATGATTGGCTCCTCTTCTCTTGGTCTCGTCATTGGGCTTGTCAGGTAACAAATTTGTATCAGCTTATACTCCAGTCGGTGCATCCATTGTCTGCTCCAGGGAAGGTCGTCTTTACACACAATAAGTTATACAATGTATCCCTAGCTAGTACAGCAAATTCTAGCAAGCAGTTCTCATGAGAAAACTACTAGCATTTGGTCAATGCAATGGAAAATCACAATTCATTTATCTAAGGATCCATTTTATAAATCACCTTAGCAATGCAGCTTGACATGAGGCGTGCAACTAGGCCCAAGGTCTCGC
Source organism: Pleurodeles waltl (assembly GCF_031143425.1). Lineage (NCBI taxonomy): Eukaryota > Metazoa > Chordata > Amphibia > Caudata > Salamandridae > Pleurodeles > Pleurodeles waltl. The sequence continues at coordinate 1,260,488,901 of NC_090445.1, read as the reverse complement.
TAAAGTAAGGCCTACGATTAATAAAGAAAATACAAAATACATGACCATTAATATAACATACTACTACAATAATCCAAACATAAACTCAACATTTTACATTAATAAGCTGTTAATAAATACACTTTGTGATCATTGGTGGCCACTCAAGTAGGTGCAATTTCAAATGTGTGTATTATTTCTCTACGTTAACTCATTTTCTAAGCACATTCAACACTCAGAATACATGAATAATCATTAGTATAAATTCAGTGTTAACAGCTGACACAAACTCCTATCTTTTTGGACATTTAGCTGCAATGTAGGTAATTAGAATTAGCTGCTTTTGGTGTAATTTTAACATCTCATCTTGTTGAGCTCATCCTTCTGAGACCACCTGATAAAATGCCCTTTTGCTGCAATCTGATTGTGGCAATTCCCACAGAAATAAGCAGGAAAAGTTATTCTTTATGCCAATCAGGTTTCCTAGAAACATATTATATTGTAACTGTTCACAAACTTCCTGCTCTTCTCTTTAATGAAAATCCTACTTATGCTTGTAATTTTCCATGAGATTTTCTTTATGGAATGATGTTATATATATGACCATATTTCTAATTCCTTGTGGCTGATTTGATTACGAGCTATCAAATTAACTATGGTGCCTGCGTGGACTTAGTTGCTAACACTGATGCTGGCAATGACCAGTCCCCCTGGGGCTCGTTCCTTCGGCAAATTATATCTTTACAACTGAGCACAATCTACTAGATTCAGACTGTGTATGAACGTAATTAGTCCTGTAACTAGATTGATGTAACACCCTGCCCCTGTCAGAGTGTTCAGAAAACTCTGCCTATTTGTTCCACTTATTTTCCCTTTGTCTTTCATTGCGGATTGTCCCTGTCGCAATACCAATGGTTAACTGGCTTTAGTTCCTCTAGTAAGTGTGATCCCCCACTCTGAGAAGACCTGTTAATTTGCCCAATCCGTTTCAATTTGCTCCTTGTCTTTCTGGGGTATTTGTGTGGATTCACCACCCAGGATTCCTGAACAGAGAGATGTGACATACCTAGGAATCTATTTTACTGAAATATCCTTCGATCTATTATGTGACAGCACGAGAACTACTGCAGTCAATCTCAAAAGACAGCCCCAGCTTAAGTTATCATAGGTTCCTCTGGTGACATAATTTGAAGTAAATGTCAGGGATTTGTTTAGAATCTGTACATCTCCTATTCGAGGATTCCCCCGCCTGACGTCATTGTTATCAGTCTTGTATTCTTCTACTGTCCAACTATTACCTGTCTAGCTATTATCTAGGATGACATCACCTACAGTCATTTCCTATCCGAAGTTCTGGAATTAATAGTAACCTCTATATGCTCAGGCTCCCTGTCTAACGCCTCTGTATTAGGTATGGGGCCAAAAATTAGTGCCTTACATCACTTCCACAGTTATTCTGGTTTATCCTCACACTGGTATTAAATATTCCCTATGGTTCACTTAAACATTAACTGAGTAGCTGATTTTGCCTCTCCTTGTTTTGTATATTCGGACATTATTTTGCCTTGTGTAAAACTTTTTTTTTTTTCTGAAGCACTGTAATATCCAAGTGAATGGCACATATCAGTCTTCGGGGGGTATACATTTACTCCCAGGCGTTAATTATGATGATAGTCCAAAGCACAAATTTTTTTACCCTGAAACAAAGACTGGAATAGTGTTATGACCTCCTTTACAATTGTGTTTCCCAAAGTACTCTGGGGCATATTTACAAGCCCTTTGCGCCTTCTTGCCCCTCCCAGCGGTGCCTTAGGGTCAAATTTCTTTTACGCTAAGGAGGCGTTAAGGAGGCCTCACTTTGCGCCATATTTACAAAGTGGCACAATGCATGCATTGAGCCACTTTGTAACCCCTTGACCACATTATACCTGAGCCAAGTATAATATATGCAGGGGGGCGTTCCCATGCAGGGAGGCACAATAAAATGCCACAGTGAAATTTATGAGATTTCACTGTGCCATTTTTTCCATAATTTCTTAGCACCTGCTCAGGGCAGGCGTTAAAGTGACGCTCCCATAATGACCTACGGGCCTCCCTGTGCATTGCAGGACTAGCCCCATAATTAATGGTGCTAATCCAGCAAAGTGCCACAATAGCATCATAAATTATGACGCTATTGTGCTAACGTGCGCCATGGCATAGTAAATACAGTGCTACCATGATGTGGTGGAGCACTCTCAATAAAACAAGGAGTCGAGATTCTGTATACGTGCCGGTGAGTTTGTTCACACAACAAGGGACCCACGCACTTAGCTGCTTCTCCGTCCTGAGGTAACGGCCAACTCCGATCAGAGCCACCCGCACTCCAGAACACAGGGCAACAACCAAAGGAATAAAGATTCCATTGGAGTAGCGTGCGTGGAACACATACAAGTAACGAAAGAAAACAAGTAAAAATATAAACAGTACAATACAATATGAAAAGTAAAATACATACTACAACACCTCCCTCCTTTATAATAAAAATTAAGCAATGAAACTCTAAGACAGGATAAAATCTCGAAATTTAGCAGGTAAGTTAACTCGTCTCGAACTTCGAGTGATAACACATTTAGAATCAGACTTATTAATGTTTTTATCAAAATCAGCATTTGAACCATTATCAACAGACTGATGATCAGAAACAAAACCCGGATCCTCAGAATCATTCATGTGATTGGAATCGAAATTACAAGATTCCAAAGACCCATCACATGCAAATTCTTGCAAATCTGTTGATAACATTGAATCCTCATCATGCTTTAAATGAGAGATGTTCCTGAAAATCTTGAGTTGCACAAAACTAATAGGAATTACACAACTCCTGCTCCACCAACCTCGTCCATCTAATAATACAGAAGCTTTGGTAACTTTTAGAACTTTAGATGGAAAATAAAATTTAGATTCTCCTTTCCTTACCCTAAAAGGTTTTTTTAGTATAACCCAATCGTGACCTTTAATTCTATTGTTTTAGTAGGAAGCCTTTGATCAAAATTACATTTCTGCTTAAGTTGCTTATCAAAAACAGTACTTCTCATGGTGTTCTTAACCGACAACTGAGATGATTTATGAAACATCCACCTTGGCACCAGTTTGGTTCAAATTTTCTCTTGCAGAAATTCTGAAACATCAATATTTGATGCTAAAGCGGTTTGGATTCCTTCGTTAAGAATCTGATTGACCCTTTCTACTAATCATTAGCCGACAGATTGTGTAGTGCTACTCAAATATGTCATTACAGGATAGAGCAAACGCCACCAGAATCTGTACATATGACTCATCCTCCGTGGTAGCTATTACAGTTACCAAATATTTATCGGAGGCCTGGTACATCCGGCGTAGGCTTATTGTATCAAAGGGCATGTGAGCCATCCTGACATTAGTCGACAGAAGGAGTCTCAACTGTTATTTTCTAGTAGTATCAGTTGGAATTTTTAGTAGGAACTTGTTGCCCTCTATATGAACAATAGAGATTGTATAAACTTATAGAGCCTTTTTTTTAGCTGAAATCTGATAGGCTTCTTGTTAAAGTACATTATATCTAAGTGGGAACTCTATTTGTTTTTTGGATTGACGAGGGCCAGGTCTTACGGGAAAATAACTGCACACATTGGTATGTTAGACAGAATTTTATATCCTAGCTTTTATCTTTTTTCTCTTAACATTTTTAGCCGTGTCTTATTTATTGTACTTTTTATCTACGATCAAATACTTAGTCCTGTTGATTTTATTGGTATACTGTCCTGATTATTACTGTTTTTTATATTGCTATTACGTTTTTTTTAACAAATATTTTTTATCATGTATGATTGTTATCTATGTTACTCTAAATGGTCTAGATCTCTAGACCGAATGAACTCAATAAATACTCTGAGATGTTTGATATCATTAGAGCCAAGAAATCTGAAAAGTTTTTAGACAAATAATGTGAACCATTATCGGTAACAATTGTGTTGACAGGCCCTTCTGATCTAAATAATTTGCTCAAAAAACTGATAACCACATCCAAATCGGTTTCAGAAGTAAAAGAATAATAAACCCATTTTGAAAAATAATCCACCACCACCACAAGATATTTCATGTGCCTTGGAAACAAGTGAAATGGCCCAGAGAAATCCAATGCAACCTTATCCCAAAGGAACAGGATACAAAGGCTTAGGAACAGTCTTCCAATGGTTATCTGACACAATACATTCGGGCACCTGTTAACAAAGGAACCTACTTGTTTATGTAAACTAGGCAACCAATATGACATTTTAAGTTTCCTGGGTGTAGCTGAAATACCCAAATGACCATCATGGGCTAGTTTAATTATCTTGTTGCTGATGTTGGTAGGAGGAAGAATGAGATCACCTCTTAGGCAAATACCATTCTCACATGTGAGCTCACTTGACACATGATAAAAAGCTCTAAGTTCCCTTGACAAACTTCTCTCAGCAGGCCATTTGGTCTTCAAAAATTCTACTACTTAGACAATATAGAATCCGAGGACATAGCAGACACCCATTCTTGCTCAGAAACATGATTATTAGATACAGCCAAAATGTCCAACAGGGCTACCACACACTCCTGTTCAGCATCAATCTCCACTGAGGCCTCATAGGGTAAAGGCAGACGAGACAAACAATCTGCACAAACGTTCATGCCTCCTTCCACATAATTCAGCACCAGATTGTATTCTTGCAATTTGGATAGAATGCGAACTAACCGTGCCGATGCTTTACCCAGACCATTTATTTTCAACAAATAAACCAAGGGTTTATGATCAGTGAACACCTCACATTTGTTGCCCCAAATATAAGTTCTAAACTTCTGAACCGCCCACAAACAAGCTAAGGCCTCTCTTTCAATGGTACTGTAATGTTTCTCTGCCTCCGATAACATCCTAGACGCGAAAGCAACAGTGTTTTCGCAACCATTTACCCACTGACCAAAAACAGCACCAATTCCAATCAAGCTGGCATCTACCATGACAAATGGGATACCTGCAGGATCAAAGGGTTGTAACACAGGTGCATTGATAACTAAATCTTTAACTCTATCAAATGTAGAGTTCAAATCATTTGTCCATTCAAATGTAGTTCCTTTTTTAAGTAGTGATCTGAGAGGTTGCACTTCCATGGCATACCCCGGGACAAATCTAGCATAATATTCACAGAGTCCTAGGAAGGATTTTAAAGCATCTTTATCAGAGGGTGGACATGCCTTACTAACAGCATCCACATTGCTAAATTTGGGTCTGATTCCCTCACCAGAAATGACATGACCAAAATATTCCACCTCATTGACGAACAACTTGCACTTACCAGTTTTTACTGTCATACCCTTCTCCTGTAAGATACCTAAAACGTTTTTTAAAACTTCTAGATGTTCTTTTTCTATTACTGTGTGTATCAGAATGTCATCCTGGAAAGCTAACATCTGAGGTAAGTCAGAGAATAAATCATCCATCAATTTTTGAAAAACACTTGCTGCTGAGGCAAGGCCAAAAGGTAAGCGTAGATACTTGAATACTCCAAATGGAGTTACAAAATTGGTTACATCTTGAGAAGATTCACTCACTGGAATTTGGTGGTACGGAGAGTGAAGGTCTATGATCGAGAACACCTTGGAATTACCCAGACTCTTAATCATTTCTTAAATACGTGGAAGAGGATGGCAATCTATGACAATATTTTGGTTAACAGACCTCAAGTCCACACACAGCCTCAACTCGCCATTCTGTTTCTTGGTAATTACAATGGGTGATACCCATTCTGAGGAATCTGCAGGAGCGATTTGAAGTTTATGTAACAAGGACTTCAAGTCTGCTCTTACACTCAGGGGTATAGGTCTTACTTTATGTACAACAGGAGTTGCACCTTTCTTGAGTTTTATGCAATGCTCATAGCCCTGAACTTTCCCAATTTGGTCCTTGAAGACTTCTGGAAACAAATCAACTATGCTATGCGTGGTGTTTTTAGATATGCACACATTGGATACTGAATCTGATAGAAACAAATTAGGTAATTCACACAGAATTACTGGAACATCATGGCCAGGACGCAGTATTATTCCCAAACGTGCCAGATCCTTCCAAACCACAATATTACGCCTATTGACCGCTACATACATTTTTGTCACAATAGTTCTGCCAAGACATTGGAGTTCTGAAACAAAATAACCCAAGAGGTTAATGTCTTGTTCCCCAAACGCCTTGGGAGCAACATCAAGATATTGTAAGTCGATAGAGTCCTTCCGCAACTTAAAGAAAGTGTGACCTGCTAAAATAGTGATGGGGGCTCCTGAATCAGCTAGGACAGGAATGGTTTGAGAACGAATCACCACGTCACACACAGCCCCTTTAATAACTTTCTCAGTTTTCCCACCCTGACCATCCAGAAAGTCAATAGTTAATAACATATTTGAGAACTGATTGGAAGTTTGTGAGATTTCTTCATCAACGTCAACACTGTTGATCTTGACTTTATCCCCAATTTTCGACAATTGTTACATGTTTTACCAAGTGCCGGGCAGGAAGAGTCATTACCAATATGATATTTGGAGCCACAACGGAAACACAGTTTTGAATATTTAACCCTCCTTATCTTTGGCTGTTTGCTCAATTTGTTATGAATGGCACAAACAGCTTCATCCTCACTAATAAGATCGACAGTGCTAAAAAGAAAAAGGGAGCACACTGCCTTGCATTCAAGCGGAAAATAGCCCCAAGGCTTCATGGTAAATGCAGTCATTTAAATATAAATAGCAAGAATTTTTCAAAAAATTATTCACCCTTAGTAGGTGCAGCAAGTGCTGTATTGCTGTAGAAAGTCTTTCACCTAAGGTAGGTGCAGCGAGTGCCGTATCTCTGGACACGTGTTTCTGGCTTTCGGCCGTCATCAGCAGAGAGCGTATGTAACTGAAGGGGTCACTTGAAATGCCGCCAAACGTCTTCACTGGTTTTTGTACCACTCAGTAGGCACACAGGTGCATCGCCAGTGCTCGTCAGCAAGAGGCTCACGGGAGCCGTCATTTAGACATCCAAAAAGAAAAAGGGAGCACACTACCTTGCATTCAAGCGGAAAATAGCCCCAATGCATCATGGTAAATGCAGTAATTTAAATATAAATAGCAAGAATTTTTCAAAAAATTATTCACCCTTAGTAGGTGCAGCAAGTGCCGTATTGCTGTAGAAAGTCTTTCACCAAAGGTAGGTGCAGCGAGTGCCGTACCTCTGGACACGTGTTTCTGGCTTTCGGCCGTCATCAGCAGAGAGCGTATGTAACTGAAGGGGTCACTTGAAATGCCGCCAAACGTCTTCACAGGTTTTTGTACCACTCAGTAGGCACACAGCTGCATCGCCAGTGCTCGTCAGCAAGAGGCTCACGGGAGCCGTCATTTAGACATCCAAAAAGAAAAAGGGAGCACACTGCCTTGCATTCAAGCGGAAAATAGCCCCAAGGCATCATGGTAAATGCAGTCATTTAAATATAAATAGCAAGAATTTTTCAAAAAATTATTCACCCTTAGTAGGTGCTGCAAGTGCCGTATTGCTGTAGAAAGTCTTTCACCTAAGGTAGGTGCAGCGAGTGCCGTATCTCTGGACACGTGTTTCTGGCTTTCGGCCGTCATCAGCAGAGAGCGTATGTAACTGAAGGGGTCACTTGAAATGCCGCCAAACGTCTTCACAGGTTTTTGTACCACTCAGTAGGCACACAGGTGCATCGCCAGTGCTCGTCAGCAAGAGGCTCACAGGAGCCGTCATTTAGACATCCAAAAAGAAAAAGGGAGCACACTGCCTTGCATTCAAGCGGAAAATAGCCCCAAGGCATCATGGTAAATGCAGTCATTTAAATACAAATAGCAAGAATTTTTCAAAAAATTATTCACCCTTAGTAGGTGCAGCAAGTGCCGTATTGCTGTAGAAAGTCTTTCACCTAAGGTAGGTGCAGCGAGTGCCGTATCTCTGGACATGTGTTTCTGGCTTTCGGCCGTCATCAGCAGAGAGCGTATGTAACTGAAGGGGTCACTTGAAATGCCGTCAAACGTCTTCACAGGTTTTTGTACCACTCAGTAGGCACACAGGTGCATCGCCAGTGCTCATCAGCAAGAGGCTCACGGGAGCCGTCATTTAGACATCCAAAAAGAAAAAGGGAGCACACTGCCTTGCATTCAAGCGGAATATAGCCCCAAGGCATCATGGTAAATGCAGTCATTTAAATATAAATAGCAAGAATTTTTCAAAAAATTATTCACACTTAGTAGGTGCAGCAAGTGCCGCATTGCTGTAGAAAGTCTTTCACCTAAGGTAGGTGCAGCGAGTGCCGTATCTCTGGACACGTGTTTCTGGCTTTCGGCCGTCATCAACAGAGAGCGTATGTAACTGAAGGGGTCACTTGAAATGCCGCCAAACGTCTTCACAGGTTTTTGTACCACTCAGTAGGCACACAGGTGCATCGCCAGTGCTCATCAGCAAGAGGCTCACGGGAGCCGTCATTTAGACATCCAAAAAGAAAAAGGGAGCACACTGCCTTGCATTCAAGCGGAATATAGCCCCAAGGCATCATGGTAAATGCAGTCATTTAAATATAAATAGCAAGAATTTTTCAAAAAATTATTCACCCTTAGTAGGTGCAGCAAGTGCCGTATTGCTGTAGAAAGTCTTTCACCTAAGGTAGGTGCAGCGAGTGCCGTATCTCTGGACACGTGTTTCTGGCTTTCGGCCGTCATCAGCAGAGAGCGTATGTAACTGAAGGGGTCACTTGAAATGCCGCCAAACGTCTTCACAGGTTTCTGTACCACTCAGTAGGCACACAGGAGCATCGCCAGTGCTCGTCAGCAAGAGGCTCACGGGAGCCGTCATTTAGACATCCAAAAAGAAAAAGGGAGCACACTGCCTTGCATTCAAGCGGAAAATAGCCCCAAGGCATCATGGTAAATGCAGTCATTTAAATATAAATAGCAAGAATTTTTCAAAAAATTATTCACCCTTAATAGGTGCAGCAAGTGCCGTATTGCTGTAGAAAGTCTTTCACCTAAGGTAGGTGCAGCGAGTGCCGTATCTCTGGACACGTGTTTCTGGCTTTCGGCCGTCATCAGCAGAGAGCGTATGTAACTGAAGGGGTCACTTGAAATGCCACCAAACGTCTTCACAGGTTTTTATACCACTCAGTAGGCACACAGGTGCATCGCCAGTGCTTGTCAGCAAGAGGCTCACGGGAGCCGTCATTTATACATCCAAAAAGAAAAAGGGAGCACACTGCCTTGCATTCAAGCGGAAAATAGCCCCAAGGCATCATGGTAAATGCAGTCATTTAAATATAAATAGCAAGAATTTTCAAAAAATTATTCACCCTTAGTAGGTGCAGCAAGTGCTGTATTGCTGTAGAAAGTCTTTCACCTAAGGTAGGTGCAGCCAGTGCTGTATCTCTGGACACGTGTTTCTGGCTTTCGGCCGTCATCAGCAGAGAGCGTATGTAACTGAAGGGGTCACTTGAAATGCCGCCAAACGTCTTCACAGGTTTTGTACCACTCAGTAGGCACACAGGTGCATCGCCAGTGCTCGTCAGCAAGAGGCTCACGGGAGCCGTCATTTAGACATCCAAAAAGAAAAACGGAGCACACTGCCTTGCATTCAAGCGGAAAATAGCCCCAAGACATCATGGTAAATGCAGTCATTTAAATATAAATAGCAAGAATTTTTCAAAAAATTATTCACCCTTAGTAGGTGCAGCAAGTGCTGTATTGCTGTAGAAAGTCTTTCACCTAAGGTAGGTGCAGCGAGTGCCGTATCTCTGGACACGTGTTTCTGGCTTTCGGCCGTCATCAGCAGAGAGCGTATGTAACTGAAGGGGTCACTTGAAATGCCGCCAAACGTCTTCACAGGTTTTTGTACCACTCAGTAGGCACACAGGTGCATCGCCAGTGCTCGTCAGCAAGAGGCTCACAGGAGCCGTCATTTAGACATCCAAAAAGAAAAAGGGAGCACACTGCCTTGCATTCAAGCGGAAAATAGCCCCAAGGCATCATGGTAAATGCAGTCATTTAAATATAAATAGCAAGAATTTTTCAAAAAATTATTCACCCTTAGTAGGTGCAGCAAGTGCCGTATTGCTGTAGAAAGTCTTTCACCTAAGGTAGGTGCAGCGAGTGCCGTATCTCTGGACACGTGTTTCTGGCTTTCGGCCGTCATCAGCAGAGAGCGTATGTAACTGAAGGGGTCACTTGAAATGCCGCCAAACGTCTTCACAGGTTTTTGTACCACTCAGTAGGCACACAGGTGCATCGCCAGTGCTCGTCAGCAAGAGGCTCACGGGAGCCGTCATTTAGACATCCAAAAAGAAAAAGGGAGCACACTGCCTTGCATTCAAGCGGAAAATAGCCCCAAGGCATCATGGTAAATGCAGTCATTTAAATATAAATAGCAAGAATTTTTCAAAAAATTATTCACCCTTAGTAGGTGCAGCAAGTGCCGTATTGCTGTAGAAAGTCTTTCACCTAAGGTAGGTGCAGCGAGTGCCGTATCTCTGGACACGTGTTTCTGGCTTTCGGCCGTCATCAGCAGAGAGCGTATGTAACTGAAGGGGTCACTTGAAATGCCGCCAAACGTCTTCACAGGTTTTTGTACCACTCAGTAGGCACACAGGTGCATCGCCAGTGCTCGTCAGCAAGAGGCTCACGGGAGCCGTCATTTAGACATCCAAAAAGAAAAAGGGAGCACACTGCCTTGCATTCAAGCGGAAAATAGCCCCAAGGCATCATGGTAAATGCAGTCATTTAAATATAAATAGCAAGAATTTTTCAAAAAATTATTCACCCTTAGTAGGTGCAGCAAGTGCCGTATTGCTGTAGAAAGTCTTTCACCTAAGGTAGGTGAAGCGAGTGCCGTATCTCTGGACACGTGTTTCTGGCTTTCGGCCGTCATCAGCAGAGAGCGTATGTAACTGAAGGGGTCACTTGAAATGCCGCCAAACGTCTTCACAGGTTTTTGTACCACTCAGTAGGCACACAGGTGCATCGCCAGTGCTCGTCAGCAAGAGGCTCACGGGAGCCGTCATTTAGACATCCAAAAAGAAAAAGGGAGCACACTGCCTTGTATTCAAGCGGAAAATAGCCCCAAGGCATCATGGTAAATGCAGTCATTTAAATATAAATAGCAAGAATTTTTCAAAAAATTATTCACCCTTAGTAGGTGCAGCAAGTGCCGTATTGCTGTAGAAAGTTTTTCACCTAAGGTAGGTGCAGCGAGTGCCGTATCTCTGGACACGTGTTTCTGGCTTTCGGCCGTCATCAGCAGAGAGCGTATGTAACTGAAGGGGTCACTTGAAATGCCGCCAAACGTCTTCACAGGTTTTTGTACCACTCAGTAGGCACACAGGTGCATCGCCAGTGCTCGTCAGCAAGAGGCTCACGGGCGCCGTCATTTAGACATCCAAAAAGAAAAAGGGAGCACACTGCCTTGCATTCAAGCGGAAAATAGCCCCAAGGCATCATGGTAAATGCAGTCATTTAAATATAAATAGCAAGAATTTTTCAAAAAATGATTCACCCTTAGTAGGTGCAGCAAGTGCCGTATTGCTGTAGAAAGTCTTTCACCTAAGGTAGGTGCAGCGAGTGCCGTATCTCTGGACACGTGTTTCTGGCTTTCATCCGTCATCAGCAGAGAGCGTATGTAACTGAAGGGGTCACTTGAAATGCCGCCAAACGTCTTCACGGGTTTTTGTACCACTCAGTAGGCACACAGGTGCATCGCCAGTGCTCGTCAGCAAGAGGCTCACAGGAGCCGTCATTTAGACATCCAAAAAGAAAAAGGGAGCCCCCTGCCTTGCATTCAAGCGGAAAATAGCCCCAAGGCATCATGGTAAATGCAGTCATTTAAATATAAATAGCAAGAATTTTTCAAAAAATTATTCACCCTTAGTAGGTGCAGCAAGTGCCGTATTGCTGTAGAAAGTCTTTCACCTAAGGTAGGTGCAGCGAGTGCCGTATCTCTGGACACGTGTTTCTGGCTTTCGGCCATCATCAGCAGAGAGCGTATGTAACTGAAGGGGTCACTTGAAATGCCGCCAAACGTCTTCACAGGTTTTTGTACCACTCAGTAGGCACACAGGTGCATCGCCAGTGCTCGTCAGCAAGAGGCTCACGGGAGCCGTTATTTAGACATCCAAAAAGAAAAAGGGAGCACACTGCCTTGCATTCAAGCGGAAAATAGCCCCAAGGCATCATGGTAAATGCAGTCATTTAAATATAAATAGCAAGAATTTTCAAAAAATTATTCACCCTTAGTAGGTGCAGCAAGTGCTGTATTGCTGTAGAAAGTCTTTCACCTAAGGTAGGTGCAGCCAGTGCTGTATCTCTGGACACGTGTTTCTGGCTTTCGGCCGTCATCAGCAGAGAGCGTATGTAACTGAAGGGGTCACTTGAAATGCCGCCAAACGTCTTCACAGGTTTTGTACCACTCAGTAGGCACACAGGTGCATCGCCAGTGCTCGTCAGCAAGAGGCTCACGGGAGCCGTCATTTAGACATCCAAAAAGAAAAACGGAGCACACTGCCTTGCATTCAAGCGGAAAATAGCCCCAAGACATCATGGTAAATGCAGTCATTTAAATATAAATAGCAAGAATTTTTCAAAAAATTATTCACCCTTAGTAGGTGCAGCAAGTGCTGTATTGCTGTAGAAAGTCTTTCACCTAAGGTAGGTGCAGCGAGTGCCGTATCTCTGGACACGAGTTTCTGGCTTTCGGCCGTCATCAGCAGAGAGCGTATGTAACTGAAGGGGTCACTTGAAATGCCGCCAAACGTCTTCACAGGTTTTTGTACCACTCAGTAGGCACACAGGTGCATCGCCAGTGCTCGTCAGCAAGAGGCTCACAGGAGCCGTCATTTAGACATCCAAAAAGAAAAAGGGAGCACACTGCCTTGCATTCAAGCGGAAAATAGCCCCAAGGCATCATGGTAAATGCAGTCATTTAAATATAAATAGCAAGAATTTTTCAAAAAATTATTCACCCTTAGTAGGTGCAGCAAGTGCCGTATTGCTGTAGAAAGTCTTTCACCTAAGGTAGGTGCAGCGAGTGCCGTATCTCTGGACACGTGTTTCTGGCTTTCGGCCGTCATCAGCAGAGAGCGTATGTAACTGAAGGGGTCACTTGAAATGCCGCCAAACGTCTTCACAGGTTTTTGTACCACTCAGTAGGCACACAGGTGCATCGCCAGTGCTCGTCAGCAAGAGGCTCACGGGAGCCGTCATTTAGACATCCAAAAAGAAAAAGGGAGCACACTGCCTTGCATTCAAGCGGAAAATAGCCCCAAGGCATCATGGTAAATGCAGTCATTTAAATATAAATAGCAAGAATTTTTCAAAAAATTATTCACCCTTAGTAGGTGCAGCAAGTGCCGTATTGCTGTAGAAAGTCTTTCACCTAAGGTAGGTGCAGCGAGTGCCGTATCTCTGGACACGTGTTTCTGGCTTTCGGCCATCATCAGCAGAGAGCGTATGTAACTGAAGGGGTCACTTGAAATGCCGCCAAACGTCTTCACAGGTTTTTGTACCACTCAGTAGGCACACAGGTGCATCGCCAGTGCTAGTCAGCAAGAGGCTCACGGGAGCCGTCATTTAGACATCCAAAAAGAAAAAGGGAGCACACTGCCTTGCATTCAAGCGGAAAATAGCCCCAAGGCATCATGGTAAATGCAGTCATTTAAATATAAATAGCAAGAATTTTTCAAAAAATTATTCACCCTTAGCAGGTGCAGCAAGTGCCGTATTGCTGTAGAAAGTCTTTCACCTAAGGTAGGTGAAGCGAGTGCCGTATCTCTGGACACGTGTTTCTGGCTTTCGGCCGTCATCAGCAGAGAGCGTATGTAACTGAAGGGGTCACTTGAAATGCCGCCAAACGTCTTCACAGGTTTTTGTACCACTCAGTAGGCACACAGGTGCATCGCCAGTGCTCGTCAGCAAGAGGCTCACGGGAGCCGTCATTTAGACATCCAAAAAGAAAAAGGGAGCACACTGCCTTGTATTCAAGCGGAAAATAGCCCAAAGGCATCATGGTAAATGCAGTCATTTAAATATAAATAGCAAGAATTTTTCAAAAAATTATTCACCCTTAGTAGGTGCAGCAAGTGCCGTATTGCTGTAGAAAGTTTTTCACCTAAGGTAGGTGCAGCGAGTGCCGTATCTCTGGACACGTGTTTCTGGCTTTCGGCCGTCATCAGCAGAGAGCGTATGTAACTGAAGGGGTCACTTGAAATGCCGCCAAACGTCTTCACAGGTTTTTGTACCACTCAGTAGGCACACAGGTGCATCGCCAGTGCTCGTCAGCAAGAGGCTCACGGGCGCCGTCATTTAGACATCCAAAAAGAAAAAGGGAGCACACTGCCTTGCATTCAAGCGGAAAATAGCCCCAAGGCATCATGGTAAATGCAGTCATTTAAATATAAATAGCAAGAATTTTTCAAAAAATGATTCACCCTTAGTAGGTGCAGCAAGTGCCGTATTGCTGTAGAAAGTCTTTCACCTAAGGTAGGTGCAGCGAGTGCCGTATCTCTGGACACGTGTTTCTGGCTTTCGTCCGTCATCAGCAGAGAGCGTATGTAACTGAAGGGGTCACTTGAAATGCCGCCAAACGTCTTCACGGGTTTTTGTACCACTCAGTAGGCACACAGGTGCATCGCCAGTGCTCGTCAGCAAGAGGCTCACAGGAGCCGTCATTTAGACATCCAAAAAGAAAAAGGGAGCCCCCTGCCTTGCATTCAAGCGGAAAATAGCCCCAAGGCATCATGGTAAATGCAGTCATTTAAATATAAATAGCAAGAATTTTTCAAAAAATTATTCACCCTTAGTAGGTGCAGCAAGTGCCGTATTGCTGTAGAAAGTCTTTCACCTAAGGTAGGTGCAGCGAGTGCCATATCTCTGGACACGTGTTTCTGGCTTTCGGCCGTCATCAGCAGAGAGCGTATGTAACTGAAGGGGTCACTTGAAATGCCGCCAAACGTCTTCACAGGTTTTTGTACCACTCAGTAGGCACACAGGTGCATCGCCAGTGCTCGTCAGCAAGAGGCTCACGGGAGCCGTCATTTAGACATCCAAAAAGAAAAAGGGAGCACACTGCCTTGCATTCAAGCGGAAAATAGCCCCAAGGCATCATGGTAAATGCAGTCATTTAAATATAAATAGCAAGAATTTTTCAAAAAATTATTCACCCTTAGTAGGTGCAGCAAGTGCCGTATTGCTGTAGAAAGTCTTTCACCTAAGGTAGGTGCAGCGAGTGCCGTATCTCTGGACACGTGTTTCTGGCTTTCGGCCGTCATCAGCAGAGAGCGTATGTAACTGAAGGGGTCACTTGAAATGCCGCCAAACGTCTTCACAGGTTTTTGTACCACTCAGTAGGCACACAGGTGCATCGCCAGTGCTCGTCAGCAAGAGGCTCACGGGAGCCGTCATTTTGACATCCAAAAAGAAAAAGGGAGCACACTGCCTTGCATTCAAGCGGAAAATAGCCCCAAGGCATCATGGTAAATGCAGTCATTTAAATATAAATAGCAAGAATTTTTCAAAAAATTATTCACCCTTAGTAGGTGCAGCAAGTGCCGTATTGCTGTAGAAAGTCTTTCACCTAAGGTAGGTGCAGCGAGTGCCGTATCTCTGGACACGTGTTTCTGGCTTTCGGCCGTCATCAGCAGAGAGCGTATGTAACTGAAGGGGTCACTTGAAATGCCGCCAAACGTCTTCACAGGTTTTTGTACCACTCAGTAGGCACACAGGTGCATCGCCAGTGCTCGTCAGCAAGAGGCTCACGGGAGCCGTCATTTAGACATCCAAAAAGAAAAAGGGAGCACACTGCCTTGCATTCAAGCGGAAAATAGCCCCAAGGCATCATGGTAAATGCAGTCATTTACATATAAATAGCAAGAATTTTTCAAAAAATTTTTCACCCTTAGTAGGTGCAGCAAGTGCCGTATTGCTGTAGAAAGTCTTTCACCTAAGGTAGGTGCAGCGAGTGCCGTATCTCTGGACACGTGTTTCTGGCTTTCGGCCGTCATCAGCAGAGAGCGTATGTAACTGAAGGGGTCACTTGAAATGCCGCCAAACGTCTTCACAGGTTTTAGTACCACTCAGTAGGCACACAGGTGCATCGCCAGTGCTCGTCAGCAAGAGGCTCACGGGAGCCGTCATTTAGACATCCAAAAAGAAAAAGGGAGCACACTGCCTTGCATTCAAGCGGAAAATAGCCCTAAGGCATCATGGTAAATGCAGTCATTTAAATATAAATAGCAAGATTTTTTCAAAAAATTATTCACCCTTAGTAGGTGCAGCAAGTGCCGTATTGCTGTAGAAAGTCTTTCACCTAAGGTAGGTGCAGCGAGTGCCGTATCTCTGGGCACGTGTTTCTGGCTTTCGGCCGTCATCAGCAGAGAGCGTATGTAACTGAAGGGGTCACTTGAAATGCCGCCAAACGTCTTCACAGGTTTTTGTACCACTCAGTAGGCACACAGGTGCATCGCCAGTGCTCATCAGCAAGAGGCTCACGGGAGCCGTTATTTAGACATCCAAAAAGAAAAAGGGAGCACACTGCCTGCATTCAAGCGGAAAATAGCCCCAAGGCATCATGGTAAATGCAGTCATTTAAATATAAATAGCAAGAATTTTTCAAAAAATTATTCACCCTTAGTAGGTGCAGCAAGTGCCGTATTGCTGTAGAAAGTCTTTCACCTAAGGTAGGTGCAGCGAGTGCCGTATCTCTGGACACGTGTTTCTGGCTTTCGGCCGTCATCAGCAGAGAGCGTATGTAACTGAAGGGGTCACTTGAAATGCCGCCAAACGTCTTCACAGGTTTTTGTACCACTCAGTAGGCACACAGGTGCATCGCCAGTGCTCGTCAGCAAGAGGCTCACGGGAGCCGTCATTTAGACATCCAAAAAGAAAAAGGGATCACACTGCCTTGCATTCAAGTGGAAAATAGCCCCAAGGCATCATGGTAAATGCAGTCATTTAAATATAAATAGCAAGAATTTTTCAAAAAATTATTCACCCTTAGTAGGTGCAGCAAGTGCCGTATTGCTGTAGAAAGTCTTTCACCTAAGGTAGGTGCAGCGAGTGCCGTATCTCTGGACACGTGTTTCTGGCTTTCGGTCGTCATCAGCAGAGAGCGTATGTAACTGAAGGGGTCACTTGAAATGCCGCCAAACGTCTTCATAGGTTTTTGTACCACTCAGTAGGCACACAGGTGCATCGCCAGTGCTCGTCAGCAAGAGGCTCATGGGAGCCGTCATTTAGACATCCAAAATGAAAAAGGGAGCACACTGCCTTGCATTCAAGCGGAAAATAGCCCCAAGGCATCATGGTAAATGCAGTCATTTAAATATAAATAGCAAGAATTTTTCAAAAAATTATTCACCCTTAGTAGGTGCAGCAAGTGCCGTATTGCTGTAGAAAGTCTTTCACCTAAGGTAGGTGCAGCGAGTGCCGTATCTCTGGACACGTGTTTCTGGCTTTCGGCCGTCATCAGCAGAGAGCGTATGTAACTGAAGGGGTCACTTGAAATGCCGCCAAACGTCTTCACAGGTTTTTGTACCACTCAGTAGGCACACAGGTGCATCGCCAGTGCTCTTCAGCAAGAGGCTCACGGGAGCCGTCATTTAGACATCCAAAAAGAAAAAGGGAGCACACTGCCTTGCATTCAAGCGGAAAATAGCCCCAAGGCATCATGGTAAATGCAGTCATTTAAATATAAATAGCAAGAATTTTTCAAAAAATTATTCACCCTTAGTAGGTGCAGCAAGTGCCGTATTGCTGTAGAAAGTCTTTC
Source organism: Pleurodeles waltl (assembly GCF_031143425.1). Classification (NCBI taxonomy): domain Eukaryota; kingdom Metazoa; phylum Chordata; class Amphibia; order Caudata; family Salamandridae; genus Pleurodeles; species Pleurodeles waltl. The sequence continues at coordinate 1,260,471,089 of NC_090445.1, read as the reverse complement.
ACCTAAAGTAGGTGCAGCGAGTGCCGTATCTCTGGACACGTGTTTCTGGCTTTCGGCCGTCATCAGCAGAGAGCGTATGTAACTGAAGGGGTCACTTGAAATGCCGCCAAACGTCTTCACAGGTTTTTGTACCACTCAGTAGGCACACAGGTGCATCGCCAGTGCTCGTCAGCAAGAGGCTCACGGGAGCCGTCATTTTGACATCCAAAAAGAAAAAGGGAGCACACTGCCTTGCATTCAAGCGGAAAATAGCCCCAAGGCATCATGGTAAATGCAGTCATTTAAATATAAATAGCAAGAATTTTTCAAAAAATTATTCACCCTTAGTAGGTGCAGCAAGTGCCGTATTGCTGTAGAAAGTCTTTCACCTAAGGTAGGTGCAGCGAGTGCCGTATCTCTGGACACGTGTTTCTGGCTTTCGGCCGTCATCAGCAGAGAGCGTATGTAACTGAAGGGGTCACTTGAAATGCCGCCAAACGTCTTCACAGGTTTTTGTACCACTCAGTAGGCACACAGGTGCATCGCCAGTGCTCGTCAGCAAGAGGCTCACGGGAGCCGTCATTTAGACATCCAAAAAGAAAAAGGGAGCACACTGCCTTGCATTCAAGCGGAAAATAGCCCCAAGGCATCATGGTAAATGCAGTCATTTACATATAAATAGCAAGAATTTTTCAAAAAATTATTCACCCTTAGTAGGTGCAGCAAGTGCCGTATTGCTGTAGAAAGTCTTTCACCTAAGGTAGGTGCAGCGAGTGCCGTATCTCTGGACACGTGTTTCTGGCTTTCGGCCGTCATCAGCAGAGAGCGAATGTAACTGAAGGGGTCACTTGAAATGCCGCCAAACGTCTTCACAGGTTTTTGTACCACTCAGTAGGCACACAGGTGCATCGCCAGTGCTCGTCAGCAAGAGGCTCACAGGAGCCGTCATTTAGACATCCAAAAAGAAAAAGGGAGCCCCCTGCCTTGCATTCAAGCGGAAAATAGCCCCAAGGCATCATGGTAAATGCAGTCATTTAAATATAAATAGCAAGAATTTTTCAAAAAATTATTCACCCTTAGTAGGTGCAGCAAGTGCCGTATTGCTGTAGAAAGTCTTTCACCTAAGGTAGGTGCAGCGAGTGCCATATCTCTGGACACGTGTTTCTGGCTTTCGGCCGTCATCAGCAGAGAGCGTATGTAACTGAAGGGGTCACTTGAAATGCCGCCAAACGTCTTCACAGGTTTTTGTACCACTCAGTAGGCACACAGGTGCATCGCCAGTGCTCGTCAGCAAGAGGCTCACGGGAGCCGTCATTTAGACATCCAAAAAGAAAAAGGGAGCACACTGCCTTGCATTCAAGCGGAAAATAGCCCCAAGGCATCATGGTAAATGCAGTCATTTAAATATAAATAGCAAGAATTTTTCAAAAAATTATTCAGCCTTAGTAGGTGCAGCAAGTGCCGTATTGCTGTAGAAAGTCTTTCACCTAAGGTAGGTGCAGCGAGTGCCGTATCTCTGGACATGTGTTTCTGGCTTTCGGCCGTCATCAGCAGAGAGCGTATGTAACTGAAGGGGTCACTTGAAATGCCGCCAAACGTCTTCACAGGTTTTTGTACCACTCAGTAGGCACACAGGTGCATCGCCAGTGCTCGTCAGCAAGAGTCTCACGGGAGCCGTCATTTAGACATCCAAAAAGAAAAAGGGAGCACACTGCCTTGCATTCAAGCGGAAAATAGCCCCAAGGCATCATGGTAAATGCAGTCATTTAAATATAAATAGCAAGAATTTTTCAAAAAATTATTCACCCTTAGTAGGTGCAGCAAGTGCCGTATTGCTGTAGAAAGTCTTTCACCTAAGGTAGGTGCAGCGAGTGCCGTATCTCTGGACACGTGTTTCTGGCTTTCGGCCGTCATCAGCAGAGAGCGTATGTAACTGAAGGGGTCACTTGAAATGCCGCCAAACGTCTTCACAGGTTTTTGTACCACTCAGTAGGCACACAGGTGCATCGCCAGTGCTCGTCAGCAAGAGGCTCACGGGAGCCGTCATTTTGACATCCAAAAAGAAAAAGGGAGCACACTGCCTTGCATTCAAGCGGAAAATAGCCCCAAGGCATCATGGTAAATGCAGTCATTTAAATATAAATAGCAAGAATTTTTCAAAAAATTATTCACCCTTAGTAGGTGCAGCAAGTGCCGTATTGCTGTAGAAAGTCTTTCACCTAAGGTAGGTGCAGCGAGTGCCGTATCTCTGGACACGTGTTTCTGGCTTTCGGCCGTCATCAGCAGAGAGCGTATGTAACTGAAGGGGTCACTTGAAATGCCGCCAAACGTCTTCACAGGTTTTTGTACCACTCAGTAGGCACACAGGTGCATCGCCAGTGCTCGTCAGCAAGAGGCTCACGGGAGCCGTCATTTAGACATCCAAAAAGAAAAAGGGAGCACACTGCCTTGCATTCAAGCGGAAAATAGCCCCAAGGCATCATGGTAAATGCAGTCATTTACATATAAATAGCAAGAATTTTTCAAAAAATTATTCACCCTTAGTAGGTGCAGCAAGTGCCGTATTGCTGTAGAAAGTCTTTCACCTAAGGTAGGTGCAGCGAGTGCCGTATCTCTGGACACGTGTTTCTGGCTTTCGGCCGTCATCAGCAGAGAGCGTATGTAACTGAAGGGGTCACTTGAAATGCCGCCAAACGTCTTCACAGGTTTTTGTACCACTCAGTAGGCACACAGGTGCATCGCCAGTGCTCGTCAGCAAGAGGCTCACGGGAGCCGTCATTTAGACATCCAAAAAGAAAAAGGGAGCACACTGCCTTGCATTCAAGCGGAAAATAGCCCCAAGGCATCATGGTAAATGCAGTCATTTAAATATAAATAGCAAGAATTTTTCAAAAAATTATTCACCCTTAGTAGGTGCAGCAAGTGCCGTATTGCTGTAGAAAGTCTTTCACCTAAGGTAGGTGCAGCGAGTGCCGTATCTCTGGGCACATGTTTCTGGCTTTCGGCCGTCATCAGCAGAGAGCGTATGTAACTGAAGGGGTCACTTGAAATGCCGCCAAACGTCTTCACAGGTTTTTGTACCACTCAGTAGGCACACAGGTGCATCGCCAGTGCTCATCAGCAAGAGGCTCACGGGAGCCGTTATTTAGACATCCAAAAAGAAAAAGGGAGCACACTGCCTTGCATTCAAGCGGAAAATAGCCCCAAGGCATCATGGTAAATGCAGTCATTTAAATATAAATAGCAAGAATTTTTCAAAAAATTATTCACCCTTAGTAGGTGCAGCAAGTGCCGTATTGCTGTAGAAAGTCTTTCACCTAAGGTAGGTGCAGCGAGTGCCGTATCTCTGGACACGTGTTTCTGGCTTTCGGCCGTCATCAGCAGAGAGCGTATGTAACTGAAGGGATCACTTGAAATGCCGCCAAACGTCTTCACAGGTTTTTGTACCACTCAGTAGGCACACAGGTGCATCGCCAGTGCTCGTCAGCAAGAGGCTCACGGGAGCCGTCATTTAGACATCCAAAAAGAAAAAGGGAGCACACTGCCTTGCATTCAAGCGGAAAATAGCCCCAAGGCATCATGGTAAATGCAGTCATTTACATATAAATAGCAAGAATTTTTCAAAAAATTATTCACCCTTAGTAGGTGCAGCAAGTGCCGTATTGCTGTAGAAAGTCTTTCACCTAAGGTAGGTGCAGCGAGTGCCGTATCTCTGGACACGTGTTTCTGGCTTTCGGCCGTCATCAGCAGAGAGCGAATGTAACTGAAGGGGTCACTTGAAATGCCGCCAAACGTCTTCACGGGTTTTTGTACCACTCAGTAGGCACACAGGTGCATCGCCAGTGCTCGTCAGCAAGAGGCTCACAGGAGCCGTCATTTAGACATCCAAAAAGAAAAAGGGAGCCCCCTGCCTTGCATTCAAGCGGAAAATAGCCCCAAGGCATCATGGTAAATGCAGTCATTTAAATATAAATAGCAAGAATTTTTCAAAAAATTATTCACCCTTAGTAGGTGCAGCAAGTGCCGTATTGCTGTAGAAAGTCTTTCACCTAAGGTAGGTGCAGCGAGTGCCATATCTCTGGACACGTGTTTCTGGCTTTCGGCCGTCATCAGCAGAGAGCGTATGTAACTGAAGGGGTCACTTGAAATGCCGCCAAACGTCTTCACAGGTTTTTGTACCACTCAGTAGGCACACAGGTGCATCGCCAGTGCTCGTCAGCAAGAGGCTCACGGGAGCCGTCATTTAGACATCCAAAAAGAAAAAGGGAGCACACTGCCTTGCATTCAAGCGGAAAATAGCCCCAAGGCATCATGGTAAATGCAGTCATTTAAATATAAATAGCAAGAATTTTTCAAAAAATTATTCAGCCTTAGTAGGTGCAGCAAGTGCCGTATTGCTGTAGAAAGTCTTTCACCTAAGGTAGGTGCAGCGAGTGCCGTATCTCTGGACATGTGTTTCTGGCTTTCGGCCGTCATCAGCAGAGAGCGTATGTAACTGAAGGGGTCACTTGAAATGCCGCCAAACGTCTTCACAGGTTTTTGTACCACTCAGTAGGCACACAGGTGCATCGCCAGTGCTCGTCAGCAAGAGGCTCACGGGAGCCGTCATTTAGACATCCAAAAAGAAAAAGGGAGCACACTGCCTTGCATTCAAGCGGAAAATAGCCCCAAGGCATCATGGTAAATGCAGTCATTTAAATATAAATAGCAAGAATTTTTCAAAAAATTATTCACCCTTAGTAGGTGCAGCAAGTGCCGTATTGCTGTAGAAAGTCTTTCTCCTAAGGTAGGTGCAGCGAGTGCCGTATCTCTGGACACGTGTTTCTGGCTTTCGGCCGTCATCAGCAGAGAGCGTATGTAACTGAAGGGGTCACTTGAAATGCCGCCAAACGTCTTCACAGGTTTTTGTACCACTCAGTAGGCACACAGGTGCATCGCCAGTGCTCGTCAGCAAGAGGCTCACGGGAGCCGTCATTTTGACATCCAAAAAGAAAAAGGGAGCACACTGCCTTGCATTCAAGCGGAAAATAGCCCCAAGGCATCATGGTAAATGCAGTCATTTAAATATAAATAGCAAGAATTTTTCAAAAAATTATTCACCCTTAGTAGGTGCAGCAAGTGCCGTATTGCTGTAGAAAGTCTTTCACCTAAGGTAGGTGCAGCGAGTGCCGTATCTCTGGACACGTGTTTCTGGCTTTCGGCCGTCATCAGCAGAGAGCGTATGTAACTGAAGGGGTCACTTGAAATGCCGCCAAACGTCTTCACAGGTTTTTGTACCACTCAGTAGGCACACAGGTGCATCGCCAGTGCTCGTCAGCAAGAGGCTCACGGGAGCCGTCATTTAGACATCCAAAAAGAAAAAGGGAGCACACTGCCTTGCATTCAAGCGGAAAATAGCCCCAAGGCATCATGGTAAATGCAGTCATTTACATATAAATAGCAAGAATTTTTCAAAAAATTATTCACCCTTAGTAGGTGCAGCAAGTGCCGTATTGCTGTAGAAAGTCTTTCACCTAAGGTAGGTGCAGCGAGTGCCGTATCTCTGGACACGTGTTTCTGGCTTTCGGCCGTCATCAGCAGAGAGCGTATGTAACTGAAGGGGTCACTTGAAATGCCGCCAAACGTCTTCACAGGTTTTTGTACCACTCAGTAGGCACACAGGTGCATCGCCAGTGCTCGTCAGCAAGAGGCTCACGGGAGCCGTCATTTAGACATCCAAAAAGAAAAAGGGAGCACACTGCCTTGCATTCAAGCGGAAAATAGCCCCAAGGCATCATGGTAAATGCAGTCATTTAAATATAAATAGCAAGAATTTTTCAAAAAATTATTCACCCTTAGTAGGTGCAGCAAGTGCCGTATTGCTGTAGAAAGTCTTTCACCTAAGGTAGGTGCAGCGAGTGCCGTATCTCTGGGCACGTGTTTCTGGCTTTCGGCCGTCATCAGCAGAGAGCGTATGTAACTGAAGGGGTCACTTGAAATGCCGCCAAACGTCTTCACAGGTTTTTGTACCACTCAGTAGGCACACAGGTGCATCGCCAGTGCTCATCAGCAAGAGGCTCACGGGAGCCGTTATTTAGACATCCAAAAAGAAAAAGGGAGCACACTGCCTTGCATTCAAGCGGAAAATAGCCCCAAGGCATCATGGTAAATGCAGTCATTTAAATATAAATAGCAAGAATTTTTCAAAAAATTATTCACCCTTAGTAGGTGCAGCAAGTGCCGTATTGCTGTAGAAAGTCTTTCACCTAAGGTAGGTGCAGCGAGTGCCGTATCTCTGGACACGTGTTTCTGGCTTTCGGCCGTCATCAGCAGAGAGCGTATGTAACTGAAGGGGTCACTTGAAATGCCGCCAAACGTCTTCACAGGTTTTTGTACCACTCAGTAGGCACACAGGTGCATCGCCAGTGCTCGTCAGCAAGAGGCTCACGGGAGCCGTCATTTAGACATCCAAAAAGAAAAAGGGAGCACACTGCCTTGCATTCAAGCGGAAAATAGCCCCAAGGCATCATGGTAAATGCAGTCATTTAAATATAAATAGCAAGAATTTTTCAAAAAATTATTCACCCTTAGTAGGTGCAGCAAGTGCCGTATTGCTGTAGAAAGTCTTTCACCTAAGGTAGGTGCAGCGAGTGCCGTATCTCTGGACACGTGTTTCTGGCTTTCGGTCGTCATCAGCAGAGAGCGTATGTAACTGAAGGGGTCACTTGAAATGCCGCCAAACGTCTTCATAGGTTTTTGTACCACTCAGTAGGCACACAGGTGCATCGCCAGTGCTCGTCAGCAAGAGGCTCATGGGAGCCGTCATTTAGACATCCAAAATGAAAAAGGGAGCACACTGCCTTGCATTCAAGCGGAAAATAGCCCCAAGGCATCATGGTAAATGCAGTCATTTAAATATAAATAGCAAGAATTTTTCAAAAAATTATTCACCCTTAGTAGGTGCAGCAAGTGCCGTATTGCTGTAGAAAGTCTTTCACCTAAGGTAGGTGCAGCGAGTGCCGTATCTCTGGACACGTGTTTCTGGCTTTCGGCCGTCATCAGCAGAGAGCGTATGTAACTGAAGGGGTCACTTGAAATGCCGCCAAACGTCTTCACAGGTTTTTGTACCACTCAGTAGGCACACAGGTGCATCGCCAGTGCTCTTCAGCAAGAGGCTCACGGGAGCCGTCATTTAGACATCCAAAAAGGGAGCACACTGCCTTGCATTCAAGCGGAAAATAGCCCCAAGGCATCATGGTAAATGCAGTCATTTAAATATAAATAGCAAGAATTTTTCAAAAAATTATTCACCCTTAGTAGGTGCAGCAAGTGCCGTATTGCTGTAGAAAGTCTTTCACCTAAAGTAGGTGCAGCGAGTGCCGTATCTCTGGACACGTGTTTCTGGCTTTCGGCCGTCATCAGCAGAGAGCGTATGTAACTGAAGGGGTCACTTGAAATGCCGCCAAACGTCTTCACAGGTTTTTGTACCACTCAGTAGGCACACAGGTGCATCGCCAGTGCTCGTCAGCAAGAGGCTCACGGGCGCCGTCATTTAGACATCCAAAAAGAAAAAGGGAGCACACTGCCTTGCATTCAAGCGGAAAATAGCCCCAAGGCATCATGGTAAATGCAGTCATTTAAATATAAATAGCAAGAATTTTTCAAAAAATTATTCACCCTTAGTAGGTGCAGCAAGTGCCGTATTGCTGTAGAAAGTCTTTCACCTAAGGTAGGTGCAGCGAGTGCCGTATCTCTGGACACGTGTTTCTGGCTTTCGGCCTTCATCAGCAGAGAGCGTATGTAACTGAAGGGGTCACTTGAAATGCCGCCAAACGTCTTCACAGGTTTTTGTACCACTCAGTAGGCACACAGGTGCATCGCCAGTGCTCGTCAGCAAGAGGCTCACGGGAGCCGTCATTTAGACATCCAAAAAGAAAAAGGGAGCACACTGCCTTGCATTCAAGCGGAAAATAGCCCCAAGGCATCATGGTAAATGCAGTCATTTAAATATAAATAGCAAGAATTTTTCAAAAAATTATTCACCCTTAGTAGGTGCAGCAAGTGCCGTATTGCTGTGGTACATAAACCTGAGAAGACTTTTGGCGGCATTTCAAGCAACCCCACAGACTTGGCTGCTCTCTGCTGATGACGGGCTAAACCTAGAAACACGTGTCCAGAGATACACAGCACTTGCTGCACCTACTTAGGTGAAAGACTTTTGATTACTTTTTCAACAGAAAACGAAGTGACTGCATTTACCATGATGCATTGGGGCTAACTTTTTGCTGGAGTGTGAGGCAGTGTGCTCCCTTTTTTCTTTTTGTCCAATGACTGCTCCCTTGAGCTAACGAGCTGATGAGCTCTGGTGAGGCACCTGTGCGCCAGTGAGTGGTACATAAACCTGAGAAGACTTTTGGCGGCATTTCAAGCAACCCCACAGACTTGGCTGCTCTCTGCTGATGACGGGCTAAACCTAGAAACACGTGTCCAGAGATACACAGCACTTGCTGCACCTACTTAGGTGAAAGACTTTTGATTACTTTTTCAACACAAAACGAAGTGACTGCATTTACCATGATGAATTGGGGCTAACTTTTTGCTGGAGTGTGAGGCAGTGTGCTCCCTTTTTTCTTTTTGTCCAATGACTGCTCCCTTGAGCTAACGAGCTGACGAGCTCTGGTGAGGCACCTGTGCGCCAGTGAGTGGTACATAAACCTGAGAAGACTTTTGGCGGCATTTCAAGCAACCCCACAGACTTGGCTGCTCTCTGCTGATGACTTGCTACATCTAGAAACACGTGTACAGAGATACACAGCACTTGCTGCACCTACTTAGGTGAAAGACTTTTGATTACTTTTTCAACACAAAACGAAGTGACTGCATTTACCATGATGCATTGGGGCTAACTTTTTGCTGGAGTGTGAGGCAGTGTGCTCCCTTTTTTCTTTTTGTCCAAAGATCGACAGTGCTGTTCTGATTGGCTAAAACTTTGGAAGTGTTTATGGACCTTTCAATCCCTTTAGTTAAGACCATAACTTCTTCCAAAGTTGGGTTGCAACATGGCAGAAGTCTGTCTTGAATCTTTTTGTGAAAGCAATGAAACACAAATTGATCCTGAATGTAAGCATCAGTATTAGAACCAAATTCACATTTAGCTGCTAAGACTCTCAAGTTAGCGATATACTCCTCAATTGACTCATCACTCATTTGTTTACGCATAGCAAAATTAAATCTTTCAAGTAATATATCAGAGTCCCCAGAGTGATGCTTTGCCATACGCTTCTTCACTTCAATATAGCAGTTCCATAGTACGTCGCCTCCGCCAGGAGATGAAATAGCTGGTAAGTTATCAAAGATCCTTTGAGCTGCAATACCTAGATGGTTAAATGATAAAGCTTTCTTCCTAGTAGGGGAGTATTCCATAGCGTCAATGGCTGCCAGATAGTTTTCAAAAATGCGGATCCATTCAGCCCATTTGACGTCAGGTTTACCTGCTTTCTGTGGAAGAACTGGTGGTTGTACAATATTTTGACTGGATGCCATGATTAATTTGGTAACAGTACACGAATGTGTATTTTTGAGTAAAACAGGAAGTCACAAAACAATACAGGTAAGTTTTAATGTTTTAATAAGCGCATTGGAATGAAACGACGCAAGACGATGAAGAAAAGTAAGTAGTAACCAGGGCAACGTCTGAAGAGCTACGTAGAGAGAGCACAAAGAACGAGGAATCCGTCTCCAGGTTGACGCTAGAAGCCCAAGCGTAACCAAGTCAGAAAAGCAACATGTAAGTAGCACGAGGGATCCGTTACCAAGGCAACACTAGAAGCCAAACTGCTGCGTAGCGTGTGAGAAGCGCAAGGAATCCGTCACCTAGGCAACTATAGGCCTAACAGTAGCGTAGCGCGTAAGGCCTGTCCAATTAGGGAAAACAGGAAATGTGCCCCTCCTACTCACGCCTTCCAGCACAGTAGTAATCACATTACAAAGCACTTCTTCCGGAAAACGAAACAGCGCCGGAGCACAGCACACCAAAAGGCAGCAGCTCACCGATGGGTCCCTTATTAGAGAGAAAGCTCCTTGACCCCACTCCTGGTACCAAATATGTGGCAGAGCACTCTCAATTAAACAAGGAGTCGAGATTCTGGATACGTGCCGGCGAGTTTATTCACACAACAAGGGACCCACTCACGTAGCTGCTTCTCCGTCTTGAGGTAACGGCCAACTCCGATCAGAGCCGCCCGCACTCCAGAACACGGAGCAACAACCAATGGAATAAAGATTCCATTGGAGTAGCGTGCGTGGAACACATATAAGTAACGAAAGAAAACAAGTAAAAATATCAACAGTACAATACAATATGAAAAGTAAAATACATACTACACATGATCAGAGTAGGGGGCACAGGGAGATGCAAGAAAAGAGGGGCATCAGAGCTGACACACCACTTTCCTGTAAATATGACCCTTTTGCTTTTTGTTTTCAGTACATTCTGGAGTCATTTGTAGGTCGAGCATGGCAGCCAGCAAGCGCTGCTTTTCAGACGTGTTATCTATTTTGGCTTTTAACCACACCCACCTCACGCTTATCACTGTCGCTCGTTCATGGGCTTACCCTTCAAAAATCCTTTGTTATCATTGGTAAATGCTTTACTTTTTTCTCTCCTTGGGGCAGTTTGGTTCCCGCCTTGGTCATCGACCCTGTTACATGGCTAATTGCACTTTTACTTATACGTTTAACTACAAGCGAACTTCATTTTCCTTTTGTGTGTCTCCTTCATGCTCATGCCGTGGCGCTTTAAATCAGCTCGCTTATGGGAAACCGTTTCACTTTTCATTTTCAGTTTATGTGGCAAGGAAAGTCCGGTTAGGAGTTTACAGTGCTAATAGCTCTAACTCGAGCAAATGCAAGGACCATTGCATTGCAAATGCTTGTTTTTTCTTATTTGCTCTAGAGAGAATGTTTTCACATGGTGGTTCCTTATTTACTATGTCTTATTCTGAGTTTTCTATTGCAGTGCACTGTGGTTTCAAAACTTCAAAAGAACAGGGGTTAAGGGTATCAAAGTTAGCAGGACATGTCTTCTTGTCATAGTGTACACTTAAGGTTCTCTCCTGGTGACTGACACTGGGGGTGGTAAGGCTTTTTGTTGGGTTTAACTGGTTCTTGTTTTCCACATACCCATGATTAACTTCACTTAAAATGGTATCTGATTTATCTGTGCTGACCTCACAAAAAACGTTAATTGGTTTTAGAATCATTTGAAAGTCAATACATAATTTGTAGCTATCTCACCCATATATTCCATGTTTTTGTCCATACTTTTCACAGAATCATATAGGAAGCTACTTTCTGTGAGATGTCTACTTAAGTACTGGTTACAGCAATATGATGATAGAGGGCCTCTCCTCTGACATTTATCAATGTCTTCAGAGACTACAGCACTCATGATTACCATGTGACCTCGAGTTACATTAAGCAGGGAGATTCATACATCCTCACTGAACACATCAACACTCTCCAGCCGCATATCAAGCACCTTTACCTTTGGTTGAAAGTCTGAAATTCAGTAGCTCCAACCAAGTTCCCATATGGAGCATCATGAATAACTGTTTGTAGTCCTTAGTTTGTGTAATGGATTAAAAACACGGTGGATTGGGTAAAGCAGCTTTGTGTTCTTCAGGAGTGTTTGTATGTAGTCCACACATTTTTATGTTCTCATCATTATGCGCTACTTCCAATGTCATAATACTCATGACATTTAAAGGATCCGCAACAATTAGTTTCAGAATTTTCCATTAAACAGGTTCTTAAGTACACTTTACCACTTTTACCCAACGGGAGTCGCAATGTTTTGGATGAATGGTGTATGTGGTAGGTAGGGGGGCTTTTTGCAGAGAGGTAAGCATAATTTTGAAGAATGTCAATGAGAATATTAATCTGAATTTAAAATTAAAAACATCCCTTTCCTTGAAGTGACGGGACTGCGCAGAAATCTACAGATGATTGAATCAATAAAAGAATTATGAGTATCATGGATTATATAAAATTTTTAGAGATTTATGATTAGAGATTTTTTAGTACAAGCCACTCTGGACAGAAATTGGATAGCTATTCATTTACGAAAGAAACAAACACTAGAGCCACAAAGGGCTGTGTGTTATTTATATGCTGTGTGGATTTATGTAAAACTGATAGGATTTGCTGAGAGAAGTTTTACTTATTTTTATTTCTTAGAGACAGATAATGGGTTTAGCTTATTAAAAAAACCACATGAACCTCCATGGGCCACTACAGCAAACTACTAAGTGAATTTTGCAACTGTTACCCCAAAGAACCCCCCTCGCTTCTCAACAAGGCTGGGATGATTTGAGACACACACTATACTCATTCTTAAATACATGCCCCACATGCACAAGGTCGTCTATTGACAGAGGTCACACACTAACCCCACTTTTAGGTAAGGCAGGAGCCCAAAAGAAATCACCCGCCTTTGGGCAAGTTGAGGGTGAGTAAGGTTGCAAATGTTCCACCATTAAGATGTTAACACCCAGTCCTTCAGCTTATGCTCTTTTTATTTTTATATCCCCCAATGTTAGTAAGCCTATAGACCAAACATCACTTGCCAACCCATCATATTCCTAAAACGCACCCAATATCATACGGCCACTCACAAGCTGCCATCATACATGGTTACACATATCATCAATAGTATGTCCACACAGCCACCAACACTGCCATGCACCCACAAGACAACTGTCAAACAGCCTCCTCTAGAAATGCCAATTCAGCTTCAGACCTCAGTTCAGGACAAAGCTAACAACTATCACAGTGGCTGATGACACCATCCAGATCTGGACAGTGGTGTTGCCTGTATACCCACTACAGCATTTGCATTCGGTACTGTCAACCACCAATCTCTGTTTAATACCCTGGAACTCCAATTAAGTTTGAATGGTACTGAACAACACTTCAATTTGAAAACTGATTAACAACATGCTGCTGATCTGAATGGGCTCTCCTTAATCCAAGCCATCCCAGTAATGTCTGTCATATCCTAAGACTTCTCTATTGAGAAGCTACACAGCATCTTGGAGCTGTCATGGGTGATACAGATTTCAACTCCCATCATTACATAGATGATGTCTGGTGCTTCCTAAAAATCCCTTCTAGCCACATCTCCTAGCTGAACGAATGCATTTCTACCATGCTTGTTATAACGTTCAGGGCATTTTTCAAGCTGAACTTTCCAATATAGTGTGTGGTCTCACACTAATAGGATCATGCAATTTCAGTCCAGAAATGGCCTCCACTTGTTCCCTCCCTAACAGGTCAACCTTTCCCCAACTTTCCATGCCGCTTTTGTAGCCCTATACATGCTTTACTCTTATTTATTTTTTCAGAGTCACTAACTGCCTTCCATACCCCATTGAAAACAATCCGATCCTTTCCTACTCAAGTTTCCTCTCTTACCTTGTTACCCCTTCTTCATGCAGTTGTCTCTTTTTTATTATTTTTTTATTAAGTACCGGGCGGTAGTAGAAATTAAACTAGTCTATATGACCCTATTTGTAAATGCCCTTTACCTTTTCCAGAAAACCTTAATTTTCACGGAAAATGGTATTTTGTTATATTGACTTTTCTCTAAAATTAAGTTTCCATTGCCTATTTTCTTAGGGAAGAATTTCTTTGTTTTAGAAATATGTCAGTATTGCAGACTATACCCATTTGTATATATTTCTATCCCCCTATTATCTGTGTATAGTTGTCTACCTCCTTGATCCACTCCTCAAATGTCATGATACATTTTTTTACTTGCACTCTTTTGGTCATCACATCTTTAGTGCTTCTACTTTACCAGAACATCCTTGATCTGCACTCTCAATGGCTAGGAAAACCACTGATGAAGTTTCAGTATTGATGTGTATAGAAAAAATGAGCCCCAAATGCATTTCCTGGTTATATCTCTCCTTGTTCTGCATTAAGAAAAGTGCCAATGATATTCAATGGTCGAGGTAGACCATGACCTAGACTCAATATGAAGCTGACTACAATAGAGTATTGGTCGGATACACTAACTAGGTTTGCCCTGGTCAAAGATGTTACCTTCTGACTTCTGTTTTTTAAGTGGCAAATCACTACAGAAGTACCTTTCTAAAGCCTGCCTTGACCTCAGGGGAGGCACTTAGGGACTCACTGGGTGTCCGGCAGAGGCAAACAGCAGGGTCCATTTGCCACTGGTCAGCTGGGCAGTTGTAGGAAAGTCCTTGTGTAGCATTTTGTCTTCATGTAGCTTGGACAGGATGCTAGCCTTTTGGGCCTTAGAGGTCACATCGTGGTCACTGGTACAAGAGGGAGCAGATCCACTCCTTCTGGACTTTTTTCAGCTCACCAACAGCAGGTCCAGTCCTTTTCTGTTTTTTCCCGGTCCAGGAATGTTGTGAAGTGGATGCCTGGAGATGCCAAATTTATATCTGGCACAAGCTGGTGGGTGGCAATGGCTCCTGGGCCACCCTAACCAAGGGGGTAAACATTTCAAGGGCCAACCCTACCATTTTAGACATTTTCAAGATGGCAAAAGCCTTCAGCCACACTAAACTTGGGCTCTGAGGACTGAGGATGTGTGTGGGGAGTGTAATATGATAATCCTAACGTCCTCCAAATTTTACCACTAAAATCCAGCTTAGGCAGCCACTGTACCCACATAAACCCAGATACAAAAGTGTGGAGAACAAAACTGGGTTAATCAGCAACCAGACAGCAACCAGACAGAGGATACACAAGAATTGTCATGCCAGTATTTTACCATTCATTTAAGTGTGTCCCAAGCTTTAGACGTAAAACCCATAAACAGATGTCTATTTTGACAAAGCAGGGTTCTTCAGAAACTAGACAACGGATACACAAGAACTGGCTTGCTATTCATTTATCTGCCTTTCAACTGAACCCCAAAGTGTCAACTGAATTCCCAGCAGACCATTCCAGCAGGTATTCAACACTATAATGTCAAATAAAATGCTATAAAATGCTCAAAGCCCCCAAATTGCATATTCTGTGAGGTTTAGAGGAGTCATCCCTGCCCATTCAGGTCAGCCAATTGTTTGGAGGTATTTCACACCTATTCAAATGCTAATTACTGGCCGGCAGAAACTGGAGAGCAAATGCATTCTGGGACTAAAAGCAGGGAAAAGGTAACTTTCTTTTCCATAAATATATGCTATAAATCTAACTTCACAACTGAATTGCATTTTTAACAACTTGACTGTTTAATTATTTTTAGAGCTAATCTCATTCTCAAAATACAGTACTAAGATTTTAATCTGTATTCTGTTTCTACACAGTACAGCTAGGCTTGCCACACTGCAAACTAGCTTTCAGTTGCTAATTACTGTAAGGACATGCTAACATTGCATGACTACATGGCCTACATTGAAATAACATGGACCCTACCTTGTGAACTACAAGGCCTAAATAGGGGTGACTTATTGATTTTTAAAAGGAAGATTATGACCTGTCAAAAGGGTTATTTTGATAGGCTGAATTTTAGTTTTTATACTGCTTTTGTCAGTCTATGCTGGGTAGGTCTGAAACCATGTTTGCATTGGCACTGTAGTAGGTGGCTCAATAGGTGCTGTAGTCCACTAGTGACAGTTAACTTTCATGCCATTGGTACACTTTGTAACATATACTAGGGTCTTATAGGCAAGGCAAGTTAAATATGTTGATTAGGAGCTTGCCAATTTAATAATGCTGAAAGATGGAGCTCAAACACTTCACTTCTGCTGAGAAGATACAGAGCAGTAATGTTATAGTAGAGAAGAACAAAAGACAAAAGAACCAATATGGCAATTTAAAAAGAAAATCCTGTATATTACATGAATAGTGAGGACCAATAAACATAATGATCAATTCACATGCCTTCAGCAATACATCATGATTCCAGAATCAATTCCAATCTTGTGACTGTCAGTTCCTCTCTACTATAACATTATTGCTCTCTATGATTGAGTTTTCTGAATTTTTATTTACTTTTTAGCAATTACCAGTAATACAATTATCTGTTATTTTAATATTTGTTAGGATGAATTTATGTTATGTCTACATTGCAAGCCCCTTTTTAATGTTTCATCTCTGAATAGTAGGGCTTGTACTATAAGTGTATTTTCTAATGTATGGGTAGCCCTTCAACTTATCTTCGATGGTTCATCATCTTTGCAGCTTTGATTAGGGAGTGTATCCTTTTTTATGTTTTTTTATGCTCACTCTCTCTTGCCTCCCACTTAGGTTTCTTGAGGTGTTTTCAATCCCAATCTCCATACTCGCCCACCTTTTCCTGTTTTTAGGCTCTTGTAATTCAATGCACCGCTAGGTCCTCCATTGGACCTTATCTAATGTTCATGCATCATCTGTGCACCGCATAGGGCACCTACCCATATCTCCGACCATCTTCTCCTGATTGGAGGTTCTTGGAGCGTGATGTGCTCCAAGCCTCATTTTCAGGCCCCGTCAGTGTCTAAGAGATGAATGCTACTGCGTCATCCCTTTGACTCTGTCTCCGTTCTGGCAGCTTTGAGGCTTGATTTGTGCGGCCCACTGGGTATCGCTGAGTTTGCCTACAACTGTTGCATGATTCCCAAACTGGTTAGCTGCCAAGGGACTTCTACCACTTGTACTATCACTGATTTTTGCCCCTTTCTAAGCATTTTGGCACCCATTGCGGTGCCTCTCTTTAATCATTATCGAATAAGGAAGCATTGGAGAGTATTTCTTGTTAATAGGGAGCTTATGTAGGGGTATGTTTTCCCACTATTACCATGTTTTAATTACGTATCCTTGATTATTATTACTATACTCCTCTTATTTCCCCTTACTCATTTTTTTGCTGAACACCCCATGTAAGTACAACTTTGATTGGTACTTTTTCCTTGGGTGTGCACACTGGTTTCCTCATACACATTTTGCATTATCAAGGCACCAACATGTACCGTGCTGTATATAATAATTTCTATGTGTGCTTTCACAATGTTACATTGTGGTTTCGTCACTTTCCTCTTTTCTAATTCTTAGGTGTCCTGGCATTGAAATGGTCCTAATGACATCTCATATTGCCAAAGGTTTGGAAACGTCTTCAACATACATCAAGTGAACTATGCTATTGGTCTCTTGAACCCTTACACGGGCCAATTTAATTTGTCTATAATTTGCTTTCTGTGGTCGTTTTTGGTTTATGGAAACATATGTGCTTATTTTAAATACTGTATGCATAATTATTTTGAGTTGTTTTTTTTAGTTCCTTTGTTCACATGGAACACTGAGTATGATATTTCTTCAATTTGATAAATACAATGATTTCAGCTTACAATGCTTCCCTAATGGTATTTTATTGACTTCCTTGGACAGCAATTCCATTTTGAGAGTCATTTTGCCTTTGGGCGTATATTGATATGTATTCGTTGTTAATTTTTACCCTAGTCTAAACTTAGCATCTATTAAAATTAATAAGCTATCCCAGTGTTAGTCGATAGGAGAGACAGGCTTTACAACAGTGAAAACCTGCTTTAGGGGTTTTTCACTGCTAGGACATGTGAAACTTAAGTACATGGGTCCTATGTTTTAAATACAATGCTCCCTGCCCTGGGCGTCTTTACGGCCTACCCTAGGGATGAAATATGTTTTAAATAAATCGAAAGGTTTAGGCTTGGCAAAAGATTCATTTTGCTAGGTCGAAATGGAAGTGTAAAACTGAACTGTAGTTTTGCAGTGACAGGCTTGAGACATTTTTTAAGTGCTACTTTAGTGGGTGGCACAATGAGCGCTGCAGGCCCACTAGTGGCATTCAATGTAAAGGTCTTGGTTACATGTAGTAACAGTTACTAGGGATAAAAAAAAACGTAAATTTAATGCGCCAACCAGGTGTAGGTCATCTTACCATGTTTGAAGTAGAGAATCCAAGCACGTAACCACTGGTTAGCAGGAAAAAAACGCACAGAGTGCTAATGCAAATAAAAATGGGTTCAGCAAAAGAAAGCAAAAAATCTAGTGGTGACCCTTCAGAAATGGCCATATCCAACATATTCTCTACAAATCAGGTCTAGTCCTTCACCATCCTTTTGGTAGGTATAACCTCCCTATTACTTGTAAGGCATTGCCACTTTAACCTGAAAATGGTTGCCCACTACTTGAGGACCACCATTTTGCTCCATTTTGGTAATTAATGATAAGTAAAGCCGGAAAGGGCCTGTCAATATCATGAATCACCACATATGCTTTTTTGTTCCTTATGGTTTTGACATCTCTTCTTGACACCCCAACATGACTGGCGTCGGCGCCACCTACCACCTACCAACTATTCCTTTTTCTGTTTTTGGCAGGTACAGAGGCCGCGGCAGGAAGCTAGTGTTACCTTGCTTTCAGAACAGGATGTGTCGCAGACCCAGGCAATGTCATGTATTGTTCTGGGGGCCAGTCAGAGAGAAAGGAAACTAGCAGATGGCCATCGCCGTTCATTTATTCCTCCCACTCGGCCATAATTCTATCAGCTGCTTCAGCAGCAATGTCAAAATATATCTGTCAACGAGCAATTTGTTATTTTTGTAGACGTGAGCCTAACTCATCTGCTTGGAGTGGATCTGATTCATATCCCATTATACGGTATCAGAATTTTTTTCATACGGTTGAAACAGCTCCCTCGATGGGAAGAAAAACAAACGCCGCTTCGTTCTTAAAATTGAATTTCATTTTAAAATCAAATCTGTCTTGCTTCGCAACTAGGGTTGGTGAACAGGGCTTTAGAGTTTTAAAACAGGGTGCAGAAGTCAAAAATCATTCTTTTTCGACGCCAGAGAAGGCTCTGATGAATGCGCTTCTAAGGAGAAATGGTACTCTGTTCGCTCCGATCTCCTGCTCTTCACCACCATTTGCAGCGCTCACAGAGTAAAAAAGCATTCACAACATTTTGTGGTGCATTTACTCATTGTCACCTGTATTCCACCCAAAAACAGAGACCATAGAATGCAATTCCAAGCTTAGGAGTAGATCACGCGCTTTAACTGCTGGGTGTGGGTGCCCAGGAAAGGGGTGTAGAAGAAAACTGGCACACCAGGCAAAAACTATCGGCAACTTCATTTCATAAAGTCAGAGAGAAATCCATGAATTCGCCTCATGCATAAATTTAAAGTTATACATTTAATCAAAATATTGCAAGAGAAAATGGAGTCTTGCCAGAACAAAGGCTAGATATGCGCGCTGCTGGCAAAAAAATATTAACCAGTGACTGTGGCCAGTAATCATAGTTAGGATGTTTTTCCATATGAAATGCTTTTTTTGTTGTAGCTAATAATTTTGTTTCTTTAATGAATGTCCATGAATCTTTAAAAAAAAAAAAAGATACTATCTTGTGGCTAGTTTGCCATGGAAAGCTTAAGTATGATCAGTCAAACAGGGGGTTAGAGAAAAAATGGGGGTCCCAAAAAGAGTTTTCCCCATTCTTTTTTTGACACACCTACAGCCTAAACTGTAGGAAAGGTTTACACCAAATTTTGGCGGAAACCTAGACTTTGGTCCATAAAGTGTGCTTTTTGCGTTTTGGTTAAATCAATCCAGTAGTTCTATAGCAATTAGTGCTCAAAAACTTTGTATATTTTGGAATGCTGAGCCTCCGCAGATCCCGACAGGTCTCCTACTGAAATCTGATTGGCTGCCACCACCTCAACCAGGAAGTGGTGGCAGCCATTTTAGGACTTGGGACTGAGTCCCAAATCTTTAAAAAAAGTAAAAAAGAATGAAAGATATGAGGGGGCAGGGTAGGGATATCCTGACCCACAGACAGGGTTGCCAAAACCTTGTTTTTAAAATTTTTGCAGCATATTTAAGGAAAAATCAATGGGTCAGGGGGACAAGGTGCTTATTCTTTTTGATGGGAGCGCCTTGCCTTTTTTAGGTGATAGGGGAAGCAGACCCCTGCCAGGCTGTTTTTGCCGAGGGCACCTATCCAGTGGGACCTTAATTATTTTTGAGAGATTGGTCACTAGCTATGTCCCAGAGATCCCACCACCGGCACATAGCTGTTTTCCTGCCCTCACCGGGCACAGTCAGAAACACTTCTGTTTGCTCCCTCTTGGTGATTGCATTTTTTAGGCCCTCATCATAACAATGGTGGTAAATCCTGTTTACCGCCATGCAGAAGACCGCCAACACACCGCTGATGCGGCGGAATTCCGCTACAGCTATTAAGACCCACAGGCCGGAATCCGCCAAAATCCAGACACCCACACAAGTCCGCCAGACCAAAGGTCAGTGATAAACTGGCAATAACAAAACCTCCACCGTCATGCCAACAGGAATACGCCCACACTATCACGACCCACGAATCCACGCAGCGGTCTTTCAACCGCGGTTTTCCATTGGCGGTACACACCGCCACGCTCAAAATACACACACATATACAAAACACAACCAAATTGGACAATGTGAAATACACACACCTGATACACATACACATACACACACCACTCCCACATACTCAATACGATATAAAACACACACTCATATCACCCACAAACCCCTATGACAAAAATTGAGAAAGAAGCACACAGAGAGACACCACCATCAACAATACTAGCATCCACAGGCACACAACACCATCACTCACACAACAGCCACGCACCTCAGACAGCACACACAAACACATTCCCTCACACATCAGAACACACACCTCCCCACACATCACCCACACCACACCATGGCACCGCAAAGACATCCCAGGTTCTCTGAGGAGGAGCTCAGGGTCATGGTGGAGGAATTAGTCTGGGTAGAGCCACAGCTATTCGGATCACAGGTGCAGCACACCTCCATAGCTAGGAAGATGGAGCTATGGCGCAGAATCGTAGACAGGGTCAATGCAGTGGGACAGCATCCAAGAACTAGCAATGACATCAGGAAGAGGTGGAACGACCTGCGGGGGAAGGTGCGTTCCGTGGTCTCAAGACACCAGATTGCAGTTCAGAGGACTGGCGGCGGACCCCCACCTCCTCCCCACAACTAACAACATGGGAGGAGCAGGTTTTGGCTATACTGCATCCTGAGGGCCTCGCAGGAGTAGCAGGAGGAATGGACTCTAATAAGTCAAATCTTAACTATTACATCCCCCACCCTACCTGCATGCTATCACATACCCCATCCTCAACCCATCACTCCAACACCTCACATATGCCCCCCTATCACAACCCACACATCCCAATACTAAGCCCTGCATGTAACAACAAAGCATGGACACCCATCACCAATGCATGTCCACTACACATACCCACACAGATTCCCAAACCAACTATCACACAAGGTCCTACACAAGAATGCAAGCACTGGAGTACAGGGTCACCCACCCATTGCACACGATGGCACACACAGATGCAATAATCATGCCTTTACTCCCCTGCAGGACCCCTACCCAACGTCACCAGACAGGAGGTTCCAGACATGTCCACCCCCCCCACAGAAGAGGCCCACAGTCATGACAGCAGCTCTGTCCAACTGGATCAAGATGACCAGCCCGGCCCATATGGGACCTCGAGACAGTCGGTTCCCCTCACACTGGCACATGCCACCACAGAACCTCCCCCCTCAGGAAACACCAGCACAGCGCCCACCCAGCAGGCCCACCCCTCTGTCCCCAGGACACGTCAAGCAGCAGTGTGTCCACCACTACAGGGAACCCAGGGAAACCCACCACCCCAATAAAATCAGGGACCTGGGGCAGTGGCAGTGGGCACACAGTTCAGGGAACAGAGGAACAGGAAAACAGGGGAACTGGGAGGACTGCTGTGCGACAGGGGGAGGACAGGCCCAGGGAACCAACTCTCCACGAGGCCCTCTTCAACATCATGGGAGCGTGCCATCATTCCCAGGAGACGATGGCAACGGTACTGGCCAAATTTCAGGAGACCCAGCGGCTGCAGGAGGAACAGTATTTGGGGATCAGGGAGGAACTCAAGTCCATCAACACCAACCTGGTCACCATTGTAGTGGTGCTGAAGGACCTTGTGAACACCAGGAGGGACACTGTGGCACAACAAGGGGCCCCTGACACTAGCCTGGATGATGAACAGCCCACCACATCCGCCGGCGCTAGTGGACAGAAGGCACTGCCACAGGACCACGACACCAGCACACCTCACCCCCAGCAGATGTAGAACCACCCCGCAAATGGTCCCTGAGATCCAGGATAAAGACAGAGAACAATACCAAGACCCCCACCAGGAAATGAGACAACCGTGAATGTCATCCTTCTGTCCCACTTCGTCACCCTGTCCATCCATCAACTGCCTTAGCTCCACTTCTTATGCCCCTTTGGACAATGCACCTGTGAAACAAATAGACTGGACTATGCCATGGACAATCCTCCACCATCACCCCTGCCCATTTTACAACTCCCTCCACTAATTTGCACTGAAATAAACACCCTTGAATCACAAAACAATCTGGAGTCAGTCTGTGCTTTCACAAATGTGTATTTGCAATAACTAAGGAAAATAGCAATGTCGATTGTATTGTCAACATACCTATATCACACAGCTCTAGTCCATGAGATAATATAGCAGAAGTCACACAGTGGGACCCACATCTGTGAAATGGCAAGGCAAAGTGACAAGTCAGGGTCCATACACTGGGTGAAAGTGACAGACAGATGATAGGTCTAACAATTGTATGAGATGTGTGAGCCAGTGACATCTTCTTACCTGTGTCTCACTGGAAGTATTGCTGGATAACGTTGTTTCTGTTGTCAATATCCTGTTCTTCTGCCTCCTCTTCTTCACTGTCCACAGGCTCCACAGCTGCCACAAGACCTCCTTCTGGACCATCCTCCTGCAGAAAAGGCACCTGTCATCGCAAAGCCAGGTTTTGCAGCATACAGCAGCCCACGATGATCTGGCACACCTTCTTTGGTGAGTAGTAGAGAGAACCACCTGTCATATGGAGACACCGAACCTGGCCTTCAGGGGGACGGAGGTCCTTTCGATCACTCTCCTAGTTCGCCCATGTGCCTCATTGTAGCGTTCCTCTGCCCTTGTCCTGGGATTTCCCACTGGGGCCAGTAGCCATGACAGGTTGGGGTACCCAGAGTCACCTGCAAATTTCGAGGGACAACTGTTAGACACACATTAACTCTTAGAGACAAACCCAGACAACTATTCACACAGTATAGGGTCCTTGTCCTCATCTATTAGCCACACACAGTGCCTCTGGAGATACCCCATCATATAAGGGATGCTGTTATTCCTCAGAAGGTAAGCGTCATGCACTGAGCCTGGAAACTTGGCATTCACATGGGAGATATACTGGTCAGCCAACACACCATCTGCACATTCACTGAATGGTAGCTCTGCCGGTTTCTGTACACCTGTACATTCCTGCGGGGGTGGGTACCAATGCCACATGTGTCCCATCAATGGCACCTATGATGTTGGGGATATGTCCCAGGGCATAGAAGTCACCTTTCACTGTGGGCAAAGCCTCCACCTGAGGGAAACTGATGTAGCTGCGCATGTGTTTCAGCAGGGCAGACAACACTCTGGATTACACGTTTGAGAACATAGGCTGGGACATCCCTGATGCAATGGCCACTGTAGTTTGAAAAGACCCACTTGCCAGGAAATGGAGTACTGACAGGACCTGCACTAGAGGGGGTATCCCAGTGGGATGGCGGATAGCTGACATCAGGTCTGGCTTCAACTGGGCACACAGTTCATGGATTGTTGCACGATCAAGTCTGTAGGTGACTATTACGTGTCCCTCTTCCATTGTCGACAGGTCCACCAGCGTTCTGTACACCGGAGGATTCCACCATCTCTTCACCTGACCCACGGACGTGCCCTATGGACGAGAGCAGCGAGCAGAGAGTCAGCCAACACTGAGGTATTAAAAAATCTATTATTGCACACATTATCCGCAATGTGCCTGTCACTGTATGTATGCAAGGCCTAGATAGGTGGGACGTATTTAAAAACAATGTCATGTGGCCCCCTGAAATGGCGGCTGCCTGACCTATAAGGTGGGACAAGGGGATACGAGGTAACTGCGCTGGCGTTTTACACTGTTGCGGTAGGTGGTCGAAGACTGAGGTGCAATCCTGCATTGGTTAACATTGGACCCTATGGGTCCCAGGAGCCAATGACGATGTACGCACTGCCACGGACGTGACTGCCATTTTCTGTCTGTTCACTCACTTGATACCTGACCTTCGACAGGAGAGGGTCTACAATGCAAGTGCTGCTGTGACCTCAGTCTGGAGGCGACAATGGCTCATGTGTCTGGGGAAAGGGCCCCTGCCTTCACTTTGGAGGAGTTGGAGAAACTAGTGGATGGGGTCCTCCCCCAGTACATGCTACTCTATGGTACTCCAGACAAACAGGTGAGTACACTGTGAGCATGCTGTATGGGCAATGCCTGTTTGGAGTGGTGTGGATGGAAGATACTGGGGGGGACTGAGCATTGCATGAGCGGACAGTGAGTGTATGTGCGTCAGGGCAAGGGTGGGAACGTGGGTTAATGACTGTGACGGTCCGGACGGTTAATGTTTTTCCTTTTCCCCTGTACTATTCCTCTAGGTCAGCGCCCACCAGAAGAAGGATATTTGGTGTGCCATCGCTAAGGACGTCCGGACCCTGGGGGTCCACCATGGACGGAGCACCCACTGCCCTAAAAGATGGGAGGACATTCGCCGCTGGAGCAAGAAGACGGCGGAGGCCCAGCTGGGGTTGGCCTCCCAACGTGGGAGGGGTGCCTGTCGCACCATGACCCCTGATGTTCCGGATCCTGGCGGTGGCCTATCCGGAGTTGGATGGGCGCTTGAGGGCATCACAGCAGCCACAAGGGGGTGAGTACAGTCACATCCATCTGACTCTGCGCGCATTACAAGGTGTCTCGCTGGGGGAAGTGGGCTGTGGATTTCCCTAGGCCAGGGCGGGTTTTGTAGGCAAGGTCCCTTCGTGAGGCAGGCTATGTGGCACCCCAGCCCCACCAGTGGTAAGAGCCAACTACACCTAGTCAGGCTCCTGTTACTTCCATGTGTGCAGCAATTGGGCATCAGCCTTGTATCCCATGTCCCTGTGACTAATTAGGGAACTCTAAGTGCATGGCATAGTGCAGAGGGCTGCTGTGTCTGTAGTGTCCGCCAACGGTAGTGGTATTGCATGCACTGAACATGTCTTTCTTCTGCCCCCCCATTTTTGTGGTCTCCCTGTTCTTGTGTGCATTAGCATCATCATGCGGAGGATCAGTGGCACCGGAGCAGAAGGGAGCTGCATCCCACATGGCCCTGGAGGGTGAGACACCGGAGTCTGAAGCCACCAGTGGGACGGAGGGCGAGAGGAGCTCCACGGCGGGGACAGGAGGTGACATCAGCAACAGCGACTCTTCCTCTGATGGGAGCTCCCTTGCAGTGGCGGGCCCATCTGTGCCCCCCACATCAACAGGTACAGCTGCCACCCCCCCTACCACTACCACCCTCCCAGCAGCCCCTCAGCATGTGTCCCGTGGCTGCTCACCCAGGAGGGTGGGCATCTCCTTCGCCCCAGGCACCTCAGGCCCTGCTCCAGTCAGCCCTGCTGCCCTCAGTGAGGAGGCCATTGACCTCCTGAGATCCCTCACTGTTGGGCAGTCTACCATTCTGAATGCCTTCCAGGGTGTAGAGAGGCAGTTGCAACAAACAAATGCATACCTGGAGGGCATTCATTCTGGCCAGGCAGCCCAACAGAGAGCATTTCAGGCTCTGGCCTCAGCACTGATGGCAGCCATTGTCCCTGTGTCCAGCCTCCCGCCTCCAACTTCCTCCACCCAGACGCACCTCAGCCTATCCCAAGCACACCATCAGACCAGCATGCACACACCTCAACACACAGGGGTGGCTCTGGCAAACATAAGCACCACCCATCCCACAGGCACTCACACAAGCATCATACCCATGCACACATACCAACATCCACTGTCTCCACTGTGTCCCCCTCCTTCACGTCTCCCTCCTCCCTCCCTGTCTCGTCTCCACTCACACCTGCATGCACTACATCTTCAGCCACTACCTCCATCACCAGGACGCCCATCACCACACACCGCTCATGTGCCCTCACCACCCCCACTACCATTCACACATCCCCTGTGTCCTCTACCAGTGTGTCTGTGAGCCCTCCTCCCAAACTACACAAACGCAGCCACACACCCACCCAACAGCCATCCACCTCACAACAGCCTCCAGCCCATGCACCTTCACCCAAAGCCAGCAAACGTACACCTCTTACAACCACTACTTCTTCCTCCACTCCCAAACCCCCTCCATCTACCGTCCCAGTGTGTCTAAAAAGCTTTTCCTGTCTAATATTGACCTCTTCCCTACACCTCCCCGTCCGTCCGTCCCCTAGGGCCCGCCTTTCCAGGTCCCAACCCAGCACCTCAGCCACCACATCACAGGGCACAGTGGTGCCAACAACTGCAGGCTTTTGGAGTGCGCCAAGCAACAGGGCTGCCAGTGTTCCACGGAGCGAGGGCAAGGACATTCTGCTACCTCCAAAAGTAAAAAAGTTGCCCACATCCCAGAGGGAGAAGACGAAAACACCTGCCACCAAGGGCTCAGGCAAAACAAAAGTGGATAGTGGCAAGACAGCTGTGCTACCATCCAAGGTAGGGAAGGGCCAGAAAATCAAGGGCAGGTCCACACCGACGCCAACCTGCACGGTGGACAAGACCGCCACCAGCACCCCCACCAGCACCACACCTGCACCGCCACCAGCACCGCAGTCACTGAGGCCGCCACCAGCACCTCAGTCACTGAGCCCACCACCAGCACTGCAGTCACTGAGCCCGCCACCAGCACTGCAGTCACTAAGCCCGCCACCAGCACCGCAGTCACTGAGCCCACCACCAGCACCGCAGTCACTGAGCCTGCCACGAGCACTACCGCCACATAGACAGCCGCCAGCACCGCCGCCACAGAGCCCGCCGCTAGCACCGATGCCACAGAGCCCGCCACCAGCACCGATGCCACAGAGTCCACCGCAAGCACCGATGCCACTGACACCGCCACCAGCAACGCCAGCGGCCCCGCAACATCCTGAGCCAGTGGCACCACCGCAGACATGACTGCCATCCCCAGTGGTCAGTCGTATGAGGCTGGTGGTCAGTTCCAGGAGCCTGGGCAGCTTGCATGTTGCACCACCGACAGTGGAGTATCACATCCACTACCTCTGTCCTTGGCAGGATGAAGCACTCTGGGCACAAAGCCCCCTCCAGAACCAGTGGAGAAAGGCATCCATTACCTCAGTCCTTGGCAGGATGAAGCACTCTGGGCACAAAGCCCCCTCCAGAACCAGTGGAGTATCACATCCACTACCTCAGTCCTTGGCAGGATGAAGCACTCTGGGCACAAAGCCCCCTCCAGAACCAGTGGAGAAAGGCATCCACTACCTCAGTCCTTGGCAGGATGAAGCACTCTGGGCACAGAGCCCCCTCCAGAACCAGTGGAGTATCACATCCACTACCTCAGTCCTTGGCAGGATGAAGCACTTGAGAGACTGTGGCCTTGCACTCCCCAGGATAAAGCAGTGGGCAACCCACCCACTTGAGAGACTGTGGAATTCCACTCCCCAGGATAGAGCAGTGGGCAACCCACCCACTTGAGAGACTTGAGAGACTGTGGCTTTGCACTCCCCAGGATACAGCAGTGGGCATGGGGCCCCCTCGTACAGCTGGCATTGTGCACTCATTAGGCTGAGTTGTCTCCCCTTCCCTTCTCCCTGAGGTGCCTGTTTCATTTCGATCTGATGCCCTTGCAGTGTTCTCTTCGTTTGGAGTCTGGTATTGAGTGTGGGCCTCGCCCATGCATTTTGGGCCCAGTGGTCCACGGACTATGAATGGTGCACTATCCGGACTTCAAGTTTTGACTAATGGATTTTTATTTATTACAATCGTTCAACTCATTTCCTTTTGTCCGTGTGTTCTCCCAGGGGGGTGAGGGGGTGTAAATGTAATGTTGCAGCATGTATTTGTGTGTATGGTGTTGTGGGTGAGGGTGAGGGTGGGGGTGTTGCATGTTGCGTGTGTGTGTGTGTGTATCACTCTCTTTTCCCTCCCCTCTCCCCTGTGTTGTAGGTGCAATACTCACTGTGGTTGTCGCCGACATCTTTCATGCTCCTGGTAGAGGATCAGGAATACCAAAGCAGGGAGCATTTGGAGTTCTGGCTCCATGGCGTCCTGGTTCCTCGTGGAATGTGTAGAGGTGAATGTTTTCCCTTCCAAGTCCTGTTTCCGCCGTGTTTTTGTTTGTGTTGGTTTCGCCCCAGAAAAGGTGGTGGATTGGCATCTCATAATAGTGTGGGCGGTACATTGTCTTCCACCTGTCTGTTGCCGGTGACCGCCGCAGTGTTTGTTTGTTCCGCTGTGGCGGTCAGAGTGTTAAAGTGGCTGTCTATGTTGGCAGTTTCCGCCATGGTTGTGATTCCATTTTTTTTACCGCCGCCTGTTGGCGGTCTTACCACCTCTTTAACACCAACCGCCAGGGTTGTAATGAGGGCCTTAATCTCTCAACATGTGGACACAAACGCAAAGTGTGCTTCCAGTCAAAGATAGCTTTCAAAATGCTCCTGCCTGCTGGGAACAGCCTTTTAATCTGTTCCCTTGCCCACACTGATGTGGACAAGGAAACAGATAAAAAGTTTGCTCCATCCCGGAGGGGGCGGCATTTGTAGCTGCTCCCTGTGGGAACAGTGCTGACTCCCACTACATGCAGGGAGCCGGCTGAGGCTGCTGGGGCCCTGGGTTTCCCCCGCAGATCCTCAAGAATGTATGCTGGGTGCCCTGGGTGGACACCAGGGCACCCACCTTTATGAAATGCAGGCCCTGGGGTCCCTGGGGCCAATAACAGCTCAACGAGGGTGGGCTTTGTGGCCCTCTTCCTCCTTCAATTTAGTAGTGGCTCTGGGAATGGGATCCCCAAGGCCTAACAAGGCTAAGAAAGGGGGGGCATGAAGTCTCCCTTCTCTTTAATTTAAAAAAAGCAGCCCTGAAGGGTGGGGTCCCTAGAGCCTAACAAGGCTGAGGGAGGGGTGCTGCACAGCCCCCTGCCCTTTATTCGATGTGGTGGCCCTGGGAGATGGGGTCCCCAGGGCCTAGTAAGTCTCAGCAAAGGGGCCAATAGGCCATCTCCACTTTAATAATAAAAATGCCCCTTGGGGATGGGGTCACGGAGTCTAATCAGTCTCAGAAAAGGAGGAAGTCCCACCCCTTTATTTTAAGAAGGGGTGCTGGAGATGGGGTTTCCAAGGCCTAATGAGGCTCAGGGGGGGAGGCCATGTGGCCACCCTCAAGTTTAAAAAAAGGCCCTGGGCAATGGGGTCACAAGGGCCTCATAAGGCTCGGGTAAGGGTCCATGTGGCCTCCTTCCACTTTGAATTATGTAAGACCCTGGGAATGGAGTACTCAGGTCTAATGAGGCTCGGGTGCATGGCCCCTCTCCCCTTTAAGATATATATTGCCCTGAGGGATGGGGTCCCCAGGGCCATAAAAGTTTTGGGGATAAGGTAACACTGCCACCTTCCCCCATTTAAAAAAATACCCTGTCAGATGGGGTCCACAGGGTCAGGCCCTGTGGCCAATACCCTGCCATGCATGGATGAAGGCCCTGTGCAGTGTGGATTTGCCTGCATTTGGGGGGAGTGAAGGGGATGTTGGCTGCAGGCTAGGTCTTGTGGCCAACTCATCACTGTACACTGCCTTTAGCTGTGCAGACCAAAAGGTTGGCTGCATGCTGGGGGTTGGATTTATGTATGGGTTGGATTTTCAAATGGTGATTAAATATTTGTTTGTGTTAAAATTAGAAATTCACTGAAGAAACCAAAGGTTAAAGTAACTTTATAGTTAGGTGAAATGTTCAGTAACCATGTAATGTTATAAACTAAAATAAATACTAAAATTCACTAGTTAAAGTTGTAGTTATCAAAATACTGCTCCTGCCCGGAAGGAGCAGCATAAGTAGCTGCTCCCTGTGGGTGGGAGCAATCATGGCTCCCGCCGTATGGAGGGAGCCAGCGGTGGCCATGGGAGCCTTAGGGCTCAAACTGCAGCCCCCAAGAAACACCCACCTTTAAATAATTGGGGTCCCCAGGGCCTAATATTGCTTACATTTTAAATAAATGCTCCCCTTTTAAATAAATAAGACCCTAGAGCATGGGGCCCCCATGGTCTTATAAGTCTCAGGGCAACACAAAAGGATGATTGTAGGAGGCTGGCCTAGTTTGTAGTGGGTACCTTGGGTACTTACACCTTACACCAGGTCGTTATCCCTTATTAGTGAAGTAATAGTGTTATAGCAGCTTAGGCTGATAGACGTAGCTATAGAAGAGCAGCTTAGGCTGAACTATGAGACATGTAAAGCTCCTGCAATACCACTTATTAGTACTTATACACAAGTAAAGACAATACTCAGTTTTACCAAAAATAAAGGTATTTATTTGGGTTACACAGTACCAAAAAAATCTTAGAACAATACTCCTTCTTGAGGTAAGTATTATACACAATTTACACACTAGACACCACAATAGTAAATAGTCACAGAACAATGCAAACAGCAGGAAATCCTATAGAATGCCAACAAGCCTTGGCTATGACAAAAGTGCATTTTGGAGGGACTTGGGGGCCTCAGCTCTGTATGAGTAGGAAGAGGGGGCTCTCAGCACTTTAGAGAGCCCTCAGGATGCCAGCCAGCCAGAATCTCCAGGAGTCACAGGATCTGGGTTCAAAGGAGGTGCAAAATGAGGTTGATGCAGCAGAAAGGTCCCACACCGCCGGAGAACAACTCCGCGTTTAACAACTTAATCACAGGATGGAGTGCAGGGGACCTGGGCCAGGCTGTGCACAAATGAATTTTGCAAAGAGTGCACAGAGGACTCAGGAGGCGAAGAAGACGCAGTATACAGGGGTACTGTCGCTCTCGGGGTAGGCAAGGTCTTACCTCCTCCAAATTGCATCACCAGGACCCCAGGACAGTCTATGTCGATGATGTCCACCCTCTGTGTCCTTAGGAGCACACTCGTCGCTGTGAGAGGAGTCCCAGTGTACTGATCGTCATCTTGGAAGGTGCCTGCTTGGAGCAGGGGAGTTACTCCTTCACTCCACTGGAGATTTCTTCGGTCCTTCTGGTGCAGGATGATGACAGGGAGTTCTCAGAGCATGCACGCCGTGGAAACTGTTGCACTTGCTGACTTGGAGCTGAGGTTGCTAAAGAAAAGTGTCTCTTGTAGACACTTTGTTGCAGTTACAGCGTTTTTTGGAGCAGGCTGCGGTTAATCCGTGGTCAGAAGAGTCTGAAGTTGATGCAGAGGATTCCTGAAGGAAACTTGCAAGCAGGATCTGAAGAGAACCCACAGGAGAGACCCTAAATAGCCCTGAGGGGGGATTGGCTACCTTATTAGGTATGGACCTATGAGGAGGGGTCTATGATGTCACCTGCTGGCACTGACCACTCAGAGCCCTCCAGAGTGCCCGCACACCTTGCAAAGCAAGATGGCTGAAGTCTGGGACACACTGGAGGAGCTCTGGGCTCCACCCCGGGGGTGATGATGGACAGGGAGTGGTCATTCCCCTTTGATTTGTCCAGTTTCGCACCAGAGCACGAGAGAATGGGTCCCTGAACCGGTGTAGACTGGTTTATACCCTTCATAGCATTTCCAAAGGCTGGGGTAGGCTACCCCTCCCAGCTTGTAACACCTATTTCCAAAGGGAGAGGGTGTAACACTCTGCTCTCAGAGGAAATGCTTTGTTCTGCCTTCCTGGGACTGTGCTGCCCAGACCCCAGGAAGGCAGAACCCTGTCTGGGAGGTGGCAGCATCTGTAGCTGCAGTGCAAGCCTCAGAGAGCTGGTTTGGCAGTACTGGGGGTCCATGGTGGAGCCCCCGGGATGCATGGAATTGACTCCCCAATACCAGATGTGGAATGGGGGGACAATTCCACCATCTTAGACATGTTACATGGCCATATTCAGAGTTACCATTGTGAAGCTACATATAGGTATTGACCTAAATGTAGTGCACAAGTGTAATGGCTTATCCACACTCACAAATCTGGGGAAATGGCCCTGAACTATGTGGGGGCACATTTGCTAGTGCAAAGGCACCCTCACACTTAGTAACTCTGCACCTAATGTTCAGAAAGTGAAGGTTAGACATATAGGTGACTTATAAGTTACTTAAGTGCAGTGAAAATGGCTGTGAAATAGTTTGTGCACTATTTCATTCAGGCTGCTATGGCAGTCGTGTGTAAGGGTTAGTCTGAGTTCCCTATGGGTGAAGAATTGCTGCAGCCCATATGGATCTCCTGGAACCCCAATGCCCTGGGTACCTAGCTACCATATACTAGGGACTTATAAAGGGGGTCCAGTGTGCCAATTGAAATTGGTAAATGAAGTTGCTGGCCTACAGTGACAAATTTAAAAGCAGAGAACATAAGCACTGAGTTTCTGATCAGCAGGGCCTCAGTGACACAGTTAGGCACTACACAGGCATACACATTAGGCCATAAGCTATGAGCACTGGGGTCCTGACCAACATGCCAAGAAAGATGGTACTTTCCTACACAGATGGACAGAGTGCTGAAACTTTTCAAACACTCACCCCCAGTAACAGATCTGGGTTTAATCCATTGTTATTTTGCTCACCATGCCACCCCAGTTTGGACCTAGCCATATGCACATCAGCCTTGACCCTGTTACACATGGGAACAGTCCAACCTGAACTACCAGGCCAGGTCCTCCCTGGACCGGAAACTAACGTCCTGGGACCGGTTTTAGGATATCACCCTTCATCAGCCAGGCTGGCTTGAATCCAGTGGCATAGTGAGCAGGGGACCCAAACTGGGGTGGCATGGTGAGCAAAAGAACGATGGATTATACCCAGATTTGTGACTGAGGGTGAGTGTTTGAAAAGTTTCAGCTTTCCATCTATCATCCGTTTGTGTTGCTAATAAGATTCGGGGGCACATGGCACCTCTTCCCTTTAAAATATATTTTGCCCTGGGGATGAATCCCCAGGACCATATTTTCCTAAGGGAGTGGGGCCACATAGCCCCACCCCCTTAAAAAAACAAAGGCCCTAGGGGATGGTGTCACCAAGGCAAGGTTCTGTGGCCAAGCATCGCTGCACACAGCCAAAAGCTGTGTGCAGTGTGGAGATGGCTGCCTTTGGGGGGGGGATGCCACAGAGTCTGGCTGCATGCAGGGGCGTTTGTCCCTGCACCTAACTCCCTGCCATGCACTGCCAAAGGCTTGGATTTATATAGGATAATTAAACATTACTTTACGTTGAAAAAAAACTACAAATTCACTGAAAAAACTAAGAATAAAGTAACATTATGGTTAGGTGAAATATTCTGTAACAATTTAATACTTTAAGCTCTGAAAAACACTGAAATTCACCAGTTATAGTAATAGTTATCCAAAGTAACTATAACTCGTGCCCTTAGGTAACTATAACTCAAGCCCTCGCCATGCACTGCTAATTACCCCACATACTATATTACCCATTGCATCATCTATAACAACATTGATAGTAACACTGCAAAATTTGCAGTTACATTAATGATGTTAAAAAGATGGGGCCACAAGGTATATTACTTGGTTTACTATAACTAGTGAATTTGACTGTTTTTTTTAATAGTTGGAAACATTACTAAACATATATATGTTTATATATGTTTATATATGTATATATATGTATGTGTATATATATATATACATATATGTGTGTGTGTGTATATATATATATATATATATATATCTTACCAGGGAAGAGACACCCTGAACCCTTAGCTATGCGCTATGGTGACAGGGCAAAAAAACACTTAAAAAAACAAAAATCAGACAATTTGCAACAATGTTGTCAATTCACTGCAACAAAAAAAAAAAAACATGCTGCTGTGCTTGTTTTTATGAAGCCCCCAGGTGGGCCACGTCCTGGGGGCATATTGAAATAAAGGAGGAGAAGCACAGGGCCCACCTCCCAGGGCTTATTTTTTTGCATGAAGACTAAAATAAAGAATGCAGGGGGGGTGCATACTCTCCTCCAGACCCGGGGACCACTATCTCCCCGGGGTGCTAACCATAATGGATGTGGGGGTAGCTGCATAGCCACCCTGCAGCTGTTGGGACTGCCACCTCCCTGGTGCTTTTATCATAATGAATGCAGGGACCACGCGGCCCTCCCCAGACCCAGGGATCGCTACTCCCTGGGGCTTAAATCAAAATAAAGGAGGGGCCACTCCCCCCGCAGCCCTGGGAACCGCATGCTCCCCTGGGCTTTCATCATAATGAATACAGGTGTTGTGTTTCCCCCTCCCCCATAACCCTCTGGACCGGGGCTTGGCTTTAATCATAATGAATGAGGGGGTGCGCACAGCCACCCTGGAGCCCCTGGGACAAGCACCTCCCTGGGGCTTTGATCATAATGTACGCAGGGGGCGCACCCTCCCCACATCCCCAGAGACTGCTACCTCCACAGGGTTACAACAAAGAGAATGAAGGGGTTCCATTACGGACCCCAGGCCCAGGTGACCACCACCTTCCTGGGGCTACTTCACATTGGAGGGGGGCCTCATGGCCCCTCTCGAGAATCCAGTGATGGCCCTGGGGACCTGGCCCTGGGGACCACCACCTCCCAGGGCTGGCTCCTGCTATGTACTGGGGTGCCCACCCCCGGGACATAGCTGTTTGACAGCTCCCACCAAGCAAAAGCTAACACAATTCTGCTTTCTGCAAGCGGAAGCTGTCAAACGGATCCTGCTTGAAGAAAGCAGAGTTTTCATCTGTTTCTCTGCTTGCAAATATTTGTGTAGGGGAAAAGATTAAAACATTGCTCCTGCAAGCAAAGAGCTGCTAGTGGAAGAAATGCTGGCTGCTGAAGGCTGCGGTAGTCAGTTAGGACCGCAGGGTTCTTAGAGCTTCCCCCACAGTCCTGTCACTCTTTCTCTCTTTCTTTCATCCCATATTGAGATAGAAGATTGAGAGAGATTTTTATTGCAATGGCCACTCCATGCAATAACTTCAAACCGTCAAACTAGCAAGATGTTTGGCTCAAATGTTATAGTTACGTTATGATGGACAGTAGACCAAGGTCACTCCTGGCCTATTTATAAAGCTCTTGGACTGTCAGTAGGTTGAAGGTTCAAATCCTGGTATCCTAGTATCTCAGTCCAGTGTTTAGGTTTATTTCCTGGTCTTTTGACTGTTAAACATTCCTAGTGATGGTAAATTGAAGTCTTTTTCCCCCTCACAATCTGTGGACAGTGCTTAGTAAGGAGTCACCTCTGGCCTCGTGGTTAAGGTCTTAGACATGCACACTGCGGGTTAAGGGTTCTAGTCTAGGTGAGTCAGTGGTCATTTCCTGCTTTAGTTTCTTTCCCACTGTAAATATTTAAGTTAAATACTAAAAAGGTGTTCTCACTCTTTTTAATTGACAAAATCATTTTTCTTTTCAAGTTGCCCGCAAATATCTTATTTTAAGTACATCATTCATCCAAGCCTAAAACAATTCTATCTCTCTGTATCTCTCTCTCTCTGTCAAATCTTCCTTTAAATCACCCTCTCTCTCCCAATCTGTCACTTTCTATCTCTCTCCCTCTCAGGGTTGAGTGGTTATAGGGTTTGGCCGCAGGGCCAGGCCACAGGCCAGGACCTGCAGTCAACCCCCATTGTGCATGGCCAAAGGCTGTGAGTGGCAGTAACAGATTAACAAAATGTAATGAAAATGACTTTATGTTAAAAAAAACAAAGAAATTCACTGAAAAACACAAAGGTTACAGGGACGTTACAGTTAGGAAACAGAATTCAAAAACCCTTAGAAATTCACTGAAAAAACACAAAAGTTACAGGGACATTGTAGTTACGTCCTGAATTTACTCGCACAAAACCAGATAGATTCAGCAGTTACATGTAGAGGTATTTGAAATAACTATAACTCGTGCCCTAAAGTAAGTATAACTGGAAGCCTTGCCATGCACTGCTAATTAACCCCCAAATTACAGCACTCATGACATCTTTGATAACATCATTGATTATGTCACTAACATCTGCAGTGAAATTATTGGTCAGATAACTGTGCCTGGCGGGGCACTATAAGGTCCCTGTAACCTTTGGTTTTTCGAGTGAAAAAATATATATATATATATATATTGCAATACCAAATGGGAAGTATTGCATTACTTAAAAAAGTATAAAAAAATTAATTATACAAGAATGTTAGAAATATACTGTACTACACTAGAGTCTATTTTCAATTGTTTACATATTGTCTATTTGAAAAAGTACATTAACACTGTACCGCTGTACTATTTAGAAAGTACTGCACTACTTAGAAAAACAAAAAACACAATAATTTGTCAAAACAATACACTGTACTACACTATGTTTCACAAATATAGAGCACTACAGTGTATTTTTTCATTTTTTACATGTTACTTTTTCATAATTTTCCTGTAACTACCACAATACTTTGTAGGTGCTACCGTAGTGCTGCCTTAACCTTTTTAAAAAAAGTATATAGAAAACAATTAAATAAAGTGGAAATAGAAAAGGAGCAACAATAAAACCTACTACTTAGTTACATCTAAGGACCTATCACAGAACGCAGCCAAAGTGCCTAAGTCAGGTGAAAACTACATAGCTGCCTTTTAATTTTGTAAATGCAGGCGTTAGCCAGCGATTTACAACATTGCGACTGCCATGTTCTGTGGTGTATTTCAAGGTTGCTGTGATATTCTGCAGCCCAATATGTAACTAAGTGTTTTTTCACTTATAACTTTAATAGTGCTTAACCAATTTAGAGCTAGTTCCAAAAATGACCCTTTCCACCCCATAATATATACTCCTGCTAAATTTCATCTACAGCCGTTCAGCCACTTTCACTCTTTTGGCAATTGTGATGGATGTCCCATCTGCCG
This sequence comes from Pleurodeles waltl, assembly GCF_031143425.1. Taxonomy (NCBI): domain Eukaryota; kingdom Metazoa; phylum Chordata; class Amphibia; order Caudata; family Salamandridae; genus Pleurodeles; species Pleurodeles waltl. Next base: position 1,260,434,165 of record NC_090445.1, on the reverse strand, counting down.
AAATCAGAATCCCATAGGACATAAGGGGATTTAGATTTCAGTGGATGAGATATCTGTCACTGTTGTGACAGAGTAACTCAACTGACAATATCTAAATCAGGCCCTGTTCCTCTTTGAACTATGCCCTACTACACCACATGCCACTCCACTCTATGCCATTCTCCTCTAACCCACTCCCCTCTATCCCGCTCCCCTTTACTGTAAACTATGCCACTTTACACTATTCCAGTGTAGTCCACTCAACTCTAGAGCAGTCCACTTTCTGCCACTCCATTTTATGACACACCACTTACACCACGCCACTCTATGCTGCAGTATTCAACTCTGCGCTCCTTCACTCTAGGCCACAACACTGTACACTGTTCCACTCTATGACACTGCAATCTACCCCGCTCCACTATTCTCATTTCCATCCATGCTATTCCACTGTATGCAACTCCACTTTATTTCAGTCTACTGTATGCAAGTCCACTTTACCCCACTGCACTCTACGTCACACCACTCAAAACTATTCCACTCTACGATACTCAACTCTACGCCACTTTTGCAGTTACCATGTCTTCCAGGGACATTCCACTGTTGCACATGAGGTTACCGTAAAAACAAAATCAGATTTCCTGCTCTTGTATAGTTTACAGAAATGAATTGCTTCCAAATCTTAATAATTTGCGTACAAGCTATTTCAAGTATGTGCATTGTTATGGGGTAGTAACTAATATTACAAACATGATATTTATTGGGTCCGGCTGATAGTTGTATCCAGTTACAGAGTTAAGGACCTAATAATGTGGACCTCTTATGGGTATAACATGATGGATGTTGCAAAAATATGCTCAGAGTCAGCATTAGGTGCCAAGCATGTTGAAAAGGGTCTGTGCTATCTCTTCCTTCTCATAGAAATCCTTGTAGCAGTGACATAAAAGCTGAATATCATTTGACAATGTAACACTCTTGTTCTAACTGGAGCTAGAAAGCAATGTATATGTGTAAGAAATTGGGTTATTGGTTGAGGGAGTAAAACCTTACTCAAGCAACAATTAAAATCCTTGTCAGGGTGAACCACAAAAAAACACTGAATCAACCCATGCTTAAAGCTCTCGCAGCTTGGGACAAAAAGCAGTAAGGGTTAATTTATAAGCAATCTGTAAAGTATTTTACAGCACTCAAACAGTAATAAAGTGAAAACAGCACACAAAGAATCACAAAGCAAGCTAGAAAAATAGAGTACATTTAGTAAATAATAAAATACTGCAATGACAAAAATCCAGTACAACTGGAAATATTCAATTTCAAAGTCTAAGGTAAAAGGAGTGCAATAAACTTCAAAACACGGTTATCTGGTCGCACCGGAATGGGACAAAGTCACAAGTAAAGTTGACTGAAACCAAGTTCAGCCCGTGAGGCAATGTACCTGGCTGCTGTTTCAGTTCAGATGGAGCCATCATTCAGGAGCTGAGAGGTGCTGCGTTGAGATGCCATGCACCTTGTCTGTCCTACGAGGCCAACGATCAGTAGCTGTGTGGTGCTATGTTGTGATGTCCTGCATTGTGCTTCATTATGTTGCATTGCACTGCATCGGTCCTGAGGGGACCCACAGTTGGGCCAGGAACAATAAACTCAATTTCCAGCAAAAGGTCTAGGACTTGCTTCTTGGGGTCAAGGATTCACTCCAGAAGACGCCAGTAGCAGGGTACAGGCAGGTGCAATTGATTTTGGGCAGCTAGGAAGTTGCAGTGCAGGTGCAGGTCAGGTCTCTGAAGCTTGGTATGTCGTACAGCTCAGAACAGGAGGCCAATCTGCTAGCCCTTAGATTTACTATGGTGGGTCTGCGTGCAGGTTCATTCTTTCATCCTCAGACAGCTAGGCAGTCCTTTTAGCAGCAGGGAGGCAGAGCAGTTTTTCTTTTGAATCTTCCACAGGTGCAGAAGTGATCTGAAGAGAGGGTCTGAAGGTCCTAGTTCCACTTACCCCACAGAAGTGTCTGAGATTTCCTGCCTTCCTTCCCAGGTCTGAGGATATCTACGGGCACAATGTCTAGTGTGATGTTCTTTGTGTGCAGAGGCTGTGTATTTGGAATGCAAGTGGGACTGTGCACAGCTCCACCTCCCCCATCCTGCTTTGAAGGCCCATCCTGCCAGCACCCACTCCCTGTTTCATTTGGCTGTCTGGAACACAGCCACAAAGGCCAAATGGCAAATACACCTAGTCATGTGAAACAGGAAGCAAGTTGCAGGCACCACATGGTTAGGACAAGAAAATGGCAACTTTCAAAAAGTGGCATTCTCAGAATTGTGACATAAACTCCATTAAAAAGGGCTTTAAATCACAATTGTTTAGACACCAAACATGAGATTTCTACCTGCTCAAAGACCAGAGTTAACACTTAATAAATGTAATAAGGTATCCCAATGTTATCCTGCGGGAGAGGGAGGCCTCAAAGTAGCGACAATGAATTTGGGAATTTCAGGACACACACAACTTATAACTTTTTAAAGACACTGCACCCTGCTCTATGGGCTGTTTAGGGCCCACCTTAGGGGTGACATATTTATTAAAATGGGAGATTTTGGCCCTGCAAGGCATTTACTTTGCCAGGTTGAAATGGTTGTCTAAAACTGCACACAGGCTGCCATGGAAGACCTCAGACGTGTTTTAGAGGGCTACTTCAGTAGATGGTATAATAACTGCTGCTGGCCCTCAAGTAGCATCTATTTTACAAATTCTCTGTACATATAGTACCGTTTTACTAGGGACAAGTAAATGAAATGTGTCTATTGGGTGAATACCAATTTGACCATATTTAAAGAAGATAGCGGAACCACTTTAGCACTGGTTGGCAGTGGTAAAGTGAGTAAAGTGAGACATAAAACCAAGAAAAATAAATTCAGCAAAACAGAAGGGTTGAAGGCAAACAGTTTGAGGGTGACCCAGCAGAGGTATCAGGCCAACCAATATGGAGCACAGACTTTTTATATTGACAAGCTCATTAGGGGTAACCATCCATATTGTTTATTGCTCTGCTCATTTTGGTAAACTGTCTTCATCATATGTTGTAAAAGTCATATATTTTAAGTGCTTGTGTCTCAAAAACTTTAATTGTAATATTCCCATACATTTTTCTTTACCGTCTGATCTGCAGATGCCTTAAAATGTACTAGCAATCCCAAATTATTTTTTAACTTGATAGAGTGACCACTTAGTTATCCTCAAAGAAACAACTAACTTTCCCAATTCTAGACTCAGTCCAGACATTGGAAAGTGAGCTTTGAAAAATATTAGCCATATCTTTATGAACACACTAGCAGTTATTGTTGAAGGGTATATCACTTTTTAATGACTGCATGTACATGTAAATTGCAGTTTGAGGCTGATTCTTGGTTTGACTAATGTGGGATGCCAAATTTAAAGAATGGTGAATTTCTGACTGAAGAAAACTGATGAGAAAAAATGGAATAATTGCAGCACTTTGCGAAAACTGGTATGTTCTTTTGCTCATGACAGCCCAGAAACAGAAGTTCCAATCAGGACAGATCCCACCTTCCCTTTCTACTGCAATAATATATATGTCTTGTTAGTTTTTTTAATACTTTTGTACAATTGCTGATAGTAAGCCACCCAATTGAAAAAGAATGGTGGTGCCCTGATTAAACTTGGTAGTCTAGCTATTTTTATGTTAATCATTTCTGCTTATGATACTGGATTGTGCTTATTTTTTGTACGCAACACCTTCGATAAATTAGCTACACATGTCTCTTGCAACAGATCTAGAACTCTATTTAAGTTTACTGCAGGTACTTTGTTTTCATCACTACTTGTAAATAATTTCACTGCATCACCCAAGAAATATTTTCTGTGCTTTTGTCTGATATTATATATACCCTCACAAGCACATGTAGGGTAGAGGTCAGCCTAAAAGGAGACACAGAAAGCATAAAAGGAAAAAATACTTTTTTCTATGCAAAGTGTACAGATTCCAAGTAGGTTTGAGAGTCTGTTGAGCATGCACTGGTGTTAGTAATGGTATCTCTAGATGGCAGTCGGTTTACACCCTGTTCAAGTAGGGACCCTCACTCTAGTCAGGGAAATGAAAATACCCAGCACAGATAGCCCCTTCTCACCCCCCTGGTAGCTTGGCACTAGCAGTCAGGCTTATCTCAAAAACAATGTGTAAAGCATTTGCACATAGCACACAGTAATACAGTGAAAACACTACAAAAGGACACCACAACAGTTTCAGAAAAATAGCCAATGTTTATATGTGTAAAACAAGACCAAAATGAGAAAAATCCAACATACAGTAAAAATGTACCACACAGACCGCCACGGCGGTTCCGGCCGCCAGGCTGGAGATATCAATCTCCAGCCCAACGCCCGTCACTGTACCGCCTGCGGGATTATGACCCCACCTACCACGATGGTTTTCGTGGCTCCCTTACCGCCATGAAAACAATGGCATTAGGCACTATTAGTGACAGGGAATCCCTTCCCTGTCCCTGAGAGGGATCTTCCCCACCCCCTTCCTCTCCAGGCCCCCCTTTCATACACACCACTCCCTTCACACATGCACACACGCAAACACACACGCATTCCCACATTCATCCATGCATGCATACATCCATACACAGACACATCTGCTCACACTTACATACATACACGCAGACACGCATTCACACAATACAACATACACTCACTCACACCTCCAGACATGCACAAACATACAACGCGCAACACACACACGCATAAACGCACATACATACACCCACCCCCCCCACACACACACACCCCCCTCCCCTGTCGGAGCACCCACTTACCTTTGTGTAGAGGGTCCTCCGGGAGGAGACGGGACAGGCGCTGCTGTATTATTTCTTATAATACAGCTGGCGGCGGTCTACTGGCGTAGTGCTACTGCTGGCAGCTGTGCCACCTTACTGCCATCTGGCGGCATGGCCACAGCCAGATTTCTGCAATGTTTGTTGCGGAGATCCGGCTGTGGTCATAAAACGGTGGATGGCTGTTAGCCGCGGCGACGGTCTTTTGGCGGCCGTCACTGCGGTGGTAGGCATTTTTTACCACCAGTATCATAATGAGGGCCATAGTCACTGAGAGGGGTAAGCCCGGCATTCTCTCCTCCTACTCCCTCTTTTGTCTTGAGGTCCACTAACCTACACCTGCTCAGTACCACAAACTTTAAATAAAATATCTCAGAATGGAAAACCCAGTGCAGTAACCGTCAAAGTGGACTATGAAAATGAGAAATACCATAAAGGGACCTGCAATGCATCTTACATTTGCCAGCTTATTGATAACCATAAACTGCACGCCTGACTCTCACTTCTTCATCCATCAAACTGAAAATCACTCCATCCTATAACATGATAACCATACCTTGGTAGTCCTCACACTCGACATCTAAACATTCCCTACAGCGGATCAAAATAAAGACACTCCCTTCCAACTACACACCTCTAACCACACACCATATTTGGAATAGCATGGCACCCAAATAGGCAAGTGATTTAGTGCCCATAATACGGGTAGAAAACACTATATAAATGATGCAATACAAAACAAAAGCAACAAACAACAACGAATAAGGGTATAAAAGCCAAGAAAAAATATAAATAAAGAAAACCCATTGAAGCTAGGAGAAAAGTTGCTAGTCAAGCTAGTCTCAGTTCATAGTTGCAAGTTCATACCTGGCAGAAGCAGGACCTCCTGCACCTCTCAAGGACCAGTCCTCTCTGCATAAGAACAGGACCAACTATGCCCAGTCCTGAATCCCATTTGCTTTGTGACTGACTGGCAGTCCGGCAGAACCAAACCAGATGCATAATGATCAGCCATCTTTCAACACGATTACACTCAGTACTACTCAAGCAATCCACAAATACAAAGCCACATCATTTACCTTTTATACCTACATCGGTATGCAGTACCTTTGCAACAAAGAGCAACTGCACTAATCTGAGAACACTAGGACATAAGACAGTCACCAACCAACAGACACAGTGGCGGGGCCACGAGGTAAACCCCTAAGAATCACAGCGATAGCAATGGTTGTCCAGCTGGAATCTTGATGATCTCAATGTAACAAAGCGTCCATAAATAAAATTGATTTCCAGCACAAGTTCTATTTACACTGGCGATCAAAAATGTGAATCTACTATGAGTTTAAAATTAAGTAGACACCCCTAAACTCGCTGCAACCTTTCAGGTGCCCTCGTTGTGAAGTGAAGCTATCTTGCAGGTCATCATTCAACCCAGGCTTTTGATCATGCAGTAGTTTCATTTGTTCTCCTGTTGTCTTACTAGGAGCATCCATTCTAGGTGCCTTTTCGAATCTTTATTACCATATTTCTGCCTGTGCTAAACAAATTACACCACTCATAAAAATGTAAACACATTCAGATCTGATAACATCTAATACAAAAGCAGACACATGAATTAATAAGCAATTTAAGACAAATTACATGACAACTGAAATCGTCTGGTTCCAATAATTTTAATCGTATCTTAGCCCTCAGAGTTACTATTCATCAGAGGGGGAAGACAGAAAACATTTTGTGGCTTATTTGCAAGCCCTGTTGTGCAGGGCGGTGCAGGAAGTGTCTTGCTACCCTGCGCCACCGGGAAAGGGCAGAAATGCATCATATCTACAAGATATGGTGTATGCACCATATCTACAAGGTATGGTGCATTTCTGTCCTATCCCCCTACCCTAGCTCACAAATTGCTGCCTAGCACCAATGCAGATGCTTGTTTTGTGGGAATGATTGTTTTTGTGATGGAAGGGACACCTTCCTGCTCAAAAACAGTCAAGAGAGGTGTTTTCCTCATTCTATGTGTGCTGCAGAATAGAAAGAGGAAATAAGGGGGAGAAAGAAAGACATTTCTCACTGTTGAGTTACTTCTACGCCACCTCTGAGGTAGTGTAGGAATCTGATGCATTCCCAGACTTGTAAATCTGTGAATGCGTCAGATTCCTTAGCGTTCCATGGGTGTTGCATGAGAACACCCACAGCAACATCCATGGTACACTCCTTTCATGCAGTTTAATGCTTGAAAGGGGCCCATATTATTTACAAGGCCATGAAAAGCCATGCAAGATGGCTTTGAGTGGCCATGAAAATATGGGATGGCTCACTTCTTTACCAAAGCGTAAAAAAAAAAAAGAGACTCAGGGGGAGCAGTGTGCTGATAGGGTCTCGTAAATGAGGCCTTTTGTGTGTATTCGTTTTTGTCTCCCAGTGCTGTCCATATGTATATGATGAGTATGTAGGAGGCTGGAACGTCACTGCAGACAAAGAGACATACCAAAGGGTTCATTGCCCATCTCTGGCTAGTTATGATTTTTTTGAAGGACACACCAGTGACATACAATGGTGCTTGACTGAAGCAGTGTGTTTGCCTCAAAGAACACAAGTGGGTTGGATCACAATATATAAAAGACCCAATGCAGACAATCCATCCCATGCCTAGACACTCGCTTCTCCGTAAACCGCAGTGCACTGGTGATGTTTCACAAAACAAGCATTTGCTTCTGAATCAGTACCTCACTGTGTTAACTGGCACTGGCAAAGCTAAAAGGTCTTGGTAATGCAAGAGCTATTGGCATTGTCAGTGTCAATGTCCTAGCCATGTGGTATAGCAGCATGGCTGCTGTTCAGCATGGCTGAAAGTCGTGAAAAGAAGTGCTATGACGTAGCCAGCGCTGGCCATGTTATAGCACTTTTTTGTCTGGCAGGAGTGGCGGGACAAGAAACACAACATGGGGGGTGGGGCAAGCAACACAACAGAGGAGGGGGGCAGGGCACGAGGGGGGAAGTTAAAAAATAGCTATGTTGCATCCAGTTGTATCCACATTGTATCCCTTTTTGTTTCGGTGGTTCAGGGTCTGACACTTGACCTCGGCCTTTGAATGCACAGAAAATGTGAATGCTGTATATTGATTGTATTGTAGAATTTAAGGTGCTTCCTATGCATTATGTGACAGTGAATCACTGGAATATGCATCTTGAATGTTATAGTTAGGAAATAGAATTACAAAAACACCTTAGAAATGTAATTAAAAAAACAAAGGTTACGGGGACATTAAAGTTAGGTTCAGAATTTACACACATAACCATAGAAGTTCAGCAGTTAAGTTATCTCAAGAAACTATAACTCAAGCCATAAGGTAACTATAACTCGCGCTTTCATCATGTTCTGCTAAGTACCCCACATATTACATCACTGATGACATCTTCTATGGAATAATTAATAATATCACTGCACCATTTGCAGTAAAATTATTGATGAGAAAACTGTTCATGGTGGGGGCGCGAGTTATAGTTACCTTAGGGCACAAGGTATCATTTCTTGAGATAACTATAACTGCTGAATTGTAATGGTTTTACGTGTTTAAATTCTGTACATAACTATAACGTCTCTGTAACCTTTGTTTTTTTAGTGAAAATAGATAGATAGATAGATAGATAGATAGACAGACATTTTACAGAGACAACAATATAGCCTCTGTAGCTAATGTTTGAATCAGACCTTCCATTGAAAAGACATTTGTTTTCTTAATACCTTTAGTGCCATTTGATGAATCTACACAAAACTTTACCCCCCAAAATTACATCCATCTTGGGTTCTTAATGGTAAGTTTTGTTTGTGCTGATCTGTCTAGCAGGCCCTTAAATTTAGGTGTGGTCCCAAAAGTGACTTTTCCAGTTTTAATTGCCATCAGGTCCTTTGCTCCTCGATAAAGAAAAAAAACAGCTGAGTGGATTTACACCAAATGGCATGTGAAAAGAACTTTAGTCAAGGATGGGCCTTTACTTGGTTTGTTATAAATCAATTGAGCAGTTTTCAGGAAATTAGCAGTTATTAAGTGTTCCAGTCTGAGCACACTTTTGAGATTACATTTGTGAGACATCTAGAATGTTATGTGTGGATCCTCCAATGTTTGTGAATCCATGGAGGATTTACAACTTCAATTAAAAAAATAAAGACCCACTATTGGATGAGTGAGCTTCTGCTCTCTTCGTGAATCGAGGATTCACACAAATCCACCAGCCTCTAATTAACTGCCAGTCACAGAAATATTTCTATTGTGGCTGCTATTACCCAAGACCAGTGAACAAAGCACTGTGTTCAGAAAAAAAAAAGGTCATAAGGGGGTTCGGTGAACCTATCTCACCTCCACGCCTATGTGAATGACCTTCACAATACCTTCTGAGACTTAAGTAATTATAAAACAATGATCTTCATTGCTCAGTTCACAAATCTGTTGATGGACATCCTCTGGTTTCTGTGAACGCTTGCAAAAACAGTGTAGGCAGCATCTGGCCTTTAATGGGGTTATTTTCTGCATGCAAATTCTAGTGAAAATTCAAGTTAAAAAAGTGCCCTCTGGTGAACCTTTAGTTCCAAATGAGGATAACATTAAAATTCAATACATTGCAATAACATAAAGTACATTTAACTCAATGAGGGAGAGTGATTAATTTCAATTTATGAAAGGGTTAGTAAAGTTAAAAACTCAAATCATCACTATTAGTTGTAATCACTAATGAATACATGAATACAATAGCCAATAAATAATTCAATACAATTCAAAGTCAATAAAAGCTAAGAGAAATTATTAGCTACCTTCCTCTCCAGAAGAACACAATGAGTCAGGCTCACACTATTCACATCAGAACCGAAGGATCTCATCTGTGATGATCCATCAGAGATCACTCAGCCCCACAAATTTCAATATGTACTTGACTCTTCTGGCTAACAACATCAGAATCCACAGAATCAACATAATCTTCTACACTGATAATACCCAGCTAATTTATTCCCTCTCAGATGATAAGATCAGTTCACCACCAAGACATACTTCAAACAATGCTTGACCAGCACGGCCAATTGCATGAAGCTTCAAGCTCAACATCAACAAAACTAAAGTGCTGATCTTTGGGAACAAGAGCTCACTTTGGGACTCCACCTGGTGGCCTGCCAAACTCAGACATACACTCACCCCACCCAACCATGCTAGAAGCCTAGGTCTCATCCTGTACTCCAACCTCAACATGACTTCCCAGGTCAATGCCGTCACCTCCTCATTCTTCAATATCCACTGAATGTTGCGTAAAATCTTCAAATGGAACCCACTGGACATCACATATACCATCATGCAGGTCGTAATCACAAGAAGGTTGGATTATGACAATGCACTCTAGGCCAGCATTCCAACTCATCTTCTTCACAGACATCAAACCATCCAGAACTCCACCACCAGACTCATTCTTGACCTCCCCCACCAAACTCACACCACACCACTCTTCAGAGAGCTTCAAACTTCTCACACATGTATTCAAGTCATTACACTTTTCAATATATACTTTACTTTTCTGGCTAACTACATCAGATCCTACAGATTCAACATCAACTTCTACACTGATATTACCCAGCTCATTTTTTCCCTCTCAGACAACAAGATCCGATAACCACCAAGACATACTTCAAACAATGCATGACCAACATGGCCAATTGGATGAAGCCTCAAACTCAACACCAACAAAATTAAAGTGCTGTTATTTGGGAATAAGAGCTCACTTTGGGACTCGACATGTTGGCCTGCCAAACTCAGACCTACACTCACCCAACCAACCATGCTAGAAACGTAGACCTCATCCTGGACTCCATCCTCACCATGACTTCCCAGGTCACTGCTGTCACCTCCTCAATCTTCAATATCCATTGCATGTTGCGTAAAATCTTCAGATGGAACCCATTGGACACCACATATACCATCATGCTGGCCCTAATCACAAGCAGATTGGATTATGACAATGCACTCCATACTGGCCTGCATTCCAACTCATCTTCTTCACAAACTTCAAACCATCCAAAACTCCCCCAACCTCCTCCCCAAACTCACACCACACCTCTCCTCAGAGAGCTTCAAACTTCTCACACATGCATTCAAGTCACGACACAACTAGGTGAGAGCAAAATATTTTGGTCCCCTAGCAGAGTTTGTGGAGTTTTGCTCACTCCGTGCTCTGCTTGGAGCAAGCATGTTATTCTCGCAAAACTCCACCAACCGCTGCAGAGAATCACAGTTTTTTCTTGTGTGTGGCTCACTAATGTTAATTTAGCAAGAGGAACCGATGATTTGCATCCCCTAGCAAAGCCTTTCAAGCATATGAATGCCTCCTGGTGAGATTTCTCAACACAAGCGGTTGCAGCAGATTGCAACCAGTAGTATTGAGAAAGCTGCAGCTCAAGTAGAAAGCTGCAGCTCAAGTAGAAAACCTACTCGAGTAGCAGATAGAAGCAGCAACCTCTGGTGTGCCGTCGGGTGCCATTTGCACAGATTTTACAGCATGGAAGAAGCTCCTGGTACTAAATATCAGCACGAGCAGCAGGATATGCTTGATTCCACCAGCTCACAGAACTCTGTGGAATCTCACAGAGTTTTTCTGTAACACTTCGGAATTCCACTGAGTGAAATTCTGTGAGTTCTGCTCAGGCCTATACAGTACACAAGACCTGCATACCTCAATCACTGCTTCAAATCCACCATCCCACCAGACAACTTTACTCAGAACACTCACACACACACTGCACCCTCAGAAGCAAAACAGAAGTTCGATAATTCTCCTACCAAGCCACCAAATCCTGGAACGACCTCCCTCACCACATCAGGATCTCCTTCTCATTTCTTTGATTCCACAAGAAGCTGAAGTTCTGGCTTTTTAATTAGTCTTCTTGTGAGACCGTCAAGACTGCCTGTAATTAAGCCCAGCCTTTCCACACGCCTACCTCACCTACTCTGTGCGAGGATATCCTCACGATGGCATCAGCCCTCTACAAATCCACCCTACATTACATTATAAAGTTGTCTCAAAAAATAAGTCACACTGGGTCAGTGCACCTTGCACTTCTGAGTTGGAGAAACAGGAGTATCGGAATCTAAAGCCAACTAGAAAGGCATCTGCACTTAGGGTGTCTGAAAAGGTATTGGAACACTTATTTACTTGCATTTGTTTAGATCACACATTTCTGACACTTCACTACACTTACACATGATTCTCAGATGAAGATCAATCAGGTTCAGGCAGAAGCAGATAAAAATACTTCATTATTTTTCTCAAGCTACTATGCAATGAACTCACACTAAGGGGGTCATTCTGAACCTGGCGGTCACCGACCGCCAGGGCCAACGACCGCGGAAGGCTGGCGGTGCTTCCATGGGCATTCCGACAGCGGTCAGAAACGGGAAAGAAACGGGAAACGGTGTCCCGCCGGTTTCCCGCTGCCCCAGGGAATCCTCCACGGCGGCGCTGCTTGCAGCGCGCCATGGGGATTCCGACCCTCTTACCGCCATCCTGTTCCTGGCGGTTTTCACCGCCAGGAACAGGCTGGCGGTAACGGGTGTCGTGGGGCCCCCTAACAGGGCCCCACATTGATTTTCAGTGTCTGCCAAGCAGACACTGAAAATCGCGACGGGTGCCACTGCACCCGTCGCACGCCTTCAACTCCGCTGGCTCCTTTCGGAGCCGGCTTCCTTGTTGAAGGCGCTTTCCCGCTGGGCCGGCGGGCGGCCTTCTGGCGGTCACCCGCCAGCCCAGCGGGAAAGCCAGAATGGCCGCCGCGGTCATTTGACCGCAGTGCGGTCATTCGGCGGCTTGCGCCGGGCGTGCGGTTACCGCCGCCGGCGGGAGTCGGAATGACCCCCTAAATGTCCAAGCTAGCAGTACTCTGCATGTACTTGTTAATGCATTTCCCACAGACTGTGTGAAGAAATTCCACATGGGAACAGAAAAAAACTATCCATTGCTTAAGATTTCTGGTTTTGTTTCCTCCTGAAAGAAAGAAAGATATAGAACATGGGTGAAATGGCAACCAGACGTAAACCATTTTATAATGTGGCCTACATTAGCTAGGGTCAAGATAAACTTGAAAGATACATGCTCAGTTCATTTGCATGTTACATGTTAATATTGATATTGAAGTAAAACATTTAATCGTAAAACAAATCTTCCTCACCTGAAAATTCTAGGGGGACAAGGATCCTCTTGCCGGCTGGTGCTGTGAGTGATTGCTTCAACCTACAGGGGGATACCTGGGGGAGATTCATGGGATCTCCCTCCCCCCTACAGAGAGGCATAGGGATTGTGAGCCACCTCTTCAACGTACAGTCAGTGCACCTCCTAGCGGACTCTTTCCCTCTGCTCCACATTCATAATTCGAACTGGCATAGAACCAAAATACTTCATTCATTTGAATAGGGCCACACCCCATGCAAATGAGGGAACATCCATATAGGTTAGTGAGTATACTATCTGTATTACAGAAAGTGCTGCAAAGGCGTCTCCAGCCTCTTCTTTAATACAAAAGTGCCATTGGTGAGGGGACAGAAAATGAGGGAAAATGGTCATTGAGACCCAGGGCACTTTACATAATATGGCCCCAGGTCATATGTTTGTAGCTATTAAAAACATTAACACACAGCCAAGATGCACTTCTAAACATAATGAAAACAAGCATGTGAAGTAAGTGTGAAAATCCAGAGTGAAGAAGCCCGAAACATCCTTGTATTTCCAGAGTGGAGAGTGGGAGAAGTCTTTTCATTATATGGAAAATTATTTTGAAGCGGAGTTAAAAAGGGCAAAACGCCATGTGTGCAAATGAACACTACTGCAAATCTTGGTTCAAATACTAAGTGCAAGGGAGTAGTGAAGAACTCAAAACCACAACTTGTCATAATTTTAAGAGAGTTTATCAATTCCAAAAACATACATTATTAATCAAAGACTGAAACCTATGATGCATAGATTTCTCTTTTTTTTTTAAGCCGCCACTATCATTGCCCGCCAGTCTGCCTTATAACCAGACACACCCAGACCTTTGTCTCAGTAGCCAGGAACTTAGGGAGTGTTATTCAACACAGTAAACCATTTCAGCTCCTTTCATCTTACCACGATGTCTTTTTCTGAAATAACTCATTATGGTGTTAAAATGTATGACTATAATGGTTAAAGTCTGTTAATGAGACACATTAAAGGCGGTGATCTGTAGGAATCCACCACTGTTATCCTAAAATGACGTAAACCATATCTCTTAAAGAATACAAACTTCATTTTTTAATCAGTGTCATTGGCAATGTACAATTAACATTTTATATGATAAAAAGAGAGCCAGTGGCCAATAGAAGGTGGAAATGATATAGAAATGTTAATTCCACGTTTCTGTGCGTGATAATATATTTGTTGTTTTAGACCGCAATCAAGTAGTCTGGAAACTAGTTCGACGCGATCTTAAAAACATAACAAGATGACAAATTTCATATACCGTGCAATATTTGTTATGCAATGCATCCCTGACATTACCTTGATGTATTAGAAATGCAAATCACGACATAAGGGTGAAATGTATGTGCACAGAGCAGCAGGTCCAGAGGCCCATAATGATTTAAAGCTCTCCATTGAATTGGCCAATTTATGACATTAGAATAAATGAGGACAGATTAAAAAAGATGTAAAATAGCTGAGAATCATCTTCATATAATGTTACAATAATATTGACTAATAATTCTCATCCATTCCTTCATAACATAGTCCATCAATGCTCTTTCATTGATGGTCTGGTGAGTAATTTACTATTGCTAGCCTTTTCACTGCTTCAAATGTTATTACGTACAATTACATCTCCATGTCACCAATATCTCTATTTCTTGTGATTAATATGCAGTGGTATAATGCTCTGACCCTACCTCTCTAAACTACGAATTTATGCACAAATGTACCGTATGCCTCCTGGTCACTTTGTTTTATCCACATCAGAATTTGCAAGTTTCAGCTTAACTCTCTTTTGAAAAAAAAAAGCTACTATAAAGGCCAGCATACAATCTCTTTTCTGCATTTCATCGTAGTCATGCATGGTTGTGGAAACTGAACAGCTATATTTTTTAAACAAAATGCATTGGGATTTCTGCTTTTCTCTAATAGATACAGTACAAAAAAAGAACACAACGAGGTAATCAGTACATCACAGAAAACATAGATGATCTAACAATGAAATGCAACGTCACAAAACAATGTGATACTTGTCATGAGAATAAAGATGTGATAGTAACGGTGTCTTGGCACACTCATCAACAGATCATTCGCCTAGCATCAAGAGAATCCACTGGGGACTAGGGCTGTGTCAGAGATGCCACTAAATGGAAGGGCATATAGTATGAACATGATGTGGCATACAAGCTAGCCTAGTGTGGTCTAGTGACATATTTTGAGTTGCTTTTGAAATAAAGGATCAGGGGCCAGATGTAGGAAGCAGTTTGCACATCGCAAACAGCGAATTTCTCTGTTTGTGACATGCAAAATGCACTGTGCAATGCACAAAACCCATTTTGCAAATCTGTAACCTGGTTACCGAATCACAAAACGGGTTTGCGAGTCGCAATTAGGAAGGGTGTCCTCTTCCTAATTGCGAGTCGCAGTGCAATGCAGGATTACTTTGTGACCACGAACGCGGTCGCAAACCAATCACAGTTTGCACCCATTTGAAATGGGTGGTAACCCATTCACAAAAGGGAAGGGGTCCCCATGGGACCCCTTCCCCGTTGTGAATGGCACTGCAAACATTTGGACCACTGCCTGCTCTGAAAAAATGAAACAAAAACGTTTCATTTTTCGTTTTTGTAATGCATCTCGTTTTCCTTTAAGGAAAACGGGCTGGATTAGAAAAAAACTGCTTTATTAAAAAGCAGTCATAGACATGGTGGTCTGCTGTCCGCAGCAGGCCACCATCCCTGTGAATGCTGCCACTCGCAAGGGGGTTGCAAATTGCGACCCACCTCATGAATATTCATGCGGGTCGCAATTCGGAAGTTTGCTACATCTGGCCCCAAGTCATTCCCCATAGCATTAATGGGACATTTAAGAAATACATGCTCCTCCTTATGGCGTGGAGATACAGATGCTGTCTCTGCCCACCCCGACTGACTGTTTCTTGCCACTAAATAATCTCGGGCAGGGATGAAGCTTTCCATCTTATTATGAGATAGCTAGAAGAAATGCCAAATCCAAGAATCTGATTACAATACTGCCAGGTTTCTGGCACCTGCAGAGCTCTGAAATGTGCAATCCTCTATACAGTGTAGTTCACTTCGACCAGCAGTTTGTAATAAAATTGTGAAGACCTCAGTTCCGAGAGTCTGGGCCAGTAGGTAATCTCAAAACATGTCTGACATTGTGGGCAGTCTGATGATATAGTAGGGTAAATTTTGTTAAGCAGAGCCAGGATTACATAAATTCTATGTAATATATTGTGTACTGGAATTGTGCAATACGGGAAACTTTGTGTGGACATGAGCCTTCTGTCTCATTCCCTTTGGGTTAGGTGCAGACAATTTCTCGTTTTCACTTCTGGCCACGTGTTGCTGAAGGGTTCTTAGACCTGTTTGGAATATCACTGACTAGGTAGGAGAAAAGCCAAAGGCAAATAGTGCCTGAAGTAAGGGGTATGCGATTCGATCAGTGCCAGTGATTCCCCAGAAATATTCCAGCACTGCAACCAACCACCTGTGTAAGAACTATCCCGCCTGAAGACCAGTTTGCTGCAACAGTATATTAAAGAGAATCATAGCTCTATTCTGGAACAAGTCCCCTGTGTATCTTACCTGCCGCAGCACCACACCCCTGTTGCTAAAGGGTTCTTAGACCTGTTTGGAATCTCACTGACTAGGTAGGAGAAAAGCCAAAGGTAAACAGTGCCTGAAATAAGGGGTGCACGGTTGAATCAGTGTCAGTGATTCCCCAGAAATATTCCAGCACTGCAACCAACCACCTGTGTAAGAATTATCCCGTCTGAAGACAAGTTTGCTGCAACAGTATACTAAAGGGAATCAGGGCTCTATTCTGGAAGAAGTCTCCTGTGTATCTTGTCTGCTGCACCATCACACCCCATTACTCATCGGAAAGCATGTATGTCCTTAAGTGGGATCGCTGTAGCATGACATTAGTGTTGGGTCATTTGGAGAAACTCGAAGGACCCTATGATAGCAACTATGAGCTATGCTCAGCAGCTTACGTGGAGCCTTAGGTAGGGATGATTTTGGGATGAAAAGATCATGGGTAATGGTCTGTGCACTCAACTCGTCACTGCTGTACACATCATACAGGTTGCAGCCAGCCAACAGGCTGACCACTGAAGATGCACCACCAAACAGTAGTGCTCAGATATCAAGGCCTCTGGTCCTTTCTGTACCTTAGGGAACTGAAGTTAAGCCAGGGTGACTCTATGTCACTTTTTGTTCCCAATCAAGATCCCCATCATGATGTTCAAGGTGCGAAATAAACTATGAGGTAAAGGGATCGGCAAGTTGGTGAAGTCATGTAGGAGTCTCTGTAACATTCACCAATAGGTGATTCAATTTAGGTCCGGATGATCCACACCTAGATCTCTTTAGACTTATTTTTAGCAAGAAACATGTTGACCTTTTTCTACCTAGGCAGTATAGGAATATACAACTCTGCGTTACACATAATTGATCCCTAGATTATAGGGTTCATCTACATTTGACACTACATTTTGAATAGGGTAAGACTGACATTCTTTCTTCCCCGTATCTATATTGTTTTTAATCTTGACAGAGGCCCATATCTTCATTAAACATTGCAACACATGGTCCTCCTAGTCACTTTTAACAGTTCATGTTCACTACACCAATCCCACATTATTGCATTCACTCTTGGCATTTTTCTTCAAAAGATCTCAATCAAAAAGCCCCCACCAGAGGTCCGTCAGACATTGCAGTAACAGTCTGACGAGGAGCAAAGCCCGATGATGAAGCATGTCACCTATTTGTGAGTGAGGGCACTTGTTCCTGATTCGGATTACTCACAGGAACCGTAGCTTGATCTTCCCTGGACTAGGGTTAAATCAATATTTGTTAGATCTTGTTGGAACTGTGAATTCATGGTTTCTTGATTTATATGGGAGTAATATGCAGAGGACCAGTTCTTTCTTTAGTCTCCCACTACTTATGCCCTCCTTTTTGTTTCTATCTCTGTAACATTACCATTTTGGCTAGGGCAACTTGGCCCTGTATTGTCAGGGGGACGAAGCACCAAAACATTATTTGTGCCCGCAGGGAGGACACTGCCGTCATTAAATTTCCATCGAGCAAATCTTTGCTGGCATGATCTATATTATTTCCAAACTATCAGAAGGTTGAGTGTTCCAATATTCTCTGATGAGTGTTATGTTTGGAGTAGGCTGAATGCAGCAGTAACAGGCATGAGTTAGCCAATTAACCCCTAAACCTGAAGCTACTCTGGATATGTGCTCCTCATCCACACCTTCGCCTATATCTTTGATATGTATATATTAAAACATAGGGGGTCATTACAACATTGGCGGTAAAAGCCGCTTACTGCCGTGCAGAAGACCGCCAACACACTGCTGCAGTCGCGGAATTCCGCCACAGCTATTATGACCAACATCTCGGAATCCGACAAAATTCAGACACCCACACAAGTCCGCCACACCAAAGGTCAGTGATAAACTGGCGAAAACAAAACCGACACCGTCACGCCAACAGAAATACGCCCACACTATCACAACACATGAATCCACGCTGCGGTCTTTCAACCGCGGTATTCCATTGGCGGTACACACCGCTGCGCTCCAAATACACACACACATACAAAACACCGCCACATTGGACAATTCGAAATACACACACCTGATACACATACACACACCACTCCCACACACCCATTGCAATATAAAACACACACCCACATCACCCACAAACACTTACAACCACATTTACAGAGAGAAGGCCAGAAAGAGACACCACCATCCACAAACTAGCAGCCACAGGCACATAACACCATCACCCACACAACTTCCACGCACAAAACACCACACACCACTATATATCACCACACACACCACCCCACACATCACCTACACCACCCCATGGCACGGCAAAGACACCCCAGGTTTTTGGAGGAGGAGCTCAGGGTCATGGTGGAGGAAATCGTCCGGGTAGAGCCACAGCTATTTGGATCCCAGGTGCAGGACACCTCAATTACAAGGAAGATGGAGCTATGGCGAAGAATAGTCGACAGGGTCAACGCAGTGGGACAACACCCAAGAAATCGGGACGACATCAGGAAGAGGTGGAACGACCTACGGGGGAAGGTGCGTTCCGTGGTCTCAAGACACCACCAGGCAGTTCAGCCGACTGGCGGCGGACCCCCACCTCCTCACCCACAACTAATAACATGGGAGGAGCAGGTCTTGGCGATTCTGCATCCTGAGGGCCTCGCAGGAGTCGGTGGAGGAATGGACTCTGGTAAGTCAAATCTTAACTATTACATCCCCCACCCTAACTGCATGCTATCACATACCCCCACCCTCGCCCCCACCCCTATCACTCCAACTCCTCACAAATGTACCAATATAGCGCATTGGCTGCAAAGGAAGGCGTCACTAGTTACCAGGGGGCAGGAGCCCTTTAAAAAGACCTTCGCGCTCCCACCGTCGCGGGTAGCGCATTGGCTGCAAAGGAAGGCGTCACTATCATCAACACATAGCTTTATTCGGTTACTTTCAACCATAAAAGCAAAAACAACCAACAATTGAATGAAAAGAAAATAGGAATTAAGTTAAAAAGGGATAAGAAAAGTAAAAACACATATGTTTCAGCCTTAAAACACATAAAATTACTTTCTTTAAAAATGCACCTAACCCCCTAATACCTATCATTTAAATTAAACATGGGGTTTTATTTCAGTCTAGGTGTATAGTTAAAATTTAGCAGCTAAAACATTTTTTTTTATTTTTATTTTTTATTTGTTCCTCATCAACATTTTTCCCCAGAAATTTAATACGTATATGCCAAGCAGCTACAATATACTTGCTAACCGCACAGGATAGGGGGAGAGAAGTTTCCCTCATCATGATCCTTAAGGCAACAATACAGTGTCTTGCCCCCATATTCCTGCACCCAGGTCGTAACCACTTCCGTCGCGCAGTCAAATAAGCAGGGCATATAAACATAAAATGTACAATAGATTCTGAAATGTGATTACAACTCGTACAAAGATCAGGTCTTGGAGTCGCACTCCGCGTACTGCCATAGGATTTAAGAGGCAGACAACCATATCTGAACTGAATATATAGACTCTTACTTAATGGGTCAAGAATTGTATCCATAAATGGTTCCAGATACGGGTACCATTTAAAATCAAAGAATTGTGAAGTCAATCTGCCGTGTGTTGAGCACAGCAGGTAGTTTTCCCTGACATATATCCAGTAAACAGTTTTCAAATGATTCTTCTGGTCCTTCCTTATACTTTCTGGATGACTCCAAAACTCACTAAGACCCAATCTATGAAACCATTTTGAGATGTGGTTAAACCAGGAAATGGTAAGTACATTTGGTCTATCTAGAATGTCTTGAATAGACTCCTTGTATGTGGATAGCTCAGGGGTGGTCCATACATGGACCCAGAAAAGCAATGGTCGTAGGGCAATTACATCTGAGATGCGTGAAAGGCAAAGGTCCCAGAACATTGGCAGCAGTGGGGTACTGCGAGGACAGGCCAAAGTTGACCTTACAAAGTTGTTTTCCCCCACTGCAAGCTTGCCAGTGTTCGAGGACCCCCAAATTTCTGGCCCATAGACCGCAGCGCTCTGTGCCTTTGCTTGGTAAATTTTAATAGTTGGAGTAATCACTCTCTCAGAGGTAGACTTGTGGAAGCGTAAAATGGCCCCAGATCTCTGTGCCAGAAGAGCTAAGCTTTTATCAATTTGGGCCCCCCAATGCAGATTGTTGCTAATTCTCACCCCCAAATAATCTATGGAGCTTACCATACCTAGGGGGGTTCCATTATAGAAAATTGAGTATCTCTTAGTGGGGCCACAGCCCAGGGTCATAAGTTTAGTTTTGCTATGGTTGAGTTCAAGTCCATAGTCACCACAAAACGAACTAAACTTATCCACAAGAACCTGGAGACCCATAGGAGTTCTGGAGATCAGGAGGGAATCATCAGCAAACAGCAAAATTGGAATTTTATGGTTATTCAAGGATGGAGCATCATTTTGGCAGTTGGTAACAACTTGCACCACCTCATTGATAAACAATGTAAATAGCGATGGGGCAAGAACACAGCCCTGGCGCACTCCTCTCCTAATATCTATTTTGTCGGTGAGTTCCCCCTGATTACCCCATCTGACTTGTGCAAATGTTTTTTCATGTAATCTTTGAATTAAATGCACTAAGTTTCCTGGGATACCGATTTTGTTTAATACTCCCCATAGTTTCTCTCTTGGGACAAAATCGAATGCAGATCTTAGATCTACAAAAGCAACATAAAGTTTTTGCTTGGATAGGGTGACATACTTCCAAAATAGTAATGACAGCCTGAAGACTTGGTCCATGGTGTTAGTTTTAGGCCGAAAACCGGCCTGTAAGGGGGATAAAATTTGGTTGTCTTGGATCAAATCGGTAAGTCTATCTAAGATTTGCTTAGCAAACGTCTTCTGAAGGATATCGATAAGGCCGATTGGTCGATAATTTACAGGTGAACCTGCATCACCCTTTTTGTGAATCAGTATTATTTCTGCGCCACGCCAAGAATCTGGAATAGGGCTACCAGCTGCTATGGCATTAGGCAATAAATTGATGTACCATGCCCATATCTTTGGTTCTGATTTAAACAGGTCCCCTGGGATCTTATCTGGACCAGGGGCTTTGGCTGGCCTCAGAGAATTGATTGCAGCTGTTGTTTCGGCTAAGGTAAAAACAATGCTCTCAGTTGGAGTCTTGTTAACAGCCCAACACTCATCATATCCAGGGTCCTCCAGAGCGTGCGGTGCAGGCAGAGCATAAATTCCAGAAAAATAGGACACCCATCTTTCGGGCTGTATGTACATACCAATGTCATCATTGCCCCTTTTCGAACTAGAGGTCAACAGCCGCCAAAAGGAACTATCATCTTTGCATTTGACTGCTGCAAGCAGCTTCTGCCATATCTCATTATCCCAGTCTTTTTTTGATTGTTTCAGGGCATTAGCATACCTACGTCGGGCCTCTTTAATAGCCACTTGGGTAAAGTTTTTTACAGCCTCGTTTAAATTAGATCTTGCTCGCACACAATCCTGATTATACCAATCCCTACGAGGGGTGTCAGCAGGTCTCGGTTTGGAAGGGATTTCCCTATAGAAGATACCCTGTAGGGAATCCACCAATTTAATGTGGATAGCCATAATGGGAATATCAGAGGCTTCTTGTTCCTCATAATCTACAAAGAGTTTTAGAAATGATGAATATATTTCCCCAATCAAGTACGGGTTGGATTCAACCTTTGGCCAGCAGACCCGAGAACGTCTATGATTCAGGTAAGGGAGTGGGACGTTAGTGATCGTTGTGTGCTGGACTCTTAAAAATGCATGGTTGGTCTGTACAAGGCACAGAGGATTATGATCGCTATCCAAGCGAGGTAAAATTTCCATGTCCAGTGAACTTGACCATAGCCTAATGTCCACCAGAATATAATCAATAGTACTAAAGGAAAGCCCTCGCTTGAAAGTGATGGCCCGCTCTGAATCAGATTTAGTGCAGCCGTTACATTCTCTCAGACAAAGGGAAGACAACTGAGATGCAACACAGGAAACGGGCAAAAACGCCATTTCCTTAGATTGGGGAATACCCCAATATTCGTCCTCCTCAGTAGTCAGATTGCTGATGGTGTTGTCCAACACAAAGGAACAATTAAAATCACCTGCTATAATCAGAAGATCTGAAGGGTCCAGAAGCTCTATATAATCCGTCAGCTGGGTGAGAACAATTGATTCTGACCCACGGGGAACGGATCTTGCATAAGTATTCAGAATTATCATCCTGAATCCAGGTCGGAATGTGAGTTGCACACCCAGCAGATCATAGGAATTCAACTTTATCATGGAGTGGTCACATTCTAGCTTATTGTTCAATAAAATCGTTAACCCTCCTATCTGTCTTCCAAAGCCACCAGAGGCAGGTTGGGCAGCAGAAAAATAGGTTGTAAAGCCTTGTATGGATAACTGTTCTGCAGTCCAGGTTTCCTGAAAAAAGACAGATATCTTGTTTATTAACAAGGCTTACCCATTCCGGGTCATCCAACTTTGACTTAATTCCTGCAAGATATAGGGGGTGATTCTGACCCCGGCGGTTCACTACCGCCGGGGCCAGGGTCGGCGGGAGCACCGCCAACAGGCTGGCGGTGCCCCGCAGGGCATTCTGACCGCGGCGGTTTGGCTGCGGTCAGAAAGGGAAAACCGGCGGTCTCCCGCCGGTTTTCCGCTGCCCTGGGAATCCCCCATGGCGGCGCAGCTTGCTGCGCCGCCATGGGTGATTCTGACAGCCCATACCGCCATCCTGTTCCTGGCGGTTCTCCCGCCAGGAACAGGATGGCGGTATGGGTTGTCGTGGGGCCCCTGGGGGCCCCTGCAGTGCCCATGCCGTAAGAGGGCCCCACTTTGTATTTCAGTGTCTGCATTGCAGACACTGAAATACGCGACGGGTGCCACTGCACCCGTCGCACCTTCCCACTCCGCTGGCTCAATTCTGAGCCGGCGTCCTAGTGGGAAGGGTTTTTGCACTGGGCTGGCGAGCGGCCTTTTGGCGGTCGCCCGCCAGCCCAGTGCAAAAGCCAAAATACCCTCAGCTGTGGTCTTGCCTCCGCCGCCCGCCAGACTTAGAATGACCCCCATAATATTGATTTTGGGAGGCGTAGATATTGACTTAGTTCTCATTAGGGAGGCGGGAGATGGAGTCCCTATAAGTTGACACTCATCATTTACTATTTTAGGAGGTACTATGCAGGGGGCAATTCAGAAAGTAAGGGGGAAGGGTTCTCAGATTTAGATGTTGCAGAATTATCTGAAGAAGAAATAACCCCGGCTACAATAGTTCCAGATGTTCCAGATGTACAACATCCTCTACATAGCGGGGCCCCAGGCGGCTGACTACTAAGTCTAAGATTCGATTCCCTACCTGTACATAATGTACCTTTCCGTGTATCAAAGGCCAGGAGATCATTAACTAAACTACTATCATTAAAAAGAATCGAAATATAATCAAATTCCGACCCTAACTGATTATATCTGTGGGCCTCATGTTGGAAAATGGATTATTGGTAGGGCAGGTAGGTACCTACACCTAGCAACAAGCCACAAACCTCCACAAAAGTACAGTTAGGTCTCAGTAAATTAATCCCAGCTCTACCCTTGGTAGCTTGGCATCGAGCGTCAAGGCTTAACTTAGGAGACAAAGTGTAAAGCATTCAAATATCACACAACAGTAATTAAATAAAACACAGGAAACAGTTTAAAAATCCAAAACCAATTTATAAAAATAGCTTATATTTTTATCTTTAAAATGACACAAAAACGATTAAAATCGGTTCAGGGGAACCGGAGATATGAATTTTTAAAGTATTATTATTTTCTAGCGCATAGAAACAAAAAGCGCCAATCGGGTCATCTGGTTGCACCAGGACCGGGACAAAGTCAAACTTTCAGGCCGACCGCGATGGAGCCCTGCTCGGATACAGGTCGCGGGAAGCCTCGGTTAAAAAGTTACCTTCTGACTTAGTCTTTATTTTGAAGTTTTTCTTCACCGGGACGAACCTGCCAGTTGGATCCGACCTCCTGGAGCCCTTGTCCGGATACGCGAAGTCGGTTTCCTCGGTGGTGATTTCTACCTTCGGACTTAGTCGTTTTTTCGAGATGAAAATCCTTCGACCGGGGTAAACCTGGATCTTGATCCGACGTCCGTGGAGCCCTTCTCGGATACGATGGCTGGAAGGTCCCGGTCAACTTTTTACGTTCGGACTTAGTCTTTTTTTCGGATGTTTTTCTTGACCGGGACGAACCACGAAGTCAGGCCGGGTCGCGGTTGAGGCAAGCCGGCTAGAATTTCCGCGTCGAGTCGGTCACTTTATGGAGCTTTTTTCTAAAATTTCTCCAATCTTTTCCAAACTTCTGGGGCTTCACCCAGATGTTCTTTTAAGGTTCTTTTGGGGTCCACATCTCACCCCAAGGGTCCAGAAGTTCTGTGATGGTCCTTGGGAAGTGCGGACTTCAATTCCCAGAGTGCACCTGGCGCAAACTCCTTTTTGGCCACTGGGCAGTGGTCAGCTGGTCACTTTTTCAGGAGTTGGTGCAGGGGACTCTGGTTAGCAATTTTTCACCTGTAGCAAACAGGGAGTCCCTCCTTGAACCAGTGGAAGCCAGGCAAAGTCCTTCTTGTGGTGAAGCCCAAGTGTGCAGCTGGTGCAGTCTTTCTGAGTGCAGGGTCCAGGTGCAGGCCAGGGGTCCAGCAGGGCAGTCCTTCTTCTTCTTGTAGTTCTTTCTTCTTGAAATTTGGTGGGGATCTGAGGCGTGGGTGCAGGTCTGCCAGTTTTATCCTTGCTCCTGGGTGAAAAGCAGGGGGGTCCTGGTCCTCCAATCAGGGACAGGGTCGTCCCCCTGTGATGACCACTTCCTGGGAAGTGTGGCAAAAATCCATCCCAGAAGGCAACAGTCTCTAAAAATCCAAAATGGATGAATCTGATTTTTAGAGGAGAGATCTGGCTGAGCCCACCCACTGGTGTGGCTAAAAATCATAAACACACCCCTCTCCTGCCCTCTCCTAATCTAATCAAGGGGGCACCTAGCTATCTGGGGTTGCAGGATGTGGGGGTGTTGCTGGGTGCTCCAGATGTCCTTCTCTGCCTTTGAAGACCAGTTTGGCAGCCCTCCCCCTTCCTGCTTCCCCATCTGCTGAGGGGAGATTCTCTCCCCCAAGCACATTCCTTTGTGTGAAGTCAGGCCACTTCACACCTCATTAAAGTAGCCTGGCAGAAGCTGCTGCAGGCTGGCCAATCAGAGCACAGGAGCAAAAACAATGCAGAGCTGAAATTGGCAACTTTTTAGGTAAAGTCTAAACTTTTTACCTGCACTAGTTATATTAAATCCAACAACTGGAAGTTGTGGGATTTATTATAACAATCAATTTGATACCAAATTCTTGGTATGTAACATTTAAGGAGACTTTAAAATTTAAAATAAAGTCTGCCCATTCTAGCCTATGAAGGCCATTTACTTCAATGAGGGAAAAACGAATTTGGCTGTTTTTACCTCACCAGGGCTTATAAATCTATTTTTATAAAGTCCCTGCTTATAGTTACATGGCACCCAGCCCTAGGGGCACATAGGGCACACCTTAGGGGTGACTTATATGTAAAAATAAGGTAATTTAAGACTTTGGAAGTACCTTTAATTCCAAAGTCGAATTTGCATATAACTTTAATTTAAAAGCAGCCAGCAAGGCAGGCTTGCTTTTAAAATGACACTGGGCACCTCAGCAATGCACCTAGGTGTGCACCACCTATGCTGTGGTCCCTAAACCTACATGCCCTACCATATACTAGGGACTTATAGGTAGGTTAACTTAGCCAATTATAATTAGCCTAATTTGCATATCCATTTTACACAGAGCACAGGCCCTGGGACTGGTTAGCAGTACCCAGGGCACCATCAGAGTCAGGAAAACACCAGTATAAAGTGGAAAATGGGGGCAAAAAGTTAGGGGGCCTCTGCAATCAGCCCCAGTTTCTCACACAACCCCCCCCCCAGCCCACACGCCCAGGAGACTCAGCCCAACCCTGGGAGAGTCTTCCTGGCTTGTTAGGCGAGGAAGACAGTGAAGAAAACTGGCTGTCCCTTTGCAGGGCCTACTCTGCCTTATATCCTCCTGTCAGGGTCACTCCCTCTGGGTAGTGAAGCCATCCCAACAGTAAAAGGACCCAACCCAAACTGAAACTTCCCTCTAGGGGGGTCTTCCTCCTCTCTCTCTGCCAACTTGGGTAGTGAGGTGCCCACCTCCCCTACTCCTAACTTTGCTAGGGCAAGACCTAGCTTACCCAAAGAGGTCACCCAACACTTGAGCAACCCCACCATGACCAACAGGGTCAGGGGGCCTACTTTGCTATTGGCCCTGGGGTCTGCCTCCCAGGCCAAGTACAGTGCTGCCAGGAAGGCTAGCACCCAGCAGAGGCTACTGACAGCTGTCAGTACCCAGAACCACACCCTAAGCTCTCCACTGACAGGTGGCTGAGCTGCTTTAGGGGCATCTTTGGGGTCCTGGCACCCCTCTTGCTGTCTAGAGTGGGGGGCTACCACCTCCTGTGGCAGACACCCTTCTTCCACTCTCCCTTCTGTCAGTGCAGGGGCAACACCTTGCATCTGGACAGCTGCCTGACTATTCAGGACTTCCTTGGGGTCAGGTGAGGCCTCACCAGTGCCAACTCTGGGCTCCCCCCCTACTGGGGCAGAAGGCCTTTGGCTCCTTGGAACTCTCTTTAAGAGTGGCCTACCCTTCCTTTTCTTCTTTCCTTTTCTTGGGGACCCCTGTCTCCTAACTGTAGGGACTGACTCCCCAGGACTTTGGGTAGGGGGGGCGCCCTGGGCGACCACCCCATCTGTGACCAGACTCACCTCTGGGAGGTCATTGCCCAGGATACAATCTAGGGGAAGGTCAGCACTGACTACCACCCTAATCCAGTCAAGGATACCCTCCCTCTCTAGGGGCACTATGGCTACAGGTTTGGAGGTGACCTCCCCTGTGGCTATCCTGACTTTCTTTGTCTTTCCTGGGACATACATGTCTGGGGTCACTAACCGGTCACTCACTACAGTGTGACTGGCACAGGTGTCTCTCAGGCCAGTGGTAGGGATCCCATTCACTTGAATGTGGTGGAAGTGCCTACTCCCACCCTCAGGGATCACCAGCTTACCATCTGGTCCTGTCTCCCAGCACAATGCTAGGAGGACTTCATCATCTGAGGAGTCCTCCTCTATGGCTACACTGGACAGCCCAGTGCTAACCACCTTCTTTGGACAGGCTGCATCTCCTCTGAAGTGACCTGTCTGCTGACAGTCAAAGCAAGCCCTACTGTCCAAGAGCTTTTTTAACCCTGGGTCTCCCTGTCTCTGCATGTCAGATTGGGAGTGGGATTTACTCTCCTCCTTCTTAGGGTTCTGGGGTACAGAGGGAGTCTCTGTGGTGGGCTTACCACCTCCCTCCTTAGGTTTTTGGGGACCTGTCCCCCCCTTCTTGGAGTCTCCCCCCTGGGACTTGACAACCACCCTGGTTCTCAACCACTCATCAGCTGCCTCCCCTAGCTCTCTAGGGTTGGTCAGCTTAGAGTCCACTAGATGCTGGCGTAACCTTTCTTGGATACAATTGGTCAAGATGTGCTCTGTCATGATCAGATTGTATAACCCCTCATAAGTATTTACTTTGTTGCCAATAATCCAGCCCTCTAGTGCCTTTAGTGAGGTGTCCACAAAGTCAACCCAAGACTGGGTACTGACCTTCTGGGTGTCCCTGAACTTCATTCTATATTGCTCTGGGGTCAGACCAAACTTCTTGACTAAGCACCTCTTCATACTAGGGTATGAATCTGCCTCCTCCCCCCTTAAGGTCAGAAGCCTATCCCTCCCTGAGTTGGGGACCAACTCCCACAAAAGGGAACCCCAGTATTGAGGCTTAACCCTTCTCATTTGGAGTGCCCTCTCAAAGGCCCCTAGCCAATTATCTATGTCATCCCCCTCTATATAAGCAGGAACTACCCCCTTGGGTAATCTGGGGCAAACTCCCCCACCCATGGACACCTCAGCTTCTTTATCGCTGCTTCCATCTCTTTTTTCTTTGTATGCCCACTTTTTCTTCTCTAGGGCCAGCTTCTCTGCTTCCAAAGCTATGTAGGCTAGCTGGGCTTCCAGCTCTCTTTCCCTGATGGATGGGTTCTCTCCTCCTGAAAGGACCCTCTTCCTACCACTAGCTTTGGGTCTGCCCCTAGTGACTGTGTCCAGTGAGGACCGTTCCTCCTCTTCCTCACTTGGGGTCTGATGCCTTTCCTCCCCTGACTGGTTAGAGTTAGCATCATCCTCTTTTGGTTCCTCCTCTGGAGCTTCCTCTGTCTCTACCTCTTGGGCCTCAGCCCATGCTGTCAGGGATTTAATCAGGATTTCCTTCCTGAGATTAGTGGTTGCAGGCAACCCCCTCTCAATACACAACCCCCTAAGCTGGACTACTGTCAGTGTGGGTAGGCTAGCCAGATCAAGCTCCATGGTTCCCTAGTTTTGTGTCAACAAAAACTTTTTGCAAAAATTGGAAACAAGAATTTAGAAAAAATTACAAAAATTCAATAATTGAAATTAATCCAAATTAGTTTTTAAAAAAAATTAAAATTAAAAATTAAAAACAATTTTTGCACTAGGACAATTTAAAGGATTTTTAATTTGTTTTATCTAAAACTGTAACGCGATATTGAACACAAGTACAGGATCCCGTCGCTGCTTCCAATTATGTTGGAAAATTGATTATTGGTAGGGCAGGTAGGTACCTACACCTAGCAACAAGCCACAAACCTCCACAAAAGTACAGTTAGGTCTCAGTAAATTAATCCCAGCTCTACCCTTGGTAGCTTGGCATCGAGCGTCAAGGCTTAACTTAGGAGACAAAGTGTAAAGCATTCAAATATCACACAACAGTAATTAAATAAAACACAGGAAACAGTTTAAAAATCCAAAACCAATTTATAAAAATAGCTTATATTTTTATCTTTAAAATGACACAAAAACGATTAAAATCGGTTCAGGGGAACCGGAGATATGAATTTTTAAAGTATTATTATTTTCTAGCGCATAGAAACAAAAAGCGCCAATCGGGTCATCTGGTTGCACCAGGACCGGGACAAAGTCAAACTTTCAGGCCGACCGCGATGGAGCCCTGCTCGGATACAGGTCGCGGGAAGCCTCGGTTAAAAAGTTACCTTCTGACTTAGTCTTTATTTTGAAGTTTTTCTTCACCGGGACGAACCTGCCAGTTGGATCCGACCTCCTGGAGCCCTTGTCCGGATACGCGAAGTCGGTTTCCTCGGTGGTGATTTCTACCTTCGGACTTAGTCGTTTTTTCGAGATGAAAATCCTTCGACCGGGGTAAACCTGGATCTTGATCCGACGTCCGTGGAGCCCTTCTCGGATACGATGGCTGGAAGGTCCCGGTCAACTTTTTACGTTCGGACTTAGTCTTTTTTTCGGATGTTTTTCTTGACCGGGACGAACCACGAAGTCAGGCCGGGTCGCGGTTGAGGCAAGCCGGCTAGAATTTCCGCGTCGAGTCGGTCACTTTATGGAGCTTTTTTCTAAAATTTCTCCAATCTTTTCCAAACTTCTGGGGCTTCACCCAGATGTTCTTTTAAGGTTCTTTTGGGGTCCACATCTCACCCCAAGGGTCCAGAAGTTCTGTGATGGTCCTTGGGAAGTGCGGACTTCAATTCCCAGAGTGCACCTGGCGCAAACTCCTTTTTGGCCACTGGGCAGTGGTCAGCTGGTCACTTTTTCAGGAGTTGGTGCAGGGGACTCTGGTTAGCAATTTTTCACCTGTAGCAAACAGGGAGTCCCTCCTTGAACCAGTGGAAGCCAGGCAAAGTCCTTCTTGTGGTGAAGCCCAAGTGTGCAGCTGGTGCAGTCTTTCTGAGTGCAGGGTCCAGGTGCAGGCCAGGGGTCCAGCAGGGCAGTCCTTCTTCTTCTTGTAGTTCTTTCTTCTTGAAATTTGGTGGGGATCTGAGGCGTGGGTGCAGGTCTGCCAGTTTTATCCTTGCTCCTGGGTGAAAAGCAGGGGGGTCCTGGTCCTCCAATCAGGGACAGGGTCGTCCCCCTGTGATGACCACTTCCTGGGAAGTGTGGCAAAAATCCATCCCAGAAGGCAACAGTCTCTAAAAATCCAAAATGGATGAATCTGATTTTTAGAGGAGAGATCTGGCTGAGCCCACCCACTGGTGTGGCTAAAAATCATAAACACACCCCTCTCCTGCCCTCTCCTAATCTAATCAAGGGGGCACCTAGCTGTCTGGGGTTGCAGGATGTGGGGGTGTTGCTGGGTGCTCCAGATGTCCTTCTCTGCCTTTGAAGACCAGTTTGGCAGCCCTCCCCCTTCCTGCTTCCCCATCTGCTGAGGGGAGATTCTCTCCCCCAAGCACATTCCTTTGTGTGAAGTCAGGCCACTTCACACCTCATTAAAGTAGCCTGGCAGAAGCTGCTGCAGGCTGGCCAATCAGAGCACAGGAGCAAAAACAATGCAGAGCTGAAATTGGCAACTTTTTAGGTAAAGTCTAAACTTTTTACCTGCACTAGTTATATTAAATCCAACAACTGGAAGTTGTGGGATTTATTATAACAATCAATTTGATACCAAATTCTTGGTATGTAACATTTAAGGAGACTTTAAAATTTAAAATAAAGTCTGCCCATTCTAGCCTATGAAGGCCATTTACTTCAATGAGGGAAAAACGAATTTGGCTGTTTTTACCTCACCAGGGCTTATAAATCTATTTTTATAAAGTCCCTGCTTATAGTTACATGGCACCCAGCCCTAGGGGCACATAGGGCACACCTTAGGGGTGACTTATATGTAAAAATAAGGTAATTTAAGACTTTGGAAGTACCTTTAATTCCAAAGTCGAATTTGCATATAACTTTAATTTAAAAGCAGCCAGCAAGGCAGGCTTGCTTTTAAAATGACACTGGGCACCTCAGCAATGCACCTAGGTGTGCACCACCTATGCTGTGGTCCCTAAACCTACATGCCCTACCATATACTAGGGACTTATAGGTAGGTTAACTTAGCCAATTATAATTAGCCTAATTTGCATATCCATTTTACACAGAGCACAGGCCCTGGGACTGGTTAGCAGTACCCAGGGCACCATCAGAGTCAGGAAAACACCAGCATAAAGTGGAAAATGGGGGCAAAAAGTTAGGGGGCCTCTGCAATCAGCCCCAGTTTCTCACACCTCACATATATCAGACCGGATAACAGAGAGATAGTTCCTCTGTGAGCGTATCCAATGAATGACTTTATTAATTAGAGAGTCACTCGACTCTCTATTGCCCTGAGGTAGCTTTGGCACCCTAGTCAAATATATGATGGCGTCTTCCCTCCTCCTTCTTAACCTTCCCTTGAGGTCACAGGTCTGCGAGAGTGTCAAATAATCAGGGTGAGTGGCTGAACGGGAACTAACACAACAACTTGCTGCAGAGGGCGTTCCTCCTAGGAAGGCGTCACTAGTTACCAGGGGGCAGGAGCCCTTTAAAAAGACCTTCGCGCTCCCGCCGTCGCGGGTAGTGCATTGGCTGCAAAGGAAGGCGTCACTGGTTACCAGGGGGCAGGAGCCCTTTAAAAAGACCTTTGCGCTCCTGCCGTCGCGGGACGCGCGCGGGCGGCGCCCGGGCCAAGGGCGGGCCCGTTCTGCGCCCGTCATCGCCCGTAAGAGGCTGGGCTGGGCCACCCCTCTTCCATTCTCAGTAAGGAGTGACTGTTTAAATCTATTTAACCCCCGGTGTGTAACCTGAAGTCCTTATCTCTGTTTTTAGCGGTTTTCTAAAAATCCTAATCAGTCTTAATCAGTCTATCTTGCCTGTTGCTTGTTTGACTATTGTGATAATGGGCAGGAAAAAAGGACTTTCATCTGGTACTCTGGGGGGTGGTGGAGGCAGTAGCAGACAGGGTTGTGGTACCACCACTTTAGACTCTTTCCTTGCAAGAGCGGTCGGGGTTGTTACAAAGGAGATTGATTTGGCAGAGAGGAGGCTATCCATGGAATTGGAGGATTGGCACCACGCCTCAATAGATAATGGTTCTGTTGAGGTAGTGGCTGTGGAGGTGGATTGCCTGGGGGGGGCAAGATGCTGGTATGGCTGATGCTGAGCCTGTCCAGGCTGAGATAATGGAGTCAATAGTAGAGTCTGGGGGGCTGGGTCCCTCTAGAAGAAGTAAAAGACTTTTATTATCTTCTCCCCCGGCCTGTCCCATGGAAAAATGTAGTCCTCCTCCAAGGAAAAAAAAAGCCCTAAAAAAACTGATACCCAAGACAAAAACACCTCTCCTGGAGCACCCTAAGGATGCGAGCAGTGACTTTGCACCTGGCCAGCATCTGGGGTGTGATGCAACTAGTATACTGACCAAATTTCGAGAAATTATACAGGAGATTTTGTCTCCCGTGGTGGCAAAACTATCAGCCATAGAAAAAACAGTATCCTTGATTTGTGCGCAAGGTAGCCAAGGAGGACACAGTATGGCTTCAACTAAGCATCCCTGCGCCGGTGAGGAGATATCCCTTCCAGAGGTAGCTGCAGGACCTTTGGGGCCCATGGGTAAACCACCTTACCTATTGGTGAATCCAGTAAATTCAGGGGGTCAGGGTGCCTGTGTCGAGACTGCTCCAACTGCACCAAAGTCTTCAGTAAGGCTAGAGGGGACTGTCAATATGTTTAGCTGCAGGAGGCATCCTGAGACGGTTTCTGTGGCAGCCAAGGGGGGTGGTCAACTGCTGTCTGAAAACGATAGTTTGAACCCGCCAACGGCCAGGCCCTCCTTAGTTTGCTTGGACCTCCCCCCAGCATGTGCCCCCTATGTGGTAGTCCTGACGAATGTTCCTGCTCTTGTTTCTGGGACAACTGAGTCTACCAACCAACTCATAAATAAGGTTGGCCACTGGCTGAGCAATAATTGTGATTTTTCATGTAAAGACTTCAAGGATATTCTGTTGGCCCAAAGAATTGGCTGGGTCGGCCCTAAAAATAAGGTGGGAAATGAAGACTGTATTATCATAAACGTCAGATATCCTGCCCTGACTAAAAGGCTTCTTTCTAGCCTTCGCCCTCCTGTTTGTAGAGCAAGTAAAATGGGTATGGTCCCTTTGGGCTATTTCTACGATCACATGCGTCTGAGTACTGGGGTGTCTCTTGGTTCTGGGAGGAATCTCCCCCTGGGACAGATTAGCATGCAGGAAAATAACAGAAGAACCAACAGCAACCTATCCCTGGAGGGGGTGGATTGACAATGCGCCAAGGCGCTGGCTGTACAAGAAGAGGTGTTCACACAGTGTAATCTTATCTCATGGAACATTGCGGGCTATGATGCTAAGCTATCTGATCAAGCCTGGGTTGGGTGTGTGGCTAACTATGATGTCATCATGCTTCAGGAAACCTGGTCGGAGGGTCTGTCTGTGTGGGATGGGTATGACAGATATGCAATTCCAGCTGTGCAGTCTCGTGGCGGTCGCTCAAAAGGTGGCCTGGTTACCCTAATTCGCCTCTCAAAGATAGTAGGTGCCTTTCAAATTAACTGCAACCCTCAAGGTATATTGCTGGTTTGGGTACTCTTCCCTAATCATTTGAATATATTACTGGTCAACTTTTATAATGCTGTGTGGGATGTGGGTGCCAATTGGGGCCTTGTTCTCCGTTCTCAAGGTTATGAAATATAGAATGGAGAAGGTGGGATTGGAATTTCGTGCCATCATCTCGGGTGACTTTAATGCCAAATTGGGCAGGGTTAGCACTGTGGTTAATCCCTTTATTCCTGACCGTGAGGACTACTCAGCGCATGGTCCGCAGGACTCTAGAGGCACAGATCTATTAAAGGAACTCAGGAAGATGGGCCTCTTAAATTTCTATGATATTGAAGCAGTAGGCACCCATCAACTTCCAACCTATGTGGGAAGAGGGTCTGGATCCACCATTGATTATATTTTTGTGTCTCCTCCTATGAGAGGCTTGGTGATTGGGGGTAAAGTGTTAGGCGAGTGCTTTAGCAATCATAATCCCCTTATACTGTCCTTTAAAATCCCTGGGGTCCTTCGCTTACTGGGACGAGGAAGGCCTGTAATGGTGGAGACAAAGGATCAGGGTAGGAGGCTTGGGTGGAAGCAAGTAGACTCTCAAAAAGTAGTAGGAAGGGTTGTGGGGGACAACTTACATCTATTTATGGAAATACTCCTGACAGAAGCACCAAATCCCACGACTGTTATAGATGCGATAACAGTAGTAAATGCAGCAGTCAGAGACTGCCTCTTTCCAGTTGGCAGCCACCCTAGCAAACGCAAATGTGGCTGGTACGATAAAGCCTGCTATGATGCAAAGGTAAATTTAAAGATGGCTACCAAGATTCACCCTAGAGACTGGGCTCTCGTAAAAGAAGCTAGAATAAGGTATAAAAGGGCCCTGAGGGATAGTAAGCTAAAATATAAAGATAAAGCTTGGGAAGAGTTAGAGCGCGCCACAGCTCTGAAGGACCCTGGCCTGTTTTGGAAGGTGGTAAATAGAGGCTCCTTTGAAACAGAAACCTCTGAGGGCCTTGGCTGTAATATCGCCCCGGAGGCCTGGGTAACTCATTTCTGTGGAATATTTGATGGTACCCCCTTAAGAAATACTCGGGAGAGCGTGTATGATGCGGCTCCTAAACCTAGCAATCAGGTTTTCACTACAGGAGGTTATTGATGCAATACAGAGTAGCGCGCATAATAAAGCTCCGGGCCCGGACTCGATCCCAATGGACATGTATAAAGCTAACCCTCAGTTATGGGCACCCATTCTCCTAAATGTCCTCAATGCAGCCGTTACTGTGGGTATCCCTGCCTCTTGGAGACTGGCATGTATAGTTCCAGTGTTTAAAAAGGGGGATCGAAATGATCCGAAGTCTTATCGCCCTATATCACTCCTGGACTCCTCTGCGAAGATTCTGGGACAAATTATCCTAGGCCGTCTGGAGGCCTGGATGATAGGAAATTATATTCTAAGTCGGGAACAGTATGGCTTCAGGGAAGGCCTCAGCACGCAAGAACAATGTCTCAATTTACCGATGATGATCGGTGAATACACCCAGGCTAGGAAAGGTACCCTTTATCTTGCATCTATGGACCTTAGCTGTGCTTTTGATAAAGTGAACCAGTCTTTATTATGGAAAAGGCTAATTCAGTCAGGGTTGGATCCTGATATTGTAGAGCTTCTCCGATATCTACATTCAGGGACAATCGCAAATGTGAGGGTGGGCCCTAATGGGGAATGCTCGGAGTCATTTCAGCTTTCAAGGGGTGTGCGCCAGGGGTGTGTTTTGGCCCCTACCTTGTTCCTACTATATACAAATGGATTGTCCGACATTCTGATGAAATACTGCAGGGATGTCCCGAAGGTGAAGGGTATTGATATCCCTGTGCTGACGTATGCGGATGACGCGGTCCTTATGGCCTGCACGATGAACGGTCTCCGAGAATTAGTTAAAGCTTATGTTATCTTTATGTCAGCTTTGGGACTGGAGGTCAATTTTAAGAAATCACATTTTATGATGTGCGGTAAACCTATGAGTAGGGTGGGGGAGCTAAGTCCACGAGTTCCCATACTTAGGGGTCATTTTTGATGAGAAAGGATCTTGGAAACCCTGTATTGCTAGAAGGATTGTGCTTTTTCATGCAACAGTTGGTGCAACCTTTGACTTCGCGGCCAGGGCAGGCAGCAAACCTATCAAATCCCTGCTTGAAATCTATAAGCGGAAATGCCTACCTGTCCTCCTGTATGGCTCGGCACTTTGGGGGTTTAGGGATACCCGAGCCCTTATGGTGGAAGAAAATCGTTTTTGTAGAAGGCTTCTGGGTGTTGGACAAAATTTTCCTGGTTTTTGCCTACACCTGGAACTCGAGCTTGAGTATGTACAGGACACTACCCAGCTGGCCCCCCCTTCTGCTATGGATCTCAGTTTGGAGAAACGAACATGCCACTCTTAATAGGGATATCCTAAGGGATTCTCTGGCCTGCGATAATGTAAAGCATATTCCCTGGCTGTCGCACATAAGGAAGATTGCACATGACCTGGTGCGGCCTGATTTGTTTGATTATCCCGAGGACCTGACTAGCTATGATAAGAAATGGGTTAAGGATAACTTTCTGAGAATCCAGGTGACTAAGAGAGAGTGGGAGATTCTGGGGAAAAAATCGATCAGGGATTTTATTGTGCTAAAGATGTGGGTGGGTCCTGAGCGATATCTCTTAGAAATTAAGGATGTGAGGGAAAGGTCTCTCATAACTCGATTTCGCCTGGGGATCATTAGAAGTAATTTGTGCTTCCCCTTAGGTCAGTAAGGGGAAAAATGTATTAGACCCTGCCCCTGTGATGGGGTGTCCCATCAGACCTTGATCCATTTTACACTTTTTTGTGTCTTTTATGCACATTTAGAACTCGATTTTTATTACCGCTCCTAAGGAACAAGGGTTTCGTGCAATACCGTCCTGCTTTTATGTGGCTGCAAATGGCCTCAGATGTATTGGTATGGAAGGGCCTGGGATCATTCCTGAAGGGAGCTACTATTTGGCGAAAAAAATTAGAATTTTTAGAGTGATTTCTTTTTATTCTGTTTTTGATGAATGAGGTTTTTATGATGGGTGTTTTTTCTACATATGGTTTTTATTGGTATTTTAATAATTTATTGGTTGATTATTCTGCTGTAATGGATGAATTTTTTTCATACCGAATAAAGTTTCTTATTCTACCAATATCACAAACCACACATCCCAACACCAAGCCCTGCATGCAACAACAACGCATGGACACCCATCACTAAAGCATGCCCAATGCACATACCCATACTCCACCCTAAACCATCATCACACAAGCCCCCACACAGGAATGCCAGCACTGGGGTACATGGTCACCTACCCATTGCACACCATGACACACACAGATGCAATAATCATGCTTTTCCACCCCTGCAGGACCACTACCCAACGTCACCAGACAGCAGGGTCCAGACATCTCCACTCTGGGAGGGCTGCTGTGCGACAGGGGGCGGACAGGCCAAGGGAACCAACTCTCCACGAGGCCCTCTCCTCCATCATGGGAGCATACCACCACTCCCAGGAGACAATGGCAACGGTCCTGGCCAAGTTTCAGGAGACCCAGCCCATGCAGGAGGAACAGTATTTGGGGGTCAGGGAGGAACTCAGAACCATGAGCTCTGCCCTGGGCACCATCGTAGGGGTGCTGAAGGAAATAAAGTGACAACTCAGTGACCATACACTGGGTGAAATCGACGGACAG
Source organism: Pleurodeles waltl (assembly GCF_031143425.1). Lineage (NCBI taxonomy): Eukaryota > Metazoa > Chordata > Amphibia > Caudata > Salamandridae > Pleurodeles > Pleurodeles waltl. The sequence continues at coordinate 1,260,396,202 of NC_090445.1, read as the reverse complement.
GACAGAGGTAGAAGTATAAAAGTACTTGTAGTAGGCAGGAATGTATTCTCACCTGTGTTTCACTGGAAATATTGCTGGATGACTGAGTCCCTGTTGTCAATGTCTTCTTCCTCTGCTTCCTCCTCATCACTGTCCACAGGCTCCACAGCTGCCACAACACCGCCATCTGGACCATCCTCCTGCAGAAAAGGCACCTGTCGTCGCAAAGCCAAGTTATGAAGCATACAGCAGGCCACGATGATCTGGCACACCTTCTTTGGTGAGTAGAATAGGGATCCACCTGTCATATGGAGGCACCTAAACCTGGCCTTCAGGAGGCCGAAGGTGCGTTCGATCACCCTCCTAGTCTGCCCATGGGCCTCATTGTAGCGTTCCTCTGCCCTGGTCCTGGGATTCCTCACTGGGGTCAGTAGCCATGACAGGTTGGGGTAACCAGAGTCACCTAATAGCCACACACGGTGCCTCTGGAGTTGACCCATCACATAAGGGATACTGCTATTCCACATGATGTAGGCGTCATGCACTGAGCCAGGGGACATGGCATTCACATGCGAGATGTACTGGTCGGCCAAACATACCATCTGTACATTCATGTAATGATAAGTCTTCCGGTTCCTGTACACCTGTTCACTCCTGTGGGGGGGGGGCAAAGCCACATGGGTCCCATCAATGGCACCTATGATGTTGGGGATATGTCCAAGGGCATAGAAGTCACCTTTCACTGTAGGCAAATCCTCCACCTGAGGGAAAACGATGTAGCTCCACATGTGTTTCAGCAGGGCAGACAACACTCTGGACAACACACTGGAAAACATAGGCTGGGACATCCCTGATGCCATGGCCACAGTTGTTTGAAAAGACCCACTTGCAAGGAAATGGAGCACTGATAGCACCTGCACTTGAGGGGGAATTCTCTTCTTCCAATGTACATTTCATGTAGGTCAGCGCCCACCAGAAGAAGGATATTTGGCGTGCCATCACCAAGGATGTCCAGACCCTGGGGGTCCACCACAGACGGAGCACCCACTGCCGGAAGAGATGGGAGGACATTTGCCGCTGGAGCAAGAAGACGGCGGAGGCTCAGCTGGGGATGGCCTCCCAACGTGGGAGGGGTGCCCATCGAACCATGACCCCCCTGATGTTCCGGATCCTGGCGGTGGCCTACCCTGAGTTGGATGGGCGCTTGAGGGCATCACAGCAGACACAAGGGGGTGAGTACACTCTCATTCAGCTGACTTTGCGTGCAGTGGAGGGGTCTGGGTGGGGGAGGAGGGCTGTGGGTTTCCCTAGGCCAGGGCGAGTTTCGTAGGCTAGGCCCCTTCGTAAGGCATGGCCCTGTGGCCCCCCACCCCACCACTGTAGAGTGCCAAGTACAGCTATTCATGCACATGTGTCATCTATGTGTGCAGATGTCGTCCATAGCCTTGTAGGCCATTTCCCAGGAATAGCACTGTACAGCCCAACAGCGCGACGTAGTGTAGGGGGCTGCTGTGTCTGTCTTGTCCGCCAACGGTAGCGGTAAGCCATGCACTCAACCTGTCTTTCTTCTGTTTCCCCCCCCTTTTTTTACGGTCTCCCTGTTCTTGTGTGCATTAGCATCATGAGGCGGAGGAGCAGTGGCACCGGAGCACGAGGGAGCTGCATCCCACATGGCCATGGAGGCCCACACTATGGACTCTGAATACACCAGTGGGACGGAGGGCGAGGGGAGCACCACGGCGGTGACAGGAGCTGAAACCAGCGACACGGACTTGTCCTCCGATGGGAGCTCCCTTGTGGTGGCGGCAACATCTGTGCCCCCCACTTCTACAGGTACAGCCGCCACCCCCCCTACCAGTACCGCCCTCCCAGCAGCCCCTCAGCCTTCGCCCCGTGCCCGCTCACCCAGGCCCCAGGCACCTCAGCCCCTGCCCCTGTCACCTCTGCTGCCCTCAGAGAGGAGGCCATTGACCTCCTCAGGTCACTCACTGTTGGGCAGTCTACCATTTTGAATGACATCCAGGGTGTAGAAAGGGAGTTGCAACAAACCAATGCATTCCTGGAGGGCATTCATTCTGGTCAGGCTGACCTTCATCGAACCTTTCAAACTCTGGCCTCAGCACTGATGGCAGCCATTGTCCCTGTGTCTAGCCTCCCCCCTCCAACTTCCTCCACCCAGACCCAATTCCCTGTACCTCTGCCTATCCCAAGCACACCATCAGACCAGCCTGCACACACCTCACTAGACAAGGGAAGCTCAGGCAAATATAAGCACCACACATCCCACAGGCACTCACGCAATCATCACACACATACAGACACAACAACATCCACTGCCTCCACTGTGTCCCCCCCCACCTTGTCTCCCTCCTCCCTCCCAGTCTCGTCTACACTCACACCTGCATGCACTACCACTACAGCCACTGCGTCCCGCACCATCACACCCACCACCACACCCCGCTCACGTGCACTCACCACCCCCACTACCATTCACACGTCCCCTGTGTCCTCTCCAGTGTGTCGGTGACGCCCCCTCCGAAGATACACAAATGCAGGCACACACCCACCCATCATACATCCACCTCACAACAGCCTCCAGCACATGCACCCAAAGCCACAAAACTTACACCTCCTACAACCACCACCGCTTCCTCCACTCCCAAACCCCCTCCAGCTACCCGTCCCAGTGTCTCCAAACAACTTTTCCTGTCCACCCTTAATCTATTTCCCACCACCCCCCGTCCAACTCATAGGTCCCTCATAGGTCCCGTACTAGCACCTCAGCCACAAAATCTCCGGGACCAGTGGTGCCTGTTGTCACAGGTATGTGGAGTGCACCGGCCACCAGGACAGCCAGTGTGTCACGGAGCCACAGCACAGCCAGTCCCCCCCTGTGAAGCACCAGAAGTTGGCCTGTGCCCGGCGGGAGAGGGGGAAGACTCCAGCCAGCCAAGCCGCTCACAGGGATCCCGGGGGGAGTGTGGACTCAGCTGTGACTCCTCCCAAGGTGGGGAAGGGGCTGCAGAAACCTGCAAAGTCTGGGAGGAGCACCACGGCGGAGAAGACCACAATCATCCCCGCTGGCCAGGAGGCCACCGCCAACTCAAGCACCGCTGAACAGGGCAAGCACCGCTGAACAGGGCCAGCACCGCTGAACAGGACAAAGACCGCCAACTCAAGCACCGCTGAACAGGGCAAGGACCGCCCAGGCAAGCACCGCTGAACATGGCAAGGACCGCCAACTCAAGCACCGCTGAACAGGGCAACGACCGCCAAGGCAAGCACCGATGAACAGGGCAAGCACCGCTGAACAGGGCAAGGACCGGCAACTCAAGCACCGCTGAACAGGGCAAGGACTGCCAACTCAAGCACCGCTGAACAGGGCAAGCACCGCTGAACAGGGCAAGGACCGCCAAGGCAAGCACCGCTGAACAGGGCAAGGACCGCCAACTCAAGCACCGCTGAACAGGGCAAGGACCGCCAACTCAAGCACCGCTAGCCCATGAGTGGCAGGGGCAGTGACGCAACTGGGACCGTCATGGGGTGAGTGATGCACTCTGGGCACCAGTCCCCCTCCAGAACCAGTGGAGAACAGCATCCACTACCTCTGTCCTGCACAGGATGAAGCACTCTGTGCACCAGTCCCCCTCCAGAACCAGTGGAGACATGCATCCACTACCTCTGTCCTGCACAGGATGAAGCACTCTGGGCACCAGTCTCCTCCAGAACCAGTGGAGACATGCATCCACTCCATCTGTCCTGCACAGGATGAAGCACTCTGAGCACCAGTCCCCCTCCAGAACCAGTGGAGAACAGCATCCACTACCTCTGTCCTGCACAGGATGAAGCACTCTGGGAACCAGTCTCCCTCCAGAACCAGTGGAGACATGCATCCACTCCGTGTGTCCTGCACAGAATGAAGCACTCTGGGCACCAGTCCCCCTCCAGAACCAGTGGAGACATGCATCCACTCCCCCTCCAGAACCAGTGGAGACATGCATCCACTACCTCTGTCCTGCACAGGATGAAGCACTCTGGGCACCAGTCCCCCTCCAGAACCAGTGGAGACATGCATCCACTACCTCTGTCCTGCACCGGATGAAGCACTCTGGGCACCAGTCCCCCTCCAGAACCAGTGGAGACATGCATCCACTCTGTCTGTCCTGCACAGGATGAAGCACTCTGGGCACCAGTCCCCCTCCAGAACCAGTGGAGACATGCATCCACTCCGTCTGTCCTGCACAGGATGAAGCACTCTGGGCACCAGTCCCCCTCCAGAACCAGTGGAGACATGCATCCACTACCTCTGTCCTGCACAGGATGAAGCACTCTGGGCACCAGTCCCCCTCCAGAACCAGTGGAGACATGCATCCACTCCGTCTATCCTGCACAGGATGAAGCACTCTGGGCACCAAGCCCCCTCCAGAACCAGTGGAGACACGCATCCACTTGAGAGACTGTGGCTTTGCACTCCCAGGATGCAGCAGTGGGCACCCCACCCACTGTAGAGACTTGAGAGACTGTGGCTTTGCACTCCCCAGGATGGAACAGTGGGCAATCCACCCACTGTAGAGACTTGAGAGACTGTGGCTTTGCACTCCCCAGGATGGTGCAGTGGGCAAACCACCCACTGTAGAGACTTGAGAGACTGTGGCTTTGCACTCCCCAGGATGCAGCAGTGGGCAAACCACCCACTGTAGGGACTTGAGAAACTGTGGCTTTGCAATCCCCAGGATGTCACAGTGGGCAAACCACCCACTGTTGAGACTTGTGAGACTGTGGCTTTGCACTACCCAGGATACATCAATGGGCATGGAGCCCCCTCGTGGATCTGGCGTCGCGCACTCATCCGGCTGAGGTGCCCCCCCTTCCCTTCCCCCTGAGGTGCCTGTTGTATTTCAATCTGATGCCCCAGCAGTGTTCTCTCCGTAATGTTCGGGTATCTTGTGTGAGCCTCGCCCATGCATTTTGGGCCCAGCGGTCCACGGATTATGAATGGTGCAATACCTAGACAACTAATCGTGGTGTATATTTTGTTAATAGTGTGTATATATATATATATATATATATTTTTTTTTTTGCTTACTGATTTTTGATATATTACAATGGTTACACTCATTTCCTTTTGACTTTGCATTCTTCCAGGGGTGTTGGGGGGTGTTACTGTAATGTATAGATATGCATAGGTGTGTGTGTTGTAGTGGGTGAGGGTGAGGGTGAGGGTGGGGGTTGGGGTGTTGCGTGTGAGTGTCCCTGTTTTTTCCCTCTGCCCTCCCCTATGTCGTAGGTGCAGTACTCACCGTGGTCTTCGCTGCCGGCGTTGGTGCTCCTGGTACAGGAGCAGGAAGACTAGCGCAGGGAGAATATGAAGTTCCGGCTCCATGGTGTCCTTCCTCGTAGAGTGTGTAGAGTTCAGCGTTTTTCCTTTGAAATGCCTGTTTCCGCTGTGTTTTTATCCGCGTTGAATCCGCCCCGGAAAAGGTGGGGGATTGGCCTGTCATAATAGTGTGGGCGGTACATTGTCTCCCGCCTGTCTGTTGGCGGTGACCGCTGAGCTGTTTGTTTGTACCGCAGTGGTGGTCGGAGTGTTAAAGTGGCTGTCTTTGTTGGCGGTTTCCGCCACGGTCGTAATTGCAAAATTTTTACCGCCGGCCTGTAGGCGGTCTTACCGCCGCTTTAACACCGTCCACCAGGGTTGTAATGACCACCATAGTCTGCTTTAAGGGAGACAGTGTGCAATTCATCATTAATCAGGATGTCTCAAACACTCTATGGCTGGCAGAGATGATGAGCCGAAGGCTCAATCGCCAGCATGCATAGCAATGGTGAATGCGAGTTCCCCTAGCATGTGATCCGGCTAACAGGGAATAGGCCAATTTAAATACTGGCTGATTGCTCAGAATGGAGTAGCCTAATCAATCTCAGCATCTTGTTGCCTAGATCTACCCTGCATAACACAGCAAACATGTAGTCACAATCCAGCATATCAAAGGCCTTTTCTAAATCCTCCATTAAGCAAACAAAGTAAGACTTCACGTAGCAGCCTGTGTATATTGAATGTTATGGACCTACCATGTATAAAGTTATTCTGGCCGGTGTGAATTAAGTTGGTATAACTTCCAGTAGTCTCATTGCTAGGATCTTACAATCACTGCCTAACATGGGCAAAGGTCTGTAGGAGGTAACCTCAAGTGGATCATGACCCAGATTGGGGAAGAGATACCAAGAGAGCTTTGTGTCTAGATTGTGACAGTTCTCCGGCAGTGAGGGAGGAGGTAAACAATTCCACCAGCTTCTGGAACAGAAGTCCACATAGTTTATATATTAGTCATTTAGCAGACCATCCATTCCTGGATTCTGCTAGTGCATTTTTTCATCCTTCACAGGAAGCAAATGCTTCACTGAGGTCGACGGACCTTTTCACTCAGTAAGAAGTGTGGGGAACCATGCACAATTACTTAAACACCACTCCAACAATTCAAACACCATAACCAATTTGGCCACTGAAAAAAACTCCAATCAATGAAAAGTTTCAAAGCTTTATTTGATAACCACAAATCTAATGTCATAACGATCTGTGCGCAAAATCAAATAAAAAAGATATATCAACACCATGGGCTGCCCAAAGAGGCAAAACAAGTTTAATCGAATTAGCATCAACACAATCAAACATTCAAGACAAGAATAATAGTACAAATCATTAAGGAAATAATACAAGACACAAATTCACATCTTAGGTCAGACTGTGTTAGCATTTTTCAAGTTCTATTAAGCAGAGTACACAATTTGGGACTTACCATGGGTTGTCCCTACAGCTAAACAAATTAGGACATGTATGTGTGGGAATGGTCTAACACATGCGAGCAAATTACAAAGAGGAGACAAAAATAATTTGGAAAAGAATATCTAGAGTTATAGATTACTAACTAGAAAAAAATATGTGAGTGTCAACATGCTAGCTTCTATTCTAAAAAAAGAAGGACATGTCAGGGGTAATGGAAATCAGCAGGGAGATACACCTCTCGAAGGGTCGGCATTCAAGGATTCTTCATCAGCAAAGCAAATAGATCATTAGCAAATCCAGTTTGAAGCTTCATCAGGAAAGGTGCTGACGGAGCTGCACAGAGTTAAAGGGTTTCAAGAGCCACAGAAAAACTGACTAAAACATACAAAGTCCATTCATAATAATAAAAAAATCTACTCTGATTCCTTGATCCAGTAGCAAGACATCACACAAAAGGGGCAATGTCCAATCAAATTATTGGTGTGTTTTCAGGCTGCAACAGTCTGTTTATTCCCCAGGTCTAGCCTGAGATCATCTTGTCTTTCCATTTGACTCCAAACAGTTTTGCAACAATTTGTTCTCTATTGCAACAATCCGATTTCTTCCTAGGGTTTACAATATGCTCGTCTCATTCCCATGTGAATCCGTATGTCAATTGAAGCAATATATTTCAAGCTAAGTCCACAGTCCTGAATGTTTCTTACCAAAGTCACCAAACTAAAGGCCTATGTGTAATTGAACAAAAAACAGTTGCTACTCAAGGGAACTGTTCTGTGCGAGACACTCCTGAATTCCCGGCGTTCCGATGGGGCAATGACAATTCCCCAATCCCGGTGAGGACTAAAGTGAGCGCGATGAAGACCACATTGCCATCTCACAAGTCCTCAAGGAGAAGGGGGGTTTGGAAAGAGAAAAAAGAGAAAATACCAGCTTCTGCTTCGTGGACTGCAGAATCAGACTGCTGGACGCTGGACTGCATGTCATGTTGGTTGTGTTCTGGCATAATCTCTTGGCAATAGCAGTTCTGATAATAGTTGCTCTATTTCCAATCTCCTAATTCTCAGGCAAGTGCTTGTTACAAGAAATACATATTTCCTTCATGTAGTTTTAGTGGTATCTTGGATTCCAAACCAAATGATAAATCACACTAATTCTTGTTGTCATAAATTATTTAAAAGATGGGGCTCTGTTTTGTTTCATTTATGCAATTAATCTTTCTTTACCATGAAATGAAGTTACTTGCTTGAAAATTTCAGAAAAATCCAATCTGGGTTTTTTCACCTTTCTTATTTTTCCTCTTTTACAGGAAATACAGGATCGTCTGCAGAAGATGGAAAAAGAGAGCCTGGACTCCATTAGAACCCGACTGAAGGGTGAGGATCACCGGAATTCAGATGAAGGCTGTCCGGAGGACAGAAAATCCTGGAACTCGGCTGGAAGTTGGTCAGAGAACGAGGAACACCGGAACTTGACTGGAGGCAGGCCGGTGAACAAGGACTTGACTTACACTGCAACTCGACTAGAGGTAGGCGGGGACTCAACTTGATTGGAAACAGGTGAGCAAAGCAATAGGTACAAAGCCAAGCAAGGCCTCAGACTCACAAGCATCATTAATTAAATAATAAAATGTGCACATGTGCCTTGTGGCAGGTGATTGCTTGTTAAGGAAAGGAACAATTATCCTCCTGATTGTGGCACACGTTCAATACAAATCGCATTGTGAAGAGCACACGTTTGGCAGTCACAGTTTGAACAGTTGGAAAGGCAGTTGGTTGCTTGTTAAAGAAATGAACAATTATCCTCCTGATTGTGGCACATGTTCAGTACAGTACAGTTGGAGCAGGTGGAATGCAATGTGCATAATCAACAAGCATTGATTATTTTAAAGGAGACTTTTACCAAGCGTTGGTTATTGCAAACTTTATATTCAAGGATGTAATGAATATACCCAAATAAGTCTGAATGTTTCAAGCAACAGCATCTTACTGTGATTGAGCTCTTGGATATGCTACTGTACTCACAACATGAACAGAACCTAGTGGAAAAATTCATGTTAGAAAGAACAATGATACATTACCTTACATGACTGCATTGACAAGCTCTACAGGCCTAGTTATGCTAACACAAGAAATATAAATGCATTAATATACATGTTAATAAATGCCCATAATATGCAAATTTAAAAATTCAGCATTAATAGTATGCCATCAAAAAGAATAAAACATGCCATTATAAACTGCAAAACTTTCTAATGCATCACGTTAGATATAACAGAGAAGTGCATTTAATTTTTATGCACATCTATTTAAACTCAGAAATCACACATTAAACATTAAAGATGTTAATTTGTTTTGACATTAGCAGTTAATCTTGAATTTAGATGCACTCTGACATTATTTATATTTTATTAGCACATTTTTATATCCGGTAGGCACAATTGTGACCACCACAAATGAAAACATGACCACTTTTAAAATACATGTAAGTGCAGTTTTCTACGTTAGGCTGTTAAGCATGAGACATAATTTGTCACCTTCTGCGGATGTCTGGATCATTAAAAGTATAACAGTTCCATGCTGGAGAATCAAGTATGGCACAACTGACCTCCTGGCCCATAATCAGACATTCTAGGAATTCTCAATGATCAGCATCTCATGTAGAAATTCAGCGCTGATGGACTGTGGTGAAGAGTTCTCAGGGCAACACAATGCCCACCAGTGGGTGCAGAAAGCTGCATGGATAGCTTCCTGAAAGTTAACTATAGGATCTAGTGAAAGGTGGATAGCAGCAATGGGAGCATTAGCAGACCTGTGCCGAATCATCCATACCAGTAATCTCCCAGATTTGACCCCTTTGCATGTGCCTTGACATGATAAACCTTGTCATTGATGCAGCACAAGGACTCAGTTAGTTATATGTGGCACTCCCTCATGGATAATAACTCTTCTCTGGCAGATTCATCTGCTACTGCAGCTTTCTCCATCCCACATAGTGAGCTCTCAAGCTGATCGAGCTTGCTATGATTGGCTAAGGTCTTCCCAAGGTATTCCACATTAGACACCAATAGCTAAGTGACACAGTGGCACAGGAAACTGTCCCATCCGATGTGAAGGTTGTGTGGAGGAGGATGATAGAAGGAGCATTTCTTGCCAGTAACATAAAGGGCCCTCCAGCTAATAACCTGTGACCAGTGCGATAACCACTGCATTAGGTAGAAGGCAGAGTATGCTGCAGATGTGCGAGGTTAGGGAGGTTATGACCAGTCAAGAATGACATCAAAAACACAGTTCAACCCCCCACATCCTCAGCGAACCAGCTGTAAGGACACTTCTGCTAGGAACTGTGCCTGCCCCTTGTCCGATGAATGCACACTACCCAGAAAAACTGCAGTGCCATCCAAAATTCTCTCCAAAATCACATAGGCCCTCATTACAACCGCAGCGGTAAAATACGCATACCACCGCAGCGACTGCCGCCAAAAGACTGTTGCCGCGGCTACCAGCCATCTGCTGTATTATTACCACAGCCGGATTTCTGCCACAAGAATGGCAGAAATCTAGCTGTGGCCATGCCGGCAGATGGCGGTAAGGTGGCACAGCTGCCACTAGCAGCGCCACACCAGTAGATCGCCACCAGCCGTATTATGACCCATAATACGGCCTGGCGGTGTTACGCTGGTGGGCACTGCTGGCGGTAGCAGCGCCCCGTCCCGTCTCTTGCCGGAGGACCCCCTGGATCCAGGTAAGTCAGGTCTCCGATAGGGGAGGAGGGTGGGGGTTGTTATGTGTATGTGTGTGGGGGGTGTTAATGTATGTGGGTGCATGAATGCAGTTCTTTGTTGAGTGTTGAATGCGTGAGTGCATGTACAGACGTGTGAGTGCTTGTATGTTCTGTAATGCCAATTAGTGTCTGTGTGTATGCTTGAAAGTGTGTGTGAATGGATGTATGCATTCATGTAGGCATTTGTGATTGAGTGTGTGTATATGTGTGTGTGTGTGTGTGAAGGGGGCATGAATGTAGGGGGGTGAGGGAGGAGTTTGGGGAGGCAGGGGGGTGGGGTGGGGTAACAGGAGTGGAATGGGAGGGAGACCCCTATCAGTGACAGAGAACTAATTTCCTGTCACTGATATGGCCTACCGCCATGGTTTTCATGGCATTACGAATGCCATGAAAACCATGGCGGTAGGCGGGATCATAATCCTGCAGGTGGCACAATGGCTGCGGCCGAGCGGGAGATAGTACGCCATTTACTTCGGAGTGGTACATTGGCGGGTTGGCTTCAGCCAACCCGCCACTGTCATAATATGGCGGTAGGTACCGCCAGCCTGTTGGTGGTACTTACCGCCATATTATCGCCGACCACTGGAGTCGTAATGACACCCATAGTGTCCGTCTGCGTCTCTCACTACCATTATACGTTTGAAAGTGATAATTAGCCTGATCTAAATAAGCACCCGACTGGCATAGTGAGAGTCGCCTGTAAAGTAGCACTGACCTTGAGTTTGAGACCCTCAGCTTTAGCAAGATGGGTCTCCTGTAGAAAGTCGATCTTTGTCCCTCCAAGCTTGAGGTATATGTAGCTAGTGTAGAGGTTTTTTGTGGTGCCCATGCTCTGGATGTTCCCTGACATTAGTGTTAGAATGCTCGGGCTGTCCCCTGACATCATGGTTAGCTTGCACATGCAATGGGGTATTGATGTGTAGTGAGGGTTAGATCCATCAGGGCTCAAAAGCTATTGTGAGATTGTTTTAGATATGTCCTATGATGAAGCCTTGTGACACCTAACATTATGAAGATCAGGCTTGGCTACCAGAATGACCCAACTTCCCAAACCAGGAGGAAAGAGCAACATCTAGCTGCCCAAAAAATAAAAATTAACAGAACCTGTATTGGGTGATTCGGCAAGTGTAGTTGACTCTCAGGGAGTGAGAACCGGCTGAGGTGGAATAGGCAATGACCAGCAGGGTGATCCAACACGCCCATCATAAAGAAGGATATGTTCTGAATGGCAGCATGCTCATCAGTTTTCAATCATGATCAGCTAATGTTCCCACTACCACATGGACTCCCAAAAGTCCATGGGGTGACTGGGCACACCATGACTGCACTAGACAGCGAGCACCACTCAACAGCTCAGGGATATCGAAGGCAGATGTGGAGTGCATGACGTGAGAGGAGTACCCAGCATGATGGAAACCTTTACAAACACTGCGGCCCATATTTACTAGAAAATGACACTACTTGGTCCTGCAAGCCAGGTTGCTGAGCCGTGCTGCAACATTCGGAAAGTGAGGGATCCATTGTATGTACATCAATATGATGGATCCTTGTACTTTCCTCTGTGCTGGTGCACAATTGGCTCCCTAGCGCCAACACAGTCACAATTACACAATGAAGCAAGGGTGCCTGCATTATAGGGACAATTGTTTAGGAGCAGCAAGGGCCACATCCCTGCACATAAATAATAATTGGGGGTGTTTTTTCCTCCTTCTATGTGTGATGCAGAATGTGCACACATAGAAGGAGCAAAAAAACGAGGAGAAACAAAGGTATTTCTCCTTGTTGCTCCACTTTTATGCAACCCCTGTGGTGGCTTAAGAATCTGACGGTTTCCTAGGTTCACGAAACCTTGTAAATCTGGAAATGCATCAGATTCCATGGGTGCTGTGTGGGAACACCCACAGCAACACCCAATGAATTCCCCTTCATACAGAGATATGCATGAAAGGGGACCATATAAACAAGGCCAGGAAAATCCAAGCAAGTTGGCTATACATGGCCTTGTAAATACGTGCAGGCACACTTGCGCTGCTGGAGCGTCACAAATGTGAAGCTCCAGCAGCATTATTGTGCTGCAGCTGCTTTGTAAATATGCCACTTGTACATTTAATTATATTATGGTTTCAGCTGTTTGAGGCTTTATAGGAGGGTTATAGATGAACACATTTGAAAGGCCACTGATTTTTTTGTCTGAAGAAAGATTAGCTGAATTGTTAGTGGAGCAGTGCAAGACTTAGGGGGTCATTACGACCTCGGCGGTCTTTTTGCAAGACCGCCGAGGGACCGCCGTGCGGAAGACCGCCTGTGCAGGCGGTTTGCCGCTCGGTGTATTATGACTGTTGGCTGCACTCCGTCGTTATTCCGACGGAGAGCCACCAACAGCCATACTTGCGGGCGGCGGGTAAGTGGAGGTTGCTCCACCTCCACCGCCACGCCAACAGAACACCGCCCAGCGAATCACGTCCTGTGATTCGCTGTGGTGGTGTTCTGTTGGCGGTGTGGTGTCGGCGGAGCTGCCCCCATGGCTCCCGTCCCCTCCCGGAGGATCGACGGACCAGGTAAGTCGATCGTCCGTTAGGGGAGGGGGTGGAGGGGTGTTGTGTGTTGTGTGCGTGCATGGGGGTGTGCATGTGTGTATGTAGAGGGGGTGTGTGAGAGCGTGTATGCTTGCGGGGGTGTTGTGTGTATGGGAATGAGTGCGTGTATGGCAGTGGGTATGTCTGTGTGTGTGGATGTAGGCATGTATGTCGGTGTGTGTGCATGTGTGTGTTGGTGGTGCCTGCATGCGTGTCGGGTGTGTGTGAGTAAAGTTCTGTTGGGGGTCGGGGTGGGGAGGGGGGCCCTGCCACCTTTGGGGGGTGGCAGGGGTGGTGGGGGGGGTAGGGGAGGGAGTCAGAGTGGGGGTGGGGGGTGGCGGGGACCACTATCAGTGCCAGGGGAGGAATTCCCTGGCACTGATAGTGCTTACCGCCATGGATTTCATGGCGGTTGAAACCGCTGGAAATCCACGGCGGTAAGCCGGGTCCAAATACCGCCAGCGGTATACTGACAGCCGCTGGGCTGGAGACCCAGGTCTCCAGCCCGGTGGTCGTCTCCGCCCTGGCGGGCGGGACGGAGAACCGGCGGTTGACCATGGCGGTAACCGCCATGGTCATAATACACCAAGGTAAGACCGCCAGCCTGTTGGCCGTCTTACCGCCGGTTCTCCGCCATCCGCCAGGGTTGTAATGACCCCATTAGTCTCGCTGTTGTGATGCAGTGGTTCAGGCCGAATTCCTCTCATTCTGTGACTAAGCTGGCACAGTTGCACTGGAAGTGGATCTGCAATATGGAATCCCATGGAGGGCACTGCAACCACTGCTTGCAGACATCAAGCAACATCGAGGAGAAACATTGCCTGCCCCTGGCGCATTTTGTTGCTGTTGTTCGACCCAATCCCATGCCTCTGCAGGTTGCATGGAAATGCATGAGTGTAGGTTTCTAATAACCTTCCGCTTTGCGGGGAACAACAAACAGTATGTAAGTCCAAGGTCCCTCACTCTGCATTTAACTGTTGAGAACGAGGCCTGATGGTATTGGCCTACAATAATGTTATCTGGGAAGATTAGAATTTGTGCATTTTCAAATGTTGTGTGGCCTCTCTGTCTTGCAGCTTGCAACTTGCAATCTTACATCTTTGTTTTTGAAATGTAATATTTTACCTATGATTGGCATCAGTGGGGCACCCGGTGGGGGTGTCTGTCAGGCACAAAGTGAGCATGTTCGACAGTGAAGTGGAGGGAAGACCTGGTAGATCAACGTGGGTAGAGAGTCTAGCTTCGATAAAGATGGTAGGGCCTGTGCCCTTTGTACCATCTGGTAGCTTGACAATGCAAATATAGTTGCATCTTGTTTAACCTTGAGCATCTTCTACTCTGCTTTTCAGATATTGGTCCTTGTCTGTGAGTTCATTGGCTTGTTTACTAAGGTCATCAGTCCGTGGCTGGAAGTCTTCCAAGGCTGTTTCAGTGTTTTTTCCTCAATGTAAGAGCTTGCTTTGGTCATCGAGCAAGAGACCCAGTTCAAAGACCACTGCATCATCCTTATTCCCTAGGTCTGATCTGGTCTCTGCAAGTGCCCAGAGGACCATGGCCAGTTTTTCGGGTGAGGGTTCAGTTGTAATATTCTCTCCTATAGAGGACACTGCAGGGACCACACAATATCTCTTTGGGGCGATCAGCCATCCTGGCAGGATCCACCACTGGTCAAAGGGATCTCTTGGGTTTGTGTTTCCCTATTTGTGAAAACATTAGTAGGTCCCCATGGTTTGCATGGCACTGGTTAGTCTGTGTCAGTGGTTAGCTAAGCTCCGTCAGAGCAATCTGAGGGATAGAGACCCAACTTTCCCTCAGTCCAGCAGAATACATGAGATCAGACAGAGGAGACATGAGCAGTCTCGTCCCATACAAGGTTGTTAAGAGAGAAAGTCATGAATCTGGATCTCAGAAATGTTCCTGAGGCAGGATTATTGAACCAGTTGAGTGTCTCCCCAGCAACCCCAACCTGGATGAGATGTAAGAGTAGAGTAAGCAGTTCTGGTTGAGTGTGAGGCCACGGGAAAAAGCACAATGGTCTTAGCAAGGTAGCTGATGCAATGTAATCCTTCCTGAGTCACCACAGGGCACTAATGCTGCCTGAAAAAATACATCCCCACCACACCACTCCAAGCTCTATGCTCCTGGCCTCAACACAGCATTGATTCTCACTGTGTCACCTTCAAGTGGGCCTCTGTGCCGCGGCTCTAATATTTCCGTGGAGCTGCCAGCAGTAAAACCAAGTTGATGACGGCTAGAAGATCCTCTTAGTGCAGTCCATGTGCAGTTGACAGAGGACAAAGCCAGGCCTTATCTCCCGAGCGTCATCAGCCCTCCCAGGGGCTCACCTTGGCAGACCCCTGCAATGAATGGCGCATGCAGACCTCATTGCACCGCGCCTAAACAGTTGTGTGCTGTCACACCAGATGCAGTATGCTTTTTAGCTCTATGTGCATTAGGATGTATTGGAATACTGCATGCCCATTAGCTGGCTACTCATAACATTTGACAACCTTAGACAGACCCTGCACAATAGGCACTACCTTGCAGTGACTGACCAGCCGACAAACCATCTCTGAATGCACAAATTATAACTACTGCTTTAAAGTTCTGTTAGATTGTCAGATTCTTGCTAGTGGTGAGCTTCAGTGCTCTGATCACTGCAATTAATAAACAAATTACTTGAAATGTTTCCTAGAAATGGAGGCCATTGACTCTGATCTCCAAGAGGTACTTGAGAAGTCGTCCACCGATGATCAATCTGATCAAGAACATCTTATCAGAATGGCACACTGAAGAAATCTCGGTCTGTAAGTGTCTGTGTGAGTGGCCATATGATTTTTTGAGGATAACTCTGAATAGCAACAAAGTCTTTAGAGCTAAGAATGAATGATGACAATTCCTTGCTTGTTAGGCAAGGCACCCAATGTCCTCCTTTTTAAGGGAATCAATGAAACGTATAGAGACTACAATGATACCGTCTTCAGAGTGAGGTACGCAAACCAGCAGTTTTATTAGGTTTATTTTCATGGCATAAAATATCAAATTGGATCGGTGTGAATATTTTATCTCCTTCGCATGCGAAACACATTTGATTCACACACCCCAGGAGAACCGCTGCTTCTGCAGACAGTTCCAAACATATGTGCCAGCCAGATGCATGTGGAGAGGCATCTTTGGAGAGATGAGGATGCAAGACAGGTATGTGTTAAGACATAAAAAACAATCATATCTGAAAATGAGGGGAAGCCCAGGCGTGAAGTGGAACAGGAGGGTGTTGCAGAAGGCAAATTGATACTGACTTCCAGCGATTGTGTTTACGTTTCTGTCGGATTGCTGCAGAGTAGCCAGAATCGCTGCTTAGAAGCACTGCCAATGAATATCCCTTCGACCATCTAACTTCCAAAGGTTTAGGGATGTGCTGGAGACATGGATAAATACATGCCGCTACATGCCTAGGGAAGCAACCTTTATTAGCACAAGCTGCTTTAACTGACTTCACTTATTTCCCATCCATGTTTTCATTTTCATGCCATCTTTAATGACGAACCTTTTGAATACCGGATGAAATCTTTGAGCCGGATTACTACAGCTGCCTAAATTCGGTGCATAATTTAAGACGATGGTTTTAGGTGGGGCCAATTGGCACTTTTTTATGAGATCTAGCACTTATTTATAATAAATGGACTTTCTCAATCAAAGAGGAAAGAAGGACGAAGAGAAAGACAGAAAAACGGTGGCAGAGGAAAAAAAACAAAAATGAAAAATAACCTGCTAGAGTGAGATAACGAGGCAGGGAGTGTACACTGGTGGATAAAAGATGCATTTAGTAGGAATCAAAACAAAGCTGACTTGGTATTTGGCATCCCAACCTTCGATAGCGCGGTCATGAGCAAAACTTTGGGCCCTCGTAATTCTTCTTTTACAAATTAAGGTCTGCCTAAATTGCTGTAGTGAGATGCTTCACACAGAGCACTATTAGCTTCCTCTAGCCAAGAGATCAAGCAGAGTGGTCCTTCTAAAATTTTAGGACCATCCACACCTTTTAAGTTGGAGACACTGTTTTTACTCATTGCTTGAGAGTACCAATGGTTCAACTGGATTCATTGCTGTGCAAAATAGCCACTGCTATATTTAAACATATGACGTTATTAAAATTTGTAGGTGCGCTTGTTATTTCAAATTGTTTGTGTTGTACCGTACTTCAAATGCCCAATCATTATCATGGGACAGAATTACAGCTCAGCTCTGCAAGAATAGTAAGCTGCTTAGGATAATATGATCTTCCAAAGACGTTGTCAACTTATTTTTTCAACGCTTAGCACGAAATGTGTTGCTTGCTCTAAGCCCCTCAAAGGTTTGTGTGTCAGACTGAATCCAGAAACCTCACTGAAGTTGTCTTAATGATTGAAGAGAGATGTTGAAATGTCTGTTTAGAACAATGTGAGGGTCTATTTTAAACCATGTGATGGTTTTGTTGAAGCCACAAGCTGTTGGATGGCCTGTTAAGAAGAGTGTACAAGTCTGTTGCGCATTATGTAAAAGCTGTTTTATAAAGGATGCCATTGAACATGTTGGATCAGAAATATATGTATGATAATTTTTTTGCTCGATTAATAAAAACCATTGCAATATAAAACAAACACAATACAAATAATAAAATTAATATTTGACAGTAAAACGAGTTAAAAGAAATACGCTAAACGGCTAAAAATCATTTCTAACAAACATAAACGTTTAAATTCAATCTTTGAGAGCTAACCTGCAGCAATTTTCCCAAATCTGCTTTGTTCAATTTCTTACGGAGTAGTTGTAAGATTTTTTCCTCCTTACAGCAAAATGAAATTGACTCACCCTTAAGCCAAATTATCACCGCCGGTCTACATAAGCGGATATCATTGGCTATAAAATCATATTTTAACAATTTTCTTCTTTCCAGACCTAGAGCGGGACAAATACAAAAGGCATGCAGCAAAGATTCACGATTATAGCCACATAGGTGGCAGATTTGGTCGATGTGCTGGCCTTTACAGGAAGGGCGATCTTTTTTGGTGTTGAAAAAAACCCATACGGTATAGCAGGAATTGATGTTTGATGTAAACAGAAAAATGGTCAACCAAGTACCCCTTGTGGGGACAATGTCGAGTAGGACCCCAGGACTGCCCAGGCATGCCGTCTTTGGGCCAGAATGGCTGTGATGAGCGAGAGTGAGCGAACAGTAATGTTTACTAATCTGTTAAATTCTGCCTTCACAATGTTACGTTTCCAGACTTATTTCATACCCAGGCTGATGATAACCTGGCTTAGGTACCTTCCCCATGTTCCTTTCATATTACCAAGTTGCTGCGCCTGTACTTCTTGCCAGCAGGAGTAGAGTATGGAAGAATCCTCTGCCGCATGTAACTTCCATGATGCTTTAAGATAGGCACCCTGTTGCTGAAAACGCTGATTTTTTTAAGCCCATCTCCAGTCTAACCTGTGCCGGGGAGGCACTTTTTGGGATGTTAAAAACAGCCTTATACGTGTTAACCAGAGCATCGATCTCGTGGCCCTTCAATATTTCGGACCCGTATGAGATGGGTGGAAGCATCGGTGCAGACATGATTTGTAATAAATGGGACCAGTTTGAGCAATCCAGCTTCTTTTTGAGCAGTTTAAAGCTATATGCTAGTGAGTTGGTCTTTGCCTTGATTGACTGTAGTTGGCGCTTCCATTTCATGCATGGTTCAAGATGGACTCCTAAATATTTGTTCGACTGCACCATCTCTACTTTTTTTCTCTCCCAGGTACCAATTAAATTGATTATATTTAGCCCCAAGGAACGTAATCAGTTTAGTTTTATCCAAATTGATTTCTAGGCCTTGCTCGGCCTTAAAGATGTTAAGTGCTGATAGAATTTGTTGCAAATCTCAGGCGTATAGCTCAGCAGGACAATGTCATCAAGACTGTTCACTTGCGCTAATATGCCAGCAAGGTCCGCCAGATATAGGTTAAAGAGAGTTGGTGCCAGACCACAACCTTGCTTTAGGCCAGGTTTTGTAAGTATTCTATTTGTTCATTTTGAACCATCTCCGATTTTAATCTGGACCCAGGTCTCAGTATAGAGATCTATAATGGCCCTCAATAGGTTGTTGGGAATACCCCACTTAGCCAGCTTAGCCCACAACCTTTCCCTGGGAACCTGGTCAAAGGCTGATTTGAGGTCAATAAAACATGCATAGAGGCCCAGCTTCTTGTGCCTTGCTTTTTCCACTATAAGGGAAAGTGCAATTAAATGTGATAATGTTCCCATACCTGCCCTGAAATCTGTTTGAAACCTCGGGAGTAACTTCTTTTCATCACCCCAGGCTTGAAGATGCTGCAGCAAACAAGAGCCATTAACTTGGCTTCTACATCAGTAAGGGCTCTTAGCCTATAATTTGAAGGCACGGTAGGATTTCCGCTTTTATAAATGGTGTGTATTATACTGCCTCTCCAAGATTCTGGGGTCCGGTTGAGGTGGGTGATAGAATTGAAGAGTGGCAGAAAGTATTGTGCCCAATATTCTAGGTCGGCTTTGAAGATTGCATTCGGAAGTCCATTTGGTCCAGCTACCCCTTCAGACTTCAGTTTCTTGATCGAACCGACTAGTTGTGCTAGCCCCCAAACATCATTTTCAGCAGTATCTATGTTCTTCCCCTCGGCTTGGAGTTTTAGTAATTGATTATTACTTGTTGATGTTTCGGACCCCATCACTATGGGAGGAAGCCTAGCTCTGCCTTTAGACACTTGGTTGTCAGCCCGCACACACTGCTGACATGGCTCACCCAGGCTGCTTGATTTATCCCACAATTGTGGTGTCTGCTTTTCCCCACTGCCAGGTCGTTCACTAACCTCCAAAAGAGCTTGCTGTTTGACATTCATCCATGGTCCATAATAATTTGGACCATGCATGTTCCTGATAGCTTCTTTTTGCGGACCAACAATCGAGATGGTGCTTTTTCTTCAATGTCCATAAGATGTGATTTTCTTCACCTTCTCCTCGTTGTAATGCTATTACCGCTTTCCTGGTTTGACGCGCAATTTGTAATTTCTGGTTGTGCAAAGTTTTATTGAACCATGGATGACTAACACAGTCCCTTTTGGGTACATAGGATGATCCCTGGCGGGTTGAGTTAGAGGAGGCTGGAATTTTACCAACAAGCCGTGACATAGCATGGCCCAGTCTATGTTCCAATCCACGATGAGGGTCGGCTCCTTTTGTCGCATATCCGCAAGAGTTTTTCTTTCCCCCATGGTGCCAGCCGTCTTGTACACCTCATCCATCACTGATGATATACCTTTCTCACGACATTTCAATCGTTTAAGATTAAACAACTCTGGGGGACTTATTAAATCATTAGGGGGCTGTAGCAACTCAGGTTTATATGCTAGTTCTAAAGTTTGTGGACAGTGATAGCTCTCCACTCTGCTTTTAATTTGAAAATTCCTTACCAGAGCCCTAGCAGAGGAATTTATGAAGGTGTAATCAATGGTTGAACTTTTTTTCCCACTTACAAAGGTGATAGAAGCCGGAAAGTCCTTTTTGCTGTTTCCATTTAGAAAGGATAGACCTAGTAAGTAATTTGAAGTTCAATGATGGAAAAACTGAGGTTATGTTTTATGGGCAAACAAAAAATTCATTAGCTAATCCAATTATAACAACTGGAGTGGGCACTCTCCCGCCCCCTAAAGACCTTATAAAAAATCTTGGGGTATGGCTGGACCCCCAACTCTCAATGTCACAACACGCCAACAGAGTAGCTGGAACTTCCTTTGCCCTGCTTAGGACTCTGAGGAAGGTTTTAGCAATCCTGCCTTTTCTAGCCAGAAGACTGGTTATTCAGGCATTAATAGGATCGCGCCTTGATTATGGCAATGCTCTGTTTGTAGGATCACCAAAATACGTAATACAAAGACTACAGAGGGTGCACAATGCAGCTGCACGAGTGCTTTTAAAAACACCCAATCAACAATCCATATGGACCGGAATCTCCTCCTTATATGGGCTACCAGTAGCCAAAAGGATTCAATTCAAGGCATTATGCCATATTCATAGAGCTTTATACAATCAAGGCCCTAAAATGCTCAAAACACCGGCCTCTTTTTACACACCAGGCAGACCTCTCAGATCTTCCTCAGCTATGTTAGTCACAGTTCCAACAGTGAAGAAAGCAAGATGGGGAGGAAGGTCGCTGTCATATCAAGGTGCTATTCTCTGGAATAGTCTTCCTCTTAATATTAGATTAAGTTCTCAAGAGATCCCCTTTAGGAATGCCCTAAAAACCTGGTTATTTAGAGCGTGATTTCCTATGTGGTTATGAACAATGACGATTCTGCCTTTGCAGTATAAGCGCTACGAGGCCCCTGGGCAGTTTAGGCGCTACATAAGCAATTTTAACATAACATAACACAACAGTTCCTCTAACCGATGTCTGTGGGTGCTTGCACCTTGGTTCTTTGCATTTCCTCCTTTTGGGGGCAATAGATTATGATAGAAACCGCCACTAATGATGAGTGTGGACTCCTGGTATTGTCTCAATATGGTTTTGATAAATTCACCCACAGTTTCCAATTTCTCTCCCTTAAGAACTTTTTCGGGTGAATGTACACATTTATGAGGATTAGATCTAGTTGGCTGCACTGTGGTCTGCCTAATGTGAACTTAGTTGCCTGGATCCAGTTTGACTCTATATCAATTGAGGATCTGTGGTACATGAGGAACGTGGAAATCAAGGTCGCCAAGTCTCCCTTTGCATGGCCGTATTTGCTATTGGATCTTGATGGAATGTATGAGGCGTCAGACCCGGACAGTGCAATCAGCTCTGTGCACCAGGTTTCTTGGAGTAGGATAATATTGTATCCCTGGAAAAAGGATTGTACGTCTTGATCATGTAAAAGTGTTTGAATACCATGGATGTTCCATGAACAAATTTTGACATATGGTCTGACTTCACCCTGGTTCCTGATTTTCTGACTGCTGTCAGGGACATTTTTGCAAAATAGAAGGAAGAGATTCTTTGGAGGTCCAAAATATGTGGTCTATTCCTGTTTTGCCATCATGTTTCACAACTGCTAAGTTTCTCCTTGCCAAATGGATTGTATCTGCCTCTGTCGGCACTCTTAACACTGATTTAATACAATTCCTGGGGGCCTGCAATGGACCTGGGTAGCAAGGACAGTCTATTTGGTGTAGTTCAATGCCCCATGATAAAAAGGTGACGGATGATGATATTAGTTGCTGCACATGGCCTGCTGTAGACCAAGTGGTAAGTGTGGCCTCTCGATCACTCCCAAGTGCATGGAGTTTAAATTCAACAGAGAGCAGATCCACCGATGAGATCTGGGATAGACCTCTTATTTTCAAGATCAGTTTAAGGATGTTTCCTCTATTCAGGGTGTCAAAATTTCCCTCTGATTTAAAATGGGGAACGAGAAGTAGTTTATGCACCTCTATGTGCGTCGCAGCGAATGAGACATTTGTAAATGCTTCATTGCTCTGGATTAAGCACTTATAACCTGTATCCGGTCGATGCTGCGGCAGATAGTTTGACTGCATGCTCAGGCTGGATGAACTCCTTTCATTCCATCTTTGGGGCTTCTCCACCTTCTCATAATCCTGATTGATATCCTCTGTTATTAAATGCTGATGTTCTACTATGCCATGAGGCTCCATGACTAATGGAGAATTCACTGGCGTACATACCCTGGGAACTGGTCTTTTATTGATTGACTTACTAATTGAATATGCCACTTTTGCCACATTATTTTTTCCTGCCATAGATTGACCAAGGAGAGGGCTTTGTTCCTTGTATCTTTGCCCCTCTGTTGCTGGAGGTACAGAGGCACTGAGAATTTGGGCCTGAACTAGGACATTCCTCCACCGTTGTTGCTGGGAGTACAGAAGCACTTTGTGAATTTGGGCCTGAACTATGACATTCCTCAACCATTGCGGATAGTTTAATGTCAAATGGCAAAAGAGTAGTAGCATTAGCAGTGCTAACGGCTGGCTTCTTCTGATGCGATTAAACTCCGCCTCGCGCCGGTCAAACGGGCCGCCTCTGTGGGCGGCAGACCGCAAGCAGGTCTGACGGCGTGTAGAAAGCGTTGCTGCGCCGCTCTCTGCGGTCTGCAACGGTTCTGCTTCTGCTTTCGGTTCCGGTCAGGGAGACAATAGAGATGCGTGTCCCCAGGATTTATATGGATGAAGCTAAATGTTTATTTATCAGTACTTATATGATTTGTATTTCAAGACTGATGCTCCTGGCATAAGTGGTTCAGTTTGTTGTCAGCTGGCCTGCTCTGTGCTATGGGATGATGGAATATAGTATAGTTAAAAGTATTTTGCGGTCTATGTGTCAGTCTGTGATCAACACCAGGGGTGGGGTTACCACTAACTCAATCTGGTGATTGCATAATGATCCTAATTGGTTTAAGGATTTAGGCTTAGTCCCAAGATGGATTAGGAATGCCTCACTGTAGTTGTCCAAGTTTGAGAACATTCATTCAAAGATTCCTGCTGCACAAGTTTGTGCCTGCATTCTTGGGTGGCCATTTTTCAATGGTTAAAAAAACATTAACGGGGATGCAAATGCTACTGTGGTGGATGGCACTCAGATCATGGGGAGTGACAGAGGGTTATCAATTAGAGGAAGGGGGATTGTTTAAAAAAGAGAAAGTCATAAGGGGCAAGGGGGATTAGCGTGAGATAGAAGCAGACAGGAGAAAGACTGCCATGCACTACAAAGCAAGGTCTGATGTCATCAGTTAAGGATATATACTATCCAATGAAAATGGCAGAGAATGTAATGGTTCCACAAAAGTCCAGTCATCAGTAAAGGGCTGACCCAACCCCACTCCATGTATTGTGTTGTTCATAATAGGTGTTTGACCACAGGGAGCTGGCGAGGTCTGTAGGCGAGATTCAAAAATGCTTTTAAAGCTGTGTTTAGCAGTCACCTTACCTGCTCCAGCTCCTTCCTCCTGTTGAACTTGTAATCAAATACTGACCCTCACAGGCAACACTGCACAGCTCACATTCACCTTGTGCATGGCTGATGGAGGGACACTTAGCCTGGGCCCCTCGAAGCGCAGACTCCACTCCTGAAGGACTGTTTGCTGATGTTTTGGGTGCAATGCACTACTATGAACCTTAGGTCTACAGTTGGTCATCAAAACACTCAGGTCTATACTGATGTTAATGAGAATGGAACTCGATATACATAATACTAGGAACGAAGCATACGTTGGGGACCGCTCTACACACTCACCTCAGAAAAAAGACATCCATAAAATACCAACATCACTTTTGGAGAGGGAGGGTATTTTGAAGTAACAGAATAAGGTGCCAAGAAATTAATCTCCTCATGTAGATATCGTTTTGTGGTAATCTGATGTGTGATTCTCACCAATTTACAGTTATCAAACACTTCGGCACTCTAGAGATTGCTGTCTGTACGTCTGGGTCAACAACCAGGGGTGCCTTCAGCCCCGGGGATGGAGCGGCGGTGGGTAGTGACCAAGCAGATGTCAGCAGAAGGAGAGTCTTTCTTGGCTCCATGTCGCGTGTCTTCCTGGTTAACACAGCGCGCGCCTGATTTCCAACTCCTGGTTGGCAAGACTTCACGTGGAGTTATTTGGAGTGTGTCTGGAAGGAGCAGCTGATGAATAATACGTTTTTATTTTCTTGCCTCTGGCTTAACCACTGAAAGCTCAGGAGAGTATTATTTCTCTTCCTCGAGTCGCTCCATTAAAACGGAAACGGGCAGCCAGTTGTAGGCTGCTGACACGGGGGTTAATTAAATCTATCTCCCCATCAATTCTTATTCAACTGTTATTGATGGTCATTAAATATGTGACAAAGTGAGGAAAACACAGTAATAGACTTGGCTGAAATCTCCTGAAGCCGCGCACAGGGCACGGGCATTTCTGTTTATTTCAACTGTTTAATCCTCCCATCTTTAATCACGTCTTCACATTTTATAAAAGCATCCCCATGTGCATATAAAATGTAAACCTAAAAGCTCAGTGGTGTCACATTCAAGTGAAAATGCTGATTAAAAAAAAACTAGCAGAGCAAGGGTTTGCTTGTTTCAGAGATGACAGCATTAAGAAACGGACGTACAGAGCTATTTGCATAATGTTTTAGATTTTATGCACATTTTGACTACGAAAACTAGTGGGGTGTCTCTGCCAAGCAGCACGAAGGGCACCGCACAAGACATAAAGTAGTACGTTAGCTTGCAGCTCTAAAGACGGCTACATCGATCAGAATCATCTTGAGCACAAATATGAGAATTAGTGAGGAGCTTAAGTATTTTAGCCTCAGTGATGGGGAGTGTTTAGCATCAAGACTATCGAGTAATTCAGGAGGGTTTGTAGTAGAATCCTCAGATCTAGAGCCAGATCTACAAGAAAGTGGTGCATCGGCCCCAATGCCTCACTTTTCTTGCGCTGCCCCTGCCCCACCTGACAACACCATGGTTGCACTGTATTTACAATAAAGCGCACCATGGCGCTCGTTTCCACAATAGCATTGTAGTTTATGACACTATTGTGGTGCTTTGCTTTATTAGCAGCATATTTTATGGTGCCAGTGCAGCAAAGCACTAGGGAGGCCCATAGGTTACTATGGACCCGTCACGTTAACACCTGCAGGTGCTAAAAATGACATAAAAAATGTGGCAGTGAACTATTGTAGATTCCACTGCACCATTTTTTGCAGCCTCCCTCTGTGGGAACGTCACCCTTGCATACATTATACCTGGACAAAGGTATAATGGGGCGCAAGGGATTACAAAGTGGCGCAATGCTAGCATAGTGTCTCTTTGTAAATATGGTGCAGGGAAATGGCCTCCTTAATGCCACATTAGCGTACAAAAAATTACACTAGTGTGGCTCAAGGAGGCGCAAGGCCCTTGTAAATCTGGCCCTTAATGTCATGGATGCACCATAATGTTGAAGTTTGTATCCTTATCATGTACATCATGGACCTGGCACTGAAGCCTCAAACAAGACTCAAACACATCACGAAAGGAGACGGGGAAGTCTTTGCCATGGGAGGATCATATGCTTTATGACGGCTGGGCTTTGAAGCCAAATAAGGCTCATCACCAGTTATTTCATTTCAAACCTTAACTACATAATGAGACCGTGCAACAAATTCTTTCTCATATACCATGAGGCACGTGTGCAACACCCATGGGGCTAAAATGACTTGAGCCCACTCTACCTCTGTCATATTTCTTAGCCTGCTGATGAAGTTTTCAGGACACACATAGGGGGTCATTCTGACCCTGGCGGTCATGGACCGCCAGGGCCAACGACCGCGGAAGCACCGCCAACAGGCTGGCGGTGCTTCCATGGGCATTCTGACCGCGGCGGTACAGCCGCGGTCAGAAACGGGAAACCGGCGGTGTCCCGCCGGTTTCCCGCTGCCCCAGGGAATCCTCCACGGCGGCGCTGCAAGCAGCGCCGCCATGTGGATTCCGACCCCCTTCCCGCCAGCCTGGTTCTGGCGGTTTTCACTGCCAGAACCTGGCTGGCGGGAACAGGTGTCGTGGGGCCCCCTAACAGGGCCCCACATAGATTTTCAGTGTCTGCGTGGCAGACACTGAAAATCGCGACGGGTGCAACTGCACCCGTCGCACCCCTTCCACTCCGCCGGCTCCATTCGGAGCCGGCATCCTTGTGGAAGGGGGTTTCCCGCTGGGCTGGCGGGCGGCCTTCTGGCGGTCGCCCGCCAGCCCAGCGGGAAGCTCAGAATGACCGCCGCGGTCATTTGACCGCGGTGCGGTCATTCGGCGGCTCCCGCCGGGCGTGCGGTTACCGCCGCTGGCGGGGGTTAAAATGACCCCATAGTGACTGATTTAGAGTTTGGCAGAGGGGGTTACTACATCACAAACGTGATGTATATCCTGTCTGCCGTATTGCGATTCACCTAAGATATAAAAGGATCGTAAAACGGTGGATGAGATATCTGTCCATTTGTGACAGAGCAACCTCTTCCGCCAAACTCTAAATCAGGCCCATAGTTATTTAACTGGAAATCCGGCCAAAATGACTGCGTAGAAGAACAACATTTTCTACAACTATTTTGCTGTCCTTTCTTTCCAAGCTCAGGTTAATACATATCAATGAAAAATAAATACAAATTAAAGAAATCAATGATAAACCCATTCATTTATGTTATAAAAGCGTAACTAGTCAATCCAATTACTTCAGATGACTGTGCGAGTAACCTGTCAGTCACAAAACTTAACACTGGTTGATGCACTTGGGAATCTGTGATGCTATGAGGTCCTTGCCAGCAACCAAAAGCAACATGAATAAGCATGCCATTGTTTAAAAATTGCAGTAAACACATTATAAGAAAGGCTGCTGCAAAAAGTGTAAAGATATTTAGGGGAATATTTACAAGAAAGTGAGCGCCACTTTTCTTGAGTTGCCTTGTGCCCCCCCTAATGTCACCATGGTAGCTCTGCATTTACAGTACCTCACACCATGGCGCACGTTAGCACACTAGCATAATAATTCATGATGCTATTGTGGCGCTTTGCTGGATTAGCACCATACACTATGGCACTGGGCCAGCAAAGCATAGGAAGGCCCTTAGGTTATTATGAGAGCATCACTTTAATGCCTGCCATGAAAAGGTGTGAAAAATGACAGAAAAAAAGGTGCAATCTTGCAAATTTCACTGCTCCATTTTTTGGGCCTCCCTGTGTGGGACCGCCCCTTGCATACATTATACCCGGCGCAGGTATAATGTGGCACAAGGGGTTACAAGGTGGCACAATGCATGCATTTTGCCGCTTTGTAAATATGGCTCATAGTGGGGGCCTCCTTAACACCTCCTTAGCATAAAAAAAATGATGCTAGGGTGGCACAAGAATGCTCAATGGGCATGTACACATGCCCCTTAGTGTTTAAGATAAACAAGTGTGCTAAACATATACATCTTTTTAGTAATATGCAGACTAAACCTAATGAAAACCTCTTTTCATAAATGTCCATTAGAAGAACACACCATTAATTCAGCTGATACCCATCCATTTTCTCCCAAAAATAATGAATCTTAGTCGTCTAAAGGCCTCAAATATCTACATCAAATAAAACCATATACTGGCTCCAAAGCAGCCTTCAGATTTGCTAAATAACCAATTGCACACATTTGCAGTCTTCTTTTCTGGTAGTAATCAACTTGGTGTTTCTTCTTGGTTTTCTCACTCCACTTTGGCTTCACAGAATAGGAAACTCTCTCCCTTTACTTTCAGCCAGAGGCACCAGGAGGCAGGCTGTTTTAGTTTTTGACAAAAATCCAGCACTCTTATTGTAGAATTTAAAAAGAGTAGGAACTTTCTTCCCAATAGATCCCACACTCTTTAACCACTGAGGTCATCCAAAAGCAATAGCTGCCAAGATTCCCAGGTCCATGCATGGTGTGATGCTCCAGTCCAGATTTTTTTCCTTAGAGTCCTAGGACTTGTAGTCCTGTTTTAGAATGAAATAAATAAGACTGCAAGTCCCACAATTCAAAGGAAAAAATGGACTGGTGCAGCACCTCACCAATTGACCTGGGAAATATTTCAGGGCTGAAAACCCTTTTGCTGGTAGAGGAGGCGTAGTTTGATTGTGCAAGATTTCTCACATCTCATGGTGTTACAGTGTCTCTGCCTAATCAGCCCACTTTCAAGATGCCCATCAAAGATGTAGGATTCTGCTCCACACAATTTTAAGAGACCCACTGTTCCTGCACTCAGTTTACATGGTGCAGGAGCAACAAACCAGATTTTACAGGCAGGAAAATCCAGCGGATAAAATCACTGTGGGGAACCGATCCATCCTATCCTGGGCCTTTCCACAACCCACGCTCAAACCTCACACAAGGCACAGGAGATGTATCACTTTATCCATCCTGCCTAGTCAAAATTCTCCGCTCCTTTATTCACTATCCTTCTCCTCCCTGCCTAGCAGCCCCCTGCACACTTTTACTACCTGCTCAGGGCAGGTGTTAAATGTCTGTGTGCAGCCACATGAAACAGAGAATACCCCAAGAATACTGCATTGTAAAGCCAAGTGTTCAAGTAATTTTCCATTCTATGTAGTTTAACTTGTAATTGCACAATACAAGTGGGGTGTTACTGCACAATACTGGTAGTTATTGGTACAGAGTTTGCACTCCACAAGTATAATGTAACTTCTAATTGGGGCTATGATGTGCTACTTAAACTGCCCAAGGGTAGATCAACAGAGTGAAGGTTATCACAATTCACCACATAGGTAAATACAAAGAAGGGGTACTTCATCACACTCTAACTTCAACATAAGATAGAGAATGCAGGAGTTCATCGGAATGTATCAGAGCAAGGCAGTGATAGTGCATTATATTGTTATAGGTATAGGGCCTATAAATGACTGTATTCCTCCTGGGTAGGTCCTATATAATTTTACAAATTGTTGTGTGCCCTGAAGAAGGTGAGTGAACTTCCTTGGTCACGCTTCACCGAAAAGGCGTGTCGACACCACCATTAAGGACAAGGACGGTGCATTGCAGTCAAACCTCCTCTTCATGAACATTTCTTGCTACTAATTAATTTATGGATATCAGCCTTTATTAAGAAGTAACCATGACTAGGATGTATTGGTGTCAAATAGGACCAGAGAAATCATCATGAATATATAGCCTCTCTTCATTGAAGACCTGCTAATCAAGTGGCATTGGTGGAAAATATAAGGAGACTATTATGGGCTGCTTACTGTAAAGATGTACTTTTTTTTTCCCTTCTCTCTGGAGGGTTGGAAAGTGCCTTTGTATTATTCTGTATATGCTGGCCTTGTCATTTTTAACAGTATGATTGGGATGATGTGAATGTGATTTTCTTTATTTCTTTTTTCTAAGTTTTCTGTTTTTTGCCTCGGAGTTAATGAACTGTGAATATTATACAGATATTTATTATATTGGAACAAACAAGGTATTTAGTGCGTAATGAATGAATATAGAATAAATTGTTGTAAAACATATAAGTATGTATGTATATGTATGATTTTGGCTTGATGAGTTCTCTTTTCATTTGGGGATTCTGCGTTTTTGGAACTATTAGTGAGGTTTACTCTTATTTTGTTGATCTAGTAAAGGGCACTACATATGCCCAGGGCCTGTGAATTGAATGCTACTAGTGGGCTACAGTACTGGTTGTGCCACCCACATAAGTAGCGCCTTAACCGTGTCTCAGGCCTTCCATTGCAAGGCCTGTGTGTGCAGTTTCACTGCCACTTCGACTTGGCATTTAAAAGTACTTGCCAAGCCTTAAAGCCCGCTTTTTGTACATATAAGTTACCCCTAAGGTAGGCCCTAGGTAACCAATAGGGCAGGGTGCTATGTAGGGAAAAGGCAGGACATATACCTGTGTGTTTTATATGTCCTGGTGGGGGGAAATTCCTAAATTTGTTTTCCACTACTGTGAGGCCTGCTCCTTTCATAGGCTAGGATTAGGGCTACCCTCATATACTGTTTGAGTGGTAGATTCTGATCAGAAAGGGGTAACCAGGTCATGTTTACTATGGCCAGAATGGAAATAGAAAATCCTTCTTATTGGTGAGGTTGGATATTATATTACTATTTTAGAAATGCCACTTCTAGAAAGTGAGCATTTCTCTGCACTTAAAATCCATTCGTGCCTTACTGCCTGTCTCCAATCCACGTTTGGCTGGGCTAGTTGACAGCTCCCTTGTGAATTTCACCCAGACAACCACAAACACAGGATACTCAGTCACACCTGCACTCATCTGCATACTGAATGGGTCTTCTTGGGCTGGGAGGGTGGAGGGTCTGACACTTATATTTCAAAGGCTAGTGGCCTGCCCTCACACAACGGTCTACCAAACCCCCTATTGGGACCGTGGCAGACAGACCTGTACGAAAGGGGACCTTGTGCACTTCAAAACCACTATTTGAAGTTTCCCCTGCTTCAAAGGCATTTTTGGGTATATAAACTGGGTCCCTGACCCCACCAAATCAGACACTTCTGGACTCAAACCTCCATCCTGTCAAGAGGTACTGCCTGGCTGCCCAAAGGACTCATCTGGACTGCTTTGTTGTGAAGGACTGCTGCCCTGCTGTTGCCCTGGTGCCCTGCTGCCTTCTGACTTTTCTAAGAAGTGCTCTCCAAGGGTTTGGATTGAGCTTGCCTCCTGTTTTCTGAAGTCTCAGCGCCAAAAAGACTTCATCTCTTCAAGGAACTCCTTGTGCGCTGAAAATCAATACACAGCCTGCCAGATACAATGCACAGCCTGCCCTGCCACTAGAAAATCGTTGCACAGCCGAACCAAAACAATGCAGCCTGACTTCCCGAGTGAAGATCGACGCAGGGCCTGCATTGCGACTGGAAATTTAACACACAGCCCTACCAGATCGACGCACAGCCGAACCCGATTGATGCAGCTCGACTTCTTGAGTAAAGAATCAACGCAGCGCATGCCGTGTGACAGAAACTCCAACGCATCGCCTACTGGATCGACGCAGTGCCTGTGACTTTGTCCCGCAAGCCCAGGATTTCCACGCATCTACCCTGTGAGTCAAAGAGAAACCAAGACTGCACGCCGGAAATCGACACAAAGCCCCTTGCAGCGTGGAAAGAAATGACACATCATCTGTGCCAGGCCAGAAATTCCGACACCCAACTTTTCTTTTCAACACAGCCCCTCCTCTGCAGTCTCTGTGTGTGTCATTTTTTACACCAACCATGTACTTTGTGAAACCAATAGACAACTGTTTTTTTCTAAGATTTAAGACACTTTTTAATCTTGCAAAAGTGATCTCTCAACTTTTGCTTATTGAATCTTTGTCGTTTTGACCTTAATTTATTCAGATGAATATCTTATATGTTTCTAAACCTGTGTGGTGTATTTTTGTGGTGTTTTCAACAATGTGTTACTGTGTGATTTATTGCACAAATACTTTAGACATTGCGCCCACTCCTAAAAAATTAGCATAGTCTTTCTGCCCCCCCTTGAGGAGCAAATGGGGACAATAGTCCCCTGTCTGTCTCCCAGGTGGGGGGGCAGAAAGCCAACTAGGCAAAAAAAAAAAAAATTGTGTAGCGGTGGGGCTGCCCAGTATGGGCATGGCAATGCCCCCCACCCTCAAAAGAAATGGGCACAGTATTTCTGCCCTTTGGGGGCAGATAAAGGCAATAGCCTATGAGCTGCTCTCCTCCGGGAGGGGGGCAGAAAGCCCACTAGGCACCAGGGACAATTTTTTGTTTTTTTTTAGTGTAGGGGTGGGGGCTGCCCAGTACGGGCATGGCAATGTCCCACACATCATAAAAGGGGCACAGTCTTTCTGCCTCCAGGATGGCAGAAACCCTACTAGGCGCCAGAGATTTTTAGGGGTGGGAGTCTTTCTGCCTCCCCCGCTGACTAAAGCCTCTCATCCCAAAGGCAATTCAAAGGAGATTTGACTCTTTTGGGTGTTGATTTCACATATGGACCAGCAGAACTTAGCTAACATACCAGACACAATCACTTCTGAAAAGTAGACATCTGGGGAAATCCAGGGTGGTGTGCTTTAAGTGCATCACATTTTCGTGCCCAAAATTCCATGCAAACCTCCAACTTTGCCTCAAGTCATGCATTTTCCCTAAATTTCTGTGAGACAAACGGGAACCTCCCATGCATACACTAATAAAAAATTATCGCTGATGCTTAGTGGGCTTTCTGACTGCCAGGAGGTAGGCAGGTCAGGGGCTATTCCCCCCATCTGCCCCCAAAGGTGGGCAGAAAGACTGCTGATTTGTTCTAGGTGGGGCATTGATAGACCCATCATGGGCAGCCCCCACCCCTACAGTAATTAGAACAAATATTCCCTGGTGTGCTAGTGGGATTTCTGGATCAGGGGCTATTGCCCCCATCTACCTCCAGGGGGTCAGAAAAAGTGAAAGGTACCGAAAAAAAGGGGGGGGGGCAAAACGTTTTCCCAAGGGGCCGCTCCCCCTCCCTGGTGTCTAGTGGAGTGAATCCCTGCTTGAGGATCGCCCTCCTTGGGCCCCACAAGCACAGATGCAGAGAAAGTGAAATGAGCCAGTCACCTCATTTCACTTTTGTTTTCAGAGAAATAATGTCAGCGCTCCATGCACGCTGATCATCATTTCCCTGCAAACCAAAAAAACATCCTTGGGAGATGGGAAAGCTGTTCCCCATCTCCTGAGGCTATTCTTTGCAGGATGAAATCCCTCTGGTGCCTGCAGCAGAGGAATTTCTAATGTTGTGTGTGTGGACTGTCGGAAGCTGTCCGACGCACACGAGCACTGCAATGTCATATGGCTCCTGGCCACCCACCGCAACAAAATGTTTAAACCCCTCCATAACACAAGGTTCTATTTAAACAGAAACTGAAATAAAATATGATATGATATATTTGTTCAACAGGTTTTAGCAATGATTCCAAAAAATGCCCCAGCCTTCCAAATACTGTCAGCTTTCCTGATCCAGCATAAGTGTTGCCTTAAGATAAGAGTATTGTGGGTGTTGTAAGCCCTGTTTTACTGTGACGTTCATATGGCTTTTTCCTTTCACATAGGTTGTTTGTGGGTTTAATTAAATGCACTCTAAGCCTTGTAACTACCTGAATCCCTCTGTTTGCACCACCCAAGGGTAGCTTTAATTATCTCTGTGCATATTCTGAGCCACATAATGTACATGGTTCAAACTGTACGTGTACAGACCACCCATAAAGGGCAGTTACCAACTTGTGCAGCTGAGTCTATCCTCACACTTCTCTGTTACACCCATTGTAAGCATAGCTACATGCTTGTCTATGACACAGTCTCAGCCATATCCACGAACTGAAATACTTCAACCATAAGCCAGACTGCACTCACACATTTCTGTCTACCCAAATGTCTCCCTGTTTCAAAGCAACAAAGACACTGCCCACTCACCCTACAAATATACAATAACATTCAAGTCAATCATCTATTGCAGAATTCAAACCATAAAAGTAGGCCCTCATACTCCACCACCAACCCTCACCCATACACCTTTCACATATGCAAAAGAAACCACCTCCACATCACTCTACAAGATTTTGTATCCCCTTCTCTATTGCAGAACAAGGCTATCGTTAAAAAACAACTCCACAGCCCATCATCTCAATATCAGCCAGTCTTTCCACACACAAAGATCGAACCAAATGCATTCTAAGCCTGTTGGCTGAGGATAACAATACCCACAAACATAACATTTACTGTCCTGCTCCAGTTAACACTATCACTAACAGCACACCATCTACAATTTCAAAAGATAATACTCAGTCTCCCACAGTACAAAATAACATAATCTACAAAACACGCCCTTTAAACTGCCTAGTAATAAATGATTATTTCATTTGCAAAAACTAGTACAATGTTTTCTACCTTTTGACAGAAATATAATCTGACGTTCTCTTCCTAACTGAATCATGGTTAAGGGAAGGCATGGCACCAGTATTTCACAAAGCTGTTCCACAAGGCTACCAAACTGCGATAGAAAATTGCATAGTAAACAAGGAAGTGGCTTATCCCTCACATTTAACGCAACAACAAATCTCACCAAAGGTGAGGATGTTTCCTTACAAAGTTGTGAGGCCCTCATTGTCAGATGCAACCTTACCCATACCTTCTTCTGTAACTTCCATCTTCTTTATAGACCACCTTTCTAGACACAGTTTCTTCTTATGCAAACCTATGTAACCTTGTTGACCAGATCATATGGTCTGACTAATATAATATGCCCTGCCCCGGAACGTTCTCACTGGCCTAGACATACTCAACCTACAACCACTCATCGCCAAATCCACGCACATTGCACAACACACTTTAGATGTCATTTTAGGTAACCCAGACCTACTCAGGTTCCAAAGGATTACTCCAGTCTGCAGGTAACCCAACACCTGTTGACCTTCCTGCTACCCCAGATAACCTCACCTTAGCTACAGCAACAACTTGACCTTGAAACAAACTGAATTTGGATGACCTGGAAACCCAGCTTACCCCCACCACAGATCTTGACACAATATATTCAGTTCAAAACCATACTGACGGCTCCATGAAGATTCTTCTGAATCCAACTGAAAACATTTAAACATAAGAAATCCCCTTGAATGGATACAGGATTAAAAAAGCTAGAACAACAAATTACAATGAACTTGGCTCAAAACAGTCAATCCTCAAAATAAAATACACCCATACAGACAAAACACAATGTACTAGTCTACAATCAGAAAAGCAAAAACAAATCTACTACTCAAATCCACAATGAAAAATATGCCATTAAAGATTTAAAAAAAATAATTACAGAATTTCCTAATCCTAAATACACACAAGGACCCTATCCCATTTCTCGAGAATTTGATGACACCCCAATCAAAGCAGAAGTGTTGGATTTTTCCTTATCCCAAAATGAGAAAACACTAACCCATTTGCAACCAAACCCCTCAAGGAGTAGGTTAATACAACCTCCCCACTCCTCCAAAGAACTATTATCAATTAGATTTATGGATCTTTTCAAAGCCAGCAGGTCACCCAGGTTGTCTATCTGACCCATGTTTACCACAAATCTTCCAATGCATTAGTTTAACAACTTCAGCTGCCATGCAAGTCAGAAGAGCACTAATCAACAACCCCTTAACAACAGGAATTGTTCTAAAAGCATTGCAAAAGGCATACAAAAGCCAATTATTTAAAAAAAAGCAACACCGTACTCTTATAACCCCAATTACAGACCTAGAGCACAAGGACCATTCCCGGGAAAGCCTACAGTAAGAGCAGCTTTAATCCAGATTTCACAATTAATTTAAGTTAACTCCCGACGTTCTGACTTCCAAACAGAATTCCATCCTGGAAGAGGTACTGAATCAACCCTAATCTCCACCTGGGATGACCTTAAAAACACAGTAGATTATAATGGGGCTGCTGCCCTACTTCTCTTAAATCTTTCAGCTGCCTTCGACACAGTTGATCATGACACTCTTATAGAAGACTTGACTGAACCGACATATAGGGTACTGCTCTCTTTTAACTAATGCCATACCTACACAATAGAAAAAACATCATCAATACTCCTCCTTTCTCATCAAAATCCTACAGAATAAAGGAAGGAGTCTCTCAAGACTCTATGATTTCACCCATGCTTCTTAACATCTTCATGAAATCCTTATCGTAATGTACCAATGATTTTCAGTTCACCTTCTATAACATGTAGATACTTCTTACATTGGAAAGCCCGAGGAGAATGCAAATGCCAAAATCTTCAGTTGACTCTAGACTGTTGATTAGTGGATGACATGGAGTTGCCTCAAATTGAAATGCATCCAAAACTGAAAAACTCACCTCTAGTGACTGAAAAACACACGACCCTCTCTGCACCTGGCCTGGGGATCCAGGACCACCATCAAAAATTTCCAAATAGGTAAGAAACCTTGGTATTATCATTCAGCCAAAGTTGTCAATAAATGGCTAAGTGGATAAGGAAGCCAAATCAAGATTTCATCCATGAAAACATTGCAATATCTTTCTAAACTTAGCATTCCCACCCAAGGTCCAAGCACCAAGGAAAAATTGAATACTTAAAATCTATATCATGGCTCACTTTTGTCAACCATGAGAATATTACACAGTCTTCAGAACTTTGCTATCAGGCTACCTCTATATGCAAAGCTGTAATTGGATATTGCCCATATCTAGAGGACCTTACATTGGATACCAGATGCTAAAAGATCCACCTTCCACCTTCTTCATATCACCCACAAAGCAATACCTTGCAGAGTGACACTTTACACCAGCTAGAAAAATCACAACATGTACACAACAAATCAACCTCCGCTCAAGAATGGCACTCTACCTCAAACCCCCAGCATTCAAGAAAAAAAACATGGGTGGAACAACTTCCTCTGTCCAAGTACCCTAGTTGTTTGTTACTCCCAAAAAAATCATAAGATACACTAACAACCATCTCAGCTTCAGAAGATTAGTCATGGGTTGAGTCATCGCTACATGACCACAATACTCATAACATAACAATATACATCAATAGTGTGTTACAAGGCATGGATATGCACATATGTGGAGATATGTAGGTCTATACTTTATATAGGGATCACATTTATCTGCATGTGTATGTGGACACATACATGTGTGTGTTTCTGTCTACATATATTTATGAACAAAAGTTTATCACTAGACATTAAAATACATAACTAAACTGGAAATAAATACTTACATTAAAATATATAAATAAATCTGTTATATATAACTGTTATATGCAGGTGTTCATCGATGTAAATATACGTTAGGCATATATATGTATATACATTGCTAGAAATGGGGTCTATAGTTGCAAGTGTTTGCACTCTGTCCAAGTATGGACCTTCACTCTAGCCAGGGTATGGGAGCCACACAGCTAAAATCATCCCTGCCCCCCCCCCCCCTTGGTAGCTTGGCATGATCAGTCAGGCTTATCCCAGAGGAAATGTGCAAAGTATTTGTATACACACACACACACACACACACACAGTAACACAGTGAAAGCAACACAAAAGTACTCCACACCAGTTAAAAAAATAGCCAATACTTATCTGAGTAAAACAAGACAAAAGTAACAAAAATCCAACATACACAAGCAAAGACATCACTTTTAAAAGATTAAGGGCCATATTTTCGAAAGCTTTTTCCCCTAGACACAGAATGGGTAAAATCGTTTCGTACATCTGGCCCTAAATGTAATTATAGCTCCTTGAAATCAATGAAGTGCTTGACTGAGCCAAAGTACCTTAGATGCGTCAGAAACTAAGACAATGAGGGTGTCAGGGGATGTGATGCATGGAAAAATCTGCAGATGTGTTGGTTCCTTACTGTTGCAGGGGAGGTGATGCATTGGTTCCTTACTGCTAGGCAAAGGAGATGATGCTTTGGTTCCTTACTGCTATAGGGGAGGTGGTGCGTCATTTGCAGCATGAAGCATCGGTTTCTTACTGAGGTGCGGTGTTGATGAAGAAAATGGTGCCCATGGATGATGCATCAATGAGGCGTTGAATACTCAATATGTCGATTTCACAGCGATGAGGCTAAGTGCTGCGTTGGAGTCAGGACGGTGCATCACGGACTTTGGTGATGTGGTGCTCGAAACTCATGCACCAGTGGTTTTTTGGATGCACTGCGATGGAAAGCTGGGGCCTGCATTGAAAACCATGGTCGTTGCATCAGGCGGGGACCATGCTCCAGTGCGGGCAGCGGCGATGCGTTAAATCTCTTACTGCTTTGGTTCAGAATGACACTGTGAGTCGATGCATGAATTCACCCAAAACCTCCTTCAAGGGCCCAGACTGGATTTGGCACCACTTGACTGGACAGGGCTCCCAGCAGAGGAGCCCATGTGCTGACAGATGAAGTATTTGATATCCCTGAGACTTCTTAACAAGAGGCAAGCTCAGTTTAAGCTCTTGGAGAACCTTGAAAAGCAGGATGTAAACAGCAAACTCTAGTCCTTTCACTTACAGGACAGAAGCAGCATGCCAGTTCCACAATGCAATAGGCCAGACAGAGTGGCAGTAGTTCCTACAGCATCCAGCTCTTCTTCCTGGCAGAATGTCCTCAGTCCAGAAGTGTTCTAACTGTGTGTTGTCAGAGGTCCAGTATTATACCCATTTCTGTGCTTGAAGTAGGCATACTTCAAAGAGAAGTCTTTATAGTGCAGAAGGCCCTACTTTTCCTACCCTGCACCCGACACTCTCCAGGGGGGATGGAAACCACTTTGTGTAATAACAGGCGCAACCCTATTCAGGTGCCAGTGTTATCTCCTACCACCACTCTAGCTCAGGAAGAACCATCAGGATATGCAGGGCACACCTCAGCTCCCTTTGTGTGCCTGTCTAGAGTAAATTCACAAACAGCCCAGCTGTCATCTTGACCCAAATATGTATTCCACAGACAGGCAGAGGTACAGAACGGTGAAGCCAGAAAATGCCCACTTTCTAAAAGTGGCATTTTAAAACTTACAACTCAAAACACAACTTCACCAAAAGTTGTATTTTTAAATTGTAAGTTCAGAGACCTCAAACTCCAAATCTCTATCTGTTCTCAATGGGAAATTACAGTGGAAAAATAATTTCAGGAAATCCCCATATTACCCGTTGGGAGAGACAGTCCTTGAAATAGTGAAAAATGAATTTAGAAGTATTTCACTAGCAGGACATGTAAAACACACCAGTATATGCCCTACCTTTTAAATACACTGAACCCTGCCAATGGGGCTGCCTTTGGCTTACTTTAGGGATGACTTACATGTAGCAAAAGGGAAGGTTTGGGTCTGGCAAGTGGGTGCACTTGCCAGGTCGACATGACGGTGTAAAACTGCACACAGAGACACTGCTATGGGAGGCTTGGAACCTGTTTGCAGGCCTACTCACATAGGTGGCACAATCAGTGCTGCAGGCACACTAGTAGCATTTGAGTTACAGGCCCCGGGCACACCAGGTGCAATATACTAGGGACTAACTAGTAAATCAAATATGCCACTCATGGATAAAGCAATCACCAATACATTCAAGACAGAGAGCATATGCACTTAGCACTGGTTAGCAGTAGTAAAGTGCTGAGAGTCCTACAGCCAACCAAAACTAAAGTCAGAACAAATAGGAAAAAGAAGGCAAAAAGATGGGCGATAACCCTGCAAAAAGGCCAGGCCAATACATATCTATCTCTCTCTCTATATATATATATATATCTATATATATATCTATCTATATATATATATCTATATATATATAGATATATATATATAGATATATATATAGAGAGAGAGATATTTAGATATATATATATATTTATATATATATATATATATATATATATATATATATATATATATATATAAATATATATATAGACAGAGAGATAGATAGATAGATAGATAGATAGATAGATAGATAGATAGATAGATAGATAGATAGATAGATAGATAGATAGATAGATAGATAGATATACACATATAGATATAGCTATTCATTGGGAAAAAAAAAAACAAAGGTTACAGGGATGTTGTATTTAGGAAATAGAATAATAAAAAAAAAAAAACGTAGAAATTCCATTAAAAAAACAAAGGTTACAGGGACGTTAGAATTAGGTTCGATTTTTGCATGCACATAACCATAGACATTTGACAGTTATAATTATACTTATCTCAAGAAAGTATAACTTGTGCTGTAAGGTAACTATAACATGCACCCCCAACATGCATAGTTTTCTCATCAATAATTTTATTGCAGATATTGGAGTGATAATATCAGTGTTGTCAAAGAAGATGTCATTACTAATGTAATATGTGGGATCAGTGACAGTGCATGGCGAGGACATCAGTTATAGTGACCTTAGAGCACAAGTTATAGGCCCTCATTCCGACCCTGGCGGTTTCAAACCGCCAGGGTGGAGGACCGCGGGAGCACCGCCGACAGGCCGGCGGTGCTCCAATGGGCATTCCGACCGCGGCGGTAAAGCCGCGGTCGGACCGGCAACACTGGCGGTCTCCCGCCAGTGTACCGCCGCCCATAGGAATCCTCCAAGGCGGCGCAGCTAGCTGCGCCGCCGAGGGGATTCCGACCCCCCCTACCGCCATCCAGTTCCCGGCGGTTCTCCCGCCGGGAACCGGATGGCGGTAGGGGGGGTCGCGGGGCCCCTGGGGGCCCCTGCAGTGCCCATGCCACTGGCATGGGCACTGCAGGGGCCCCCGTAAGAGGGCCCCTAAATGTATTTCACTGTCTGCTTCGCAGACAGTGAAATACACGACGGGTGCAACTGCACCCGTCGCACAGCTTCCACTCCGCCGGCTCGATTCCGAGCCGGCTTCATCGTGGAAGCCTCTTTCCCGCTGGGCTGGCGGGCGGCCTGAAGGCGGCCGCCCGCCAGCCCAGCGGGAAAGTCAGAATCACCGCCGCGGTCTTTCGACCGCGGAACGGTATTCTGGCGGCCCCCGACAGGCCGGCGGCGACCGCCGCCGGCCAATGTCGGAATGAGGGCCATAGTGTCTTTACAAAAAAAAAAAGAGAGATTTACTGGACCTTTGAGAATTTTACAGCAAAAATGTTATTTAAAAATTGCTTTTGGTGCCAGGCGCTGTCCATGGGGGACCCCAGCACCAGGCCTAGGAGTTCAGGGAATTCCCATCCAGCCCTCTTTTTTTCCTTTTTTACTTTTTTGGGGAGCTCATTTCAGTCACAATATCAATTCCTCTTCAATAAACATCATAAAATACCAGTATTATATTTAATCCTCAAGATACACAAAGATTTATTTAATCCTCCGGGGAGACTCATTGTGTCTTCTATTGGCTGTCTCCTAAAAAATACCTTGAGATATGTAGAATGTTTTTTGCAGCCCTTTGTAGGGGCACTTCCCTCCTGTGTTAGAGACAGTGGGGATTGTTTATGGATCATTGAGGAAATTGCCTGGGAAGTGTATTACCAACTTATGGGACTGGACGTCAGCAGTCTTTATGCATGTAGTCCTCATGATCCTAGCATGCAAGTCTGTCGCAATTTCCTAATAGCCAGGCCATCATCATACTTGTTACACACTGAAATGATTCTCAACATGACTGGTTTAATAAACAGTACTACTGTCAAATCCAAGGGCAATGCTATGGGGACCTCTCTTGCCCCCAGTTATGCTTGTTTATACATGGGATGGTGGGAGAAGCAGGTTGTGTCCAACATCCATGTGTATCATGACCAAGTGGTACTCTGGGCATGATATATAGATGACATATTAGTCATCTGGAAAGGATCACAACAGCTTGCTGAGGATTTTGTGAGTTAGCTCAATGTAAAAGTTTTGAACCCAATCTTCACAAGCAATATTCCTACACACACTTTGAAATTTTGAGATTCATATTCCTGCATAGCAATCAAATTTTTCCACAAGGAAACCGTTGGTAACAGTGTGTTTCATGCAGCCATCCCAGGAACCTTATTCACAGTATCCCTTACGAGGAGTTAATAAGGGCCAGATGTAATTGTAGCAGCAATGTTTCTTTTGGGGAAGAGAATTAATTGATGCCTAACAGGTTTCACATGATAGGGTAGAACAAGAAGACTCTGCAGGCCGCTATTAACAAAGTAGAGAAAGTAAAAGAGGTAGAATCTACCTGTGGCTCCTAAGTGAGGAAGACATACCAGATTAATAGCTACCTGCAGCAGACAATCTAACACGCCGAAATCAACGCCCTGCTAAAGAAACCCAAAGCGGACCCCGGAGATCTCAAGAACTACTGGCCCATCTCCCTCCTCCCCTTCCCAGCGAAGGTCATCGAGAAGATCATCAACGGCTAACTGACCCACTTCCTGGAAGGCAACAACATGCTGGAAACCTCTCACTTGAGATTCTGTAGGAACCACAGCACCGAGACCGCCCTTATATCCACAACTGACGACATCAGGACCATGTTTGACAAAGGCGAAACTGCACCCCTCATCCTCTTAGACCTCTCGACTGCCTTCAACACCGTCTGTCACCACACCCTCCGCACACACCTCCACGACGCAGGGATCCACCACAAAGCCCTGGACTGGATAACATCCTTCCTCTCCGGCAGAACCCAGAGAGTCTGCCTCCCTCCCTTCCTTTCTGAAGCCACCAAATCCATCTGCGGAATTCCCCCAAGGATCCTCGCTCAGCCCAACCCTTTTTGACGTCTACATGGCACCATTCGCCAACATCGTCTGATCCCACAACCTCAACATCATCTCCTACGCCGACGACACCCAGCTGATCCTCTCACTCACCAAGGACCCCGCCACCGCCAAAACCAACCTCCATGACGGAATAAAGGCCATCGCCAACTGGATGGAGAGGAGCCGCCTAAAACTGAACTCAGACAAGACGGAGATCCTCATCCTTGGCTCCAACCGCTTCGCATGGGATGACTCCTAGTGGCCAGCCACCGTGGGAACCGCACCAACGCCCACCAACCACCCTGGATCCAGTGAATATTTGTTTTTTTTAAATGAAGCATGGGCTCCCGCGCTTTGTACTTCTGAAGCCCCAGGTTGGGCCAAGTCCCAGGGGCAATGTTAATTTTGATGTGGGGAGACCAACACCTCCAGGGGCTTTCATGAATTACAAGAGGAGGTCTCCCAGCCCCCCCCACAACCCTGGGAACTGCCACCTCCCTGGGGCCTAATGTAAATCTATGGGGGGCTGCATGCCCCCTCTTATGGAGCCACTG
Organism: Pleurodeles waltl; assembly: GCF_031143425.1. Classification (NCBI taxonomy): domain Eukaryota; kingdom Metazoa; phylum Chordata; class Amphibia; order Caudata; family Salamandridae; genus Pleurodeles; species Pleurodeles waltl. The sequence goes on along the minus strand of NC_090445.1, from coordinate 1,260,352,816 downwards.
ATGTCCCTAGGGACCGCCACCCCCAGGGCTGGCTCCTGCTATGTCCCAGGGTGCCCACCACAGGACATAGCTGTTTGCTGTGGCAAGTCACAGAAAACACTCTGCTCACAGCGAGGGAGGGCTGTCAAACATCTCTCCCTTGCTGAGAGCAAAGGTTACCTCTGTCTCCGTGCTTGTAAAGATGCAGGCAGGGAGAAAGAGGAAATAATTTCTCTGACAGAGTGGGACCTGCTTTAGCAGCTACCTCACTGTGACAGCAATGCTGGCTTCCACAGGAGGTGGGGAGCCAGCTAGGATTGTGGGGGCTTTTAGGCTCCCCACACGGTCTCCAAGATTGTGACTGGGTGCCCTGAAAGACACCCAAGTCACATGGCTGGGCCCCAGTGGATGGGGTATCCGTGGCCGAGATCAGCTCTGTGAAGGGGGGCCTTGCAGTCCCCTTCCCAAAAAAACTGAATTAGGCCGGGCCCCAGAAGAGAGGGTCCCCGGGGCCGAGATTGGCCTTGGGAGGTGGTCTGCATGGCCCACCTTCCCTCAAAAAAATAAAATATTTAGGCCAGGGCCCAGGGGTTGGGGACCCGGGGCTGAGATCGCCCTGGGGAGGGAAGCGGTGCAGCCTACCTCTTAAAAAAAAATAATTCAGGCTGGGCCCGGGAGATGGAGTCCCTGTGGCTGAGGTCAGCCCTAAGGAGGGGGGCCACGCAGCCCCCTACCCCCCAAAAAAGTAATAATTAGGCCGGGCCCTGGGGAATGGGATCCCCTGGGCCTATGTCACGCTGGGGAGAGGTTTGGTAGGTATAGTGGTTGGCCAAAGGTACTGGCTGCAGGCCAGGCCCTGTAACCAATATCTGCTATGCACAGGCAAAGGCTGTGCGTGGCACAGGTTTGCATAGGTATAGACGTTAGCTGCAGGGACATCTTTGATAACATCACAGATAATATCAATGTAATATTTGCAGTAACATTTTTGATGAACAAAACGCGCATGGTGGGGGCACAAGTCATAGTTACCTTAGAGCACGAGTTGTAGTTACTGGAGATAACTCTAGCTATAACAGGTGAATTTCTATGGTTTGTACGTTTAAAATGGGAGCCTATGTGAGCCTAACTATAACGTCTGTGTAACCTTTGTTTTTTAAGTGTGTATATATATTCATATATACAGTATATATATATATTTATATCTATATATATATGTGTGTATATATATATATATATATATATATATATATATATATATATATACACATCAACACACATACACACAGCTCTGTGAGTGTGTCCAGATGTATATATAATAAAAAATACATTGAACACCCATTATGAAACAAAAACATGCTTATAACCATGTGTTCTATATAGAGCAATTGACGTATGTTCATGTATTACAGATACAAGTATGCCCTTGTATATAGATAATATGTATAGATGGTAGTGCTCTGTTCTATGATAAAACAGATATGTCTGAGAATGTGACTAGCCTTATATGTAATGTAACTGTAAGGGCCTGACAATACATTTTAGGTGTAAAAAATAAAAAAAATTATCTGCCTATGTATATTTATGCACAATGTGCATGTGTATTTCTGACCATGTAAATATTATTACATGTATGCACTTATGGGTGTATATAGAAAGGAATCTAGTCATTGTACACAACTTATATATTTTTTTATGTATGTGTGTATGTGTGTGTGCATATATTATATATATGTGAGTTTGCATATATGTAAATATTACCTTTTAGTTATTTAGGTATGAAAAATATATATTTATATATATATATATGAAAAATGTGCACTCTATAAATGTATTGTTATGCATTACATAATTGTATGTCATAGTGTATAGATAAAATAGGCAGATGAGTGTGTGTTTAAGGGTTTATGCTTCTTTGTAATCAAACACATACTTGACAGTGTGTAAATATGATTATAGGGAAGGTACCAATAAGAGTAAAACAATATACAACTCACATGTCAGTGCCTGGCCATATTAATGTCACTACATGTATGTAAATATGAGTGTACATAAACAAGTGTCTGTGCCTTGCACAGAAAATGTCATAAGTATAATGTGTTCATGCATGTATACATTTTCCCATATACTTAAATGTATAGGTATGTTTCTATAACCCATATTACAACTTTGGTGGTCACAGTACCGCCAAGCTGGCAATGTTGGACCGCCGCCAGGCCAGCCATGCCATATTACCACCACGGCGGTCTTCCCACTGAAACAGAGCCAGTTTGCCACCAGTAAGGCCCCAGATCAAAATTACACAACCAACACCAATATCACTAACAAGCTGCGACACACAAACCAATACAAATACACAACAAAACATACAATTGCCAAATACAAGTATAACAGTGATCTTGAATAGAAAAATGCATAGAAATGCACATTGTATAGCACATAATAGATGTATGGAATCTCACCTGTAAACAAAAAGACTCAACAAATGCATTTTAAGAATACCAACAGGAATTCTGTTGTCCAGATGTATATCAATTAAAAAAGGATACATACATGAAATAAAAACACCAAGTAAGGCTCATAGGCCAGTCCAATTTACAAAGGTCTTTAAGGCGCAGTGTGCCTGGCAAAGGCCCCAGCTTGACTCCTGACAGCTTAATGGCATCCACAAGGTAGGGGCATCAAGGGGGCAGGCAGGCACCTCAAGGGTCTGTAGGTGGGGGTGGAGGTGGTGGTGGTGTTTGAGTATGGGAGGTGGGTCCTTGGGCTTTGGCTTGGGAGGAGGGTCCTTTGGCTTAGGTTTGGGAGGGGGTGGGGGTTTAATCTTTGATTTGGACAGAGAGGCAGGGGCTTTGGACTTCTATTTAGGGGCAGGTAATTTTTTGGGGAAAGGGAGAGGCTTTTTTGCGGGTGTAGGGGCAGCAGAGGTAGAAGTGGGGTCATGGGAGGACTTGGAGGGGGGAGGGACTTGGCCTGGGGAGGGAACCATGACAGCGAGGGGGAACACGGGGTGGGACAGGCTCAGGAAACAGGTCAAGGAAGGCAAGGAAAAGCTTTTTAGGAACAAGGGGGTGTTTGGGAGTGGAGGTAGAGGGAATGATTGTAGGACGTGTAGGTGTGCTGAGTATGGGTGCAGATGAATGCAGAGTATGTTTGTGTGAGGTAGAGGAATGTTGAGTGTCTGAGTGCGGGCGTTTATGTGTTTTGTGAGGAGGGGGGAAGAGAGCCGGGGGGGGACAGACAGGTCATGTGGATGTATGTTGGGGTGGTGTCTGTATGTAAGGTGGGTGTGCTGCATGTGTCAGTGATGGTGGTTGTGCTGAGTGCCTGTGGGTACATGTATGAGTGTCTGCTGTTCTGGTGACTGACGGCAACACAGAAGTGGTGACAGGAACTGGGAGTGAGGGTGCAGTGCTGGCAGGTGTGAGTGATGTGACTGTAAGGGAGGAGGTGCTGGGGAGATAGGGGAGGTAGTGGCTGGTGGTGTGTCTGCTTTTGTGGGTTTATTGTGTGCATGATTGTGATGTAATTTGTGGTGCCTGTGTTTGTCTTTGCGCATCTTGTCTGTTGCCTTGAGTGAGTGCTTGTCTGTATGTGTGGCCTAGCTGGGTGAGGAGAGAGGGGTCTGGGATGGGACACAGGTAGCAGGAGGGAGGACGGAAGTACTAGGGACACTGACAGCCATCAATGAAGAGGCCAGAACCTGAAATGATCTCTGTAGGCCAGCTGAGGCACTGTGAATGCCCTCCAGGTAGGCATTACACTGCTGCATCTGGGATGCCAGACCCTGGATGGCATTCACGATGGTTGACTGCCCTACAGAGATGGACCTCAAGAGGTCATTAGCCTCAGCATTGAGGGCAGCAGGGCTGACTGAGGCAGGGACTGAGGTGCCTGTGGTGAAGGAGATGCACACCTTCCTGGGTGAGCAGGCACTGGCAACTGGGTGGGGAGCTACTGGGAGAGTGGTGTTGGTAAGGGGGTAGCAGACAAGGATGGTGCCGGAAGGTTCTGCCACCACCAGGGAGCTTTCATCGGAGGAGGAATTTGTATCTGTTGTATCTGCTCCTGTCTCCCCTGTGGTGCTCCCCTCGCCCTCCAACTCACTGGTCCCCTCAGCTTCGGTGGTCTCTGCCTCCTGGGTCCCATGGGCTGCAGCCTCCCCACTCGCCTGTGCCCCTACTCCTTTTCCTGCTTATGCTAATAAACACAAGGGTAGGATAGATCAAAAAGGAGGAGGGGGTGAACAAGATGGGAGCATATGGTCAATACAAATACCCTTTGCACATTTGAACAAATGAACAACATTAATCATTTGAAAATTCCTGAATACACCCACTATAATGCCAATAGACATATCTACACAACTACTGTGCATACTCTATAATGTGTATACTCAAACATAAAACCACTACAATAACATTCAGGTACTACTCAACACTTTCATGGCTCTTGTATACAGGATTATTACTGTGAAAAGTCAGTCCCTAAGTGACATTTCTACAGTGCCATACCTATCTGTGTCACCCTTAATGGACATGAATAGTTAGGTTTTGTAACCAACTTAAGATTCTGAATATCCCTGTCATATCCTACAATTTGGCACCTGACATATGCCATGGCAACCTGTTGCATAGATACTTTACATATCACAGCAACTAATACTTACATCACAACTGTATCCTACTACATTGTCTGTCATAGCTACACTAGACATCCTCTATCTTATGGCTAACACACCCGTCCCATTCTAAAGCAAACAGTACAGGAAATAAACTTTGTAACTCACCCCCTTGTGGCTGCTGTGTTGCCCTCAAGCGCCCATCCAACTCCAAGTAGGCCATCACCAGTATGCAAGCCATTAGGGGGGTCAGGGTCTGACGGGCACACCTTCCTCGTCGGGAGGCCATCCCCAACAGGGCCTCTGCGGTCTTCAAGGCCCAGCGTCTCAAGTCCTCACACCGCTTCCTGCAGAGGGTGCTCCACCGGGTATGGACCCCAGGGGTCCGCACTTCCTTGACAATGGCTTTCCACAATCCTTTCTTTTGATGGGAGCTGGCCTGCATGGGAGACACAGAAGGAAAGGCAAATTTATTCAGACCCAACAACCTACTACATTCTTAGGCCTACAAACTGTTAACATATCACAATCGTACACAACTTCACACTTGCACAACATTCCCAGCAGTCATATCGGAAGCTACACCCTCCACTGGAATTTCCTACATACTTATTCTAACACTCTTACATACCCATGTAGCAACAAATATACCATATTGCGACCTACTTGCTGTTCTGGAACCCCATACAGCTTTGTGTACAGGGGTAGGAACCCATCCACAAGTTTCTGGAGTTCTTCTGTAGTGAAGATGGGGGCCCTATCCCCTGTAACACACGTCATTGTGGCTCCCAAGAACGTGACACAGCAGCACACTCAGTGGAGGTCTTGATGGCTGGAGAGCCATGAGTCAAGTGAGATACACTGTAGAAAATGGCAGTCACGGCCGTATTGGTCTGTCCCGTCACCACCTGCGGTAATCGTCATTGGACCCTTTATGCCATAGACATCAATGTTAACCAGTGAGGAGTTGCACAGTGGTTTTATCCGCCTACCGCCATGACAGCATATGCTGGCGGAATAAGCTCACTGTCATCTGTCCACTGCATGCACGACAGGCTGCAGCCATTTTACACTGTTACTGTTTATAAAACATAATAAATAAGTGTCACTAATCTTTTTCATTATAGACATGAAATAAGTTACGGTCTAGGACTGTGTACAAAACAATCAGGTAGTATAAAGTTTGACAGTGCACAGAATCAGATGTTGACACTATGACAGATTGAAAAAAAAAAAAACATAATGATGGTGAATGTACACTAGGATTGACAGACAACCATCTTTCTGATGTAATCCTATGTAAAACCCAGATGTATGTGCAAAATGCATAAGTATTGTAACAGCTCTGCACTTTGAAGTCTGCTTTGTATGCAAAAAGTGGTAGAAGATGTGATGTTCATCCTCAATTTGTGACCATGAAGTAGGATGCATAAAGTGTAATCTTTGTCACTCTTCTGTTGTTTGCCATGTGTACATACCGACCACTGTGGAGGGTGTGACATGCACCTTTGTACCAGCCCCCGGCTGATTTAGCAACGATGGAAGAACGCAACATCGTCTCCAACTATCGTCTGAATCGTGCTACAATCAGGGACCTCTGTACTCAGTTGGAGTGAGATCTGCTGCCAGCCATTCAGCAACCTACAGGCATTCCTCCAACTGTGCAGGTGCTATCCGTCCTCCACTTCTTGGCCATTAGCTCATTCCAGAGGTAGTGGGAATGGCAACAGGTATGTCTCAACCAATGTTCAGCAATGTGTTGAGGTATGTCTTGTGTGCCTTATTAAAAATTGTGGAAAGCTACATTAAACTTTCCCATACTGTAGATTTAGCCAGTGTAAAGGCTGAATTCTATGCAATGGGACATATCCCTCATGTGATTGGGGCCATTGATGGCACCCACATTGCATTAGTACCACCGAGGGATGAAGACCAAGGGGGTTATTCTAACTTTGGAGGAGGTGTTAATCCGTCCCAAAAGTGACGGAAAAGTGACGGATTTACCACCAGCCGTATTACGAGTCCATTATATCCTATGGAACTCGTAATACGGCTGGTGGTATATCCGTCACTTTACCGTCACTTTTGGGACTGATTAACACTCCTCCAAAGTTAGAATAACCCCCCAAGTGTATTAAACGTACCAGCTTTCCCTCTAATAATGTGCAGATGGTCTGCTAAGCAGACCAGTACATCTCCCAGGTGACTGCAAAGTTTCCAGGGTCTGTACATGATTCCTACATCCTCAGGAATAGCAGTGTCCCACGGTTGATGGTGCTTCTACAAAGAGAAAGAGCCTACCTCATTGGTGAGCATGATGAGTGTGAAATTACTGTTACCCCCAGCCTACTTACTCAGTATGTATGTAACATATTGGATTGTAAATGTTTGTTTCTTCTATCCACAGGTGATTCAGGTTATCCCAGTCTCTCTTGGCTACTGACACTGGTAAGGAATTCAAGGGCCAGGGCTGGAGAAGAAGTACAATGAGGCTCATGGAAGACAAGAAGGGTGATAAAAAGGACATTCGGCCTGTTGAAGGCAAGGTTCGGATGTCTGCACATCTCTTGGGGTTACCTACAGTACTCACCACAGAAGGTGTGCCAGATTGTGGTGGCCTGCTGCATGCTCAACAATCTGGCACTGAGGAGGAATATCCCATTGCTTGAGGAGGAAGGGGTTAGGGACATTCCTGTGGCAGAACAGGGAGAAAATCTGAGTGACGAAGATGGGGACGAGGAAGATGTAGTCAAAAGGACACAGCTCATCCAGCAGTACTTCAGCTAACATTCTCGTAGGTACATCTCTACATATACCATGCCTAATGTTGGAGCAAAGGTTGGGTGTATTTTGTAATCCATCTCTGATATGAGTAGGTTTTGGTCTCATTTGGGATTCAGATGAGTGTAGGCAAGAAAGGTCTGTCAAGTAGGTCAACAGTCCCACTGTGATGTAATCTAGTTCATCTGTCTGTGTTGCATATACTTCAGACATACTATCTACTTAATTACACATTTGTGACTACTCTATTCTGATATCATATCATCATGTGCATAGGTAGCTGCTTAGTCTATCTTCAATAGATATATATACTTGGCATCCAAAGGCGTGAGCTGTGTAATACAATTTCAATGAGTGCATTCAGTTCATTACTGTAAGATGCATCGATAATCTTGTCTCATTTTACCTGAACAGGATTGAGGTCATGTGTTCAATAGCAGTGGATAGTCTATATATGTGTAAATCTACATTGTAATCGGTATAACCATCATAATTTGCAGGTACATACTGTTGACAACTGTGTTATTGATATGTGATGGACCTTTGCTATCTATTGCAGAAGTGCTGTGGATGGTTTTTCACTACTCTTCCCTCTCTGCTACCTGAGGACCCAGGGATGTGTGGACACTGACTTTGCAGCAGACAACCGGATGTCAAGATGACACATTCAAATCTTCACTGGGTATTAATTGTCACTTTCTTTAACATGTCACAATTTTGTTGCACTATTTCAATAATTAAAGGAAAAAAACACCTTGCATTGTGTGTAAGTGTATTCATTGTGAATAACAAAGGGAAGCATAAGGTGCAAAGAAGTGGGACCATGGTGTTCAAAAACATCAGTCAGTTAGGCCAAACAGTAGGTAGTACAGGTCCATTTTCCAAGTGGCATTTGAAAATGTGTCAATGGCAGTAGAAGGCAACAAGGTGTCTCAGCAGCACACAAGGGAGACAGTTCTGGAGATGCTCATTTCTGGCAGTGGGGTTGGTCTTGGCTTCAGTCCCTGCAGGATGTCTGGCTTTGCGACCATATTTGCATGGGGGCTCCTCAGCTACAGAGGGTGGGTCAGTGGTGGCTTGTGAGTCCTCAGGCATGGCCACCTACTCACTAACTGCAGCAGATGTAGAGGCCTGGTCAGTAATGTGGCTAGTGGAAGGGGCCTGGTGGTGGGTGGAGGACTCACGCAGGACTGTGATGAGCTCCTGCATCAAGCCTTTCATGGAGGTCATAGTGGCATTGAGGGCATGCCACTCCTGTATGGCCTTCTGGTGGTACTCCCTCTGCAGCCTCTGGTTACCCCCTAACATGTCCAAAATATGGCCCATCTTGTCCTGGGATTGGTTGTATGCACCCAGAACTTATGCTATTGCCTCATGGGCTGGTGGCTCTCTGGGTTGCCCCACCCTGTGGCCCATAGATGCCCTCCCACTGTCCCTAGCCCCCTGTGCCTGTGTCTCCGGCACAGTGTGCCCACTCCCACTTACACCAGGACCTTCATCATCTTGTGTGGTCGGTGCTGACTCAGGTCCCTGTGCAGGTGGGCACACTATGGATTGATGTGGCCTGGAGACACTGGTTTGGGGGCACTGGGCGACAGGTGTTGTGGTGGCTGAGGTTGCGGGGGGGCTCTATGGTGTCCTGTGTTAGGGTGGTGGAGGTGGACTGCCCAGAGAGACCATATGGGCCAGGGATGTCTTCCAGTTTCAAATATCCTGTGTAGCTGTCATCACTGGGGTCTTCATCTGGTGGAGGACTAGCTCTACGGGGCACTGGTTGAATAATGACATTCCCAGTGGCACCTGTGGATAACAGAGATTGTTATTCACATCTACCTGATGTACTTTACAGGAGCTGCTAGGTAAGTGCTATATGTCAACGTTCAATACTCAGGTGTAATTATGAGAGGGGAATGTGCATTGTTAGGTCACTAAAGGGTGATGCATTGTGGGAGTTTTGGTGCTTTATACTGTACATGCATTAAGTGCATTTGGGAGTGTAGACTTTGGGATTGGTGTTAGTGGGGCAAGGTGGGCATGCAGGGGGTTTAGATGCATGCATTACAGGTAAACTTTATACAAGGGGATTATAGGTGACTTACCAGTATCCAGTCCTCTAGGGATTCCACTGAGACCCTTGTGGTGCAGGACCGCCAAGACCTTCTCCTCCCATGAGGCCATCTCCAGGGGAGGACGTGGGGGCTCACTACCAGTCTTCATGAGATCGATTTGGTGTCTGGACGCCATGGACCGGACCTTCCCCCTTAGGTCATTCCACCTCTTCTGTATGTCCTCCCTTGTCTGTAGATGGCTTCCCACTGAGCTCTCCTTGTAGATGATCCTCTGGCCTAACTCCATCTTCTTTGACATGGATGTTTGCTGGACTTGTGCCCTGAATAGCTGCGGCTCTACCCTGATGATTTTGTCCACTTTTCCTTAATTCATCATTGGTGAAACGGGGGTATTTTGTCGGGACATGGTGAGTGTGATGTGTTTGTGAGTGAACATTATTTTAAGTGAAGTGTGATGCATGACAGGTGTGTAGGTGTCTGTGATATCTGTGTGCAGTGTGATCTTCAGAGTGGTCGTGCAATGTATGGTAGTTGTTTGTCTTATCAAAGGATTGTGGGTTGTGTGTATGTGTGTTTTATAGTGGTGTGTGTGGGGGGGGATGTGGTGTGTGTATGTGTGGGGTATTCAAATTGCCCAATGTGGTGTTATGTTGTAGTGGAGGTTCCATTTTGACTGCTGCGGTCCGGTCCGCCAGTGGATTACTGCTGCGCTAAGACAGCTGTACTGATTTGTAGATAGTAACAAGGAGGGCACTATTTTTTTGGTGTGGCAGTGTGGGTGGTGGGACCGCCTCTCTGACGCCATCCTTCAGCCTGGCGGTGTCAGATTTGTGGCTGTATTCTGGCGATTTTGTTTTTGTGATTCGTAACAGGGTGGGCGGATTACCGCCGCCACTGTGGTTTTTGGCGGCTGCCAGCACGGCAAAGACAGCCAAAGTCGTAATATAGGAGGCTGGCCTGGTTTGTAGTGGGTACCTAAGGTACTTACACCTTATACCAGGTCCAGTTATCCCTTATTAATGAAATGTAGGCAGTGTTTAGCAGCTTAGGCTGTCTAGGGGTAGCTGTAGCTGAGCAGCCAAGGCTGAACTAGGAGACATGCAAAGCCCTTGCAATACCACTGTAGTCACACTGTACTTACACACAAGAAAAACAATACTCAGTGTTACCAAAAATAAACATACTTTATTTTAGTGACACAATACCAAAAATATCTTGGAGGCTACACTCCCTCAGGAGGTAAGTATTATACACAAAATATACACTAGTAACCAAAATCAGGTAAGTAAATAGTCATAAAATAGTGAAAATAGAGAAAATCACCATTAGCTACAATGGTCCTAGGGGGAACACAAACCATATACTAAAATAATGGAATGCGAATGTCGGCTTCTCACCTAAGCAAGAGTAGTATGTACAGGGGTGCTGGGAGTGTAAGAAAACACCACAGGTAAGTAAAGTACCCTACCCCCCAGGGAAACAGGAGTAAAGTACAGTAAGTTTCCTCAGGACACACTAAAAGACATGATAAAGAATAATGCAAAAACCAAGCAATACTGCAAGACACCAATGATGGATTCCTGGACCTGAAGACCTGCGAAGAGAGGAGACCAAGTCTAAGAATAGCTGAAGAGTCCAGGAGTAACAGGAGCCTCTGCTAACCCAGATGAACGTGCAAAAGTGAATTATCTGGTTAGAAGAAAAAGTCAGAAATGCACCAAAGAAGACAACTGTGGGTTCCTGCTTATTGTAAGAGATGTCCCACATTGAGTAGATGGATGCAGGGTGGTTTTCCTAGTTGGATTCCCCCCACAAGCCTTACCTCATGCAAACAACGTGTTTGGTGGGAAAAGGCATTACCTGGACCCAGGAGGGACCTGAGGGTCTCAACTCGGACCAAGGAAACAGAGGGGGTTCTCAGCACTTCAAACAGCCCTCAGAAGACTAGGCAGCACCCACAGGAGTCCCAGGACATGGGGACAAAGAGTTGCAAATCGCGGTCATCACAGCACTACACCAAAGGGATCCCATGCAGTCTGAGAACAACTCAGGGAGATGAGTGTTGCAGGATGGAGTGCTGGGGACCTGGGCTACGCTGTGCTTAAAGGATCCCTTGGAGAAGTGCACAGAAGCCCTAGGAGCTTCAAAACATGTGGTGCATAGGTGCACTGTCTGGCTCAGGGAGGCAAGCTTTTTTCTCCACCAAATTTGGACAGCTGGACCTTTGGACAGTCTGGGTCACTTTGGTCCACCAGGATCCACGCTCCAGAATCCACGCTCGTCAGCAGGAAAGGGGACCCAGATTACCCATTGTCGCTGCAGAGAGGTGCCTGCTGAAGCAGGGAAGTGACTCCGTCACTCCACTGGAGATTTCTTTGGTCCTTCTGGTGCAGGATGAAGACAGGCAGTCCTCGGAGCATGCACGACCTGGAAACTGTTGCAGTTGCTGTTGCTGGCAGGAGCTGAAGTTACGGAGTTGCAGTAGCCTTCTTGGATACGTTGTTGCAGTTGTAGAGTTCCTGGAGCAGTTCTGTGGTTGATCCGACGGTAGAAGGTGAAGCAGAGGTTGCAGAGGATCCCTGCTGTAGTCTTGCAAAACCAAATCTGAGGAAACACCCAGAGGAGAGACCCTAAAAAGCCCTGAGAGGTGGTTTGGTCACTTAACCACATAAGCACCTATAAGGAGGGGTTTCTGATGTCACCTGCTGGCACTGGCCACTCAGATGCTCCCAGAGTTCCCTGACCATCCTGAAAACAAGATGGCAGAATCCAGAGACACTCAGTGGTCACTCCCCTTTCCTTTGTCCAGTTTCGTACCAGAGTAGGACTGGGGTCCCTGAACCGATGTAGACTGGATTATGCCAGGAGGGCACCATCTGTGCCCTTCAAAGCATTTCCAGAGGCTCTGGGAGTATACCCCTCCCATGCCTGTAACACCTATTTCCAAAGGGAGAGGGTGTAACGCCACTCTTCTAAAGGAAATGCATTGGTCTGACTTCCTTCGATTGAGCTGCTCAAGCCCCAGGAGGGCAGAAGCCTGTCTGTGAGGTGGCAGCAGCTTGGTCTACAGTGAAAACCTCAGAAGACTGGTATGGCAGTACGGGGGTCCATGGTGGAGCCCCCAGGGTGCATGGAATTGGCCCTCCAATACCAGAATCAGATTGGGGGGTACAATTTCTCAATCCTAGACACCTCACATGGCCATATTCAGAGTTACCATTGTGAAGCTACATATATGTATTGACCTATATGTAGTGCACACTTATAATGGTGTCCCCGCACTCACGAAGTCTGGGCAAATGGGCCTGGACAACATGGGGGCACCTCTGCTAGAACAGGGGTGCCCTCACACACAGGTACTATGCACCTAGCCTTCAGGGTCTGAAGGTTATATATATAGGTGACTTAGAAGTGACCTGGTGCAGTGTAAATGGCTGTGAAGTAGTGCTTACACTATTTCACTCAGGCTGCAATAGCAGTCCTGAAGAAGTGTTTGTATGAGCTCCTTATGATTGGCAAAAGAAATGCTGCAGCCGATAAGGATATCATGGAACCCCAATGCCCTGGGTACCTAGGTACCATATACTAAGGACTTATAAGGGGGGTCCAGTATGCCAATCTGAAGTGAAATAAATAGTCACTAGACTATAGTGACAAATTTGGAAACAGAGAGAGCATAAACACTGGAGTTATGATTAGCAGGAATCCAGTGGCACAGTCAAGCATACTGACAAAACAGTATAATATACTGACATATAGGCCACAAACTATGAGCACTGGGGTCTTGACTAGCAGGATTCCAGTGAGACAGTAAAAACACACTGACAACAGGCAGAAATTGGGGGTAACATGCCAAGAAATATGGTACTTTCCTACACATAATGAGGGCCTATATATTTAAATATTATTTTTTTAGTGATTGAAAAAACAATTCTCTTCATCCTCTGTCCATCCTTACCCTCACTGACTCATCCAAACTTTTCTGGCTACTGACTACTATGGACTCCCAAACATCCTTTCCAAACTCGTTCCTCTTTTATACAATTCATCAAAATAACAGGCGCACCTGTCCACAGCTCCCAGTACCATCTCACAGCTTCCCTTTACTAATTCACTTCAATAATGTATCTGTTTCAAAACACAACAGAAAATGTTTGGGATCTCAAGAGCACAAACTTAAACTCATAATCTACATATTTAGCTGTAACTTTAGGTTGCAGAGTAGATTGCTACTCACCACAAAACACTTCAATGCCGCATTAAAGTTTTTAAGAACTAAATAAATACTATTTACAATTTCAATTGAAACTGAATGCTGAAGAAACCTAGCTGTCACTCATTTTGTCTTCAAATTTACTCAGAGGCATAGTAACAAAACTTATGAAGTGCATAACTCTGGTCCTGAGGAATGACATAAGAAAATCCCCATAGAGGCAACACAAACAATGTGCACTGTTCGCTTTATGGCAGTCCAATATGTAGAGTGTTACCTCTCAGCAAATGCACTTTGGCACCCCCCTTTAAATTATGAAGTACTGTATAAATTCAACTAATAATGACTACATACTCAAACATACTCAAACCCTACAGCACTGTAAAACCATACCATTATGAGAAGTGACCCATCCCTGCTTTCTTTAAACTTTCTGGCTTTATTTAGGCCTAATTCAAAGTTGTGTTTTCAATTCTGATCATTGCAGAAATGCACAAAGAGCAGAATTACGAGTTGTGCATCAATTAATATTCTCTGAAATGTTCGCCTTATGGATTTTATGGTAAAGAGCCAGAGGCAATCTATCAGGACTAAGACATAAATGCAAAAATGCAGTAATCAATCTGATAATCGCTGATTCCACAGGTCACACTTCATTGTAAGGTGGGGACCTTAGGAGAAGTTGATTATCAGTTGTTAACCCTACTTTTATTTTCACCATTATTACCAATTTCCGCTTGCACTCTAATTAATGAATGGGAGAAAGGGGCTACCAAACTTCATCTGAAGAAGTCACACTTGTACCACAAAGCAGAAGCAAACTAAAGCTCATCTTTATTTTCCATCATTCACTAAAATGTGTGAGAAGTTCTGGCTCATTGGCTTTCCAAACATCTTGAAGAACACCAGTTACTAGATGCTAGCTGGATAAGTTTAAGACCTCGTTTAGGCACTGATTGTGTGCAATGTGGCTGTATTGAGGGATATCAGACAAGATTACAATGATGGAATTTCCCCTTATCTCATTTTGAGCTGCTTCTGTGTAGTTCAGCTACCTCCAAATGAGGATCTTGCAGAATAACCTTTTTATTCTGTGAATTTGAAAGCTTATATTATTAATACTACCTGCAGAGGGCACGGCTTAGCAGCCAGCAATGGAGGACGCGTGATTACAATGCTCCGCATGGCCCTAATAATTTCTCCTGTATAACGAATCGCCCGGGGGCCCTCTGATAATACAACCTGCCACGAAGGAGTGGAGTGATCAAGGGAGCCCAAGCTGAAGATCAACGCTAACTGGAAGGAGCAGGCGACAGAGGGGCGGCCCTGGGTAGCCGGCTCTCGCGTCTCGCGTGGCGGGAGCACTGAGCGGCAGGCTCGGGCCAGTGCGATTCCCGGTGGGTCTGAAGAAGGGAGCAGACAGAACAGACGGCGGACGAGATTGAAGGCAGCCGGACTGGGCCAACCAACACATGCAAGTACTGGAGGAGAAAGATGCGAAGTGGTGCAGTGTGAGGAGCCTGGATGGGTGGACTCAGGATGCAGCCGTAGGTTCCCCAGCCTAGCGATGCCACTGTGAATGAGACGAGACCCCACAGGAGAGAGCTATTGGAGGAAGCAAACCAAAGACACATAGAGGTGAGAGGCGGATGACAGACAGACACTGAATATCTGTGCCTGAGGGATGCCCGAAAATAGTGCGGCAAAGTAACCCACCCAAGTAAGATGTCTGTGCCGTGAGCCACCGGACTGGGCACGGTGATAGCATTATTATGGCACTTAGGGCCTAGGCATTGTGTGCTACCTGACAGATGAGTGGAGGGACTGCTGCACCCTTGTTCACCCCCCACTAATTTGGATCTCCTCTGCGAAGCCCTTTGGGTGGGGCAGCAAGCCCATTCCTTATTTGACAGCACTGCTGGAGGTCCAGGCCTCGACATTCCCTTATGTGACCAGGACAGCAACAAATTGACTCTTGGAATGCCCTGACTAGAGTAAAGCAGGTGAACACTTAATTAGCCCAGAGGGAGTGACCAAGATAAGTTTATTTACAATGGGGAAACCGCAAGTGAGATCCTCTCAGGCAGTGCAGGACGGTTTGAATACACTGGAGACGATGCCAGAACAGATGGAGGGGCCAGAGTCCATGTCTGCCACCAAGCAGTCCCACTTTGATAAAATGTTGGCCGCAATAGTGGACACTAAAATAGCTCTTCAACAAGATATTTGGGCTTTTTTGATGGGCCTGGGGTTACTACGTGCTGAACACTGGAAATTGGCAAACAGAGTACAAGAGAGGGAGCGCATTGGAGAGATTGCAAAACATTGATCCTAAAGCATACGTGGGCCGAACTCATAAAGAGGGGTCAAGTCGGACCACCTATTGGCTTTGTTGACCCACCCGGAATTAAGGGGTACACCTATCACACATTTAAATACAGGGAAAGGAGAGCATGTCTGCTCTCCAGATTTAATTAATGAAGAATTTAGAAAATAATATGAGACATTGAATGGGTGGCTAGAGTTAATACATGACACTGATCAAGAAGCACTTCTGGGCAGACTTCACTTACCAACACTTCCACAAGGGGTACCTGAGATGCTGGGGGTACCTATTTCTGCCATGGAGCTACATCATGTTATCAAGGAAATGGCCAAGGGCAAAACACCAGGGTCTGACAGCCTTCCGGCTGAATTCTGTTTGACATATATGGGTACACTCATTCCCAAACCAATAACCTTATATAATCTGTCATGGGAGGGAGGCAAACTACCGGAATCAACTAGAAGTGCTTTGGGGGTCCTGTTGCCCAAGACGACAACAGCAGGGGCACCTACCTCAGCATATCGCCCACTACCTATGTTGAATACAGACTTTAAAATCCTTAGTAAGGTTTTGGCAAATAGAATCCTTCCCCCTATGCCCACTCTAGTCCACGAAGATAAAACGGGTTTATCTCAGATAGGAGCACCTTCCTTAACTTGTGTCACCTGGCGATGCAGTCCCAAATGGAGGCCACACTTAGGTCCGTAGATCTCGAAAAAACATTTGAGTCTATCTGTTGGGACTTCCTGACTAAGGCCATGCAAGGCATGGGTTTGGGGGAGGGTTGGATAAAGTGGGTGGCGCTCTTATATACGGAACCCACAGCCAGGTTACGAACAGGGGTCACTGTCTCTCCGGAGTATGCCATTTTTAGGGGGACAAGAAAGGGTTGCCCCTTATCCCCTTTGCTAATTGCACTTGTCAAAGAGCCATTGGCAGCCTGGTTCCGAGCATAAGGGACGCACACTAGCTTACCAATGGACGGACACCGTCATATTATTTCACTATACTCGAATGATCTCATCTTATCTGCTTTTATATCTAGAAAACAACGGGAAAGGGGTGGAGGACGCTTTTGAAAGACTGGAGGAGTTGAGGAGGGTGTCTGGCTTGCGGATTAACCGCGAGAAGACCTGTCTACTCCCCTTTTTAAAAGCTAGTCAGCCCCCACAACAAATACCACTGGGAATCAGATGGGAGACCTCCTCTTTTCGATACCTCAGTATTCAAGTTTACCATACTATTGAGAAAGTCTATGAAAGAAATCTGGGTAGAGCATATCGTTCCACAAAAAGCAATGTCAGTTTTGGAGATCCCTAAAAATGTCCCTGATGGCTTGTATAGCTGTAACAAAGATGGTGGTGTTGCTTCGTCTCCTCTATCTGTTGCAAATATACCCATTAACATTCTGGTGGGTGGTTCAGTCGGTTGGATGCATTATTCAGAGACCTTCTTTGGGATGGGAACAGACAACGAGTGTCCCTCACAACCCTGAATCGTCCCCCAACAGAAGGAGGACTGGAAGTACTGGACTATGAGTAATAATATTTAGCAGCACAACTACAATGGATTGCCAGGTGGCTCGGAGGGACACATCGAGGGGGTTCGACCAGTTGGATTTGGTCCCGTACCAGGACAGGTTGTTGCCGTGGTTAATAAGCAGGCAAGCCAATTCCCCACCCAACAATACTGATGAGGGTGACACTGTATGCTTGGAGGAGGAGTGAGGTGAGGGCATGCAGGCTGGCAAAATGTGTGCCTGGGCTCCACATAGAGGGTGGACCACATGGCACACCAGTTACTTATTTTACGGGGACAGAGCTTAGGAGTTGGTCGACTGTGGGTTTAATGACTGTTGGTGACTGTTATCAAGAATGAGGACTTATCCCGCTGGGGGATCTTATGGACACTCAAGACTTACCGGGCACCCAGTTCCTGACCTACAGGGCTGTGCTTATGCTGATTTGTGGCACTGTGGTTGCCAAGAACCCCCTACGCACACAGTGCTTCAACTTCTTCTCTCATTGGGGTTCACGAGAAGCGTGATCACCTGGTTATATAAGGTGTTGAGTAAAATGGGATGTGCACCCCTAACAAGTCTGAGAGGTAAATGGGACGGGTTATTGGGAAAAGCAATGTCGGACAAAGACTGGAGCAGGATGTTGACCTACCTTAAAAGTGTCTTACATAACACTAGACTTCAGTGTATTCAATTTAACTTCCTGCATATGGCTTACTTCACACCACACAGGCTAAAAGTGATTTATGGGGGAGAGACCCAGGGATGCCCGCGATGTGGACTGAGGAATGCTGACTTTAGTCACATGATGTGGGACTGCACCTTGGCAAAGAGCTATTGGGGGGGCAGTAATCAACAGACTATGCCACACACTTGGTCGTCTGACTCCATGTACCTTGGAGGCGTGTCTGGTGGGAAATTTCCCCAGATCGAAGAAGGGTAAGGTTGGATCCCGATTCATGGACTTAGCATTGGATCTGCTAAGGAGACGTATCATGATTGCTTGGAAATTGGCCAGAGGTCCCAGTTTTATTGCATGGGAAAAAGATGTCACGAAGTGGGCGGGGTCAGAAGGGCGAGCTCTTTAGAAAGAGGATAATAAGGGGATTAGGAGGCGGCAGCATATGTGTTTGCTTCCATGTCATAGTGATCCCTTCATTTTGGCTCTTTACTCCTGCTATCACTCCACCGATTTAGGAAGGTTCATTGGGGAGGTGGCAGTGAGAGGCATATTCACTCTTTTTTGTTGCTTCTTCTATTTGGAATGCACTCCCTCTTGACCTGTACAAAATAGAAGAAAGCCCTTTCAATCCATCAAGTTTATTGGTTATCTCCATATTGTTTTTAATGTTGTCAGTTCAGTGCCAAGATGCTTCAGGGCATTTGTTGCAATTTATGAGTAAAAACTCAATTCATATTTTACTGGGTCTCCACAGGCAATAAATGCAGGGTCAGTGGCAATTTTATAAATCGGGCAGAAAGGATGGGCTGCAGCTCTTGCTCCTTCTTGATGGAGCATTGTCACCTGAGGGATGGCTTAGGTGTTTGATGGCTAACCTATGGGCAGACAGAGATAGCTCGGCTGTCACCAAAAGCAAATGCCTTTTCAATCATTTTTTCACATGCCATTGTAAGACAGATGTAGAAGTTGTTGTGACATTTGCAGTGTGTGTCTTTCTCTGGGATGGCATCTATGCAGAGGAAGTACCCCTGCTCTCCTGTTGTGTAAGCATTGCATAACTGTGTCCTACCTCTTCAAACTTGTGACGTTTGACAGTACACTCCTTGTGAAATCCTACTCGTCTGTCAGGCTATGCCTGGTTCTGTCAAAAGAAGCATAACTCTGATGCTGTGTAAAATAGGTTACCAATGTAAAAGCATTGTACAAAGAAAACACTACTTTGTGCACTAATTGTTGCTGTGTAGCAGTGAAAAACTGGTAACTATGTTGTCTGCCTGGTGTCTCTCTTGTGCCCCATTCAAGGTTGTGTTTTTCTCTACCCAAGCTGTTCCAATTGGTGTAATTAGCACAGACATTTAGGGGGTCATTCTGACCTCGGCGGTAAAAGGCGCCTACCGCCGGTCAGAAATCCTCCATAATCCCGCCGCGGTCGCGGAAACCCGCCATGGTCATTCTGACCCGCAGAAGGCAAACCTCCGAAAATCCGACCGCCACAACAGACCGCCAGACCAGCGGTCGGCGGAAAGGTGGAGGTGACCAAACCTCCACCGTCACGCCAACAGAAATACGCCCATCCCATTACGACCCACGAATCCACGCGGCGGTCATTCAAACGCGGTATTCCATTGGCGGGACACACCGCCGCGGTCAGAATACACACAAACGAACAAAACTCAGCCACATTGGACGATTTGAATCCCACACACCTGATACACATACACACACCACTCCCACACACAAAATACAATATAAAACACACACCCACATCACCCACAAACCCCTACGCTAAAAAATTTGTCAAGAAGGCAAGAGCGAGACACCAGCATCCAAAAAATAACAGCCACAGCCACTCAACACCATCACCCACACACTATCCACACACAAAACAACACACACCACCACACTCAACTCACTTAAATACACATACTCCACCCCACACATCATACACACCACCCCATGGCACCCCAAAGACAACCCCGCTTCACAGACGAAGAACTCAGGGTCATGGTGGAGGAAATCGTTCGGGTAGAGCCCCAGCTGTTCGGCACACAGATACAATACACCAGCATTGCCCGGAGGACGGAGCTATGGCAGAGGATTGTCGACAGGGTGAACGCAGTGGGACAGCACCCCAGAAATCGGGAAGACATCAGGAAGCGATGGAACGACCTACGGGGGAAGGTGCGTTCCATGGTATCCAGGCACAACATCGCCGTGCAGAAGACTGGCGGAGGACCCCCACCTCAACCCCCACAATTCACATCATGGGAGGAGGAAGTCTTGAACATCCTGCATCCTGACGGCCTCGCAGGAGTCGGCGGAGGAATGGATACTGGTAAGTTGAAGCTTCAATACTGCTTCCCCCCCACCTGCATGCCAAATCAGACCCCAAACCTCACCCCCATCCTCGAACCCCACCCTCACCCCCACCCCCATCCTCACCCCCACCCTCACCCCCACCACCATCCTCACCCCCACCACCATCCTCACCCCCACCCCCAGCACACCTATTCCCCGCCAATGTCTCACCATCACAACCCACACATCCCAAAACCTAGGCCTGCATGCGTCCACTAAGCATGGACACCCATCACCAAAGCATGCCCAATGCATATACACATCCCCCCCACAAGCCACCCTCACCAAAGCCCCCACACACGAATGCCAGCACTTGGGGACACGAGAACCCACAGATACACCCATATGCCACACATTGAAACTATAACCATACCTCTATACCCCTGCAGGACCCGACCGTCAACACACCGCGGCGGAGGGGCCAGAATTCTCCACACCCCCCACCCAAGAGGCCGTCAGCGATGACAGCAGCTCTGTCGACCTGGACACCGATGACCAGCCCGGACCATCGGGGACCTCTGGACAGTCGGTTCCCCTCACACAGGCCCAGGCCACTACAGACCCAAACCCCTCTGGGAACACCAGCACAGCTCCCACCCAGCGGGCCCATGCCTCTGTCTCCGGGGCGCGTCAATCTGCGGTGTGTCTACCACTACAGGGCACCCAGGATAACCCACCACCCCAACAACAACAGGGACCTGGGGGCAGTGGTAGTGGGCACACCGGCCAGGGGGCAGAGGCCCAGGGAAACAGGGGAACTCTGAGGGCAGCTGTGCGACAGGGGGGGGAGGAGAGGCCCAGGGAACCCACTCTCCACGAGGTCCTCACCACCATCATGGGAGCATACAACCGCT
Organism: Pleurodeles waltl; assembly: GCF_031143425.1. Taxonomy (NCBI): domain Eukaryota; kingdom Metazoa; phylum Chordata; class Amphibia; order Caudata; family Salamandridae; genus Pleurodeles; species Pleurodeles waltl. The sequence goes on along the minus strand of NC_090445.1, from coordinate 1,260,331,414 downwards.
CCCAGGAGACGATGGCGACGGTACTGGCCCGGTTCCAGGAGATCCAGGTGCTGCAGGAGGAACACTATCGGGGGTACAGGGAGGACATCAGAGCCATCAACACCACCCTGGTTACCATGGTAGGGCTGCTGCAGGACCTCGTCAACAACAGGGCGGACACTGAACAACACCCAAGGGCCCCTGCCACTAGCCTGGACCAAGAACAGCCAACCACCTCCGCCGGCGCTAGTGGACAGGAGGCCCCCGCACAGCAGCAGCCCACCAGACCCCCACCTCCTGCAGGAGAAGAACCACCCCGCAAGAGGGCCCTGAGATCTCGCAAGAAGACAGAGTAGGATGTCAAGACCCGCCAGCAATGGATACCACCTGATGTCATCCCACTGTCCCACATAGTCACCCTGTCCATCCTTGAACTGCCCATGCTCCATCTCTCCACAGGCCTCTGGACAATGCACCTGTGTGACTGTTACTCTGGACTCTGCCATGGACATTCCTTCACCATAGCCCCCACCCACTTGAAACCACCCATCCCATTTTGAGCACTTAAATAAACACCTATTTTGCACCAAAATATCTGGAGTCTGGCTGTGATTTCAATAGATTGTAATTGACATGACAGTGCAAATATGTCCTTGTACATGGTGAAGTCAACAAACAGCTGCCACAAAGCTGTAGTCCATGGGGAAACGAAGCACAGGACTCGTAGTGGGGACCCCAGATCTGAAATAGGGAGGGAAAAGCCAAATCTCAGTCATCATACACTGGGGCAAATAGACAGGCAGCAGAGATGCTGGAGAGTAGTTAACATTTACTAAATTATCTTTGAAATGTTACCTGTGTCCTATTGGAAGTACTGTTCAATGATTCTGTCCCTGTTGTCTGTTTCAGCCCCGTCGTCTTCCTCCTCGTCACTCTCCTCAGGTTCCACCGCTGCCACAACACCACCGTCTCGACCATCCTCCTGCAGGAAAGGCACCTGGCGGCGCAAAGCCAGGTTGTGAAGCATGCAGCAGGCCACGATGATGTGACACACCTTCTTAGGTGAGTACATTAGGGATCCACCTGTCATATGCAGGCACCGAAACCTGGCCTTTAGGAGGCCAAAGGTGCGTTCGATCACCCTCCTAGTACGCCCATGGGCCTCATTGTACCGTTCCTCTGCCCTGGTCCGGGGATTCCTTACTGGGGTCAGTAGCCACGACAGGTTGGGGTACCCAGAGTCCCCCACTAGCCATACACGGTGTCTCTGTAGCTGTTCCATCACGTAAGGGATGCTGCTATTCCTGAGGATGTAGGCGTCATGCACTGACCCTGGGAATTTGGCATTTACATGCGAGATGTACTGGTCAGCCAAACACACCACCTGGATGTTCATTGAATGGTAATTTTTTCTGTTCCTGTACACCTGCTCCCTGTCTCTTGGGGGAACCAAAGCCACATGGGTCCCATCCATGGCACCAATTACGTTGGGAATATGTCCAAGGGCGTAGAAATCACCCTTCACTGTAGCCAATTCGCCCACCTCAGGGAAAATGATGTAGTTCCTCACGGATTTCATCAGGGCAGACAACACTCTGGATAACACCTTCGAAAACATGGGCTGAGACATCCCAGAAGCAATTCCCACGGTTGTCTGAAATGACCCACTTGCCAAGAAATGGAGTACTGACATGACCTGCACCAGAGGGGGAATCCCTGTGGGTTGGCGGATGGGGGACATCAGGTCGGGCTCCAGCTGGGCACACAGTTCATGGATAGTGGCACGGTTAAGACGGTAGGTCAGGATAATGTGGCGTTCTTCCATTGTCGACAGGTCCACCAGCGGTCGGTACACAGGAGGATTCATCCGTCTCCTCGCCCAACCCAGCGGACGGTGCCTAGGAAGGACAACATGGAGCACACAGTCAAGCAACCCACAGGTACGTACTCACAGCTAGCACAGTAAACGATTCTCTATGCAGTGAATGGCGTGTCTGAGTGGCTATGCAAGGCCTAGGCCTGTGTGACGCTGTTGAAATTGAGCCATGTGGGCCCTGGAAATGGCGGCTGCCTGACCTGTGAAGTGTGACAATGGGATGTGAGGACAATGCGCTGGCGTGGCACACCGCGGCGGGCGGCGGGCGAAGACCGCGGCGCAAAGCCGCATTGGTTAACATTGAAGCCTATGGGTTTCAGGAGCCAATGGCGAAGGGCGCCGGCGGTGGCGGGACGCACCGCCGCGGTACGCACCGCCGCAGACGTCACCGCCATTTTCTATCTACTTATCCACTTGCGACTTGAACTTTCACAGGAGAGGACCTATACTGCAAGTGTTGCTGTGACCTCGGTCTGGAAGGGACAATGGCTGCTGCGGCTGGGGAAAGGGCCCCTGCCTTCACTGGAGAGGAGTTGGAGAAACTTGTGGATGGGGTCCTCCCCCAGTATGCCCTACTCTACGGTCCTCCAGACCAACAAGTGAGTTCAATTCAATATGGATTTGGGGCCACTGGCTGGCTTGGGGGCCTGGCGGGGGGCCTGGCGGGGATGGGGGGCATGTTGGGCCTGGCGGGGGGCATGGCGGGGGGCCTGGCGGGGATGGGGGGCATGTTGGGCCTGGCGGGGGGCATGGCGGGGGCCTGGCGGGGATGGGGGGCATGTTGGGCCTGGCGGGGGGCATGGCGGGGATGGGGGGCATGTTGGGCCTGGTGGGGGGCATGGCGGGGGGCCTGGCGGGGATGGGGGGCATGTTGGGCCTGGCGGGGGGCATGGCGGGGGGCCTGGCGGGGATGGGGGGCATGTTGGGCCTGGCGGGGGGCATGGCGGGCATGGCGGGCATGTTGGGCCTGGCGGGGGGCATGGCGGGGGGCCTGGCGGGGATGGGGGGCATGTTGGGCCTGGCGGGGGGCATGGCGGGGATGGGGGGCATGTTGGGCCTGGCGGGGGGCATGGCGGGGGGCCTGGCGGGGATGGGGGGCATGTTGGGCCTGGCGGGGGGCATGGCGGGGATGGGGGGCATGTTGGGCCTGGCGGGGGGCATGGCGGGGGGCCTGGCGGGGATGGGGGGCGTTGGGCCACTGGAAAGGAAAATGCTGACAAACTTGAACGTGGTATTTCTCCCTCCCTGTACGTGTCACATAGGTCCGCGCCCATGAGAAGATCGGGATTTGGCGTGCCATCGCCAAGGAAGTCCGGACCCTGGGGGTCCACCATCGACGGGGCACCCACTGCCTCAAGAGGTGGGAGGACATCCGCCGCGGGACCAAGAAGACCGCCGAGTCTCTGCTGGGGATGGCCTCCCAACGTAGGCGGGGTGCCTGCCGTCAACTGAGCCCCCTGATGTTCCGGATCCTGGCGGTGGCCTACCCTGAATTGGATGGGCACGTGAGGGCAGCACAGCAGACACAAGGGGGTGAGTACAAGCATTATCTACTCTGTTGTCGCGCAGTGGAGGTGTCTGGATGGGGGAGGAGGGCTGGGGGTCCCCCTAGGCCAGGGCGATATCTGTAGGCTGGGCACCCCCGTAAGCCCCTGTGTCCCCAGCCACCACCCTCAGTAGTTTGTCAGTACAGCCATCCCTGGGCCGTGTCATCCATGGGTGCAGATGTCAACTCTAGGCGTGTAGGGCATGTTCCACGGAATGCGTAGCGGACCCCAAGTGCGCAACTTAGTGCAGGGGGCATCTGTGTCTGTCATGTCCGCTAACTGTACCGGAGATCCATGTACTCAATATCCCTTTATTTCTCTCTCCCCCCCCCTTTTTGTTTGTCTTTCTGTGCTTGTGTGCATCAGCATCATCAGGTGGAGGAGAAGTGGCATCGGGGCAGGAGGGAGCTGCATCTCACATGGCCCAGGAGGGCCATGCCACAGAGTCAGACTGGACCAGTGAGATGGAGGGCGAGGGGAGCTCCACGACGGGGACGACTGGACCCTGCAGCGACACGGACACGTCCTCGGAAGGGGGCTCCCTTGCGGGGGTGGCACCATCCGTGCCCCCCGCCATTACAGGTACAGCCGCCACCCAGCGCACCATCTCCGCCCTCCCAGCAGCCCCTCAGCGTTCGCCCCGTGCCCGCTCTGCCAGGAAGCCGGGCATCTCCTTCGCCCCAGGCACCTCAGGCCCTGCCCCTGTTACCCCCGCTGCCCTCAGTGAGGAGGTCATTGACCTCCTCCGAACGCTCATTGTTGGGCAGACTACCCTTTTGAATGCCATCCAGGGGGTGGAGAGGGAGGTTCATCGCAGCAATGCGTACCTGGAGGGCATTCATTCGGGTCAGGCTGCCCATCAGCGATCGTTCCAGGCTCTGGCCTCAGCACTGACGGCAGCCATTGTCCCTGTCTCCTGCCTGCCTCTACTAACTCCCTCCTCCCAGTCTCCTGTTCCTCTGCCTGTCCCACCCACACCATCAGACCAGCCTGCACACACCTCAACACCCAAGAGAAGCTCATCCAAACATAAGCACCACAGATCACGCAGACATTCACACACGCAACATTCCGATGCAGACATGCCAACAGTCACTACCACCTCTGTGACCCCCACCTCCTCGTCTCCCTCCTCCCTCCCTGTGACGTCTACACTCACACCTCCATTCACCTCACCATCAGCCAGTGTTTCCATCACCAGCACACCCTCCACTCCAGTCCGCACACGTGCAGTCACCACCCCCACTGCCATTTACACGTCCCCTGTGTCCTCTCCCACTGTGTCTGTCACCCCCTCTTCCACACCACACAAACGCAGCCACCCACCCACCCAACAGCCATCCACCTCACGACAGCCTATCCCTCCTGCACCTGCACCCAAAGACAGCAAACGTGACTCACCTACAACCACATCCTCTCCCTCCACTCCCATTCCCACTGTACCTACCACTCTCCATTGTCCCAAGAAGCTCTTCCTCGCCACTACTAACTTCTTTCCTGACCCTGAGCCCCCCCCTCCTTCTCGTCGGGGTAAGAAGAGCACCTCAGCCACCACCAGCCCTGCAGCCCCCTTGACAAGGGTGCAGGGGTATTGGAGCCCGCCAGCCCGCATGTCTGGATCTTCGCCCAGCAGCAAGGGGACAGCCAGCCCACCCCCTGGGAAGAGGAGCAGAAGGCGGAAGGGTCGCCGCAGGAGCCCGCCTTCTACATCCCCCCCGGACACCACCCAGAGACAGTCACCAGCCACAGCTCCAAAGGGAGGAAAGGGCCACAGGCCCACGACTAAGGAGGGCAAGGGCAGCAAGTCGGAGAGGTCAGGCAGCAGGCCTGCTGCCCAGGAGGAGCCCACAACCCCCATAGCCGCTGCCCCGGGAGGAACCGGCACAGCTGCCCCGGGAGAGCCCACCACCCCCATAGCCGCTGCCCAGGGAGGACCCAGCCCAGCTGGCCAGGAGGGCCCCACCACCCACAGCCCAGGTGGGCAGTGAAGGAGCACCATCCCCGCTGCCCAGGAGGGCACCACCAGGCAATTAGCAGTTGGCCATAGACCGTCCGCCGTCTCAAGAACCGCTGAACTGGGCCCCGCCGTCTCAAGAACCGCTGAACTGGGCCCTTCAGGGCAAGAACCGCTGAACTGGGCCCCGCCGTCTCAAGAACCGCTGAACTGGGCCCTTCAGGGCAAGAACCGCTGAACTGGGCCCCGCCGTCTCAAGAACCGCTGAACTGGGCCCTTCAGGGCAAGAACCGCTGAACTGGGCCCTTCAAGGCAAGGAGCGCTGAACTGAGCCCCGCCGTCTCAAGCACCGCTCCGCTGGGCCCCGCCGTCTCACGCACCGCTCCGCTGGGCCCCGCCGTCTCAAGAACCGCTGAACTGGGCCCTTCAAGGCAAGGAGCGCTGAACTGGGCCCCGCCGTCTCAAGAACCGCTGAACTGGGCCCCGCCGTCTCAAGAACCGCTGAACTGGGCCCTTCAGGGCAAGAACCGCTGAACTGGGCCCCGCCGTCTCAAGAACCGCTGAACTGGGCCCTTCAGGGCAAGAACCGCTGAACTGGGCCCTTCAGGGCAAGAACCGCTGAACTGGGCCCCGCCGTCTCAAGCACCGCTCCGCTGGGCCCCGCCGTCTCACGCACCGCTCCGCTGGGCCCCGCCGTCTCAAGAACCGCTGAACTGGGCCCTTCAAGGCAAGGAGCGCTGAACTGGGCCCCGCCGTCTCAAGAACCGCTGAACTGGGCCCCGCAGTCTCAAGAACCGCTGAACTGGGCCCTTCAGGGCAAGAACCGCTGAACTGGGCCCCGCCGTCTCAAGAACCGCTGAACTGGGCCCTTCAGGGCAAGAACCGCTGAACTGGGCCCCGCCGTCTCAAGAACCGCTGAACTGGGCCCTTCAGGGCAAGAACCGCTGAACTGGGCCCTTCAAGGCAAGGAGCGCTGAACTGGGCCCCGCCGTCTCAAGAACCGCTGAACTGGGCCCTTCAGGGCAAGAACCGCTGAACTGGGCCCTTCAAGGCAAGGAGCGCTGAACTGGGCCCCGCCGTCTCAAGAACCGCTGAACTGGGCCCCGCCGTCTCAAGAACCGCTGAACTGGGCCCTTCAAGGCAAGGAGCGCTGAACTGGGCCCCGCCGTCTCAAGAACCGCTGAACTGGGCCCTTCAGAGCAAGAACCGCTGAACTGGGCCCCGCCGTCTCAAGAACCGCTGAACTGGGCCATTCAGGGCAAGAACCGCTGGCCCTTTGGCAGACGTGGCAGGGCAGGATCTATCTCGGGCAGGGCTGCAGGATGTCCTCTGGCCAACTTGCCTCCTCCAGTGGCAGTGGGGTCTGTTATGGACTGTATGGACTGTGGCTTTGCTCTCCCCAGGATGGCCCAGTGGGCAGGCCACCCACTGTATGGACTGTATGGACTGTGGCTTTGCTCTCCCCAGGATGGCCCAGTGGGCAGGCCACCCACTGTATGGACTGTATGGACTGTGGCTTTGCTCTCCCCAGCATGGCCCAGTGGGCAGGCCACCCACTGTATGGACTGTATGGACTGTGGCTTTGCTCTCCCCAGGATGGCCCAGTGGGCAGGCCACCCACTGTATGGACTGTTTGGACTGTGGCTTTGCTCTCCCCAGGATGGCCCCGTGGGCAGGCCACCCACTGTATGGACTGTTTGGACTGTGGCTTTGCTCTCCCCAGGATGGCCCAGTGGGCAGGCCACCCACTGTATGGACTGTTTGGACTGTGGCTTTGCTCTCCCCAGGATGGGCCAGTGGTCATGGAGTCCCCTCGTGGATCTGGCGTCGTGTACTCAAGTGGCTGAGGTGCCCCCCCTTCCCTTCCCCCTGAGGTGCCTGTCCTATTTTCTTTCTGATGCCCCTGCAGTGTTCTCTCCGTGGAGTTCTTGTCGTGGGACTGGGCCTTGCCCCTTTGCACAGGACCCCTGTGATCCACGGACAGTGGTTGGACTACATTTAGTAGCTGTATATATTTTGTACATAGTTTATTTATTTATTGGGATTACTGGTGTACATATTTCAATATATCTGCCCGTTTATGATCTCTTCTTTTGGTCTTTGCATTATTTCGGAGGGGGGTGGTTTGTGGGTTGTGACAGTGATCTGTGGGAATGCATTGATGTGTGTGTTGTAGTGGGTGTGGGTGGGTGGGTGTGTGCCGGTAATCTTTTCCCTCCCCTGTGTCGTAGGTGCAGTACTCACCAATGTCTTCCGCGCCGCCGGGCGTGCTCCTGGTATATGAGCAGGAATAGGAGTGCGGGGATGACCTGCAACTCTGGCTCCATACTGCCGGAATCTCGCGTGGAGTGCGTAGAGGTGAGCGTTTTCCCGTTCGTAGTCTGTTTCCGCCGTGTTCTTATCGGCGGTGCTCCCGCCCCGGAAAAGGTGGCAGATTGGTGGGTCGTAATAGGGTGGGCGGTACATTGTCTGCCGCCGGGCTGTTGGCGGGAACCGCCGCGCTGTTTGTTTGTACCGCTGTGGCGGTCGGAGTGTTAAGTTGGCGGGCTGTGTTGGCGGTTCCCGCCAGGGTCAGAATTGCATATTTTAGACCGCCGGCCTGTTGGCGGCTTGGCCGCCGCTTTATCACCGACCGCCAGGGTCAGAATGAGGGCCTTAGTAACAACCATTATAGAGAATATGGTCATTCTCCTCGAAGGAATTTTCATGATGCACATGTCCCTTGCTGGAGTTAAAAACATTGCTTCTTTAATGGATCTGGCACTTTATGTGCTGGGGCTTCAGAATAGAATTGAAAGAATGTGTCAATAAAACATATGCTATTGAGATTCACTACTTCTTCATCTGGTGGAGTGACCTTTTTCCAGGCATTGTCCATCAGCCACACATTCTATGTGTTCAGGAGCTTGAAGAAGTACTTCATGGCAATTACCTTTTTAGCCAGCTCTTCAGGCCAGTGTATTCTTGGATGTATGTAGCTCAGCCATCCAATATGAGACATGCCAATGTGGGTTGCTTACAACTATTTGAATTTGGTTTAGAATACTACAGATTCGTAGCACTGTAAATAACAGGTGAAAAAACTACACACTGATTGGAACTCACTTGTTCAATCTCAGGATGACTGTAAGATGCATTACAAACAGAACTCAAACTTAAAACTTCCCTGTCGCTCATCCCGAAATCAAGTGTGTTACCCCAATAACATCACAATTCTGAGACTGGGATATGTGTGCAGCCTCATACAAGCATGTGTTGTATTTTCCTGATGAGCAGACTGAAAACGCGCCTTTGGGCAACAGTCAAGCAGGGGTGACTTCAACTCATTGCCATTTCATAGAAGGAATTGTAGGAGAAATGTCAAAAAGGGTTGTCATCCTGAATATAACTTTCTGAAAACGGATTGTAAAAGGCTATAAAATCAGTAAAGTGTCTTCTAAATTAGATGTTCACTCATTCTCCTTTTTAAAGATACGTTAGTAGCTTGCAAACCCAATCAATACCACTGATATATGTTTGTTATAATCGTATCAGGTTTAATCAATATGTTTAAAATGTACAATTTATCACTATTTTCTTACTCGGATCTAAGGATAGCACCCTCCCATTGTTTGAAGTATTACTCCCAACTTCTCTGGGTGACCTATTAGCCCTTCCCCCAAAGTTCAGGACTAGTTACACTTCTGTCATGATAGTGGATGTTATATAGACTATGGTGTAATAACATAGGTTTGTGCGTCCACTTTTGGAAAGATAGGTTTGCTCACAGTGACAGGTTGTCATCTGTTTCCAAGACCTCAGCATGTTTTCAGCAGTCAACACGGTTGAGGGGCGCAAGTTCAATTAGACCTAGTTGCTGTGACTCAAGAATCCGTAGATAGCAGTTTATTTATTCCCTTTTGTGTGGTGATATAATAGATGGTTGTGTTCATCAAGTGTTCTGTACTTTTTAGTTCAATATTATGTGAATAATGTTTGGCTATACATACCAACTAGCCTATTTCGTCAGCCTTCTTGCAAGCCACATCTTTATCATCAGATTCTGTGAGTCCAATCGATGTCTAGTACTGGTTCTCAATGTCAGATTCCATTGTACATTCAACTTGCCCACTACGATGACATTTTTAACTTCCATGCACATCCACATTCCCAAGTCCATATCCCATTTTCAGCCTCCATGTACCGACAAACAAGTCTCATTAACCTCAGTCCATGCACCCCTTTCTTGTCCCATCATCAGCCCTGAGTTACCAACCTCAGTGAAAGTCACTTGCCCTGGAAATTTGACCGTATTTGGAACCACCGTGCATGCCCATTCGCCCCAGCACAGATTCCATGTTTTTATTGAGTAAGATGGCATCAACTTAGATACAATATTTACAGAAAAGGAAGAAATACTAAAATCCCCCCAAAAAACAAGTCCAAAAAATACCGCATCGGGGATATGTGAATAGTGAAAGGAAAGATAAGAAGAACATAGAGCCCGACGATTAAATACCAAAAATGACAAGTCCACAACAGACCTAGACCATGCAGACTTACAAGTAAATTAATATTTAGCTTTTAAACACTTTACATTACAAACCTTGGCACCCAATTAAAACTTCCCTAGATCTTGTCTAATTTCTTAAATGAGCTGATAACTCTATCTCTGACCAAAGCGTTCAGACTCGTAGAGTTGTCGAATAATCACCCACCACTCAGAAATCCGTGGTGGAAGATAGCCATGATCCAGCAACGCACAGTCTAGCAGAAATAAGGATGATAGAAAGCAGTTTTTTTCGCCCTGGATCTTGTTGCATTCGATAGCCCAGCATTATTTCCTTGAGGGTAAACTGCATGGCAGACCCAAGACATGCTGCTGAAACCTGAGTCATCTTTTCCCAAAATTCCTTAAAAGCAGGGCATGTAGCAAACATATGCAAGATGCCGGCAGCTGAGTGGCCACACTTGAGACAGTTAGGGGCATGTTTATGCTCTGTTTGCACCGAATTAGCGTAATTTTTTTTTTTACTCTAATTTGGTGCAAAACTAACTCCATATTTATACTTTGGCTCTAAACCTGTCTAGCGCCAAATTATAGAGTTAAAGTCATTTTATGGACGTGAAAACCTACCTTGCCTTAATGAGATGCAAGGTAGGCGTTCCCGTGCAAAAAATGACTCTATGGACTTAACGCCATATTTATACTCCCGTGCAAAAATGGTGCACAGGAGGGAGGATGGGACAAAAAATTGGGGCACAGCTTGCTTTGCCCCATTTTTTAACGCCTAGGTCAGGGCAGGGGTTAGGAGAACTGTGGGCCTATTTTCATGGTGCAACACTATGGAATAAGCCCACAGGTGCCCTCCCTAGGCCCCGGGGACACCCCCACCCACACCAGAGGGACAGCGGAGGATGGGGGACCCCATCCCAGGTAAGTACATGTAAGTACAGGTAAGTATTTTATTTTATTTTTTAAAGTGCCATAGGGGGTCCTGAAATGAGCCTCCATACATGGCACAGGGTTCAATGGGCATGCCCGGGGGACTCTGGTCCCGTGTGCTGGCCATTGGGGTGGTGGGCATGACTCCTGTCTTTTCCAAGACAGGACTCATGTGGTATGGATGGTTTTGTGTCAGAAAATGACTCTAAGCTGATTAGAGTCTTTTTTTTTTAAACTAACCTGCCTAACGTCATTTTTTGGTGCAAAATCCCCTTCTTCCATACCGCCAGCCCCACCCGACTAACGTCATTTTTTTTTTTTACACTAGCCTACCTTTTGCACCGGCGTGCACCATTCCATAAATGTGGTGCCTGTCTGGTTCACAGAAATGGTGCAAGCCAGTGCTAAACATTTTTGTGCAAAACTGTGTTAGTGGAGTTTTGCACCAAAAAGTATAAATTAGGGCCTTAGTTTTATCAGTGACAACACTCCCATCCCACTTGGTGTTTCGTTATGGTCCATAGCTTACATGCAAACAGGTCTCAAACTGCTGTAGCCTGAGAGTGATGGAGTGCACCGAACCATCAACTGTCCCCAGAGCACTATAGATTTCTGAAGGAAAGGATTCACACGCAAGCTCTTTACTCCACTTAGCTGCCAAAGGTGGGCCGCTGTTCACAAAACCCCCGATAGACTGTACTAATCAGCGATTTCCTACTTGCTCAGCACATACTGGTGATGAAGCAGAAAAAGAAAGGCTAACAAATATTCATATATCATGTAACAATATTGTATAAGATAGTGTGTTTTAGCAAAGAAAAATAATGTATTTAGAAAATGTGCCCTCGAAGTAGTTCGCCATTATTATAAACGAGCTAAATTAATCATGAAGAATCAAAAATGTAGTAATCCGTCATAATTGCAGATGTATTTTATGATTTTCTTGTTAAACTATTATATGCTTAGCTTAAATTTAGCAGAGGCTTTGGCCTAGTCACCTGGTCTGAATTTTAACTGCGTAGTTTTCACTTGAATTAACAAAGACATGTCTTATATTTTAAAGCTGTATTTTTCCAGTAGAATGACTAATACACTTATCTCAAGGTTTCGTGCTAGGCAAGTTTCTTCCCTTTTGAAGCATGGTCAGTTTCTGCAGGTGCAGACAATAAAGACACTGATACAGAAATAATTGGCAAACTTTGTTGCTACTTGTGTTCCAAAACTCCAAGGACACCTTATGCATAAATGAGTCCTAAGAGAAAGACACTATTCATTGGTCAAAAAGAAGCCACCCTATGAACCTTCAAATGGAAGATCCTGAAGAATTTGGAACGTTTCCTTACTTAAACCCACCAGACAAAGAGAAGTCAGCCATTTTCCTTGATGCCATTTTGAAGGCAGATTCAAGACGCCATTTTGATGACATCCCAGAGAGAGAGACTTTAAAGAATTCTCACCCTAGAGACTTTTAACAGCGCCCAAGCCAGAAGTTTTCTAAATTTGTGTTACCATTTTGAAGCCAGATTCAAGACGCCATTTTGATGACACTCTGATGCTTTTTCTCTATCCCAGAGAGAGAGTCTTTAAGGAATTCTCACCCTAGAGACTTTAATTTTAACTTTACCCCGTCTTGACCATGAAATAACTTTTGCCCCATTTTCCTTGCTGCTGCAAGGAAAACTTGACTTAAACTTTGCCCCTTTTGAAATCCGCCCCATGCTGATCGAACCGGTACCTGAAGGACGAAGACTTATCTTGAATGCTGATTGTATTTGGTAATTATGAAAGGATAAATGTATTATGCATTGTGTTTTCCTTCTTAGGTACCAACTTCTTATTTTAACAGCGCCCAAGCCAGAAGTTTTCTAAATTTGTGTTGACTAAATTCATTTTGCATGAAGCTCCACATGCCAATGCTAATTAGAGGTTAGTTGAGGTATTCATTTGATGCACCATGTTGAATTGAAATCTTGTTATGCTGACCAATGTATGCTATTAGTCAAATTCAGTTACTCATATTAGTGATTTGCATTGCTATAACCGAGTGCATTATAATCCAAATTTTGCGTAGATTGCGTTTCTTCCGTCAAGATGGACAGCTAGTAATGTTCGTATATGTATACCATTTGATTTTGAGACTGACTTGTATTGTGTTAGCTTTGTTAATATAGGGAAATAAACTCATTAACGTAAATAAACAGGTGTGGTTATTCATGACTGAAAGGTCATGGTGTGTTTAATTATTGATTTTCTGTTCAACTAATTTGTTGTTTGATTACTAATTGAGTATTGGTTATTGACTATAAGGGGTCATTGATTATTGATTTGAGGGATCTGACTATTCTTGGATGAGGAGAACCCAACTCGGTTAAAAGGTTCACTGACCTCCGGCGTGTCCAAGTATAAGAAATTTATGAGGATTGGACGCACTATAAGTAGATGGTAGCAGAGATTCATGGTTTTGCCCTTTGTGACCCCATCCGAACAATAGACGGATTCAAGTTAGAATTTTCTTTGATAAAACAAGTTTGAGAGATGATGATGCCCTAAATCCCCAATGACTTTCCCGGAATCTCGGAGCTTGCGAATGGAGGTAATGGAGTTGTGAGAATGTTTCCGGCATTCTAGTGACGGTATGAAAGAAGTTAGGGTTTTGCGCTTGCATAGCTTATGCCGCAGATGAATTGGGAAGTTTCTGAGGATTTTAGGGGGTTACGAACTCCAATAAAATTTTTAGAAGAGTGATACTCCAAAGTGTGAGAGTAGGGAAGTCGTTGAACTTCATATGAGTGTAGCGCTTTGTGCAGAAAAATTGTCCACGTGGTTGTTGATGTTGAGACGGGCCCTGCGAGGTCAAGAGACTCCGGAGTATGATGAAAAGTGTATGAGGCACTTGATTGATGTTGTAATTTGTTCGGTTTAATAGGTTGATCGGGCGTGGTCAACGAGTCAGTATGAATATTGAGGAATGAAAGAAAAATTTAGACTTTGAGATTTGACGAATTCTAAGGTGCACAAGAATAGCTCATTGATCAGTTGAGAGTAAAGTTTGCGGGTCAAATTTTGCTTGCGAAAGTGGGAAACCGAGAAAGATGGAATAACTGCAGAGGCTAGTGAAAAATCCCTAAGGTTTCTGAAGCGATTGTATTACCATTCCTGTAGTAAACCGACAGATTTGTTTTCTTCTTTTTGATTAGTGCTTGCGATATATTGCAGAAATTAGTTTTGAGTGAAGCCGAATGAAGGAGGACAAGCCGCGAGACTTTGTCAGTCGCAGTGTGTGAGTGTGAAGTCACTAGGAGCAGCGCTGGGATAGGTTGGTTGGTGAGAAGAGTTGCGCACGGATTGGACGCAGTCCGTGAAGCACAATTGGTGGGGAAAGGCAATCAAAGAGTATTCCGGGAATTAAAGTCACTTATTGATTACATTTTTTTTTGAGAAAATAAAAGACGAACAGATGAAATTTTTCAAAGCACTTAAGAGTGCCTTGAGGGAAGACGTATATATTATAGCAAATGTAGGAGAAGAAACACCACCTGAGGGTACACCAGTTTACATCGTAATTGAAGAAAAGGGTGTTGCACCGTGTCTTTGGTTAAAACAATGGTGTAAATTAACAGAAAAGCATGGAAGTGGAGCATTCCTTATTCATGGGTCGTTTAATCTAAGAGTTTTGGAGAATATGAGATTTGCGCTATACGACATCAAAATACCTCCAAGACCAGCACAGTTTGAAGCATTAGCAATTTGGGAACAAATGGCTAGAAGGCAATTACAAAAGAAATTTGAGACAAGAGAAAAGTAGAAAAGACACTAGCGGATGCTAGATGGGATAGTACTCAGAAGGTTTGGAGATCAAATGTATTGCAGGGAATTAAATTGTTTCTAGCAATTACTGACGAAGCAGAGATGGAAGGGAGGAAGGCTACCCTTAAAACAAACAGGAGTCAGTTCAGAGATAGAGAAAACAATAGAAACTCGAAAAGGTCAGACGAATCAGACGATGATGATTTCATCCACCACCATATGTGGAAACCGAAAATGGCCCAAGCACTAGTACTGCCCCTCCAAAACCAATACAGGGTACTGTAACCCCAAATTTGAGAACATTGCAGAGGCAAAGTAGTGCCGTTATGCCTTTTACACCGGAGATACCACAAGTTCAGAGAATATATCCTGACATGACTAAACTAATACCTGGTAATGATTATCAGCCACAGGTCCAAAGACGCTATTATGATGAGCATAATTTGGAAATGGCTTCTAATTTAATGGTGCAGGGACTACAGAATAACCAAAGACCGTCATTGATTCAAACCGAACCAACACAAATTTTGATGTCTCAAAAGCAGATGCAAGACATGCCGAAGTACATTCAAAGTACAGAAACACTTTTAGACATGCCAGCAATGATGAACCATAATGTGGGAATTAACATGCCACAGAATTTGGGTAACAGACAGAATCCGGACGCAATATCTTTGCCTATCACCGTAGGTCTGCCAGTACCATTATATATACAGGCCAAGCCAAATGTATGCGATCAAGGTGTAATGACGCAGAATGAGAGAGGCAGGAGATACATAGAAAATAATCAAGAAACGACTCCCGTGGGAACATTGTCAAATAGATCTGGGTCTTTGTTGGAATTTAGTCCAATTCCAATTTGTGCTCCGTCAACGGTGGTAAGGTCAAGTCCACCACTGGTAGTACTGTTAACTTCAAAAACAGAAACATTACAGAAACCATCAATGGCAGTAGATGTAAATGCCACATTAATGGGACTGAACGCACAACAGTTAACACAATGGTTGAACAGCCTGAACTCTCCACAGAGTACACCCAGCGGGAAAGGAGAAGAATATTTGAATAAAATAAGATTGGGCATGGAAGCAGATGAACTAGTAGAGGGAACGATGGGTCTGAACAGGTTAGAATCATACACAGAAGAAGAGCTGAGATACATTTGTCCTAGAATTACAAGAGAAGTGAGCAGCATACATAGAAGGTTACAAGAAATTGCAGACAGACACAAAATAGACTTAGGTAAAACCAAACACTTGAGCAGAAGTTACAGGTTAGACTTTGAGAGAAAAGATTTTGAACAGATGAGGTCTGCAGGAATGAAAACACACCTTAAAGAGATACTGCAAAGCGCGCAGGTTTGGAGATGTCTAGACAAGTGGGAGAGCAGGTGGGTTAAGAAAAAAGATAAGAAGAAACAAAGTACCCCAGATCGGAATGAGAAAGCACAACAGAATGATGATCTTATAACGATATTACCAGTGCGAGAAACAGCAGGGGGAAAGCTTGTCCATGTACCATGGCACAGGTGTGATATTCAATCCTTTACGGATGACTTCCCTAAATTAAGAGAGAAACCGTTAGAATGGTATCAACAAACAGATAGATTTGTGAAACTCACAAAATGTCTTTGGGAAGACCTGAATACTTTATTCGAAATTGTAGTTCCGGCAGATTTGTGGGAAGATTGTAAAAGAGCTGTAGGTTGGCCAACAAGTGAACCAGAAAGAGATAGGGACACAGGTGCACCATTGCCTACGGTAATGAGTTTATACCATAAGGTGATTGAGCATTTGAGCACAAAAGTTGCGTCGAAAAATGTAGATTGGCAGAGAATTGACAGAACAGCACAGGAGGTTAAGAAGTCGATACATGCATACTATGAGAGATTCTTGAAAGTATTTAAAAATTACAGTGGCACGGAAACGATTGAGGCAAAGGACATGCTCCATTTTGTGTTCAGATTTGTGGAAGGATTGAGACCCGAAATCTGCTAGATGATTAAAATGCAGTTGATTTGTTGGCAGTCAAAATCGATCGATGAAGTGTTGAATTATGCAAAATACTGCAGTGATGAGATTGAGACAAAGCAGAAAAGGTTGAAAGAGAAAGTGATGGTAATGCAGATTAGAGGAGCTCAGTCAGGTTTGCAAGGTTTCCAAAAACAGTTGCCGCAGCAGCAACCGCAGGGAAATACTATGCTTCAGCCACAGATGAGAGGCAGAGGCCAAGGAGGTTTTGTGATTAATGATCCTGATTTAAATAATGTCATGATTCCTAATGGTATACAGGCAATGAAGAAGGTGATGCCATGTCACACGTGCAGAATCGTTGGACCTTGGGAACGGGAGTGCCCAATGTTGGTGCAGGAAGGTGCAGGTCATCAAAAAATGATGTCAATACATTTCAGAATATGAGGGGACCGAAATTGAGAGGTCCAAATCCAAATTTCCAGAATAATGTAAATCAGATGCAGGGTCTACAACCCATACAACCACAGCAGGTGCAAATGCCCCGTGTACAAATGGCACAGTTACAGCCAATGCAGCAGCAGTTTCCTTTGGTACCTAATCAGCAAATGCAAATACCCTGAGCACCAATGAATCAGCAACAAGTAATGCTTCCTCAACAGGTCAAGGGTCAAGGAATGAATAAAAATGACACAGTACACCAATTCCCGTTACACAGTGAGAATGGAATAAACAATGTATGGGAGAGTGCAAGTTCAGATGAGGAGGGAAATTGTATGCTTGCAGCATCTTTGGAAGTTGATCAAAAGGCACCGTATGTGGAAGGAAGAGTTATGGGTCACAGCGTTTCATTTTTGGTTGACACAGGAGCTACATGCTCCACAGTGAGAAGTATCGCAGTACCAAATTTGCCACTTTCAGGGAGAACAGTTCAAGTAGTAGGAGTAGCAAATAGGTATCTGACAAACCCAATTACAGATCCAGTGCAAGTCAAAATTGGTAACTTTCAAGGGTTGCATAAATTTGTGGTGTGTGACTCAAGTACGATATCCCTATTAGGGAGAGATTTATTGTGCAAATTGGGATGCTCGATTATGTGCTCAAATAATGGAATTAAAATTCAGACAAACAGTGATGAGGAAGAAGAGGACAGTTTAGGAGAGGACGAAGTGGAAACTGTCGATGAAGAGTATCCCCTGATTACTCTTTATCCAATGCTCACTAAAGAAGATATTCCTGCTGAATTACAGGAAGCAGTTGAAAAGGAAGAGTGGGATATGACGGGGAAAGAAGTAGGGTTGGTCAAATGAGCAGAACCAGTGAAAATGACTGTAAAACCTAATGTGAATTTTCCTCAGACTCCGCAATACCATATGTCACAAGACACTCTCATGAAAGTCGCCCAACTCATTGACGAGTTTGTGAAACAGGGAGTACTGAAAGAAGTACTAAGTAGTCCATGTAATTCGCCAATCATGGGACTAATAAAACCAAGTGGAAAGGTCCGAATTGTTCAAGATTTGAGAAAAGTAAATGACATAATAGTCAAATGTTGTCCCGTAGTACCAAATCCAGCTGTAATAATGTTTCAAATTCCCAGGGATGCAGAGTGGTTCTCAGTCATCGATTTGTCACAAGCATTCTTTTCTGTGCCTCTTCATAAGGACAGTCAATTTCTCTTTTGCTTCAAATTCCTGGACAGAGTCTACAGTTGGTGTCGAATTCCTCAAGGGTTTTCGGAGTCACCATCAATTTTCAATCAGATTTTAAAGAAAGATTTGGAATCATTGGAATTACCCTTTGAATAAACCTTAGTACAGTATATTGACGATTTATTGATTGCATCCAAAACAGAAAATGACTGTACGGTTGACACTATTGCCCTACTGAACCATTTGGGAAGGAATGGACACAAAGTGTCTCCTTCAAAATTACAATTCTGCCAGAAGAAAGTGAAATATTTGGGTCACCAAATAGAAAAAGGGTCGAGAAGAATCATGAAAGAAAGAGTAACGAGTGTACTTCAAATGAGTCCACCCAAAACGAGAAAAGAGGTGAGAAAGTTTTTGGGAATGGGGAGCTACTGTCGCCAATGGATTCCCAATTTCTCGACTCTAGCCAAACATTTACTGAAAATGACCCAGAAAGATGCGCAGGATGAAATAGTGTTGAAAAGAGATGAAATGGATGCCTTTGTTGAATTAAAGGAATGCATGTGCAGAGCTATGGTATGCCTGATTACACAAAGCCGTTTACATTGTTTTGTCATGAACGTGATGCATGTTCCTTGTCTGTCTTGACTCAAGCCCATGGTGGCGTAAACAGACCAGTAGCATATTTTTCAGCTACTTTGGATCCAGTCGCAGCAGCCTTACCAGGATGCTTGCGTGCTGTAGCAGCAGTTGGTATAAGCTTAAATCAGAGGGAGGGAATAGTAATGGGACATCCCTTAACAGTTATGGTCCCTCACTCAGTCGAAATACTTTTGACATGTTCCCGAACACAGCACATGACTAGTGCTAGGCTTACAAGGTACGAGACAATAATTATGGGATCACCAAATGTGCAATTGAAAAGGTGCACCACATTGAATTCAGCAACTTTGTTTCCCAGTGAAAATGTTGAGATTGAACATTCGGATGATATTGAGCATGACTGTCTTCAAGTGACTGAATTTTGTACAAAACCAAGACCTGATATCAAAGACACCCGATTGGAAGAAAATGATCAAATTATTTTTGTTGATGGTTCATGTTTAAGAGATGCACTAGGAATATTTAAAGCGGGATATGCTGTATGTACAATAACTGGTGTTCTAGAAGCATCTTGGCTTCAGGGAGTTTACTCTGCACAAGTAGCGGAACTAGTAGCCCTTACTAGAGCTTGCCAACTTTTCGCATTAATGAAAGTCACCATTTACACTGACAGTCAGTACATATTCGGAATTGTGCATGATTTCAGACAATTGTGGTCACAAAGAGGCTTCATGACCTCTTCAGGATCACCAGTGAAAAATGGTGAAAGAATAAGAGAATTGTTACATGCTATCCAGTTATCAGGAGAAGTAGCAGTGGTAAAATGCAGTGCACACTCAAAATCACAAGACTTTGTTTCTTTGCGAAACGGATATGTGGATCAAGTCGCAAGGTTTTGCCCATTGAACTGTATATTGCTCAGAGACAAATGGAATTTGATAAATGAGCCAGAACTTGAACCAAGTGAAGCCTTCGCTCTAAAGGTTGTGGACACAATAGAAGAATTGAAATTCCTACAAAATAATGTTAGTAAGGATGAAAAGCTCTCATGGAGTAAATTACAGTGCGTAAA
Organism: Pleurodeles waltl; assembly: GCF_031143425.1. Taxonomy (NCBI): domain Eukaryota; kingdom Metazoa; phylum Chordata; class Amphibia; order Caudata; family Salamandridae; genus Pleurodeles; species Pleurodeles waltl. The sequence goes on along the minus strand of NC_090445.1, from coordinate 1,260,311,532 downwards.
GAAACCAGACGATTTGTGGGTTTCAAGTGAAGGGAGATTGGTTTTGCCAGACAGTCTTTTGACGCAATTAGCCAGGTTATATCATGGACAAGCCCACCTTGGAAGGGATGCCATGATTAGATTATTCAAAATTGATTGGTTTAATCCCAAATTCCACCAAGTTGCTGAAGCAGTTTGCCATTGTTGCGTCATTTGCCCACAAATGAACGCAGGGAAGGAAACAGTAGTAAATTTGAGCCAAATTGGAAGAGCAGGTGGGCCATTCAGCAGGATTTCATTGAGATGCCTATGCATGCAGGCTTGAAATATATGGTAGTGATTGTGTGTATTTTTTGTCACTAGATTGAAGCATACCTTACACGCAGAAATGACAGTCTCACAGTTGCAAAACTACTCTTGAGAGAACTAATACCATGTTTCGGATTCACGCTCTCTTCACGATTGCAGATAGGGGAAGTCACTTCAATAACGAAGTAATCAAATTGTTATGTGCAGCATTGAATATTTAGCAAAAATAGCATTGTAGCTACCACCCTGAAGCATCAGGACTAGTGGAGCAAATGAATGGCACGCTGAAATAAAGAATGGCGAAAATATACGCATCCACAAATTTGAAATGGCCTGACGCGTTGCCTTTGGTGTTAATGTCAATGAGAAACACACCTGATAGAAAGACTGGACTCTCGCCGCAGAGCCAAGAGACTTCCAGCAGTTCCTGCAAATGCTCTTGTAAATATTACAGATGATATGGTATTGGACTAATGCAAAGGTCTGGCTGATGTGGTCTGCTCTTTCTCTCACCAGGTGGAGGCAACCACCTTGCCACCGATCCAAGGTCCAGGACACGCCCTGAAAGCAGGTGAATGGGTGGTGATAAAGAAGCATGTGAGGAAGTCGTGTTTGGAACCCCGTTGGAAAGGACCTTTTCAAGTGATTCTGACAACTACCACCGCTGTGAAGTGTGCGGGAGTTCCCAACTGGATTCACGCCAGTCACACGAAAAGGGTGACGTGTCCCACGGAAGAGGAAGTTGAAGCACTGAAATAATCAGCAGCTGACAGGAAAGTACCAGGCACTGAGAAAGAATGAAGAGATCCTGAAAGCGAACAAGAAGAAATTGGGACAGAAGAAATATTCTCTGAGGAAGACGAGGTCGTTCCTCTTAAGGAAAATGGAGAAGAAGCCTCAGGAGGTGACAAAGATCCTATCTCAAGTGAAGAAGCAGGAGAGCCTGATAAGAGGAGGCCTTTCCCAGAAGCAGACGATACGGGAAAAGAAGGGGAAAACCTGATTGACCTCCTCGAAGAAGGAGACAAAACAGAGCAAAGCGAAATTGTTCCAAATATTCCAGAACAGGTTGCAGGTCCGTCAGGTGAAAGCAACGCGAAACGAAGACAAAGAATATCACCAGTAAAATCAAAGACTAAAGAAAGATTAAACAAAAAGAAAGGAAGTGTCTATCGTAACCACATCAAGTGAAGAAAATAGACACAGCTAAAGAACAAGATATAAGCGAAAGGGAATAGAAAGGAGATGCAAAACTGAAAAGGAAAAGAATACCGAGCAGAAGATATTCTGGTCCAGAGTGGGCATACACAGCCACTAACGATTGGTCAGACGAATTTCTGTCTCTCAGTCTTGAAAAAGAAGAAGCAGAACGACACTTTGGTACTTGAAAAGTAAAATTTCATGAACATTACCGAATAAGACATTGCTAACCTGATTGACTTTTGAAACCGATTTTGAGACAAAGCTGCTAAAAAGATAAGAGACTAAGGGCCAGATGTAGCAAATAAAAAATTTGCGAGTTGCAAAGTGCGAGTCCATGCGACTCGCAATTTGCAACTCGCAAATTGGTATGCAGTACGGTGTCTCAGACACCGACTGCGACTCGCTATGGGGTCGCAATGACCCACCTCATCAATATTCATGAGGTGGGTCGCAAATTGCGGCCCCATAGCGAGTATAGGCACTCGCAAACATGGAGGCCTGCTGTCGTCAGCAGACCTCCATGTTCGTGACTGCTTTCAATAAAGCAGTTTTTTTTTTTTAAGTGTAGCCCGTTTTCCTTAAAGGAAAACGAGCTGCACTTAAAAAAAAAAAACGAAACCTTTAGTTTCGTTTTTTTTTCAGGGCAGGTAGTGGTCCCTTGGACCACTACCTACCCTGAAAAAATAGTTTTGGGTCCATTCACAAAGTGGAAGGGGTCCCATGGGGACCCCTTCCAATTTGCGAGTGGGTTACCATCCACTTGAAGTGGATGGTAACTGCGACACCATTTGCGACCGCGTTTGCATACCACTCAGAATCGCAAATAGGAAGGGAACACCCCTTCCTATTTGCGATTCTGAAATGCATATTGCGAGTCGGTCCCGACTCGCAATATGCATTTCTGCATAGCAAAGAGGCATTTGCGCCTCGCAAACAGCGATTTTCGCCGTTTGCGAGGCGCAAATCCTTTGCTACATCTGGCCCTAAGCTGCTAAAGAAAACCGTGTGAAACTTTGACCTCGTTCATCTTTATATATATATCTGTAAATTTGAATTGATAACGTGTCTTCAGCTTTCTGATTCTATACAGATCATGCCAGGCAGTACTACAAAAAATTGAAATATTGTAAATACATGTGTATAGATCTAATAACTGCATGTGTACTAATAGATATGACAATAATTCTTGGAATGCATAGAGGGAATGAAAGAGACGCGAATGATGCTTCTACTCTTAAAACTACTACTGAATTAACTCCTTTGTAGAAACTCGAACAAGACAAGAAATATTTACACGACAAGAAGGAACTTTCTTCTAACGTCTTCTATCGCTTGCTGAATGAGTATGTTGAGACAATGGACGCGAAAGATTGTTATGTGTGCACACAAATACCTACCTCAGTAATAGAAGGAGTGACATATCATAGCATGCCTCTTACGTATGGAATAACATGTAGCTTGTTACTGACCAGATTTTACGGCCAGGAGTCTATTCAATACTTCTATTCCAATCATGATGTCATGTTTTCATATGTCCCCATAATAGAGTACTTGAGTAAAGCAGCAAGAGATTTTTTTATTTTTTATTTTATTCGGTCTAGAAATAGACCATTAAAAAGCATCAAAACGAACCATACATCCAAAGAAAATCAAAAGTACAGTTAATACACTCCTTGTCCAACAAACCAAAAGGTAAATGATACTCCTTAGTTGATGGCTCCTAGCTTATTGGATAACATCTACCAAGGCAATTTAAAAAAGAAACAGATGGTATACGTATCTTTTCCAATATTACTTATAAAAACTGTTCTAAAGCAAATTGTACAAAACCAGTGGTTCGCAGTGCTTCATAAAATATTTCATATTTATAAAAGGATAAAAACCAAACATTTAAAAGGGTGCCATAAAATTAACCTCAGTTCTTGAGTAAAATATTCATAAGAAAAGAATCTTACCATTTACAAGGAGCTATACGCTACGCTATTAAGAATCAGGTAAGTAAGAAAACCCAGTAAAAAACGCAAACACTGATAAAATCTAATATCATAGGTGAATCGGCACAAATAATCAAATTTAGGTGCCCTAATCGTCTGAAATCCTCGTCCACAAACTGCTGGTCCTCTCCTCAGTAATTAGACTGGGATCTAAAATATTCCTGCTACGAATTGACCATGCTGCTGACAAAAATTTGGGGACAGACCCTACTATCAACATAGAAGTATCATATTTGCATAGTCTATAAGCGGTGGTTCGATCATGCAGTAGCAGTACCTTGCACAGAGGGATAATCCACTTCCCTCGATGGCATTTATACAAGGGGCAGAAAAATAAAACATGCTCAGGAGTTTCCTTACATAGGTGGCAATTTATGCATTTATCAGACATGGGACTGTTGATCGACCAACGGGCCGTATAGCTGTTGATTGCTAATGTTCCATATCTGAACTGAAGGAATAGAGCTCGGGCACGTGCTGGTATGGGGAGATCCCAAAAAAGTTTGGGCCGGGGTTCATGCTTGACCCGCAGAAAATCAGCTGTCAGCCGACCTGGCCCATTTCGGTGAAAAAACTCATTGTGAATTGTTCCCCAATATCGCTCTTTGATCAACAATCTAGCGTTAGCAGGGATTGTCTGAGGATTCTCCCAATAACGGGGGAAGCCCAGCTTAACCCAGGCTGATTTAATCTCCCTCATCCAACAAACTTTTTCCCATCCCTGGGAAGGTGGTATAAGATCTTTAGTTGCTGTCCTGAAGGGCTCAAGTTCTTCGGTTTTCCATAATCGAACCCAATATAGAAGTGGCTTTAAACTTGCTGTATCTTTGATGCTATTTATACCCAGGTCTAATCTTAAAGGGATCATAGGTGTGCCCTTCCCTAGTCTAGATATGTGTCTGAAATTTTTTTTTCTTTGATTTGGAGAATATCCAATTGTCTATATGAACCCCAGAGTTCCACTCCGTAAAGAGCAGCTGCACAGATTTGGACTTTATAAATTTTTTAAATAGGGATCAGAGGGGGGCTTGCTACGGTATTAGCCTTTCATTCTAGCACTCCACCCCTTTGGTTGATAATAAGTGCCCCTTTTCTTATGGCTGCATCCCAAGTACCCTTATCCGATAATCTAATACCCAGATAATCGTATTCCGTTACCCTCTCCAGAAGGACTGAATCCATTGCTATATTTGCTTTTATCTTCTTATTCGTGGTGCTGTATACCATACGTTTTGTTTTCTTGGCGTTAATATCCAGCCCATAATCTCTACAAAACACACAGAACTGATTAACCAAATTTTGGATTCCCATAGATGTTTTGGCCAACAGGATGGTGTCATCCGCATAGAGCAGGCACAGCACTTTATTCCCGGCCAACTTAGGAGAATCATTGGTACAGTTAACTAGATAGTTAATGCAATTATTTATGTATAGGAGGAAAAGGGTAGGGGCTAGGACGCAACCCTGTCTGACTCCTCTTTCAATGGCGACTGGATCGGTTAAATCGCCGTCCTTACCACTCCTAATTTGTGCATAGGTATTCTCATGTAATCGGACCATAAGTTTCAGAAGACCATTGGGGATGCCCATGTCGGCTAATGTCAGCCATAGCTGGTTCCTAGGGACCAGATCGAATGCGGCTCTAAGATCAATGAAGACCACAAACAGGTTACCCCCTCCTACTTCCACAGTCTTCCATTTGATTGTTAAAAATCTTAGAACTTGATCTATGGTACTGATTGCTGGCCTAAACCCTGCTTGCAAATTAGAGATGGCATTAGTTTCTAGGATCCATTCTTCAAGATGAGACAGGATTTGCTTTATAATTTTTTTTTGAAAATTGTCAAGTAAGGAAATTGGGCGATAATTGGCAGGGTCAGAGGGACTGCCTTTTTTTAAAATAGGAACTATCTCCGCTCCCTTCCAGGAGCTCGAAACAGGCGCTCCTGCAGCAACTGCATTAGAAACCAAATTCAAGTATGTGGCCCATATATCCGGGTTTGACTTGTACAGGTCACCTGGAATTTTATCAAGACCTGGGGCCTTTGCCCATTCAGTGAAACAATTGCCGCCTTAGTTTCTGCGAGAGTGAATTTAATTGAGGGGGCCTCGGAGGACATATTATGGTTCAGTTCCCCAGTAGTAACATCTGTAGGCCCTGATTATAATCGGCCAAGGTGATCTGTCCACTCCACGGGGAGTATTGAGGCACCAGGCAGATGGCTAGGTTCCCCGTTGGTGTCGGCCACCAGTTTCCAAAATCTCGAGGTATCATTAGCTTTTGCAGACTCCAGGAGGGAAACCCATCTAGACTCATCCCATCCTCTGTGGGCCCTGCTAAGTGCCTGTTTATAATCTTTCCTTGCTTGCCTTATAAACTCTGACTGACCCCCTCTAAGAGCTCTAAGTAGTTTGTGCTGAGCTTCCCTGCATGCAGCACTAAACCACCTTGCACTACACTTCTTTTTTGATTTACTGGCAATCTTTTTAGTAAAAAGGTGTTTTAGGGAATTAAATAATTGTATTTGCGCTGCTAGGAGCCCTTCACCATCTTCTAAAAGCAGGGACATGCACTCCATTTGATCAGCCAACAGGCTGTACAGAGTTGTCATGGAACCTAAGTCGGTGTTCACAAATTCCCATTTGACATTCCATCTGTTGTTTGTCAATGCAAGCTGTTGTTCATAAATCTTAGGACAAGGGGCTTCAAGTAGAGGTAATAAACCTCTGACCGCTAAGATCAGTGGCTCATGATCACTTTCCTCATGTTCTAAAATGTTCATATCAGCCATGTGACCCCACAACTGAATGTCAAGCAAAATATAATCTATCTGGCTCTTCTGGGCTCCATGCCTAAATGTAGGATGGAGGTCAACATCCGAGCGGGAGCGACCATTACAGGCCCGAAGACCATGTGCCAGTGTGATGTCCACGACTTGATGAGTTAATCTGTTCATTCTCGGTCTTTTGCTTGACACCAGTTGAGGGATGCCCCAGTATGCGTCCTCTTCTTTATATAGTTCCTGGGCCAGCGAGTAAGGCTCAAAGATAACATTAAAATCCCCTGCGATAAGAATATAATGGGAAGAGGTTTTGTAGGAGAGAAAACTATCCAAAATAGTCAGAGCGTCTGACTCGTATTTACTGCCCAGGCTCCTATTGTAGATGTTAATTATTAGGAGCGGTTTCTCCTTAAGGGATGGTATGATCAGACCCATCAGATCGGGACAGCCCATATCTACTGGTTCAACCCTACATTTGAGGGAGCAGCTAAGCCATATGAGCAGCCCGCCTGATGGTCTCCCGGAGGTCACCTTGGATGCTGGGACCCAATAACTTTTGAAGCCAATTCTATATTTGGGCTCCAATGCCCATGTTTCTTGAAAAAGGCATATTTTGTGTTCGTCTATAAATTTGCCCCATTCAGGGATACCCATTTTATTCTCCAGCCCTGCGACGTTCCAGCTAAGAACTGTGTCTAAACCATCTGTTCTGTCTTGTGGAGTTTTAACCGTCAAACACCCTCTAACAAGTGAAGTGCCAAGGTAAGGGTTCGTACCCCTCTTATTCATAGCTAAACTAGCCTTGGTTAGAGTTTCCACTGCATTGTCACCCGAAGAGTTGCTCGCCCCACTTAGGACGGGGCCTGGCGTAGTCAGTTCAGGTACCCGGGCTGGTTGGGTAGACCCACGGTTGTTGGAACCTATTGATTCCGGGGCTGGGTTACTCTCATGAGCCATGCCCTCCTTACTAACTCCCCAAGTACAGATCTCCCTGCACTGACCACAAAGGGAAGGAGGGAGGCTATTTTCCGTTCAGGAGAGTTCTATCTGGGCTGGTGAAAGGATTGGTGTGGGGTCTCTGATATCTACAATAGAGGTCTGATCAGTCTCAGGACTACTTGTACATATTCCTTGTGTTCCACTAGTTCTGGTTACAGGGACATTTTTATCCCAATTTCTAGTTCTTTGAGACTTAGGTGGACCATAGGCGGGGATGTCTTTTAGTCAGTCAACTTCAGAAAGAGAGGGTGAGAGGGGGCGACATCCTATCTGCGGAACAAACTGCTTCTGAAAACTAGTGTAACCGCTGGGTGGCATTAGCGCCCCCTTACTTTCTGATATGACTACGTGAGGATAGAATGCATGGAGTCTTCACAAAGATACTTCTTCTCCTAAAGGGTTGGATTTGCACACATTCGAGGAGAGCTGCTGAACAAGGGAGGGTGAATCGAAGTTGATAACAATACAATCCCCCATGCCGGGGTTCTTAATTGGTCCCACCCAACCCACCCTCCTCACCATTATTATTGAAGATACCATGTAGAATGCAAATCTGGCGTTATTGTGTAACCAATGTATAGCCTTGTTTTTCAGTTCTATATATGATTCAGAAATGTTGGTTTTAAGTTTAGGGACACTTGTGATGACAAGAACATATGGACAGGATTCCGGCGGTAGGTGTAAAGTTCCCAGGTTGGTTCCTTCGTCCCTATACATCCGATCTAATGATGAATAGTTCTGATCGGGAATGTCTTTATGGGATTTTGTTCTCATAATGTTGGAAGGAACAGCTCCTCCATTCCCCCTCGATAGGTAAATGGCGGTCTTGGGACCATTGTCCTTTGAGGCGGCAGCCAGCCTGCCAGTTAAAACCCTCTCTGGTTGGTACCGAGGATCTGGGCCTTTCGTTGAAGGGTTGAGATCCATACCCAGAGGTAAGGGAAGGTTACTGGCACTATTGCCCAGAAGGCTCGAGGGGAGAATTTGGCAGGGAAGCTGCAGGTCCGGCGAGGGAGAAGTGGCCAACTGCTTGGACTCGATAAGACCTCCCAATTTCTCCTCAATGGCTTGTAGGTGAGCTACTATAGGGTGTAACCTTTTAGAAAACTCATCAATTATGCGTTCTATTATATAGTCAATTGCTGGACGGTCATCAATAGGTGCTTGAGCTAATGTGTGACCCTTGCTCCGAGCTGATACGTTAGGTACGCTATGGTTGGGAGAGCTCTGAATACAGGCCCGTTTGTTCCTTAAATTTACCTCGCCTCGTTTTCTTTTGCCCTTTATATTGTGCTCTGGGTTAGGTACGGACCTATCTGGAAGCGGCTGTGTCAAATCAGGTGGCTGGGTGGCATTTCCCTGGATCTCCACAGTAAACTCTTGGGAAATTGGAGATGGAATAGCCGGAGCAGACTGAAAATCAGGTGGGTAAAGGGGTTGTGTTGGAACTTGCAGTGGGGATAAGGATGGGCGATTAGCTACCATCGATGGGGGGGCAGTTAGACGGCGTTCCACCAGTTCAATTTCCTTTTCTAATGCTCCGACCGCTTTCTGGAGAAATCCATCTAAGGTCTTGTTATTACCGACCTTTTCCAAGGATGCCCCCCCCTTCCTTCTGCCCATCTTGTGTTCTTAGAGTCCCTTTAACCAATGGGTGTTTTTTAATCACCTTGGCCAGTCTTTTACTATAGGCACCTGGGCACTTGCCTCCCCTGTTCCCACCCTATTTGCACCCCACTGGGGCCTTATTTGGAGGACTGGAACAACAAAAGGGAACGAATAATGCAAAATATAGCTCACCTATGGCGGTGTTTTGTCCTCACGTCCGTGGTGGGTTCAACAGCTGGTCACCAACCCCAGATACCAAGAGAAGAATAGTATGGCCCAGTCTCCTCCGAGCTTCATCAGGGGCAAAAAAGATCTTGAAGGGGCCTTCGTCCCGCTCCTGCTGCCTGCAGCCACCTTCAAGCGCGTTAATTTAGTACCCTCGAGTAATATCCATGCAATTTGGAAACTTGTAAGATAAGTACTATGTTCGTGGTGAAGGTCTCAGAAGAGTGGCCCAGCCCAGACTCTGCCAGCTGCTGACGGGCGCAGGACGGGCCCCGCTTGGCCCAGGCTTGGCCTCGGCACCGCCTGCGCGCGTCCAGCGAGGTGGGAGCGCTAGGATTAATTTAAAGGGCTCCTGCCCTTTGTGGAAATGGTGCCGTCTCCTCCTCCAGCAATTGCGCGTCCCGCGAGGCGGGAGCGCTAGGATTAATTTAAAGGGCTCCTGCCCTTTGTGGAAATGGTGCCGCCTCCTCCTCCAGCAATCGCGTGTCCCGCGAGGCAGGCGCGCTGGGATTAATTTAAAGGGCTCCTGCCCTTTGTGGAAATGGTGCCGCCTCCTCCTCCAGCAATCGCGCGTCCCAAGGACGTTATAGTTTGGAGATAGAATTTTAAAATCCTTTGAAATTCAGCAATAGGGTGTTCTGGGTCATAGTAGTCCCCCATGTTCATCGGCCGCAGGGAGGACGAGGAGCTGCTGCTGCTTCTGGGGGCCTGGGCAAATCCATCACGGAAGACAGGACGAGGGAGGGGAGAAAGCAGAGCAGTTACACACAGAAAACAAGCCTCTTAACAAGCAAGAGATTATTATATAAAAATAGTCAGGGGTTTCTTTGAACCGTTATAACCTTTTTCCACAGCTCAAGCTCATCGAGTAAACCTTACATGCTTGCTTTCACCGGTAGAGAAAAGTTTTTTAGATCACACTGAAGACAGAAGGAAAGTGGTAAAGGAGAAATTAGAAAAAGAATTATACAAAAGGACATCTGTAGATAACTATGCTTTTGCCGCAATAAAAACACAAGGGAAATTAGCTTTAGATGCAATACACGTAGGGAAGCTTTGTATATATAGACCTAAAACATATTATGACACAATCTTTGTAGGAACTAGTGAATGTAAACACGTGTTTTTGTTTCAGGCTAAATGGACATTCATATTAAATGGCCTAGATCCAGCTACTACAGGAGTATACTGTATTTGTGGACTCAATGCCTATTATCGTCTTCCAAAAGGATGGTCTGGGAGATGTTATTTGGGAACAGTATTTCCAAAGATTTTTCAACTAGACGACTTAAAGAAATTTCCAAAGCTGTCTGAATTACATCGTATTCAGAAAAGGGAGACAGCTTCTGGTGTGGTGGGAGATATATTTGGAGCAATGATTTCTTCAGTAGGAGTTATATTGAATTCAATCAAAATACGAAAGTTGTCTATGACTCTTCAAAATTGGGTTGCTTTACACATTCTTTTAGCAAAGAATGGCGGCGTTTGCAAAATGCTTAGTGCACGTCACTGTTGTTCTTATATACCAGACAACAGTGGGCAAATTAAGAAAATGCTTACAAATTTAACTAACGAAAGCACAGATTTGAAAGAATTGAAAGAACCAGGAGTATGGGAAAAGGTTGGAAAAGGATTTGCTTCCGTGGGAAATTGGCTCAGCAACATTTGGAACGGACTATTACTGAAAATAGTAAAAGGAATATTAATAATACTAATTTGCTTAATAGGTATTTGGGGAATCTGGAAAGCTATTAAAATATTGAAATCAAGAAGCCAAAGGAGAAGAGAGGAGAAAGAACAAAATAAAATAGTAGAAATATACAGGGAAAAATAAAAGGGAACGAAAAGGAAATTGACTGACATGCCAAATTACTAAAGCAGAATTTTAATGAAATAAAATTTGTGGTGGAAGATTTGATGTGATGACATAATTAGTCATCAGAGGAGGGATTGATGAAGCAGAAAAAGAAAGGCTAACAAATATTCATATATCATGTAACAAAATCGCATAAGATAGTGTGTTTTAGCCAATAATAATAATGTATGTAGAAAATGTGCCCTTGAGGTAGTTCACCATTATTATAAACAAGCTTAATTAATCATAAAGAATCGAAAATGTAGTAATCCGTCATAATTGCAGATGTATTTTATGATTTTCTTGTTAAACTATTATATGCTTAGCTTAAATTTAGCAGAGGCTTTGGCCTAGTCACCTGGTCTCAATTTTAACTGCGTAATTTTCACTTGTATTAACAAAGACATGTCTTATATTTTAAAGCTGTATTTTTCCAGTAGAATGACTAATACACTGATCTCAAGCTTTTCGTGCTAGGCAAGTTTCATCCCCTTTGAAGCAAGGTCATTTTCTGCAGGTGCAGACAATAAAGACACTGATACAGAAATAATTGGCAAACTTTGTTGCTACTTGTGTTCCAAAACTCCAAGGACACCTTATGCATAAATGAGTCCTAAGAGAAAGACACTATTCATTGGTCAAAAAGAAGCCACCCTATGAACCCTCCAATGGAAGACCCTGAAGAATTTGGAACGTTTCCTTACTTAAACCCACCGGACAAAGAGAAGTCAGCCATTTTCCTTGATGCCATTTTGAAGGCAGATTCAAGACGCCATTTTGATGACATCCCAGAGAGAGAGACTTTAAAGAATTCTCACCCTAGAGACTTTAATTTTAACTTTACCCTGTCTTGCCCATGAAATAACTTTTGCCCCATTTTCCTTGCTGCTGCAAGGAAAACTTGACTTAAACTTTGCCCCTTTTGAAATCCGCCCCATGCTGATCGAACCGGTACCTGAAGGACGAAGACTTATCTTGAATGCTGATTGTATTTGGTGATTATGAAAGGATAAATGTATTATGCATTGTGTTTTCCTTCTTAGGCACTAACTGCTTATTTTGACAGCACCCAAGCCAGAAGTTTTCTAAATTTGTGTTGATTAAATTCGTTTTGCATGAAGCCACACATGACAATGCAAATTAGAGGTTAGTTGAGGTATCCATTTGATGCACCATGTTGAATTGAAATCTTGTTATGATGACCAATGTATGCTATTAGTCAAATTCAGTTACTCATATTAGTGATTTGTTATAAACGAGTGCATTATAATCCAAATTTTGCGTAGATTCCGTTTCTTCCGTCGCTATGGACAGCTAGTAATGTTCGTATATGTATACCATTTGATTTTGAGACTGACTTATATTGTGTTAGCTATCATAGGGAAATAAACTCATTAACGTAAATAAACAGGTGTGGTTATTCATGACTGAAAGGTCATGGTGTTTTTAGTTATTGATTTTCTGTTCAACTAATTTGTTGTTTGATTACTAATTGAGTACTGGTTATTTACTATAAGGGGTCATTGTTTATTGATTTGAGGGATCTGACTATTCTTGGATGAGGAGAACCCAACTCGGTTAAAAGGTTCACCGACCTCCGGCGTGTCCAAGTATAAGAAATTTATGAGGATTGGACCCGCTATCACTGGTCATACTATCAGAGTTTTCTGGAATCATGCAGATTCTAGCTCCAGATATTAAATAGTCCCTCAGCTGCAAATACTTAAAGAAGGAGTGGTAAGGCAAATCATAGGCAGCTTGAAGCCCCACAAAAGAGCGAAAACCTTTCAGGTCATAAAGTTGCCCAACCGTGTCAACACCTAATCCTTGCCGTATTCTACAAACGGGATTGTGAAGTACTACTGGGAATGCCGGGTTATCCCACAATGGCGTATCAGCATGCATTACATTACAGAATATATTTTGCAAGTTTCCGGGCAGATGCGTAAGATATCCTCTAAGATTTTGAAGTTGACCCTCTTATAGTAGTTGGGGTTTGTCAGTCTGTAAAAGAAATACCTGAGTTCAGACCCCAATTGGTATCCCAATTGATAGCGCTGCAATGAGGGATCCGGTTCAGCTTGTGTTAGCAAGTTACACAGGCGCCCTGCATATGCTGCCTAGTGATATAATTTAAAATCTAATATCTGGTGACTACCCTGCCTGTATGACAGCTTTATGAGGCGTTTTACATCTCTGGCCAATTTATACCCCCATATCAAACTACCCAGGACCCATTCTAGGTGCTTAAAGAAGGAGTTCGGAACCCATAGCAGGATTGCCTTAAATAAATACAGAAATGTAGGTAAAAAATATTTTTTATAATGTTACAGCCACCTATGATGCTAAGCGGCAGCTTATCCCATTGCTGTAATGTGGCTGCGGTTGACAAGAGCAGGGGTTCGTATTTCACATTTATACCTACATCAACCTGCGCGCTCAAATTAATACTCAAGTATGCTACTCCCAGTATAGGGACAGAGTGGTTTGTAATTCAGTACTACCTGAGTTTTTGTTATATTTAACTTATAAACAGAATGCATTTCTAATCCATCCACTTCCTCTTTAATATGGTTTAAAGCAAACCCTGGCTCTGATGCATATATTGCAATGTCGTCAGCATATGCAGTAATCGGGTTCCAGAAACTAGATGTCGGATGCCCTCGTTCAACTGCAGAGATAGAAAGTATGGCTCCAAATAAAAAGCAAATAGCAAAGAGGAAAGGGGACACCCCTGGTGGGTGCCCCTTTGAATTGTAAATGGTACTGAAGATACCCTGGCATAGCACAGAGAGGCCTATGTAATGATTGAACCCACTTGAAAAAACGATCCCTAATCTCGAAAGCCCTCATCGTTGCCCAAGAGAAATCCCAGGCTACATGATCAAGGCCTCCTCGGCATCCAGTAGGACCATACCTAATTTCTGACCCAATCTTCTAGCCTCAATTTCCCCACCAGTGATGTCAACCTGTAATGCTGATGCCTGAGAATCCCCTAAGCAGGGTATTCTGCAGCCCTGAATATATGCACTGATACCAATGTTGGTTGTGTTGTTGTGGACTATATAATACTTGATAGTATAGCAAAAACTAGTCAGCAATCGCCTGAGCTTCTCTCAGAGATCTTGTTGGTGGCGAAACAGAATTGGAGATGGTCCCCCTGCACAGAACATGGAGGGGGGCCCCCCTCTGGACTCACTCAGGCCAGATGCTGTGCTGAGGAGGTCCCCTGGAGCTTGGGCACCCCTGCATTGCAAGGACTGTGGGGGCTTTTGTTATGCCCCTGGACCTTGTGTACCTGGACCCACCCGACTCGCTCTCCATATTCGTATTTGATCGCTCTATTTTTGAGATAACTAACAGCATCCTTTTCTCTGGAATTCCATCCAAGTCAAGATATTTCATTAATTAGTTGAACTTGGAGAACTTGCTCATATAGGCCCTGGTTCTTATTGCCTGGGCGTACAATATTTCCAGCCACTAGATTGACTGTCCAATCACACCAGAACTACCCTGTATATCCTTATTCTTGCTAAAGATAAACTGTGCATTAACGCCTCTAATGTAAGCCTTCATAGTGTCCCACACCACTATTGGTAATGCTTTACCCACCTTCACATTCAGAAATTCACTAAGAGAGCTCAACATAAACATGAAATAATACGAATCTGAGAGATGATATAGAGGAAAGGTAAACTGCTGCCACTCTTACAACCACATTCAGTGTCATCAAGATAGGATTATGATCTGATGTGACCTTAGGGAAAGCTTGCATGACTACATTTTTTACGAGATGGTTGCTAACAAAGAAAATATCCATCCTTTAATAATGCTTATGTGGGGAAGAATAAAATGTATATCCCTGCATCATGGGATCAAGCTTCCACCAGACATCTACCAACTCTCGTAGTTTAGCAAATTCCAAAATAGAAGCCCTTGTTTTAAATATACGAGGGGAGGCACGACAATAAGAGCAATCAATACTGTAATCCATCACACAAATGAAATCTCCCATCCATTAACAACACCTCACCAGACCAATCTAGAAGCTCCACAAAAAGCATATCTATTATCCCAGGCTCATCATTGATCTGTAAATAGCACAGACCACTTATTTCTGGCCAAATATTGCTATCTGAGCAATCATCCACCTCCCTCTGGAATCAGAAATAACTCTTATCACCTAACATTCCAAATTCCTGCTAATCATCATCGGCACCCCCTTATAAAGACAAACTGTGACGTACTTCTGACCAAATTGTAGCCAAGTTCCTTAAGCAAATGGCGATCCTTAGAGGCAAGATGCCTCTCAGTCAAAGAGAAGATGTCAGCTGTAGATTTTCATCTCTTCCCTTACTAGCTGCCGCTTACTGGATGAGTTGAGGCCCGACACATTCCAACATATACATTTGAATTTAGCCATAACCTTAACTTAAACACTTAGGCCCATATTTCTACTCCCTTTGCGCCAGATTAGCGTAATGATTTTTATGCTAATCTGACGCAAACTTAACATCATATTTATACTTTGACGCTAGACCTGTCTAACCTCAAAATATCCTTGTGTGCGTCATTTTCTCGATGCGTGAAACCGCATTGCATCAATGAGATGCAAGGTAGGCGTTCCCGTCCAAAAAATGACTTAAACACCTGTGCGCCATATTTATTGAACTGGGCAAAAATGGCGCACGGCTGGTAGGCGGAGCCGGAAAATGACGTAAATCCCGATTTGCGCCAAATTTTAACGCCTTGGTCAGGGCAGGCATTAAAATGGGGCAAACACACCACTACTTAGGAAAACTCACACAAGCAACATCATAGCTCAAAAAGGAAGACATGGAGGTGCTACTCATGCAGCATGCTTGAAGACGCAGAGCACAGGACCAACTGCAGCAGCTACCACCAAACCTACATGGACCCCAAAGGTATCGCAGAAGGCAGGAGAGGATATTCAGGACCAAGACAACCCTTCAGGGCCCCAGGGAACATGACATCATCCAGAGGTACAGACTAAGCTGGCAAGCCATACAGCAGCTGCTGTGCCACATTGAGCCACGGTTGGCAGCCAGCTTGCAGACACCCCAAGTCATTCCACTGGAGACCAAGCTGCTAGCTGTCCTGCACATGTTGGCAAGTGGCTCTTTTCAAACCACTGGTGCCCTGGTTGGCAGGATCTCACAGCCCTCATTCTCTGCCTTCCTTCCCAAGGTACTTGATGCCATCATCTCCCTCACAACCCACCACATAAGCTTCCCCAACACACAGCAGAAGCAGCAGGAGACCAAACAGGGGATTTATCAAATTAATGGCTTCCCACACATGCTTGGTGCCATTGACTGCACACATGTCCGGATTGCGCCACCTGCTGCAACTGACCACCTATACCGCACCAGGAAGCACACACACTCCATCAGTGTGCAGGCCATTGTGGATCACCGGGGATTGTTCACCAACATCATGGCAAAGTATCCTGGGAATGTACATGATTCATTCATCTTCCACCACAGCACCATCAATCGGCACTTCCAGGATGGACGATATAGCAATGGCCTACTTTTTGGTAAGTATAGAAACCTAGTAATTTGCGCTACCATTCTAAGGCATTTCCTTGGTAGTATTCAAGTTGACAAGTCGCGTGATTTATTCCTTGAATCTACGTTGTGTTATTTCATGGTGCACAATCCTTATATGGTGTTTAATACTTATATAAAAACCTGCAATGTGCGCAATTCATTTTCCAATGTTTTGAGAGAACACAAAAAGACCAGAGAGAGTTCTAGATGTAATGCTGTGTGTTCCTGATATTTATTCTTAAAATAAGATGCATAGGATGGTTCAGAAATTACTCAGATTGTTTCCTGATTCTCATGCTACAAAAAGTACTTGAATCTGAAAGTTTTATCAAACTTCTCTTGTTTCCCCCACAGGTATTCAGTCATCTAAAAGACTAGTCATTTTAAGACAATTCTAAGGTTGTTCATGTTTTCAGAATGACGATGCTTAGAGTCATAGCATAATATTGATTTCATGAGATGTAATTTTGATGTTGTGTGTTTTAACCTTTTGCCTCCTACAGGTCTCCTTCCCAGCTGTTCCCTTCCTAATCCCCTTTTCCCCACTTGGACTCTCTTAGACTCTGTGACAAATCTAATCAGAGTATTGGAGCTGTCTTGTGGTGGAAGTGTTGGGAACGTGCACAGACCCTGAGGATCTGGTGACTCTGACACATATATCCTGTCTATTTCACATTTGAAGGGCAATACCAGAGGACCACAGCTATGAGACACATCCATGTTGCCAACATGGTCCATTGCAGCATATGACACACAACTAAGACATCTTCAATCATAAGGGAAAAAAGTGCATCATACATGAGGCAGTGGATGTGCAATTGCATTGGTAACAGAAAAGTATAACCAGACCCTTGACAGCAGTAAGTGTGACATCAGCTATCTCTGCAAGGAGCATGTGTGACAAGAAGTGCATCAAACATGAAAATGGATAGCACAAGTGCCCCAGGTAAGACAAGCATTGCTCACAGGACATGCCCTCCGGAGTCCATCCAAGGTAATAAGTCCTGCCACTGCCATGTTTTAAGTCTCTCCCCACCCTTCTCTAGGGGGCGCTGTAAATGGACTATCTGTACCCTAAGAATCATCATCTACACTCACCCAGACTCCCATTCTGACTCCTGTCTTCTTCCCTCTTCATTATGGCAGGCCATAGTTCTAGTTCATCAGTCTGCATGGACTTCAGGTCCGATAATGCACTGCCTGGTAGTCGGTAAGACCTGTAATCTGCTGTCCATTGCTTCCTGTGTGAAAGGTCTAGGTGGCCCTTTGAACTTGATTCTCAATTCCAGGACTTGTGAGAGACTGAAGCTGCACACACACATGTGGGCACTTCCATGCAGACCAGCAATTTGAACCTGCCCTGCCCTTACTGCTTCCTGGAACTGCTTAGAAGCTGCCATTTTCTGAATCTCCTTGTTTTGCATTGGTGTACAAATCACTTGTGTACCAGAGCCCTTGAGGGATTGTGTAACAGTGCAGACTACAGCAGAAACTGTTCTTTGTTCCCACAGTGTTGATCCTGCTTGGCCCAGTCAGTCTGTTCACTGTGTATTTGCCTTGTTCATGTTTGTTCCTGACAAAGCCTGCATCCTGTTAGCCAGACTGGTTCCAGTCTGTACGTTAACCATAGGCGTTTCCTGTGGCTACATTTGTCTCATAGTTGTCTTCCATGCCCTCCATTTCCTCCTGGGGTATTGTGTCTGGTAGGTCTACGATGAATCCTCAAATGTATAGTATAGTTTATTCAGTTTACTTATCGTATTTTGTTCTGGGACATGTATTCAAATGGCCTAATCCAGCCCCCATCCCTTGTCTGGTTTTGCATGTATTCATTAGTGCCAAACAGTGACAGTGTGCTATGTCTGTATGCATGGATTTGGTACTGTGCCTCCAGCACAACAAACAGTGGTTGCTAATGTGTATGTAAGGACAAAACATGTTTGTGCCCTGACAGTCCAGACACAGATTCACTTCTGCCGCCACCTTTTGATGGGGCTTGCATGGTGACTAACTGTGAGATTAATCAGCACAGCAGCACTGATGTTCCCTGTTGCAATGGGAATTTTAGAGCCCACCTTGTGTACAAATGAAACCTGCCGGTTTCCTATTACTGATCCATAACGTATTTGAGCACACCAAAGTTGCTCTGTCATAAGCCTTCTAAAAGTTCTGCTGTGCCATAGCTGAACTATCCCCATGTATGCCGTTAGTTGAGCTTTGTTTTTTTGTCAAATCTGCTTTGAAGGATACTCTGTTAATTCAAGGGTTTGCTCAACAGACTCATGTCTAGACCTACACATAACTGTGACAACATGGAGGCCAATACTGACACAGGGTACACATGGCCACACACCTGAACTGGACACCTTTGTGCAATGCACCACTGGAAATATGTGAACACATGCAGCATGGTCTACTGGTCCTCCACAGCCACAGGAGAAACATAGGTCATTTACATGACTCAAACTGTGGTGTACATAACAATTTTAGGATTGGATTTGAGACTCTGTGTCACAAACACTATACCTACCTCGCATGTTAAAATGCCTGACTCATGGGTAGTATACGCACAAATGACCATGCAGTGGCATCCAACATTTCATTACATGTGAGGGGTAACATATCTGACACAGCATTATCAGCCATTCTTGATCTTTCCAGTGCATAGTTAGTCAAGGGAAATGTTTTGTCCCCAATGTCAAGTCAGTACACACAGCATAAGAGGCAACAGATATTACAAAGACATATCATGACTGATGTACCTCAATGAATGGCATCCGATGGTTATACCCATTTATAACACATTCATACTTGCACATTACGCCTAATGTTTTGCACGCTGTTTCCACAGAGGCACAACAATAATTTGAACAGACAATTCACACATATAAACACACAGGCCATGAGTCTATTTGTTTAGTAGCATAGACTTGCTGTCCTCTATTGTTGCAACACCTTCTTAAACTAGAAAAATCCTATTTTATTTCCAAAGTTTGTGTTGCTGTTGCGTCAGTTAAGAAAGCTAATCCAGCAAAACAACATGACTATTATGGGCCACAGTAGTATGGTCTACCACATGTGCCTAAACACTAGAACACACACTGCAGGTCATACCATCCAATCTTTGTGTAGTTATAGGCTGCAGCATGTTAAAAATTGAAAAATCACTCAAAAAAGTTTGACAGAGTTGTTGATGCAAACGTGTCAAAAAAGACGCATATGCATCAAAATATTACGCATATGCATAAAAAATGACACTCACACACATTATACATCAATTGGTCCCTAGCGTTAATTCCACCAACGCACCCCAGGAATGCGGTTATCCATTGAAAATGTATTGATCCTTGAATGCGTGGGATTTTTCAGGCATAGGCGTCAAAAAATATTGACGCAAACCCCGTAAGCATCATAAAATTACAAGCAATGCAAAAAAAAAGGCCGCAATTGAGACAGGAAGTGATGTCTTAGGATTTCCTGTTTGCAGAAATGGTACAGTGGGTGTACTTTCACTTTCAGTTTGCAGTTTGTGATTATTTTAGACTGTGTGGCTATGTCTTGACTTGTCTCTGTAAATATTGTGAATTTGTCTCCTGTGTGCTATTTATATTGTCTTTTGGTGTTTTGTGTGTCCGTGGTATCCTGTGTAAGTGTTATTTTGTCATTTATTGTATTTAGATTTGTCTTTGTACTTTTGGGAGTCTGTTTGTGGGTATTGTTGGTTGGGGTATTGTTAGGCTGTCTGTGGGTTAGTTAAGTTTCCTTTTCCTACCTCCTTTCCCTGTTTTTCCCTCTTTCCCTTTTTCTTTCCTAATTTTGTTGAGATGTTGGGAAGGCCATGGCTGGGGCGAATGGGTGAGGAAGAGCTAGGGGCATTTGTGTGGCTGGTGTGCCACTTCCTCTCACTGATGTTGGAGGCTGGGGGCCGTGTGATACAGGGGTATCACACGGAGGCAAGAAGGCTCAGGTGGGCAAAGGTGCTGTTCCACCTGCAGCGCATATTCAACAGCCAGCGCAATGACCACCAGTTGAAGCAGACTGACCTGGTGGCCAGAGAGCAGGACCTGATAAACCACCTGGGTGTGCTGATTGGTGGCCCTGTTGGTGAGTACAAAATTGACTAATGTGTACAGTACAATGATCTGGAGTGACAGTAGAGGAGTTTGTGACATGCTGCATGCAATTTTTGGTGACATGTGGAATTCAAGTTGAACAAACTGTGGCTCTGATTTATACAATCTTTGCAACGCATTACCTTCATTTGTTGACGCAAAAGCCACACAAACTTACAAAGTACAATTGTATTTTGTAATTTAGTGCCGCTTTTGTGTCAATACATGATGGTAATGCGGCACAAACAAAAGTATGAATCAGGGCCTGTGAGTGTACCAGGAATGGGATGTATTTCACATGGTAATACATGGAAAGAATGTAGTCCCCAGTTTTGTGGAACCATGTCCGAACTGTATTCATGGCCATACATACCAAATCTTCATAACCTCTGCTATTATCTTAGGCCCATATTTCTACTTTGTTTGTGCTGCACTTGCATTATTTCTGGACGCAAAAGTATCGCACACTTGCTACATTCAAATATGTTTTGCTAATTTCCATAGATGTAGCGTAAACAATTGAAGCAAATGCAACACACAAAAAATGACACATCTGGCCATAAGTTCACTTTTTCTGTGTGTTTACGTCTGGACAGATAATCTTTCAAATGACCAAACCCAAATGGGCCATGATGCTACCAAATTGCAGTAGCACAAAACAGGTTCATCTTGTGGCTTTTTGGAGTAGGCGTTTAAATCCTATCATTGAGTAGCAGGGCCCAACAACATTTTTGGCTTGGGTGCAATTGCTCGTACTGAGCTAGTGCTGATACCATCTGTGTCACTTTTGTGCCAAACAATTTTGTAAAGTGAATGGGTCATCATGGGATCCCTGCTCTTTGTGAATGCATGGTCACAAACTATTTTTGAGCATGATGTTGTGCAAGGGACCACTGACTGCGTCCATTATACTATTTTAGTGAAGAAATAGGTTGTTATTTTACCTTTGGTACAACAACGCTGATATAGTGCAGCATTTCTATAAATGTTAACTTCTCAGCATAAAGGCTGTCACAGACATGGTGGTCTGCTAAGATCAGCATGCCAGCATTCCTGTGAGTGCCGCCATTCCCAAGGTGCTTTCAAATAGAGACCTACCTCATTATGATTGCAGAAGTAGGGCATTTGCTAACCCATAGTTTTATTAGCGGATAGTGTCAGTTCGGTTGTACTACCACTGATCACCCAACTTGGCAATTCTAAGTTGCTGAGTCTGGCAAAGTGTGATTTACAATACCTGATATAGGTACACAGGGCCCAGAGTAACACATTTCAGGTGCAATGACTACACCTGTGACCAGGCATTCTATCAAGGATGATCAACTAAGACACTGTCAGCATTCTTTTTGCTGTTTTGAATCAGAAAAGTGGCCAATCCATGTTTAGCATCACATTGTCATCAAGTAACAAACAGGATCCCTGCCTTCATGTTGTCATAGGGGGCATATACAGCTCAGGGTACACTGCCAATGTGGCATATGTAACCTACATACAACACCGGCACACCTATTATGGACCACTGAAACCAAACTAATGAACGCAAATCAACCCACATGAGCATCACACAGTTACTCATTGCCCCTTGATGCACACGCCACAATACCTGAGTCACTGCTATTGCAGTGCACCAGGAATGTGGCATTGCATGTGTCTCCCAATTACAAATGATGAAATGGAGTACCCTCTGGAACGAATTAAGCACAAAATTGAGTAGTCATGTTTGGCACCACATGATTGTTAGAGCCTGTGCGTGTGTGCATATGTGTATCTATCACTCACTGGAGTGACAGTGTCAATGCATTTTTGCTGTGGTATGTCTGTTGGGGTGTCTACATGCCTGATGTGCAGCTCTATCATATAAAATATCACACACAGTGATTTGTTATCCCAACTTTTGTACTGTGAGCAGACATTGAGCACATATCACCCTTCCATGTTTTACAGGTAGGCCAGCCCCCTACACAATAGGTGAAGTGGCTCGATTTTGGAAATGTGTCAGTGAGATCTAATGATGTTGAGAATTGTTCACAAATAGAAACATGAATGTAGATGTGATTGTCCAATGGTTGGTTCAGTCCTAGTTGGCAGTCCTCCTTACCTGTGGTGAACTGACTAAACACATGGACATCTGTCCAAAGTTGTGTAGTTGTCCTTGATGTTTGAAAGTATGTGGTGCATGTCCATCCCCACCTTGAGGCACAGGGTTAGGGGTAGGAAATATGTGAAGCTAGGTGTGATGGTCACAGTGTACATGATAGACATGTAATTCAAGCATTCATGTGTTCCAAACTACAGTGCCCCCTTATGATTACCAACTGAATACCGTCCTGGTAGTTCCATATACAAATCACAGGTCTTGTGTGCCTTGAATTTGATCTAGAATATAGTGATTAGTCGGCCTAGCACATGTTGAGTACTTGCAGCATTTGTTATGTGACTAATAGCAGTACAAATATGCACACATCATTTAATTAAGTACACACCTTGTTGTGCATGGCTGTGCTGTTAGATAGTTGATGGGTAGGCTGTGTTGGCATGTCATTCCTGAGGAACATTCTATCATCTGTACTGTGATTTGGACTGCATGTGCTATTTTTTAAGTGTTAGAATATCATCTGTACATGTATCACACAATGATGTTACTAATGTTTGACTGTCTCTATTTTTACAGCTGCCAACATGAATGCCCAGGAGATACGTGAATTTCAGAGGCGGGCAGTGCAGTACCACCACATCCTCGATGTGGAGGGTGGGTTCGATAATATGGCAAGGAGATATCATCATGAGAGACCCACAGGGGCATGGAGGGCATTTAGCCAAGGGGGGCCAGCATTGCCCACAACTGCCACCACAACAGCTCAGACCACAGTAGACCCATGGATGATAGCCACTCCAGCAGGTCCCTCGACCTCGTCATCCCAAGGCCCACAAGCAGCACCTTCTGCACCTCCCCCTCCAACCATGGCGCTAGCACCAGCTTCGACAAGTGCTACCCAGACGACCCCAGCTGCAGTACTGGACATGACCGAGTTCAGGACACTACAACGTGACATGCAACATATGTTGCGCCGGATGGACAGGCTGCAGCAGGAGGTGGCCCGCAATAGAAGGAGACTGCGAGGGATTAAGAAAATCCTGAGGAGGGACAATCTGTGACTTGTTGATCCTCACCCATAATTCCGTCCCTTCCCTCCTCTTTCCTCATTCTTTTCTTTAGTGGGTTTAGGGGGCTTAGTGTTAGGTTAGAGTAGGCTGTTAGTTTAGTTAGTATAAGTGGGTCGGGGGTGTTATATTATCACGTTTGTTTGTGGGTGGGTGGGTGGATGATGATGTTGGGATTTATGTGTATAAAAAAATATATAAAATGAAAAATACAAAAAAATATATGTATGTTTCGGATAAGTTAGTATGTGTTTAGGTTAGTATATGTTGTCCGTCACGTGTCCCGTCATATAAAGGGGGGCGGGGTTTGATGTTTAGAGTGTTTAGTTACATGTGGTAAGTAAGTTTAGCTTAGGGTAGTTGGGGCCAGTTGTGGGTAATGTATAGTTAGGATAAGTTAGGTTAGTTTAGGTGTTTCCCGTAGTTAAAATTTCCTTTCATACTGATATAATAAAGTTTGCTGTACTCCTTTACAGTATGCATCATATGCTTAGGGATCAGGGCCTTTGAATGAGTGTACAGTGTCAATTTTGTACTTGCATGTGTGTTCCATCCTGCATCCAAATCCCATTCTTGACATGGTTATTCCCACTTCCAAATGAGCTCTCACATTAGCAGCTACAACAAAGCTACTTCTCTATGCATCTGCCATCCATTGCACCCACCTCTCAAGGTAACTATGGTTCCAAATGTGTTGTGAAGGTTGGTGTGATTTTAAATCTGTCATCGTTTGAGTCCTTTGTTGGAATCTTGGGCATTGTGGGACGTCTGCCTGCCGACTGATGTTAATGTGAACTCAGAGAAACTGAGTGGTGTCATAATCTTATGAAGTTCAGTATAGATAAATCACACCTAGGATTTCTTACATTGTACTCCTAGGTTATGGTATTGTCCATACACTCATACACATCCATTCCTGCTGTATGGTGTGGGAGTGAGATTAAAGTTTAGAGTCAGATGTCACATACATAATGATTGTCTTGAAGGGAATGTGGGCCACATTGAGTTTCATCTTGTACATACTTTGGACCTGACATATTCATTCTACACAGCATTATACTGTTTGTGATATTTTAGCTTCAGAAATAAGCCTAAGAAAGCACAGATGATGATAAAATCAAACCCATTGTGCATAGTTATCAGCCCACATTCTTTCTAAACTGTTGTGTTGACATTCTGTGGCCATTGACATGTTACATGCATCACAAATCTCCTACACAGTTGATGTGTCACATTACACAGAGACAACGTGGTTGTGTAAGTGCTATATATTTTAAAGTTCTGTTGTGCAATATTTACATAGTCCAGGATTGTAAGTCCATTAGTGTGATGTCTTCTATTGTGACGCAACACATGTGCAATGGTGAGGAACATGTCATTGGACATGCTGTGGTGAAGTGTCATTCAGTGCAGAGGAACATGAATTGCCAATTAGGTAGTGACAGACAATTGCAGTGCATAGTGTTAAGGCAAACAGTGTGCTGGAGAACAGTGCACGTTACCAAGTGTAGAAAGACTGGCATGTTAACAAGCACAGGACATAGGAAATCAGTGCCCCTTGTGGCATGGACTGGTGCTACCGGGTACTCCTACGGGTGAAGGTGATCTGTTCCACGTCTTCATCTTCTGATGTGTGTTTCGTCTCCTCTGCCCTTGGTGGTGGTAGGCTTGAAGGGGCAACACACACTTCAGTGTTTGAAGAAGTGGACTCAGAATTCCCAGTAGCTGCCAACTGTAGGGCTATTACGGGCATTACTTCAGCAAGGAGGAGCTGCTAGTTCTTGAGTATAGCAGCTACATCGCTGTTGTAGGCAGCCAGGTCAGCCCTGAGGGGGTCATGATTGCAGTCGTGCATGCAGTAAAATGGTTGGGATGCCAGGTGTTGTAGCAACTCCCTAAATGCTCTGGTGAAATCCCTCACACACTGCTGTAGTCCTTGCAGTAGGGATTGTTGTACTCGCATGGCTGCTGACTGTTCTGCAGATGACATCATGCACTTGCGCATTCCCTCAAGGCTGGCTGCCATATTGTTCATCCCCACCCTCACCTTCTTGGCCAGCTTCCGCTGTACTCCCACTACTGTCCTCTCAAAGGTGGTACCAGTGTCATCAGAGTCGTCAGCTGGGTTTGAGCTGGCATTACGTACTGTTGGGGTAGTGGGTGGGTCCTCTGTGGTGGCTGCTACATCTGTGCTCCTCCTTGCGACTGAAAGTGGTGCCTGGAGGGTTCCAAGGACATCTTGGAGGGGTTGCTGGCTAATGGTTATCAGCTCATCATCGATGTCATCAGGGAAGTCCAAGACAGGCATATCCACAGGAGAGCCATCGTCCTCTGCAATGAGATATTGTACAATTAGTGTGTGTGTGTTGTGGCAGTTGTAATATGACGTCACTGAATTCCTATTAGTTAGACATTGTAATCTTGGTTCCTGTTCATTGTTCCTGTCATTAATATTAGCATTCTCGGGGCGTGGCCTGGCCGCCGGGCAAGATGGCCGACACCGAGTGAGGCTCCGCCGGGCCTCAGGCCATTTCTTCGTTTTTTGTTTATCCTGTGTGCGGCGGGGGCGGGCTGGGTGTTGCCTCCCCGGGGGGCCTGAAGATGATCTGAGAGCCGCTGGAGCGTCCGGGCCTAGTGATGACCTCTGGCCCGCGCGTGTCTTCGCGGCAGGGAGAAGGACTGTGGCCACTCCCGGCGAGGGTGCATAGCCGGGAGTGAGTGTGTGTGCGAGAACCTGGTAGGTGGCTGGGTTGTGTCTTGGCCCTTGCCGCCCTGGTGGCCTCGGCTGCCGGGTGTCCCCCGGAGCTCCTGTGGCCCCGCGGTTGTGGAGGCCTTTGCGGGCCCCGCGGCCCTTTGGATTTTCTGGCCGCTCTTTTGGGATGGTGGCATCTGACCTGCACTAGCCCGGAGACGCGAGGGGGGCAGACCTGACGTGGATCGCGGGTCTGTCCCCGGAGGTGAGACGGACCTGCGGATTGTGATGACTGGGAGCCTGCAGGCGAGCAGACAGCTGGGAGGAAATGCGGCCTAGTTTAATGGCGCTCCTCTCGAGGCGGTGCCCATGAGGGACTGCCGGACTGCACAGGAGACTCTGCATTACCGCACCTGGAGTGCCTGTTTGAAGTTTTTGGGCTGACTGCTGGACAAAGTGCGGGGTGGCCTGGTGGAGGTGGAGCTGTCCTGCGCATGATGACCCACTAGGGGCCTGGAACTGTGGAGTGCCCTCCGATTGAAGGTGCTGGGCCTGACTGGAGACCTGCCTACCTACTGTAACGCAGATTTTTTGTGCTGAAACTGAGGCCGGTGATACGTCTGGAGACACCGGCGAGGGCTGGTCTGATCTGAGGTGAGTCCCGCTGTGGGCCTGGTGACTTGGATGCTGACTGGTGGCCCGGTGGAACGAGCGGGGTAGCTGGGAGTGCGGCCCGGGTGGTAGACACCCGCTGTTCTGAATATCTTTCGACATTCTAGCGCGGTCAGGAGGCCGTGCGTGCTGTGCTGAATTATGGGGAAGTCTGACCACTGACAAGCGAAACTTACCTTTGAGGGGGGTAAGAAGAGAAGTTCCGTGTCTGCCTCCCAGTCTACTGATGCTGAGGTTAGAGAAGATAGCCCTGAGGGGTCTGTGTGGTCCATGTTTCTGGAGCTTAAGACCAGCTTGGCTGGTATAGACGCCAAGCTGGACCATGTTACGGAACAGCTTGACCGCATAAGAGCCCGGGTTGACGACCATAATTCTCGATTTGAGGTCCTTGAGTCACGCACGTCAGAGGTGGAGGATGCGTGCCGGGGTGATAGAGAACAAATCACACAAATGGAACGCATCCTGGAGGTGATACGGAATAAGAACGAGGACTTGGAGGCGCGTTCTCGCCGTAATAATATCTGTATTGTGGGGCTTCCAGAGGCAACCGATATGGGCCGCATAGAAGACTTCGTGGAGTGCATGTTGCCGGAACTGTTTGCAGGCGAGCTCTCACAGATGCTGGTGGTGGAGAGGGCTCACCGGTCGCTGGGGCCCCGGCCCCCGCCGGAACGCCTCCGCGCCCGATTGTTGCACGCTTGTTGAACTATAGAGACTGAGATGCTGTCCTTCGTCTGGCAAGGGAGAGAAGGCCGCTTGTATACAAGAACTCAGAAATAAAAAAAAATCCGGATTACACCCCTGGTGTGCAGGCTCTGCGGCGTGCTTTTCTACCAACCACACGACTGCTGAATCAGGCTGGAGTCGGATTTGCTTTATTATATCCGGCCAGATTGAGGGTGCGGTATGAGGGAAAAGTGCTGTACTTCACGGACCCAAAGCAGGCGGTCAAGTTTGCTAGGCATCTGCCCATGGAGCGGGGGGCTGCGGGGCCGGGGACGCCGGGGGCCGGGGAGGCCGCTTTGTGTGATAATGACTGACCGGCTGCGCTTGGTTCGTGTGCATTTTCTGGGGCTGCCTGGGTATGCGCGGGGACGCTTCCTGCGCCGATCCGCCAGCTGTGTGGTTTGCTATTTGGCCCATGGCCCCTCTCCCCTAGTGTACTCTGGGTAGAGAGCTGCTGGCCGACTGCAGCCCCTGGGATGAGTCCTATCACTTTTTGCTTTAGTTGTGGGGGATGGGTTTTGGGGTTGGTTGGGCGGGATACAAAAAGGGTCCGATTGGGGGGCCTGTGTGGGTGGGGGGATTTGGGTTGTTCCTGATCGTACAATGTTTGTTTTTATTGTTGTCCTGGTTGGCCATACTTTCTGTTTCTGGCAGGTGGAGGTGAGTTTGTTCGTGCAGTTTTGGAAGACTGTGGTAGGGGATGAGAGGTGATGATGAGACGGTGGTTTGATGCTTGACGTGGAATGTACGTGGGCTTAATGACAGGCGGAAGGCTAGATTGGTGGCTGCATATGTTAAGCGACATAACATTGACATTTGTATGCTGCAGGAGACGCACCTGGTGGCGACCTCGGTGGACAGATTGAAAGCTGGGTGGGTTGGCGAGGCTCACTGCTCCACTTATTCTGGCTATGTTCGTGGAGTTGCAATCTTAATCCGTAAGGGGTTGCAGTGGCGTACACGAGAAGTAATCGTAGACCCAAACGGCAGATATGTTTTGCTGAGTCGTACATCACTAGATAGAGCCTGTCGTCTTGTGGCAGTGTACGGACCGAACGTTGATGACCCAGAGTTTTTTCTGGTGCTGTGGTGACTTGTGGAGTCTCTGGGTGCTGGAGCAGTGATCTGGGGTGGTGATTTTAATGTCGTCTTGGATGCTCGGATGGATCGTGAGAGTGTGGCCAGGGTGCAGCATGTCTCTGCAGCAAGGTCTTTGGCGGCTGTGATGCTTAGTGGCGAGCTGGTGGATTTGTGGAGACGGAAGCATGCAGATGCGAGAGAGGGAACGTGTCTGAACTACATCCATGGCAGTTGGTCCCGAATAGACCGTTGGTTAGGTACTAGAGATGTGGAGGTCTGGACGAGAGCGGTGGACCATCTCCCCCGCACATTGTCGGACCACTCGCCGGTCAGGTTGGAGCTTGCGATACCTAGTGAGCTGCGCCAGACGATTTTGTGGCGGTTACCTAGTGGTGCGATCCGAGATTAGATATTTCGGAAGGAGGTGCGTGAGGCGATACAGCAATTTTTTGCTGAGAATCGCAGATCTATGGAGTCAGTGGGTGTCTTATGGGAGACATTTAAGGTTGTTATCCGTGGAGTGTGTCTATCGAAGCAACACAGCATTATGAAGGCCATGCGACGGGAGATGGCAGATATAGAATGAAGGCTTATTGAAATGGAGAGGCGATTGGCTGCTAGCTGGTCCAGTGAGGTGCTTGCCGAGATTCTACGTGAAGTGTCCCTATATGAGGAAGTCTCTATGAGAGAGATCTGCTTCTCCGGGAAGCATGCCCAAGCTCGCCGGTATGGGGAAGGTGGGAGAGCGGGACGCACACTCGCGGGCATGCTCCGCAGGCCCTGGGCCAGCAATTATGTCACAGAGGTTGTTGACGATGGTGGCGGAAGGGTAACTGGATCGAATGGTGTCATGCAGGTGTTTACCAAATATTTCACGCAGCTTTATGCAGCTCCGGTGGGCCTAAGTGAGGAGGCTACGCGAACATACTTTGCAGAGGTTGCTCTTGTATGGTTCGAAGAGGCACACAGGGCGTATTTAGATGAACCGTTCACTGTTGAGGAGGTAGCAGCGGCGATCCGTGGTTTGCCTGGTGATAAATCCCCGGGTGTGGACGGCCTGACCCCTGCGTTCTATAAAGAATATGTGGATATTCTCGCCCGTGCCTGCTGGAGGTGTATATGGAGTCTCTGGAGGCTGGGTCGTTGCCGGTCTCGCTCCGGGAGGCTTTGTTGGTAACAGTTTTGAAACCTGGGAAGGACCCGGCCTGATGTGACTCGTACCGTCCCCTCTCTATGATAAATATTGATAATAAAATTCTGGCAAAGATGATAGTGGCGCGCCTGCAGCCCCTTCTTTCCAGGTTGGTGCTTCCGGACCAGTCAGGATTTGTCCCTGGTAGGTCTACGAGTCATAACTTTCGTAAATTTTTCGCGTTGGAGGGATCTTTGGGGGTTGGAGATAATGTAGCTGCGGTATTCCTTGATGCTGCCAAGGCTTTCGACTCCTTGGCCTGGGATTACATGTTTGCGCTCTTGGGCCAGGTGGGACTTAGTGTGCGCTTCGTGAATTGGATTCGTCTATTGTACACTCTCCCAACTGCCAGGTTGCGTCTTAATGGATGTGTGTCGGCTCCATTCCCGGTTGCGCGTGGTACGCGCCAGGGGTGCCTGCTGTCTCCCTTCCTTTTTGCGGCTGCTACGGAGCCTCTGGCGGCGTAGCAGAAATATAATGATAGAGGCTTGCAGTTTCGACAGTGACCTGTTTTGATATCCTTGTATGCTGATGAAATTGCATTGTACGTGCGGAACCCTGGTCAGAACCTGGATATTTTATTGGATGAAGTCATGCGCTTTGGCACCTTTTCTGGTATCACTATTAACTGGTCGAAATCGGTGGTGCTGCCTCTGACCCCCAGTGAGACGCGATTTGATTCTCGATACCCTCTGGTTTGGGCGGATGGGCTGGTGCACTATTTGGGTATTCAGCTGAGTCATGATGTTGATACATTACGACAGGCTAATTATGGCGCTGCACTGTCGTGGTTGGAGGAAAGGGTTGAGATCTGGCGCGCTCTGCCACTCTCATTAATTGGGCGCATTGCCATTGCAAAGATGGTGGTACTCCCTAAGTTCTTGTGTTTGTTTGTGAATCTTCCACTTCCGCTCCCAAGGAGCTACCTACGCAGTCTGCGCTCCGCGTTAATCCGCGTTAATCCGTCTGGTGTGGGCGGGACATCAGCCGCGCATTTCCTGGGAGAGACTGACGCTGCAGTTTGAATTAGGTGGGCTTGCTGCTCCGGATCTCGAGCTTTATTACTACTGCGCACAGGCGCACTTTGCGTAATATTGTCTGAATCCGATTCGCTACATGCCGCATTTGGCGCCTGAGAGTGACTCCGTGTGGCCGGATGGCTTGGTGTGTGTGCTTGGAAGCCGGGTGCAGTCCCGGATCACGGGAATTGATACGGTGGCATGTACTATGAGTGCGTGGGGTTACTGTTCCTTACGCTCCTTCGCTGCCAGTCATGGCGATTGCTGATGCCGGGATGTTCCGGGATGGGGGGGTGCGCGGTTTCCTTCAGGATGCTGGCTTGACTGAACTACGAGACTGGCTGGTGGACGGTCGTCTGCTTGACGTTGATGAGGCCCTGGCTGGTTGCGAGGGTACGGCGCTGCAGCGTTTATACGCTCTTCGGGTTCGTGCTTTGTTACGAGATCGACTCCTTAGTCCGGTTGGAACCCTTTCGGAGTTTCGTGCTCTGGAGGTGCTTTGCGGAGCGTGGTCCCTGGGCAAGCTGGTTACCAAGCTGTATAATTGTATGCAAGAGCAGAGAGGTGGCTCTGGGGAGTCCTCCAGAGGTGTCTGGGGGGGGATATCGGAGAACCCATCACTGAGGCAATGTGGCGCGGGTGCTGTGCACATATGAGAGCGTTGTCCCCGAATTATAGGTTGCGTCTGTTGCACTTTAAGTTTTTGCACCGACTGTATTATACACCTAAGGGGCTCCACTCCATGGGCCTACGTTCGGATGCGTGCTGTGCTCGTTGCCGGGCGCCGGATG
Organism: Pleurodeles waltl; assembly: GCF_031143425.1. NCBI lineage: Eukaryota > Metazoa > Chordata > Amphibia > Caudata > Salamandridae > Pleurodeles > Pleurodeles waltl. Next base: position 1,260,279,558 of record NC_090445.1, on the reverse strand, counting down.
CAGGCTTCTTCCATCTGGCATGGGAGTGCACGGAAATCCACGATTTCTGGGTAGAAGTCTGGCAAGTGATTCCTGAAAGGGTCTTCCTGGAGTTGCCTCTTTCCCCTACGGTTGGGTTGCTTGGATGGGTGGATGAGATCCAGGGGCCGCACAGACGCCTGGTGGGTCTGCTTATGTTGCTAGCCAAGCGTAGAGTTGCCTGTGCTGGGGTCGTGTAAGTCTGAATGGTTGCGTTTTGTTGCTTTTTGTCATGACCAGTTGGTGGTCTTATGGGATCTCATGCCTGAGGGGTCTCGACCTAAGGACATCTGGGCCCATTGAATGAATACCTCGCCGCCCGAAGTACGTAAGTGATGTGATTGATGATGCCCACGTGAGAGACTCATACCTCCCCCTTAAATTGGTGTGATTTTACTCTGTTGAGATGGACTTGGGCGAAATGTTCGGAGCTCCACCTGTCTTCTTGAGTATTGTTTCTTTTCTGTTGTTCACACCCCTCTGCTATATTCTACCGAGTTCTCTGCTGAATAAGGCTTGCCTCAACACTGGCGTTAGAGACTTTGCTATTCGCCGGCTAGTGAGGCGGCTCTGAGACACGCCCCTCGATATTGATGCTTACTGTGAGATATGTTGTGGCTGGTAGGGATCATTGCGTTATTTTACTTATTGCTAAGACGAGGGGATTTTTTTTTCTTTGTGTTTTGTACGTTACTGCATGTCATAAAATTCAATAAAAAAAATATTAGCATTCTCACAGGCCTATGCCCCACCTGCATGTTACATGTAGTGTGGGTAGTTTGGGGAATTGTCTGCATCATATCCTCTAGGTGTTGGTTCTGTCCAAATTGTGTGTTGCCACCTTCTTGTCCTACTCAACCCTCCCTCTACTTCCATTAGCATGGTGAGGCCTTGCAATGGCTGTGGGTGTTCTGATGCCACTTGCACCACAATAAAAAATATGGGACTGACCCAGTCTATGATATTTCACATACACCTATACCTTGCTGAGACCAAGCACATACTATGTATAGCATTGGCATGGCACAATACAGGTGTCAGCATTGGTAGTGTTGTCCTGTTGATATTTGCCAATGTGTGCTACATTGCATTGCACTGATGGGCCTGGCAGTGTTCCATTTCCTCTTATGACTGTGCTGGTGTGCTTCACTAGCTAGACACATATGCCCTCCCCCTCAATGCTGTTGTCTTAGCCGTATGAAAGGTGAGATGTTGCAAGGTGGCATTGCAGCTCTTGTAACACAGGCACAGGGTGGACCCTGGAATGGGCAGTATCGGTATGACATTTCTGCTGTGTACTTCATAATGTAAGTAACAATACATGATGTTTATTGCGCCCATAGCCATGAACATTTGAAAGGATTTACACTTTGTTAGGAAATAAAGGGGATTAATCACGTCGTCATCCTGAACCCTCTATTTTGGGCGTGTTTGATCCATCGGCACATAACTGCCATTTGCTACTTGACCAGCACACACAGCACAGGTGGTAGTGGCAACTGTTGTCAATGGTAAATGCCACTTGCAGAAATGGCCTGAGACTGGAAATTGAGCCCTAGTTCATGTTGTGACAATACTAGCTGTCCTGTGACAGCAGCCCAGTTTTACATTCTACCCTACCCTCCTGGACTGGCTTTGCCTTTCTAACAGCCTTGGCATGGCAGAGTACCCCCATGCAAAGGTTGTTGGTGTAGTGCTGTGCTGTGACCCTGGTTTCCCCTGCACAGCCCATGCACCCATCCTGTGCCCCTTTGCCCATTCCACTGCCTGATTTCCATGGCAGACATGCGTTGTGTAGTAGGTATGTACCTCCCTCTGCTTGCAGTTAACATTTAAGCATTTTTGTCCCCCATACAACTCTGTGTTGTTTCCTGGTAGTGTGCGCTGTCCTGTCCTTGAATTCCTATGATGATCTCCTCTGGGATGACGGCTGCCACCATTTCCTCCATCTGGTCCAGGGCCTCCTGCGGTGCTGGACTCCCACCTCCAGTCTGCAGTGCTGCCTTCCTGTTCCTTGCCATTTTTTCCTTGGTCCTGCGCTTGCAGTCATGCCAACGTTTCTTGCACTCCGTGACTGTTCTACGGACCTCTGCCACACTGTTGATCTTGTCGACAATTTGTTGCCAAATTGCATCTCTCCTCCCAATTGGCAATTTTGAGGTGACAAAAAGTTGATGCTGGTGTTCCTTCACCTCTCTGGCCAGTATTTCATGCTACTCTGCACTGAAACAACACTTCCTTTTCTTCTTCTCCCTCTCCTGTGTCTTGTCTGTGTCCTCTTGGCTGGTTCCTGGTCGACTGGGGTCTCCCTGGGGTCTCTCCTGGCTTCTGGGATCCATTTTGGGGCTCCTTAGCACTGTTTCCTGCTTTTGCGCCGCTTTTTGACGCCATTGCAGGGAAAAAATGGCACGTGTCCAGTTTGCAACATTGAAAACCAGATTAGAGTAATTTTCTCCACATTAACGTTGTTTTGCTTTACGACGTGGTGCAATGGTTAGAGCAAAAAAATGTATTCTAACCTGTACTTTGCGCCACCATGTATCAAAGCATAAATTTGGCGCCCGGGTGGCGCAAAAAAATTGCATTAGCCGGCGTTAACGTTTTTGACACAAAACTGCGTTTGTGCAATTTTGCATCAAAAATATAAATATGGCCCTTAGCAAGCTGACCCATTGCCCAATCCAGATCCATGTCTGCTCCTAAAGTACTCCGTCCACTCTAAAATAGTTGAACCATTCTGACTCATTCCACCATTCACCTATGCCAACCTGTCACATGCAGAAGTGCTTAACATGCAGCTAAATAAAACTACCCCACACTGATCCTCCCCACACCCTCCCATGAACAAAGTCCCCCATATCTAGCTAAGGGAATCACCTCCATCCCCGCAGCTGTTGATGAAGACAGCCAAGAGTGCCAATCTCCCCATCACCACCAACAACAACCAACCACTTCTCGATCCACCACCACCAAAAAGAAGAGGGGGGAGAAGTGTAGTACACATAGGAAAAAAGAAAGAGGAGTCCCTTCTCCACCACACATCTTTGACATTTTTGACATTCTTAGAGAGCCTGGTAAAGCCTAGTATAGGCCCAGATCAAAAGGTGAATTAACTCATAAACCAAGAGAATCAGAAATAGCCTAAGATAAATTCTACTGCACAGTCCCCTTCAGGCTACTTAAAACATTCACAGGATCTTGCTCAGTAAGGAATATCCAAGATCGGGCAGCTTTAATTATCGTAAGTCTGGCGGGTTCCTGCACGAAAAATTTAGTCCCACCCGCCTTTAAGTGGTCAATTAATTGGCAGTGAGTCCACTGTCTATCCATTATGGATTTACACAGATCTGATTGAACAAAGATGGACAGTGAATCAACAGCCACAGGTGAAGCGTGGCTAGCTTTTTAGAGAAATTGCCTGTCTCAACAGAAAATTTCCAACAAATATTAGGATAGATCTAAGGTGCGCAGACCTGGTCTTATTGACAGCTGTTTGACTATTCCAGCTGCTATATCTCCAACAAGAACGCCTTCTGCACACCATCAAATAGAGGAATATTTGTGGGGGCCACTGGTGAATAACTGGGATTGGAGCCAGCTAAAGAATTAGGACTAATCTCTGGGAAGGCCAAACTTTCAAGTCCCAGGAGGCCACGTTGGGATGGTTTATATGAAGGATGTTTATCCAGAGGCTCTGTCGACCAGTGTGCTACAGTGAGAGACAATTGGAAAATTATGGCTTTGACCTCACCCTTTGCCATAACCCAGTCTCGAAGCCGGCTGACTTTGGTACTGCTGCTCACTGCTGCTTTATTTCACTAACCACAGGAGTGTAGTCTTACTCTGGAGAGGACCGTTTGAAGCTTGCTTAATGTGCCTGGATTTCTTAGTGCTACTTCAACAGCACATTTCGGTCTGTCTGTCTGACTTGACTGGGGATATTTGCAGTACAGCAGTAGCTTGTTCTCCTATTTCCTGACTCTCAGTTGCCATGTCTGCCTCATCACCCATTTTCCCATTGTGCCATGGTTGCCAGAAGGTTGAGTGTTTTGAAGGGGCAATGAAAGAGGGCTTGCAGGAGGAGATGCAGAGCCCCAAACCATGGTTTGCTGAGTTGACAGGACCATTGGCAACGTTAACCCCATTGTGCTATCGCTACGGTCCCTCTGCTTACCCCCTTGAGTCGCACTTCAGCTCCCTCCCTTATCATCACGCACAGGAACCCCCAGCATGCTTGAAGAACCAGCGTCACAGCGATCTGTAGATATCAATTCTGGAGAGAGACTCTGCAGGTAAGAAACTTAGACACATCACAGAGAGAGTTATCGACTTGTGGCAAGAATTCAGTTTAAAAATCTCCTGCTACATTGTTACCTTCAGGGGCCACAGAATTCATGCGATGGCCCGCTCCTCTGACCGGGGCCGCAATCATCAAAACATTCAATAGGGAGGGCACCATTCCCAAAGCCGTTGGTTCCCTGGCATGTACATGAAGTAATTCAGCTGCACGCCAGATTTTAACAGCCTCAGTATCTGGGTCCCAGCTGCGAGACACGGCCCTCAGCTGCAAGCTAGGGCAGAGGTCTTCAAACTGGGGGCAGGCCCCCCTAGTGGGGCCTCAAGTGAGCCCTGGGGGGCACCAGGCCCTTACAAAGAGATGAATTATGCAGATAATAGTGCTTGTTTTGAGCAGTTTATTACATTTGTAAAAAGACAACATAACTTAACTGCAAGGTTAAAATAAGTCTAGACGTATTTAAGCATTGCTAACTTAATAGAATAGTTATGAAAAATTCTGAAAGGGGGCCCAAAGGTTTATTTTTTTCCCACTGGGGGGGAGCGCAGCATTAACAAGTTTGAAAAACACTGAGCTTGGGGGAGCTGACCCCCTTTGTGTCTGGTCTGCAGGATGAGCATCCACACAAGACTCCACAGGTTTGACAGGATTGAGAGGGTTGCGAGCTCCACAGCCACTGTGGAACCCGGTTGAGCCCGGCAGTGCCACTTTGCCTCAAGGCCTGAAATTATTGCTGAATAGTGAAAAACAGAAATGGAGCAGTGAATCCTTCATAGCAGTGAGGCAAACCCATGCTCCCCCCAGCAGAGTTGCAACATATGACGCCACCAAGAGAGCTCAAATGTCCCACATCAAGGTAAGCATTGTTGCAGATTTAGTAGTACAGGTTTAGCGGTAAAGAACCTGAACCATTACATCTATCCGTCCGGTAATTGTCAGGTGATGAGCCTAGATACATTCCATATGGACTGAAGGCTTCAGGTCATGGTGGTGGCATCAGTGGAGGCGACTTAGGAGGAGAAGCTCCACATGGCAGGCTCAACCCACCATCTTTGCCCAATTGAAACCCCTCATTACCGATTACACAACATAATCCTGCTACTACTTTTTACTGACATCCACATCATCAGCACAATTCATACCACAGCCTTTTCTTATCCCACATTTTTCCCTAAAACAACCATTCCATATCTTACCACCCATCATCACAGCACAATATCTCAATCTCATACCGCTCTATACAACACAATACATTTCATTTACATCAAAATGTAATGACCAAATCTATCAGTGCACACTTACTGACTTAAAATGTCAGTGCAACACCCAATTTACGCACAAATAATGTACAATACCTAGAACATACAGTCTTGGAAGTGATACAGTTTTCTTTCTGACTGGTTAAACAGAAGTAGGATTTGGGGGAGAAAAAAAGTCAAGAACCAGGGAGAGAGACCCCAGGAAAACACCAAGCAGAACTATTGGTTGCTTCAAAGAAAATATAGAAACAAAATACTTTTGGAAAAGAAGCATGCACTAAGCAGGACTGGGGAACTAGCAGATCTAGAAATTAAAAGACTTTAAAGGGAAGGCTTTTGAAACAAGAGTAGAACTCCTTAGGAAATAATAGACTTATTAATAGTTTGGAAAGGTTACTCTGTCCTACCAACGACTGAGCACTCTCTTAGCAGAACTCACATTTTTCTTGCCCATGACTGTTGTGCAGCATGGCTAAAAGTAATTTAAAAAGTGCTATGACAAGACTGCGATTTTTTTTACAAGCACACTAGTGCTGGCTGTGTCACGTGGCTAAGGAGAGTACAGGCTGGAGGGACAGGGTAACTACATGGCCAACTGAGGGTAGCTGGGAGGGGTGAGAGGGGCAAGCAGAGAGTGGGTGAGACTTTGGTGGGGGGCCAATCAGAGAGTGGTTGAGATGACAGCAGAGGGGCTAGGCAGAGAGAAAATGTGGGAGTGGGTGATTGCAAGCAGAGAGTAAGTGGGAGGGGGCAAGCAGAAATTGGGTAGGAGAAGCAGATTGGTAGGAGGAGGCGCAAAAAGAGAATTGGTAGTAAAGGGCAAACAGGGAGTCAGTGGGGAAGGAGGAAGCAGAATGTGGGTGAAAAAAAGCAGAGAGTGGGTGGTGGGGCAATGAGAGTTCAAGCAGGGAGTGGGTAGGGGTTGGGAGGAGATTGTGGAGCTATGCAGAGAATTGATGGGAGGGGGTGGAGGCCAAGCAGTGAGTTGGTGAAAGAAAGGTAGGGACAAACCAGAGAGTAGGTGGGAGGAGGTGTGGCAAGTCGGGAGTGGGGTAGCAGAGAGTGGATGGGAGAGGGCAAGAAAAGAGTGCAAAGGAGGGTAAACAGAGAGTGGGTCAGAGGGGGCAAACAGAGTGGTTAGGAGGGGGCAAGCAGAGAGTGAGTAGGAGTGCAAGCATAGAGTGGTTGGGAAGGAGGCAAGCCAGAGAGTGGGTGGGAGGGGGACAAGCACAGAATAGGGGGGCAAGCAGAGAGTGGGTGGTGGGCCAAGCTTAGCTCAAGCAGAGAGCAGGTGGGAGGGGCAGAGGGCTAGGCAAGGAGTCAGTGGAGAGGGGTAGGGCCAAGCAAAGAGAGGGTGGGAGAAATGTAAGGGCCATGCAGAGAGTGGATGGTAGCAGGGTGGGAAGCTAAGCAAGGAGTGGCTGGGTGGATTGTGGGGGCTAAACAGAGAGTGAGCGGGAGAGGATGTAACAAGCATAGAGTGGGGACAAACACAGAGTGGGTTCGAAGGGGGGAGCAGGTAATGGGTAGGGGAAGCAGAGAAGGGTAGGAGAGGCCAAACAGAGAATGGGTGGGAAGGGGGCAAACAGAAAGTGGGTGAGGGCAAGAAAGAGTGGGTGGAGGGGCAGCAGACCTCAAGAAGAGAGTGGATGGAGGTTCAATCAGAGAGTAGGTGGAAGGAGGCTATCAGAGAGTGGGTGGGGGCAAGCAAAGAGTGGGTGATGGGGCAAGCAAACCTTACGCATAGTGTGGGTGGGTGGCAGGGCCCTAAGCAGGGAGTCAGTGGAAGAGGCAGAGTAGAGAGTGGGTGGAAAGAGGGAAGGGGCTGAACAGAGAGTGGGTGGTAGGAGGGTGGGGGGCTAAGCAGAGAGTGGGTGAGTAGAAAGGGGGCAAGCGGAGATTGCATAGGAGGACAAGCAGAGAGTGGGTAGGAGGGGCAAACACAGAGTGGGTAGAAAGGGAGGGAAGCAGATAATGGGTGGGAAGGGGAGCAAGCCAGAGAGTGGGTGGGAGAGGGGGTCAAGCAGAGAGTGGGTGTGAGGAAAGTGTGGGGCTATGCAGAGAATGGATGGGAGGGGGTGGAGGCCAAGCAGTGAGTTGGTGGGAGGGTGGTGGAGGCAAAGCAGAGAGTAAGTGGGAGGGGGTTGGGCAAGTCAAGAGTGGTTGGGTCAAGCATAGAGTGAGTGGGAGAGGGCAAGGAGAGAGTGGGTAGGAGGATAAACATAGAGTGGGTCAGAGGGGGCAAACAGATAGTGGTCGATATGGGCAAGAAGAGAGTGAGTAGGAGAGCAAGCAGAGTGTGGTTGGGAAGGGGGCAAGCAGAGAGTGGGTAGTGGGCCATGCATAGCTCAAGCAGAGAGTAGGTAGCAGGGACGGGGGGCAGTTAGTGGAAGGGGGTAAGGCCAAGCAGAGAGTGGGAGGGAGGAGTGTAAGGGCCATGCAGAGAGTAGATGGTAGCGGGGTGGGATGCTAAGCAAGAAGTGGATGGGAGGAATGTGGGGGCTAAGCAGAGAGTGGGGGCAAACACAGAGTGGGTGGGCGGGAGCAAGCAGGGAGGGGGTAGGTAGTGGGAGTAGAGAAGGGTAGGGGGGCAAACAGAGAATGAGTGGAAAAGGGGCATGCCAAGAGTGGATTCGGGCTATTAGAGAGTGGGTGGGGGCCAGCAGAGAGTGGGTGATGGGGTAAGCAGACCTCAAGGAGAGTGTGGGTGGGGCAGGGGGCTAATCAGGGAGTGAGAGAAAGGAGGGTAGGGGATGAACAGAGAGTGGGTGGGAGGAGGGTTGAGGGGCTACACAGAGAGTGGGTGGGAGGATGGTGGGGGCAAGTAGAAAGTGGGTGGGAAGCAAGCAGTGAGTGAGTAGGAAGGAGCAATTAGAGATTGCATAGGAGGGCAAGCAGAGAGGGGTAGGAGGGGGCAAACACAGAGTATGTCGAAAAGGTGGCAAGCAGAACGTGGGCAGGAAGGGGAGCAAGCCAGAGAGTGGGAAGGAGAGGGGGTCAAGCAGAGAGATGGTGGGGGCAACCAGAGATTGGGTAGGAGATGCCAGGCAAAGAGTGAGCAAAGGGAAGCAGAGTGGATGGTGGGGAAAGCATAGCTCAAGCAGAGGGGGGGCTTAGCAGGGAATCAGTAGAATGGAGTAGAGGTCAAGCAGAGAGTGGGTGGAAGGTGAGTAGTGTCCAAGGAGAGAGTGGGTGGTAGGAGGGTGGGGAGCTAAGCAGAGAATGAATGGGAGGGGAGCAGGGCCAAGCAGAAGAGGGTGGAATGGCGTGGGTGCCAAGCAGAGGGTGGTTTGGAGGGATGGGGTCAGGCAGAGAGTGGGTGGTAGGGGGTAAGGGTCCAAGCAGATAATGCATGTGTGAGCAAGCAGAGTGGGTGAGAGGGGGGATCTACGGAGAGTGGGTAGGAGGGGGTAAGTTCAGCCAGGTTGGGAGGATAAGCAGAGAATGGGTGGGAGGGGAGATAAACAGAAAGTGGGTGGGGATACGCATACAGAGGTTGAGAAGGGTGGATAAGCACAGATTCAGTAAAGATAGTTAATCAGAGAATGGATAGAAGGGGGGAACCAGCAGAGAATGGGTGGGAAGAGGGGGACAAGCCAAGAGTGGGTGGGTGAGGAGACAAGTCGAAAGTGGCCAGACAAGCAGAAAGTGGGTGGGACGGGGAAAACAGAGTGCGGGTGAGGGCAAGCAGAGAGTTGATGGGACAAGCAGAAAGAGGATGGGAGGAGTCAAGCAGAGCGTGGAATGGGTAAGCAGAGAGTCAGTGGGAGGGAGGCAAGCAGAGAGTGTGTGTGAGGTGGGCATGCAGAGAGTGGGTTGGAGGGGGCCAAGCAGGGAGTTGGTAGAAGGGGGTGGGGACCAAGCAGAAAGTGGGTGGGGGGGCAAGCAGAGAGTGGGTGTGAGGAGGGTGGAGGGCCAGGCAGAGTGTGGGTGGGATGGTGGTGGGAGGGTAAGCAAAGAGTGAGTGAGAAGGGGTGGAGATTGAGCAGAGAGTAGGTGGGAAAGAGTTGGGGCTAAGCGGTTTGGGGGCCAAGCAGAGAGTGGGTGGGAGGGGAGCAAGCACAGATGGGGACGAAGAGGAGTGGGGGCCAAGGAGAGAGTGGGTGAGGGAGGTTAGGGCCAAGCAGAGTGTGGGTGGGATTGTGGTGAGTAGTTAAGCAGAGAATAGGTGGGAGGCCTACTGACAAAGCTTTAGGTAGCATAGGGGCCAAGCCATTGACAAAGGCGGGTGGGTGGATGTTAGGTAGAGGGAGAGCCAAGCGACCAACAACAGAGGGTTAGTGGGTGGGAGGTAGGGTTGAGGCTTAGCCACTAGCAAAGGAGGGTGGGGGCAAGCTGCCAACAAAGCAGGGAGGGTGAGGATAAAACACCAACAAACAACACAGGGGGGGGAAGCTTCCGACAGAGAACAGAGAGGGAGAATGAGGGGGCCAAGCCACCAACAAACGATGGAGGGTGAGTGGGAAGGTGGGGGTCAAGCCACTGAAAGACAACAGATGGTGGATGGGAGGTTGGGGGACAAGACACCAACAGACAACAGAGGGTGGGAGGAAGGATGAGAGCCAAGCTGCTGACAGACAACAGAGGGTGGGTGGGAGATTGGGGGCCAAGCCACCAAAAGACATCAGAGAGTGGGTGGGATGGTGGGAGCTAAGCCAACAATAGACAACAGAGTATGGGTGGGATGGTGGGGGGTCAAGCTGCTAAAACAGGAGAGTGATGGGGAGGGTTGGGACAAAACCTCTGACAAAGTAAAGTGGGTGGGAGGGTGGGGGGCCAAGCTTCTGACAAAGGAGACTGGGTTGGGCGCCAAGCTGCCAACAAAGGAGAGCGGAGGCCAAACCAGTGACAAAGGAGGGTTGTTATATGGGATGGTGGGGGCCTAGCTGCCAACAAAGGAGAGTGGATGGTAGGTTGGGGGCCAAACCAGTGACAAAGGAGAGTGAGAGCCAAACAGCTGACAAGGGAGGGTGCGGATGAACCTGCAGGCAAAGTAGAGTGAGCTGGAGGATGGGAGTCAAGACACCAACAATAAAAAGTGGTTGGTGTTTAAGCTTCAGACAAAAGAGAGATTTGTCAAGCTTCCAACAAGGGAGAGTGGGTGGGAGGGTAAATGTAAACAAAGCAGGCAGAGAGTTGGTGGGGCAAGCAGAGAGTGGATGGGTAGGGCTCGGGGGAGCAAGCTAGGAGTCGGTGGAAGGAGGCAGGAGCCAAACAAAGAGTAGGGAGGAGGATAGACGGTGCTAATCAGAGAGTGGGTGGGAGGGGGGGTGGGTCTAAGCAGAAATTAGGTGGGAGCGGGTGGATGGACCAAGCTGGGAGTGAGTAGAAGGGGGTAGGGGCCAAAAAGAGAGTGTATAGGAAGAGGTGGGGGGGCTATGCTGAGTGTGGGTTGGAGAGGGGTGTGGGTCCAAGCAGAGAATGGGTAGAAGGGGTTGAGGGGCCAAGCAGAGTAGATGGGAGTGTAGTTGCGGAGAATGGGTGAGTGGGCAAACTGAGAGTGGGAGAGAGAGGAATAAGCAGAGAGTAGGTGGGATGGGGTAAGCAGAGAGTAGGAAGGGGCAAGCAGAGAGTGGGGGAACAGAGAGTGGGTGGGGTCAAGCAGAGAGTAGGTGGGAGGGGGCATGCAGAGAGTGCATGGGAGGGTGTGGTAGGATAAGCGGAGTTGGTGGAAGAGGGTGGGGGCCAAGCAGAGTCTGGGTGTGAGGCAGGTAGTAGGTGAAGCAGAGAGAGGGTGGGAGAAGGGTGGGGGCCTAAGCAGAGACTGTGTGGGTGTAGGGTGGGGTGCCAAGCAGAGAGTGGGTCGGAGGGGATGGGGCAAAGAGAGAGTGGGTAGGAGGGGGATGGGGGCAAGCAGAGAGTAGTTCCAAGGAGGAGGGGGCAAGCAGAGAGTGCATGAGATGGGGAGGAGGCAAGCAGACAGTGGGTGGGAGGAGGTGGGGGCTAAGCTGAGAGTTAGTGGGAGGGCATGGGGTGCCAGGCAGAGAGTATGTGAGAGGGGGAGGGGGAAAGCAGAGAGTGCTTGAGAGGAGAAGGGGGACCAGCAGAAAGAGGGTGGGAGGTGGTGGGGCTAGGCAGAGAGTTGGTGGAAGGGTGTGGGGGACCAGGAAGTAGGTGGGAGGAGATTGGGACCTAGCAGAGAGGAGGTAGGAGGGGGTAAGGGGCCAGAGAGTAAGTGTGATGCGTTTGGGGGAGCCAAGCAGGGTATGGGTGAGAAAGGTATGGGGGCATGCAGATAGTGGATGAGCAGTAGGTGCATGCCAAGAAGATTGTGGTTGGGAGTGGGGTCATGCAGAGGGTGGGTATGATTTGGTTGAAAGTGAGTGGGAGTGGAATGGAGTGGGTTTGAGTGGATGGAGTGAGTAGGAAGGTGGTAGTGGGATGGAGTGGGTGGGAGTGTGAGATTGAGATGGAGTGGGTGGGAGGGTGAGAGTGATGTAGAGTACGTGAGAGAGTAAAAGTGGGGTGGGGTTAAGCAGAGACTAGGAGGGAGTAGGGTAGGAGTGATTTGGAATGGATTGGTGTGGGCAGGATTATGGCGGGCCAACCAGATAAAAGACAGTTGGGCCACTCAGACAAAGGAGAATGGATAGGTAGAAGCCAACCAGACAAAGGAGAGTGGGTGGAACAGGTTTGAGGCCAAGTAACTGACCATGGAGAGTGGGTAATGTAAGAGGTGTCCAAGTCACTGACAAAGGAGGTGGGGTGTATGATGGGTAGTATGGGGGATCTAAGCTGAATTCAAAGAAGGATGGGTGGGTGGGTTGGGGGCTTAGAATAGGGGCCAAGCTGCTGACAGTCTGGAAGGTAGGTTGGGGGCCAAGCTGCTGACAAAGGAGTGGGTGGGTGGGAGGCTGGAGGCTAAGCCTCTGAGAAAGGAGAGTAGGTGGGTGGGAGGAGGCCAAGCAGCTGACAAAGGAGAGTGGGTGGGAGGGTGGGTGCCAAGCTGCTGACAAAAGAGAGTGGGTGGGAGGCTGGTAGCCAAGCTGCCGGCAAAGGAGACTGAGTTGGCCAAGCTGCAGACAAAGGAGGGTTGAAGGCCAATCGACTGACAAAGCAGGTATGGAGGCTAAGCTACCGACAAAAGAAGGTGGGTGGTGGGAAGGTGGAGGCCAAGCCATCAACAAAGGAGGGAACTTGGTTTGGGGCCAAGCTGCTGAAAATTGAAGGTGAGTGGGAGGGTTTGGGGGCCAACTCACCAACAAAGGAGGATGGGTGGAAGTGAGAGTTCAGGGGCCAAGCTGCTGACAATGTAGGGAGGGTTGGTGGTAGGATGGAGGCCCAGTCTCCAACAGCAAACAGAAGGTGAGTGGGAGGATAGTGCCAAGCAAAGGACAGACAACTAAGGGATGATGGCATTAGATAGATGGTGGGCAAGCCTATGGCAGGCACCAGAGGCTGGGTGGGAGGACTGGGGGCAAGCTGTTGACAGACAACAGAGGATGAGTTCAAGCTGCTGACAGACAAGAGGGTGGGTGGGTAAGCTGCTTACAGACAACAGAGGGAGGATTCAAGCCACTGACAGACAACAGAGGGTGGGCTCAAGCCACTTACAGACAGAAGAGGGTGGCTTCAAGCTGTTGAAAGGCAACAGAGGGTGGGTTCAAGCTGCTGACAGACAACAGAAGGTAGGGACAAGCCACTGACAGACAACAGAGTGTGGGTGGGAATCTTGGTGGAAATCAGTCAGGCAAGAGAGGATGGGTAGGAGGGTTGGGGTAGCAGAAAGACAACAGAGGGGGGTGGGAGGGTTTGGGTAAGCAGTATGACAAAAGACTTGGTGGTAAGCAGACAGACAACAGATAGTGAGTGGGAAGGTGAGGGGGAAGCATGCACACAGACGAGGGTAGGTGGAATGGTGTTGGGCAAGCAGACTGACAACAGAGAGTGGTGTGAAGCAAACTGAGAACAGTGGCTAGGTGGGTAACAGATTTGGGGGCAGGCAGACTGACAAGAGAGATTGGGTGGGTTGGAACAAACAGGCTCACAAGAGAGGGCAGGTGGTATGTTTTTAGGCAAGCAGACTGACAACAGACGGTGGGGGCGAGGGTTAGAGGCATGCAGACTGAGAACAATTACTGTTGGACGCAAGCAGACTGACAACGAATTTGGAAGCGGGCAGATTGTGAGAAAGTAGCCTCTTTCTAGCATGGTTATCCCCACTTTTGGCCTGCTTGTGAGTGTGTGTCAGTGTAATAATAATCTTTATTGTTTATTTAATAAAAACCATAACAATCATCTCATAATACACCATATATAAATGTTAAATGTATAAAATTCTATAAAATTCCGTAAATTCCTTGGCCATGAAACCATGCGAGGATCTAAAATAAGTTTCTTAACTCTAAGGTGCAAAAAGTGCGTGATAAAGCATACATCCCGGATAGGAGATTTACGTCTTTGGTGTGTGCAGCCAAGAATTTGATAAATTTGCATATTGATTGTGCATCATTAGGATCAAACATTGACATCACCGCTGACCGAAAGGAACGAGTCCCATTTCTCATAAAAAGCGGTTTTAATAGTTGTCTGTGGGCTTCCTTTAAGGCTGGACAAATACAAATCAGGTGAACCATATCTTCTTTCGGGCCTTTACATAGCCTGCAGGAAGTCTCTCCTCTATTCTTCCACGATGGTTGATTCGCTCTAGCAGGAGATGCTCCAGAACGCAGAGTCAGAAAGCGATGCTTGATGTGAAGTGCGAAGGTTGCGGCCAGGTATTGTGATGGGGCCATGGTGGTATAAGTATGCATTACCAGCCAGGCGTGTGAGAGTTGCGCAAGTTTAGCTTTATCATCTAGAAAAGATTGGATACTTATTTCCTTTTTTATCGCTCAACACAAAAGGGAATACAAGATGTTGGAATCCCATAGGTACTTTGTTTTAGTCTCTTGCAAGGAGTTGTTCAGGTACCTGTTGTATACTGAGTTAGGATTGCCGTTTACTGAGTTCCATAGTGCCACTACTAGCGGGCTGACAGTGTTTTTACTTATTTTGTACCAGATCTTTATTGTGTGGGCCATCCTGTCGAGCTGCTGTGGTATTAGACCAAATTCCAGCCTTATCTGTGCAGGGGAAGCAGAGCGAGGAAGATTAAAGACTTGCTTATAGATTTTTATTTGTTTTCTTTCCAGAAGGCTAGCATCTTTCCCGTATTGGGCTGCGCTTCCATATGTAATTGTTGGAAGGAACTTTGCTGACATAACCAACAATAGTGGTTTATATGATGGGCCCTTTATATCTTTTAGCAAGAGTGCAGAAAGCGAACGCCAATGCTTTGCACTTCTGTAGAATATACTGGTTTTGCGGCACAAAATTGATCTTATTGTCTACAGTTAATCCAAGATATTTGTAGCTGCAGATCGTATCAAGAGTGATACCGTTCAATTTTATTTTATTTGCAGGATTCAAAGAGCAGCCTATTGACATTGTTTTTTCTTTGAAGTGTTAACCTCTAGTTTGTTTGTCTTTGCAAATTCGCCCAAGGCACTAACCAGCCGTTGCAACCCTTTTTTTGTGTGGCTTAACAGAACAATGTCATCAGCATACAATAGATGTGTTATAGTCAGACTTCCCATCCTTGGAGAATGCGAGTTGGTTGCTTCTAGTTTTGCAGAGAGATCTGCCATGAAGAGGTTAAAGAGGTGCGGGGCCCACACTCAGCCTTGCTTTAATCCTATATTTGTTGGTATTCTCCTGGAAACTTTTGAGCCGTCTGCTACCTTGATTCGTACCCATGTTTTGTCATACAGCAATTCTATGCACCTCAAAATTCGTTCTTGCAAACCCCAACACCGTAGTTTGTTCCAGAGAATTGCTCTGTCCACACAATCAAAAGCACTTTTGAAATCCACAAAACATATGTGTAAATTTTTCTTTAAGAACTTTGCTCGGTTGGCTATATCTCCTCACGAAAGAGTGTTAATCACTGTGATGTAGCCCTTCCTGAAACCAGTTTTATTCATAGGGACCAGGTTGTTTAGATTAGGTGAGCAGGTCTGCTAGGATTAAAGAGGCAAAGTATTTGACCTCACTGTCAATTAGAGCTATCAGCCTATAGCTAGCTGGGTTTGCCCTACTGCCTCCTTTGTTTGTAAGATTAATGATGGATCCTTTCCAACTATCAGGAATGGTACTGTTACGTTCAACTTCAGCATATAATATTGACAGAGTGGCTGACCAATAATCGAGATCCACCTTAAATATGGCTTGGGGGAGACCGTTAGGGCCGGGAGCCCCGTCCCTACGGCTCCTTCTGATCACCTGGGCTACTTTATTGGCACTGAATCTCATATCACTCTGACGAACGTCTGTAGGTTTTAGTGAAGCCTTCAGTTGCTGATTTTCCACAGGAGGAGTTGGCTTGAAAAAGATGTCTAACAGGTAATCCACCCCTTTATCTTCTGAAATTGAAGTACAGTTTATTATTCTTGCCTTTCGGTCTATTTCATTCACTGATATCCAGAATTCTCTAGTATTAGACTTTCTTAATTTGAAAAGTAATTTGGTCCAGAAATCATCCTCCTTTTGGGTTTGTATTTGCCATACCTGTTTCTTATCATTTTTCCGTAGGGTTTTTATTTGGGCACATAAAGATTCTGTTGGAGGTCTGTCTTTTGTGGATCTGATTTTGCGTCTCAGATCCTTTCTTAATTCTAAGATATTTGGTGGCATAGTTAGTGGCCGGTTATGATTTGGAGCCTGACGCCTGGCTGAGCCAAGTGATGGTACTAACTATAGAAAGCTGGCCCACACCTCCCCAGCTGAGAGATCTTGGCGTGCTGTTGATTGAAGCAGGGTTTTTATATTTTTGCACAGCTGTGGTAGAGATGACTCAGTCCAAAACATGCGGTTTAGATTGACAGAGGTTACTGTTCCTAATTCATTTATAGCTGGAAGAAAACACGGAACGTTCCAAGCCAATTCTATATATATATATGCTGAAGCGAATGGTCACTGTGGAGAGTAGGTATGATTTTGAATTTTTTAACATGTGCCAGCAGGGGAAGAGAGACAGCAGTATAGTCAATTGTAGTTGCAGATTTTGCACTATGATGAGTAAAGCTGGGCGGGACATTACCTTCAACCCTGCCGTTTAGCACCCTCATACTCAGATGTTCTAAGGCCTCAACCAATTGCTTGCCCCTTATATCCAGTTTAGTCTGTATTGATGGTAACTGTGGTAGCACTGAAATTTGCGTTTTCTGCCAATTGCTCGTCCGGTTCTGGAGTATATATCAGGTTGCTGTTAAAGTCGCCTGTTACTAAGATGTCCCATGTTGGATTAGCGCACTGTATCTCTTCTACGTTTTGCAGTAACTTCTCGAAGAGAAGTACTTTACGATGTTTCCGCGGATGGGCGTAGACATTAAAGATAATTAGTGGCACGTGACGATTGAAACTAAAATTGATTTTTATTGCCTGTAAGTCCGTCAATGAGAAGGCCAACTGTTCTGTTGTGACCTAAAGTGCCGTAGAGATGTATGTGGCTAGACCACCGCTTGCCCTGCCTGATTTGTTTGATTTTTCCAGCTCCGATGTGGTGTAGAGAATAGCCTCTTAGTTCTTTCGGGTCTACCAGCCATGTTTCTTGCAGCACTATTATTGAGTAATTGCAACTGGACATTACTGTAAATCCTTCTGTGATAATTGCTTTTGCTCCCGCGATGTTCCAGGACATAATAGTAACGGTCAGCCTTTGATGTGCATCTAGTGCATTGCGCATGGTGGGTCAATTACTTCTCCTTGAATTTAGGGTACTTGCCATCCATCTCCATTCATCTTGTACTCCATTCCCTACAATTAGGGGATCAATAGAGGTATTTAAATCTTTTTCCCCCCTTTTAGATTGATGCGGTTCCGCTTCCCTGACATCCAGGCCCCATCCACGCTTGCAGGACTGTGACTCCGTTTTTTGAATTAGTTCACTTTTCAGATTTAGCAATAGGGGAAAAGGATAACGTGGGCTGGTTGGTTGTGATAGCCGTATACCCCAGTTTTCAAACTGTTGCTTAGTTGCCATGATTAATGCAGCGATTTTAATTGTTCTCCACATAGTCAGAGTTTGTTCCTGGTCATTCTGAGAACTGTTGGAGCGGAATTTCAGTGATATTAGATCTGGGGACATAATTTTCTTAGTTGAAGGAAGCTCTGCCAGTAGCTTCAGAATGTTGCCCCTGTTCAGGCTATCTTATTGGCCGCGTGACTCATAATCTGGGGTTAGAATGACTTGCCTTGATTTCTTATCATTTTCGATAACATGACTAGATTGTGATTGATGGGAATGCTCTATAATTCTGTATGGCATGGGCCTGTTCCGTTGACCATCCTCCAACTTGTTTCTGTTTGCGGCCCTTTTGAGCGTGGATGATTGTTTGCTTAAAAGGGCTTAGTTTTCAAGGTCTGTTGCGGCTATTTGAGTATTTTGAATCATTACTTTTGTCTTTATTCATCCATCATGATGAGTAATTGAGACCTCCCTAGAAGGATATTTGAGATTTAGGGTCAGTGACAAGTGTGTTTCTCTGGTGAGAGGATTGAGTCCGGACTGCGAGTCATCTGCTAAAGGAGCAAATTTATTGTTCTTTGTGCCTGCGGGGATTACTATAACCTGCCCCGCATTGACCTGGGTGGATGATCTTCGCCTAGAAGATGTTTTGAGGCTCGGCAAGATGCACTGGGTCTTGTTCGGAAGGGTTATTGTAAATAGTGAGGAAGTGGCTTGTGCAACAGCTGCATAGGAGGGTGGCACTGGTGGAATCTTCACTGGTAATTGGGAATCTAAATGGATCTCAGATTTTTCCTTGTTGATGCAATTTCCTGCCCTTAGCTCTCCCTGTCGAGGGGCCGCCAACCTCATGACCGATGCGTGCCGATTCAATTGGTCTTGGGATGTTGAGTGTGGCATGTTACATTTGACCGACATTGGAGAGTCAGCAGGTAGATGTTCTCCAGTGAATTGTTGTTCTGGACTGGTGACTACCCCCTCCCTTATGGCTTTGGAGCTATTTGAAATTTGCATACTTCTTGCGATTCCTGAAACCCGATTTTGCGGTTGCAGAAGCATTGAAAATATGGGATACAGATTGTCATTAAGAGCTTTGGCACATGTTTGTTTCCTTGCCTTTCTTGCTCACTTTTTTTGTCTCTTTGTTAGGGGTTTCAGTGCTGGAGCTGGCTGCTCAATTATACTCTCCGAATTGGTAGATGCTGTTTGTTCCAACTGTGAAGATCCATCTGATACGTCTGTGACCACTGGGTTAATGTACTGAATGTATGCATCTTTTTTTGCTGGGCTGCTTACCCCAAAAGCTGGTGTCTTTTGAGATGTGTCGTGGTTCCTGGGGATGGCCTCAATGGATTTCCTTGTTTTAACTTCCTGTAGAATCTCTACTAAGACTTGTGGTAACATACACAGTTTATCTATTATTGGGCCACAATTACAAAGAGTTTGCTGGTGGTTGCAATTTTGTTCGATTGGGCTGATGGCCAGCGAGTCCAATTTGTGATTGATGTCAGCTATGTATGTGGCCACTACCTTCATTAGATCCATTTGTAAGTCTAATTTATCTGATTGCATGTTAAGAACCACCATTGAAGTATGTAGAGCATTCAGCAATGAGGTGTGTAGTCGCGTTAGATCTCCCATCTCACAAGTAAGGTGGCCTGCGTGAGCGGGGTTTATGAAAATATTTTTTTTCCCGTGTTATTGGACTCTGAGGGGGTATTATTGGAAGGCGAAGCACTCGAGTTGCTTTTTACCATTAATTCCTCAAGTGATTATATTTTGGACATCTCGCTAGAAATTTTGATAATTGAGTTGAAAGTTCTTTCTTGTTGGTGCGTAGTAATGCTGTTTTTAGTGCATCCTGCCACCAGAGGATAGCTCAACTGCTGATCCTTAGGATTCACTAGATCAAAAGTTTTTAAGTCCAGTGCTTCTCCCAGGTCTTTGTTATTTGTTATAGAGAGCGACTGTAACCAGGAATCTTCCAACCCTGTAGTTACTTCGGAACCAATGTCCAGTCTCTCATTGTTCCCCTGGGTGTTGAAATTTGACCACGGGATTGGGGTCAATTTTTGGTGGGTTTTCTCATACCCAGTGTCATTATGTACCTCTGTCCCATTACCCGTAGAGATTGGAAGCTCGGAGTTACTTGGGTTGCCCGTTAAAAGCTGTTGATGAGCACCTGGAGAAGTTTCCCACTCCTGAGCATGTACCTGAGCCATAGTCACGATTCTACCCGCTTGCGAATTTTTGTACACTATTGGGCTACTTAAATAAATGAAGTTGATTTGTTGCCCTTGGACCAAGGGATCACTAAGTTCTTCAGGAGCTTGGTCCTTTGATGTTTCCTGACCAGGGAGGGCCACCCCTAATTGTTGAGTCGGGTTTGTTAACAGCTCGAGCCCCAGCTGCCCTGTGACCAGAGGTTGTGGATTCAGTGGGGTTGGAAGGCCCACGTCGGTATCGGGATTTGAGAAGAAAGCCGCCGCTGGGTCTCTCAAAAAGTCAGCCTTGTTAGTGAGTCCTGTTTGATTGAAGTAGAGCTGAAAAGGAGTGAGGGGCGCTACCAGCTGATCCGGCCTGCTTCTTTGCGGAATTTGCGCTGAGCGTTTCGCTGAACACTTTCCCTTCCCTTGCGCCCTCCTTTGGGATTTTAAAGGTTTGATTTTGCCCTCTGCTAGAATCCTGAGGCGCCCCGATCTCATGGTGGCTGTCTCTTAACTCGGATTGGTGAAAGAGAAACGCAATTGGCTTTTTCCTGATGTTTAGGATTTCAGGATTACTGTGGCTTACAGTGGCTGGTGAGCGGGGCACCCGGGGGATTCACAAGCCACACCCATCCTAGTAGGCCGCCTCCGTGTAACCCCAGTGCACTATCTCTGCAGCAGTTTACTAGAACTGCTGCGCTCACTGCGACCTGTGGATCATGGAGGGCCCTGGTAGGCCCTGAGCACTGCATCTTCTGCTGAGCTAATAGTAGGTAAAGTTGTACATGCGGCAACGTACAGCAATGGACTGGGTGTCAGAGGGCTGAATGTTCGTAGGTTTCGTAAATGAGGAGGTAGGTGAGAAGCTAGGTGCAGTTGCGAGGTGCAGTGGGTAAGCGGTGACGGGGGAATTCGAATGCAGGCACAGGTGGTTTGCTGGATTTCAAGTGTATGATGTACGGTGGCGAGACAAAAAGTAACAAAACACCTGAGCCTTGCTGGGACACTGGCTAAGAAGGAATTACACTTACTAACAATAGTGAGGGACTCCGTACACCTCTGTCACTCCCGACCTCTGCCCTTACATGTTTTAATAAGAGAATATCTATATTCCAACATGGCCGTCTTGTTTCCAGCCACAGTAGACAATTGATAGCCTCGATTGCCGTGACTTTACACTTCTGCAGTTTCCGTGTGCGAACGCTGGGGGCGTTCCCTCTGTTGTCTCCTATGTCAGGACCTACTGCAAGTGGCTCCGGTGCTGCTGTGTCTTCCCAACCGGCCACAGGATGTCAGTGCCCGGCTCTCTGCTCCGGCCAGCTAGCCTATCTCGTTTTCGAGGAGCCCTGCTCGGCGCTCTGATAGGTGACTGTTTCGGGTCTGAGGGACAGAATTCAGTGCGAGCTGCGACTTTGATCCGGACCGTGCTGTAAGGATTTATGACTCCATTCACTGATGTAACTACGGCTGGGCTCGAGGTCCGTCTCGGAGGGGGCTCCGGTCTCTAACACCGTCCAACACACCCGGGCCCCATTACAGCCCGCGGACGCCGTCCATCTGGGTCACTGGGGGCTCGAGGGCGGCTCGCACACACTGCACGTCAGGGAAGCAGCGGCTCGCGCTCTCAGTACATCCGGGTCCGGGCAGCGGCTCGCGCACAGCATCTCTGTACAGCAGCAGCGTAGAACAGACTGTTTCTTAGGGCTTCTTCGATGCACGCTGCTCGATCTCCGATGAATCAGCCAGAATTCATTCCAGTGTGTGTCAGTGTGCTTTTACTGTGTCACTGGAATACTGTCAGCCAGGACCCCAGTGCTCATAGTTAAAAACCCATATGTCAGTGTGTTTTGCTTGTCTCACGGGGATCCTGCTAGCAAGGACCCCAGTGCTCATAGTTTGTGGCCTAATGTTTATGTTGTCAGTAGTGCTTGACTGTGTCACTGAGGCTCTGCTAACCAGAACCTCAGTGCTTTAACTCTCACTGCTTTTAAACTTGTCACTATAGGCTAGTGACTTCATTTACCAATTCCAGTTGGCACACTGGACCCCCCTTATAAGTCCCTGTATATGTTACCTAGGTATCCAGGGCATTGGGGTTCCAGGAGATCCTTGTGGGCTGCAGAATTTCTTTTGTCATGCATAAGGAGCTCAGACAAACCCTTCCACAGGCCTGCCATTGCAGCCTGCGTGAAATAGTGCACACACTATTTCACAACCATTTTCACTGCACTTAAGTAACTTATAAGTCACCTATATGTCTAACCTTCACTTGCTGAAGGTTAGGTGCAAAGTTACTAAGTGTGAGGGTACCCTTGCACTAGCAAAAGTGCCCCCACATAGTTCAGGGCCATTTCCCAGGACTTCACACGTGTGCACTACATATAGGTCAATACCTATATGTAGTTTCACAATGGTAACTCTGAATATGGCCATGTAAGGTGTCTAAGATCATGGAATTGCCCCCCATTCCAAATCGGGTATCGGGAAGCCATCTTGCTTTGCAAGGTGTGGGGGCACTCTGGAAGGCTCTGAGTGGCCAGTGCCAGCAGGTGATGTCAGAGACCCCTCCTGATAGGTCCATACCTGATAAGGTAGCCAATCCCCCTCTTAGGGCTATTTAGGGTCTTTCCTGTGGGTTCTCTTCAGATTCTGCTTGCAAGTTTCCTTCAGAAATCGTCTGCAACTACTACTTTATCCTCTGACCTCGGATCAACCGCAGCCTGCTCCACGAACCGCTGTAACAGCAAAAAAGTATTTACAAGGGTTAGTTTTCTACTGCAACTTCAGCTCCATCCAGCAACTGCAAGAATTTCCATGGTGTGCACACTCTGGGGACTCCCTGTCTTCATCCTGCACCAAAAGGACCGAAGAAATCTCCTGTAGTGTAACGGAGTTACTCCCCTGCTCCCGCAGGCACCTTCAGAGTCGACGACCGGTACTCCTGGACTGCTCTCACAGCAACGAGCATGCTCCTGGACTCACAGAGAGTGGACCCCATCAACACAGATTGTCCTGAGGTCCTGCTGACGAGATTTGGAGGAGGTAAGATCTTGCCTTCCCTGCGAGTGACAGTACCCCCGTGCACTGCGTCTTCTTCACCTCCTGAGGCCTCTGTGCACTAATTGCAAAATTCCTTCATGCACAGCCTGGCCCAGGTCCCCAGCACTCCATCCTGTTATGCTCAACTCACTGAGTTGTTCTCTGGCGGCGTGGGACCTTCATTTGTTGTGCTGCACAACCATGTTTTACACCTCCTTTGTCCCCATGTCCGGGGACTCCCATGGTTGATGCCTGGCATCCTGAGGACCCTCCAAAGTGCTGAGAGCCCCCTCTTCCTCCTCACACAGAGTTGAGGCCCCCAGGTCCCTCCTGGGACCAGCCAGCGCCACTTTGACACAAAACGCATATTTGTCGTAACCAAGGCTTGTTGGTGAGTTCCAACACGAAATCACATCTGCATCTATCGTCACATCGTGGGGCATCGTCTGCATCATGCAGGAACCCACTGGCATCTTCCTAGGGTGCATTCCTGCAGTCTTCGTCCAACCAGGGACTCTTCTTTTGCATCCTCTTCTGGGTTGGCAGGGGCTCCTGTCCTTCCTGGAACTTCTTTTGACTTCTGGACTTGGTCCCCTTCTTTTGCAGGTCGTCAGGTCCTGGAATCCAGCAGTTGTTGTTTGCAGACTTGATTGGTTACTACATTAATCCATATCACAAGGTGTAGTGTGTCCTAACGAAACTTGTAATACTTTACTCCTGCTTTTCTGGGCTCTGGCGTGGGGTAATTTACTTACCTTTACTGTATTCTTACTCTCCCAGCGATTCTGCACACACTACAATTGTCTAGGGGGGGAATTCATGATTCGCATTCCACTTTCTAATATATGGTTTTTGTTGCCCCTAGACCTATTTTCTCCCATTGCATTCTATAGCATTTCCTATTGTTTGCACTATCCTATGTCTAATTACTTACCTTATTTTGGTGTGTAGTGTATATATTGTGTATAATACGTACCTCTAGAAGGAGTATTTCCTCTAAGATATTTTTGGTACTGTGTTACCCCAATAAATACCTTTATTTTGGGTAACACTGTATTGTCTTTACTTGCGTATAAGTACTGCATAACTATAAGTGGTATTGCATGAGCTTTGCATGTCTCCTAGCTCAGCCTAAGCAGCTCTGCTATAGCTACCTCTATCAGCCTAAGCTGATAGAACACTACTACTTCACTAATAAGGGATAACTGGCCCTGGTATAAGGTGTAAGTACCCAAGGTACCGACTACAAACCAGGCCAGCCTCCTACACAGATGGACATCAGAGGTTGGGTGGGAGGATTAGAGGCCTGCAGACTGACGACAGAGAGTGGCTAGGGGACTTGAAGGCAAGCAGATTGACAACAGAGGGTGGGTGAGAGGGTTGGAGGTATGCAGACTGACAACAAGAGGTAGGAGGGACAGACTTGAGGGAAGCAGATAGGCAACCTAAGGTAGGTCAGAGGGTTGGGGCTAGCAGACAGAAAAGAGCGGGAGGGTTGAGTGTTGGGGGCAAGCAGATATACATCAGAGGGAGGGTGGGAGGTTTGGAGGCAGCAGAGACACAAGAGTGGATGCGTGGGAAGGTTGGAGGGAAGCAGATAGACAAGAGAGGGAGGGTGAGAGGTTTGGGGCTATCATACTGAGAAGAGAGGGTGGGTGGGAGGATGGGGGCAAGCAGACAGAGAACACTGGGTGGGTGGGAGGGATGGGGCAAGTAGACAGAGAACAGAGGGTGAGTGGGAGGGATGAATGCAAGCAGACAAAGAACAGAGAGTGGGTGGGTTGGTGATAGAGATAGGACAAGCAGACAGAGAGCAAAAAGTTGGAGGCAAACAGGCATACAACAGAGGGTAGGTGGAAGGGTTGGGGCAAGCAGACAGAGAACAGAGGGTTAGTGGGAGGGTTGGGGCAAGTAGACAGAGAACAGAGGATGGGTGGGAGGGTTGGCGCAAGCAGACAGAAAACAGATAGTGGGTGGGAGGGATGCAGGCAAGCAGAAAAAGAACAGAGGGTGGGTGGGAGAGATAGGACAAGCAGACAGAGGGCAAAGAGTGGGTGGGAGGGGTAGGGGCAAGCAGATTGAGAACAGAGGGCTGGTGGGAGGAATGGGGATATGCAGAGAGAAAACAGAGGGTTGGAGGCTTGGGGCAACAGATAAAGAACAGAGGGTGGGTGGGAGGCTTCTGGGGGCAAGGAGGAAGAGAACCAAGATTGGATGGATGGGTTGGTGGCAACCAGACAGGGAACAGAGGGTGGGTCGGAGGGTTGGTGTGAGCTAATAGGCAATTGTGGGTGTGTATGTGGAGCTGGGGCATGCAGACTGGCAATGAATGGATGTTTCAAGGCTGGCCTGGTTTGTAGTGGGTATCAAAGACACTTATATCTCCTAGCAGGTCCACTTATCCCTTATTAGTGAAATGTAGGGTGGCTGTAGGCAGAGCAGACAAGGCTGAACTAGGAGACGTGCAAAGTCCTTGCAATACCACTTTAGTCACACAGTACTCACACACATGAAAGAAAATACTCAGGCCCTGATTTATACTATTTATGCGCTGCATTAGCGGAATTTTTTGATGCAACAGCGGCGCAAACTTACAAAATACAATTGCACCACTGTGGGTCAAAAAATGACGCTAATGTGGCGCAAAAAAAGTATAAATCTGGGCCTTAGTGTTACAAATATAAAGGTTCTTTATTTTGGTGACACAAATGCCCCAAAAAAATCATACTGTCGTAGGAGGTAAGTAATATACACAATATATACACTACTAACCAAAAACAGGTAAGTACACAGTCAGAAAACAGTGGAAAATAGTGAAAATCGCAATAGGTTGCAATGAGGCAAGGAGGAACACAAATCATATACTTAAATAGTGGAATGTGAAAGTCGGTTTCCCACCTAGACAAGTGTAGTGTGTAGAGGGGCACAGGGAGTGTAAGAAAACACCAAAGGTAAATAATAGAACCCATCCCAGAGCCCAGGAAAGCAGTCGTGAATCACGGTAAGTTTCCTGAAACACATAAGAAGTTGTGATAGAAGATTATGCAATAACCAGAAGAGACTGCAAGACACCAACAATGGATTCCTGGACCTGAAAACCTGTGGAAGAAGGGGACCAAGTCCAAGAATCACTGAAGATTCCATGGAGAACTAGAGCCCCTGTTAACCTGGATAAAGGTGCAAAAGAAGAACCACTGGTGAGAAGACAAAGTCAGTTATGCACCCAAGAAGATAGATGCGGGTTCCTGGTTGGTGCAGATGATGTCCCACGCCGAATGGATGATTGCAGTCTGGTTTGCGTCACTGGATTCCGATAAGCCTTGGCACATGCAAAGCTTGCGGTTAGTGGAAAATGTCGCTGCATAGGACCAGGAGGGACCTGGTGGCCTGTACCCAAGAGGGGGAGACAGAGAAGGCGCTCAGCAATGCAGAGAGCCCTCAGAAAAACAGGCAGCGTGCACAGGAGTCCCACAGCAGGGGGACAAACAAGGTGCAAATGAAGGCCCATGCAGCACAGCACAAAGGGATCCCACACCACCGGAGAACCACTCAGGAAGCAGTGCATCACAGGATGGAGTGCTGGGGACCTAAGCAGTGCTGTACACAAAAAACATCTTGGAAGATTGCACACAAACCTTGGAAACTGCAAATCATGTGGTGTAAGGGGGTACTGTCTTGCGTGGGGAGGAAAGCTCTTACCTCCATCAAAGTTGGACAGCTGGACCTTGGGACTGTCAGGGTCACTTTAGTCCATCACCGTGTTGCTGGATCCACACTCGTCATCTGGAGAAAGGACACACGCCACCAGTCGTCACTGCAGAGAGGTGCCTGCTTAAGTAGGGAAATCACTACACAGGAGATTCCTTCAGTATTTCTGGTGCAGCCTGAAGACAAACAGTCCTCGGAGGATGCACAACCTGGAAAGTGTTGCAGTTGCTAGCAGGAGCTGAAGTTACAATGTTGCAGAAGTTGTCTTTGATTCTTTTTTGCAGCTTGTAGAGTTCCTGGAGGGTTCAGCTGTGGTTTTGTTGGTAGAAGATGAAGTAAAGGATGCAGAAGATTCTTGCTGGAGCCTTCCTATCCAAATCGGAAGAAACACCCAGAGGAGAGACCCTAAATAGCCTTGAAAGGGGGATTTGTCACCTAAACAGGTAAGCACCTATCAGGGGAGGGTTCTGATGTCACCTGCTGGCACTGGCCACTCAGATGCTCCCAGAGTGCCCCACCACCTTGGAATCCAAGAAGGCAAAACCCAGGGACACTCTGGAGGAGCTCTGGGCACCACCACTGGGGTGATGATGGACAGGGGAGTGGTCACTCTCCCTTCCTTTGTCCAGTTTCGTGCCAGAGCAGGGCCTGGGGGTCCCTGAACCAGTGTAGACTGGAATATGTGAGGCTCCATCTGTGCCCTTCAAATAATTTCTGGAGGCTGTGGGAGGCTACCTCTCCCATGCCTGTAACACCTATTTCCAACAGGAGGTGGTGTAACACCCCTCTCCCGAAGGACATTCTTTATTCTGCCTTCCTGGGCTTGAGCTGCTCATGCAACAGGAAGGCAGAAACCTGTCTCTGAGGTGGAAAGAGCTGGGGCTACCTGGAAAACCTCAGAAGGTTGGTATGGCAGTACTGGGGGTCCACTGTGGAGCCCCCAGATTATGTGGGATTGTGCAACCAATACTGGAATCAGTATTGGGGTACAATTCCCAGTTTTTAGACACCTTACATGGTCATATTCGGGTTACCATTTTGAAGGTGGACATAGGTATTGGCCTATGTCCAGTGCACCCGCAAAATGGCGTCCCCACACCCACGAAGTTTGGGAAAATGGACCTGGACAATGTGGGGGCATCTCTGCTAATGTAGGAGTGCCCTCACACACAGGTACTTTGCACCTAGCCTTCAGGAGTGGAAGGCCTGACATATAGGTGACTTAAAAGTGGCCTAGTGCAGTGAAAATGGCTGTGAAATGGTGCATGCACCGTTTCACACAGGCTGCAATGGCATTCCTGTAGAAGCCTTTGCATGGGCTCCCTATGGGTGACAAAAGTAATGCTGCAGCCCATAGGGATTCCCTGGAACCCCAATGCCCTGGTTACCTAAGTACCCTATACTAGGGACTTATAAGGGGTGACCAGTATGCCAAATTGGAGTGAAATACTGAGTTACCAGTATGTAAGAAAAATGTGGGAACAGAGAGAGCATAAGTGTTGGGGTCCTGGTTAGCAGGATCCCAGTGACACGGTCAAGCATACTGATAAAAACAGTGAAACATACTGATCAGTAGGCCACAAACCATAAGCACTGGGGTCCTGGTTAGCAGGATCCCAATAACACAGTCAAACACACTGACAAACAGGCCAAAAATGGGAGTAACCATGCTAGAAAGAGGCTACTTTCTCACACAACTCCCCCCCCCCCCCCCAAAGGAAGGACAGTAAGGCTAACTTTGGCCAGTTGAGATGGTATTGCCTAAGTGGTGATAAGTGGAGAGTAGATCTTCGCTAGAGTGGTTACTCCCTTTATCATCTACTGTATGGTTCCTTCCCTGTTGGGAGGTGAACCGCCCTGTTTGGAGATTTTTAGCTAGAGAACAGTGCAAGTGCGTACTCTGAGATTCCCTATTTGTAAGGTTAAACCGTTTTAAAAGAGGGGCAGTGTAACTATTCCTGGGATCCTATGTCAAGACAGGGCTGCTGTCCTAAGCACTGCAATGCTAGACAGGGGTGCTGTCTCAGCAAGGCCAGAGCGGGCAAAAAGTTTGTCCCCCTGGCTCTAAAAAAGGATATGGTTGCTGTCCCTCTTGGGTTGGAGCAGGACAGGGCTGCTGTCCTAAAGGCTCCACATAAGGACAGGGCTGCTGTCCTATGTTTTTAGAGGTAGTT
The DNA here is from genome assembly GCF_031143425.1 of Pleurodeles waltl. NCBI lineage: Eukaryota > Metazoa > Chordata > Amphibia > Caudata > Salamandridae > Pleurodeles > Pleurodeles waltl. The sequence continues at coordinate 1,260,250,849 of NC_090445.1, read as the reverse complement.
CAGTGGACTGGAGGTTTGCTCCAAATTCACAAAAACAGTGCAGTTATGCTTATCTGCTCCAGTGTTTTCACAGAGAGGGACTTTCGCCTCTGGGAGTTCAGATGTGGAAGCCGTGGACTTCCTTGGTACGGGTTCCACCCTAGAAGAGGTCTCCCCCACCAGTGGTATCCTTAGTGGAAGGGTGGGGAAGGGATCCTTCGATACCCTTTTTACTTGTGGGGCGAGGATGATACTGAGGCTTCAGGGCTCCTTCTCTTCTTTGCTTTTTCATTTCACTTGAAATGAGAGGAAGCATTTCCTCAGGGATGCCCAGCATGGATGCATGTGCCCTAAACTGTACCTCGGCCAACCTGAGGCCTCTAGGTCATTATCTAAGAGACAGTCTGCAGGCAAGCTTGATGACACCATCACCTATGTCAAGGCCAAGCCAACAGGAAAAGCACACTCATACAGGGAAACACACCCATGTACAGGATAGCACAGGCAGATACATTAACAATGCATTTGCATCCCAACAGGATCCCTACTCAACATCACTGGAGAGGAGGTGCCAGCTACATCCAGTCCCCCCACAGAAGAGGCCCACAGTGACAACAGCAGCTCTGCACGACTGGATCAGGATGACCAACCTGGCCCATCAGGGCCCTCTAAACAGTCGAATCCCCTGCCACAGTCCCAACCCACCACAGAGCTGCACCCCTCAGGAAACACCAGCACAGTGCCCACCCAGCGGGCCATTGCCACTGTCCCCAGGGCACGTCAATCAGCAGTGTGTCCACCACTACAGGGACCCCAGGCAACCCCACAAACCTAGGATGATCAGGGACCTGGGGTCAGTGGCAGTGGGCACACAGTTCAGGGGACAGAGGCACAGGACAACAGGGAAGCTGTCAGGACTGTCCTCGACAGGGGGAGGACAGGCCCAGGGAACCCACTATCCAAGAGGCACTCTCCAACATCCTGGGAGCATACCACCATTCCCAGGAGACCATGGGCCAGGTACTGGCCAAGTTAGAGGAGACCCAGCGGCTGCAGGTGTAGTGTGGTTAGTTTTACGTATTCATTGCGCTTTAGCTTCAGGCTTTAGGCCTTTGTGCACTCTGCCCTGAATATATTTTATTCATTTGCTGACAGCTTCGAGCCTCTGTGCACTTTATTCTACATGCTTTTTATTAGGCTTCGTACTGTTATTTTTCAAATAGCCAGTTCTACGGTGTTGTTTTTTTATTCATATCACACTGTTTTGCCTACTTCAGCACTGGAGTTCTCCATAACATATTTACTCTGTGCTTCAGTCAAGGATACAGTCTGGTACATTGCCGATAGACGTGGTAAGAGTTTAGACTTGGCATTCCTGCGTAGGGACATTTTGTGATCACGATGACATGTTAGTTATAAAATCACTTCCTTGTCCCAATACACGCAAGAGGGAGATTCCGACCAGGGAACCACAACTAGACGCTGACTGCCTCGTTGCAGATGCTGAACCAAGATCACAGGTCTTTGCTCAGGTATGAGGGCTGATGTCTCCACAGTGATTCTAATAGGCAAGCTAGAAGCTTAACATGCTGTGCTCTAAATAGAACAAGCAGAGGGAGAGTAGAAACTGTTAGACAATATGATAGCTTTGTTCTTATGTTTTACTCTCCTGGTGACTATTTCAATCCTACTGTGTTGTATCGTTCTGGTTATTGTGGCTCACGCCTTAATATCTAAAATACAGTCGTTTTATTAAAAACATTATATAAAACTTATACTGTCTTTGTCATTTGTATATGAGATCATATTGGAAATAAGAGAGTTGGTTTGGATCTGAGTAACCACGACTTCCCTGAGAAGTTCCAAAGATGTCATGCGCTCTGCTGCCAAATCATTTCTTCCACATGAGAGAAATGAGGCACTGCTAGTTAGCCGGAGCAAAAACCGGATTTAGGGTGACAGAGTTCTTTACACGTGGGTCAGACTCAGTCCCCCACACCGTTATAGATCCTGCTACCTAGAAATCCAGTAGTCTCATTTAGAATAATGAGAGCCCACGCGACATGGCGCCGCCAACGTTTGGTCTGGCACTAATGATTGGGTCCGACTGACTCTCTTGGTCTCATATATATTTTGACTCCTCGGTTCCGTATACGGAGACGTCCGTGGGGCTGAGGGTTTCCGCCGCCACGGCATAGGTGTCTCCTATTGCTTAGTGGTTGGTTGTTCAAGCTTGAACTTTGAAAGGAAAACCCCAATATTGGTGTGCCTTCTCTGACCTGGAGCTATTTTTTATAAAATGGCGAATCCTAATGTAGTGAATATAGCAATTAATATGCGTCACCCGCTCACGGGACATCTATTGACACATGGACTGACAGTCCAGGGGGGTCCAGTCACTTTTGTGGTGGACGCCCATGCAGCTTATAGAACAGAACTATTTTATTCTTGGGTCGGATTTCCAGCAGTGGATGGGGTAACAAATACTTTTCACGAATACACTGTTGCGAATGTCCCTGGACAATACAGGGCTTACGCTTATTTAGAAATACCTCTATCTTATCAAGAACACCATAATTGGCTTGATGGCGCCCTCCCACACACAGTAGCACAAGTTAGGTTAGGTCCGCTGAGTAATGATGGTCCTACCTGGCCTTTACTGGCTACATATACACCTCATCCTGCGGTTGCTCAATTGGCAGTGGTTGAAGTTCGTCGTTTATATACAGAATTAACGGCTACATATAGACGATTAGTTCAGTTTGTAATGCAGACACTTAATACGAATGCAGCGCGTGCTGCTCCAGCGCACCCACAGGCAGTGGTTCCGGGTATTAATCCGGCCACTGTACACTCAGTTATGGGTAAGGTACCGGCTAAACGAGAGGAGACTCCATTTTGGCTGGCGCAAAAAATTAATACGCTGGAAGCAGTATTTCCCCATACGGGACCTCAGGATAAACATAGAATTTTGACGATGTGTTTGCCGTATGGGATGGTTCCTCCGGTGGACCTTTGTAATACCTGGGGCATGGTGTTTGCCGCGCTCTACACTACGGCACACGGTACACCGACATTAGCTAATTTACCGGACGTGCTTAAACAGATTCAGGATGAATATGGGGCTGCTCCTGCCTTAGATTTGGGCATGCAGTTGCTGGGCAATTTTGCCACAGTTTCTTCTATTATTTTGAGTAATCTCAAAGGAGAGGCAGTAGCACTGGCAGTGCGAATGCGTCTTCGGGATGTTCCGCTGCTTAATCAGGAGCGGGAGCTTCAGAGAATAATAGCGGAAACATATTCTAGTATTGGTCGTGATAGCCTAGGGGCTAGACCACAAAAACCCCAGTTACAGGGTAAAAATAATAAAGATACTGCTAAACAGCAACAACCTGAGGGTTCGAAAAAGCGCTGGGAAAAGAAACAGCAAACACCTAAGAAAGATGGTGGACAGTCCCCGCAACCGGAGACACCACAGAATAAGTATAATCTCTGGAATAGGGATACTTTGAAGACGCCTGATAGATATCAATATACTGATACACGCCAATCTCGTTCCTTTCAGGACTCCTCGGAAAAGAGAAGTGAGAGAGGTGGGCGGTCAGAGCGGAGAACGAAGTACGTGAAACCGAGACAGGATTCACAACGCTCGGCGGAGGTTTCTATTAAACAAGAAGAGAAACCGCTGCAACAGAAACAGCAATTTAAAAAGAAGAAAGTGGCAGCAGTCTCGGTTAGACATGCCGCTCAAGAAGAGAGTTCTCTTGATGAACAAGACATGGGCGTTAGCACTGTTAGACAGCGCGGCAGAGGTCACAATAGTTCGCCGGAGTCTTCTAGAGCATCTGGAGGTGAAAGCAACTGATGACTTCATACAAGTCGAGACGGCGGACATGCGAGTCTCTGATCCTGATAGAGTATATGCTGTGACTCTACGATTGGAAGGGGACATTGACCGTATTATAAACGCCATTTTTTGGGACCATGTGGTAAAATCATATGATGTTCTGCTGGCCGAACAGGATTGGCCACCTGACTTTGTGCGCGACTGTCCAGTTGGGGAGGAGGTTATTACACCTTCCTTCTGACCACTTGTTCCGAGACAACTAGTGGAGTCCTATAGTGAATCATGGGCTCTAGCACAGGCTCCCGCCTTGTATAGAAATAACGTGGGGTGGGACAGACAATCACCTTATCATGTAATTCCGATAAAGGGCGAACCTCAGCCACAACCGCAGTATCCTATCAAATTTGAAGCAAGGGCATCGGTTAGAAAAATTCTTACACAATTGGAATATCAGGGTGTGATTGAGCCCTGTGTCTCGCCGATGAATAATCCCTTATTTCCGGTTGCTAAACCGGACCATTCATATAGGATAGTGGTGGATTATAGACATTTGAATAGTCATACACGCACATATGCAATACAGAATTCACACAGCGCAGCGCTTATGAATAATATAGTGCGTAAAAAATACAAGACAACATTAGATATCTCGAATGGATTTTTCTGCCAGAATATAGCGCCCGAGAGTCGGGACTATACCTGTTTCAGTGCGTTTGGCTCTCAGAAGAAATTTTGTCGTTTGCCTCAGGGATATAAGAATAGCCCAGGACTGTTTTCAGCTCGTGTAACTGAAATGCTGCATGAGTTCAACCCTGAAGCGTTATCATATGTTGATGACATTTATTTGACAGACAATGAGATTCTGCAACATCTAAGGCGTGTATCGCGCATTGTTGTGGAGTTTGCTGATATTGGCTATAAGCTTAATTTTAAGAAATCAAAGATTGCCTTCCTCAGCGTCATTTTCCTGGGATATGAGTTGTCGAGTGAGGGCAAGAGCTTAGCGCCACATTTTTTGGAGAAATGTGCTTTATTGCAGCCTCCTAATACGGTTCGGAAGCTCCAGTCATTGTTGGGGTTTCTGAATTTTGGCAGAACTTACATTCCTGATTATGCAACGCGTATAAAACCCTTATACGAGTTGATTCGCCCGAATTTTTCGAGTAGATTTTGGACGATTGAACATACACACATACTACGAGAATTACAAAGTGATCTCTTAGCAGTTAAACACTTACACACACGGGACAATAAGACACATTTGGTCATCAGGGTGATACCTGGGGCTGTTGGGTTTACTTATGTCACCTTTAATGAGGGGGAGACAGTCCCGATTGCATACAAGTCTCACTTGTATTCTGCTGCAGAACAACGTTTTGCACAGACTGAGAAAATTTTCACGGCAGTTCAGATGGCTGTTATTAAAGAAAGACCTCTGGCCCAGGGTCAACGCATTGTTATCGTTTCCCCGATTCCGGCCTTAGAGGCTGTTACCAAAGCGAGTGTTCCAAATTCGAAAGCTTTACACCCGCGATGGATACAATGGGCTACGTCTTTGACAGCCACTGATGTAGATTATATATTTGACCCTAAACTGCAGACTCAAGAATTTCTTCAATATGAGATGGAATACCCTGTTGCTGCTGGTACGTTGCCTATTGACCAATATCAGGTGGTCATGTATACCGATGGCTCTGCGCAACCAGCGGTTGGGACTAAACAACAGTATTCTGCTGCATGTGCGGTGGTGAGCGGCACTATGGAGGGGGACGTGTTCTGCCCCCGACATACTTATACTAAAACCTTGGGAGATTGCATGGCACAGCTGGTTGAGCTCAAAGCTCTATTGTTAGCATTGGAGCACGCGGATCCCGCAACTTTAACCTTGCTGGTCTGTGACTCCTACTACTGTGTTCAGTCTTTCAAAGAACATCTACACGATTGGAAGATGAATGGGTTCAGAGATTCTAAAGGCAACACCATTAAACATAAAATGTTGTGGGGTAAGGTTGCGGATCTGAAGGAAACGCTTCCTAAAGTCCATGTTGTGCATACACTTGGACACCAGCGCGTTGGAATACACGTTGCTGGAAATACTTTGGCTGATGAAGCCGCAAAATCGGCAGTGGCTGTCGCCACTGTGGCCGCAGTGACTCATTCGAGTTCCAAACCAGACACAGAAATTTCGGCTGCCATAAAGGCTACGGTTGATGGCACGCCCTTTCCTAAAGGATTTCCTTCAAAATATAGTTACTGCTTGAATGGTGCGCTGAATGCTACTGTTACAATTCCAGGCATTGGTGTACGGGAAATTCCCAATAAGATTGAGAGACCTCGATTAATTTCTGCAGCACATGAGGGGGTGGCTTCTGCACATGCTGGTGTGGCTGCCACGATTTCACTTTTACAGGCTCGTTACTAGTGGCCTGGTCTCTATAAAGAGATGAAGCAATATGTCCTTTGTTGTGACGTTTGTCAACAAATTAAAGCATCGTCGGCTAGACGCCCGCAGCAGACGCCCCTTCTGATTTCAAATAAACCATTACAGTGTGTGTACTTGGATCATTGTGGTCTGCTGACACCAGATAGTGCATACAAATATATATTGGTTGCTGTAGATTCGTGCTCCAGATTTGTGTGGGTATGGCCACAACGCTCGGCTGACGCTCGAACTGTTATTAAAGATTTGCGCATCTTTGTCGATACATTTGCAGTTGCGGCTTTTTATTCGGACCAGGGCCCTGCTTTTGCCTCTAAGGCATTCAGGGACACCATGGCTTCGTTAGGGGTCCAACTCCAGTTCTCGTCTCCATTTCATCCCGAGGGAAATTCTGTCGTGGGGCGTTTAAATCGTGATTTAAAGCAGTCCTTAACGGCCAGAGTTAAAGGTACGAGTCGTGGTTGGCTAGCCCACCTATATGGAGTACAGAGAGCACTTAATAACTTGCCTAGAAGGTCACTGGGGGGGTCGTACTTCATATGAGTGCCTGTTTGGAACACAAATGTATGTTCCTGATCTAGATGGTCCTGGTGTGGAGGTGGCAGATACGCCCTTTGACATAAATGATCGTGTCACTGTTTTGCAGGATTTACAACAATTCTGTGAAGATAACTCTTCTGCCAGTGCTGCCTCCTCAGGAATTAAGGATGCGCCAGTAACACCTACTGGTTGGATACCCAGGATTGGGGATCTAGTGCGTGAAAAGGTCACAGTTAAAAAAGAATTTGGTCCTTCTTATCGAGAACCTGTCCCTGTGTTGGGGGTGAGCGGCACGAGAACTGTGATTTTACCGCCGCTGCGAGGGGCCAAAGGAAATCGCTTTGTTTCCATTGATAATGTCAAGTTACAACATGTGGCCGATTCTGCACAGCAGACCAAGAGGGACACCCAGTAGTTCCGGAATCCCTCTCACTACTGGGGAGGAAGTCCCGCTGCAGGTGATTTACACCGACACTGTTTCCTCTCCGAGCTTGGGGAGGGTGGATGATGATCTTGCGATTGTTCCACCGACGGCGATTAATATGGAATCTTTTGATCAAATTGCTGTACGTTCTACTGATGTTTCTGAACATGTGGTTTATAGCGTGCCACGGCGAGAGCCTCCATCTGCTTCTTCGTTCACAGTTGCACCTTTTGCTAGAACTGCTTCTGGCTGCTTCAACGACGCTGATAATGATGTGTCCGGCTCCTCGTCCTCAATGTCTTCTGTCCACGGTCCACGACGGCTGCTGGGATGGCTTAAACGAACATATTTTGTTTTTCCTTGGAACTATTTTTGGCTGTTTTTGGCCGTGATGACTATTTTATTATGGTTGGGATTTGTAGTTACTTTTTTTCTGATAATACATGGTCATTTTCTTCCTGATCGATCTGACATTGAGCACGTGGAGACTGTGTTAAAACCGCATTTTTCGTCTCATATGGTTCGAAGAGATTTGTCCACTGTTAACATTTCTGCGATACCAGTTCTGGATGGAATTGTGTGGGATAAAGTAATGTTTGATATATATGGTCCCACTGAATTGATTCAAATACCGTATGTCCTCAAATGATCAATGAATGATATTGTTATACCTGGCATTGTTTCTGATGATTGAGATGTGAAGACAGTAGATTCTATGCTAACGGATTTGCAATATTATACTGTCTATGACGATGATGATGCTTACCAGTTTAGAGATAATCATGGTGACATGTTTTGTTACAACTATTATGGACACCACTTTATTCATAAAGCTAGTAGCCCTAAGCCCATGTTTAATTATGTGCAATGGGAACATTGCTCGACTCCTCCACAAGGAAGTTCGAAAATGTATTATGATAAATTTGCATATTTTTCTGGGCATGATCAACGTAATGCTAAGTCCTACTATTTTAAAGTTGCACCGTATTCTAATAAGCAACTGTTATTGACCGATACTAAATTACTGTATTCCAATTTGTTTGTATCTAAACTTTCGGTCGAGGGGTATGAATACTGGTTTAAAACTGTTGACTTGAAAAGTGTTTGGGGTTCGAAAAATTGGCATATGCGAGGCAGGGACACGTTATTTAGAGCATGTATTATCCCGGTCCAAATGATTTTCCTCAATGACACAGTACAACAGACTAGCTGTTTGGGCTTAGCGACAATTAGGGAGTTGACTTTGCCTAGTATACCTGTCCCTTCTAAATTGAAAAATTGGCAGCACTATGTGAATGCTACTTTTAGTGACTTTACACATTGGGTCCAGAATGGTACACTTAACACTTCATCGTTGCATCCAGGCGGGTGGTTATTATGGCCTGTGGACACTAATGTGTGTCATCGACGTTTTGTCACCTCTTCGGGGGGGTTCAGGACTAGTAGGGCAGACCCTCGTTACGTCTCACCAGAACATGCTGATATTATAACTACATACAGTGTGGGGAAGCTTTGTCAACAATGGTTGAAGTCATCCACGCTGGATGCAGTTAAGTCACATCTCACATAACTGTCTAATGATACTGATTTACAAGATTTTTTATCGGGTCCCAAAGTACCACGGAAGAAACGGTTCTTATACGAAGTTTATAATGAGATTTGGAAGCTTTCACAACAAGAGGCTGCAGCCCGGTTGAGGCAGATTGATCAGGAAAACCTGATGCAGACTTTGGGCCTGATTACAACTTTGGAGGACGGTGTTAAACCGTCCCAAAAGTGACGGATATACCACCTACCGTATTACGAGTTCCATGGGATATAATGGACTCGTAATACGGTAGGTGGTATATCCACCACTTTTGGGACGGTTTAACACCGTCCTCCAAAGTTGTAATCAGGCCCTTTGTCTGTTGTTGATAATGGCATGCATACCCTTTCTGACCGTGTTTACACGATTGACAGCATTGTTTCCTCTGCCATTGACATTATTAAATCGGACATGTCTTCTTTATATCATGGGCAGAGTCAGACGCGGTCCATCATGCAGCTGGGTTGGACTCTTCAGACCTTGAAGGCGGGTCGCGTTCCATGGCAGCACGTTCGTGCCAGAGAGATCTTTATCTCTTTTAATTTGACTCGTCAGCAACAACTGATGGCTAAAAAGGAAGCGACATATGTTATGTTGAATATTGAGAAATTAGAGAAACTGCCTTTCACGGTAGCTGAGATTCCGTCAGCTGAGTAGTTGATTCATGGAGTTATTAATTTGCCTATCTCCACTTTGCAATTTACTTCGTGTTTGAAGCACATTCCGGTGGGTAGATATGAACTATTGGGAGACAGTTACATACACGAGGTGTAGGACCTTCCCTTTCAGTACAGATGTGTTAATGGTTTGAAGGAGGTTTTTCTTAGCGGCAGCGAATGCGAAGCTTCTGTCAGCCATTCAATGGTTTGTAAACAGCTGTCCTTGCACGGGGCGTGTAACGCTTCGATTGCTAACTTAGCTTGTTATCTGAAGGGAGTTCCAGTCCCCGTTATTAAAAACACTTTCCAGGTGCTTTCTAACGGCAGTTACATTGTTCTTAACAATCTTAACAGCGAACGCTGCTGTGGCATGCGTGCCGGAATAGTTTACATCGTCGTTGTCAACAAGGCCGTTACGTGCTGCGGGAATGTGTTGTTTCCCCCCACTCAATGTAGGGAGGTAGCGGACATCTGGCCTCATATTGCTACTTCCAAGGTTGATTTCGACAAGTTGAGTCGGCTGAAAGCTTTATTGTTTCAAAAACATGTGGCCCTTACATCTGCTAGCGAGACCTACGCACTTCAAGTGGCAAGGTCATCGGCGGAGATACAGTCCCTTTTGAATACTAACTTTCCGAATCACTTCGGTGAACTTGTGGGATGTATATTTAATGCATCCAGCACTGCTGGTATTGCACATTTTTTCAAAGTCGTTGGTGTTGGTTTTGCTCATACCTTCTCTTCCATATTCGGTTTGATACCTTCGGCTATACATTCTATTTTTGGAAGCATTTTTGGGGTTTTCCCGATTACTTTGGCTTTATTGGCTGGAGCCTTGCTGTTGTTGCTATTTTTTCGCAATGGCTGTCCCGTCTCGACGAGATCCTGGATTGCTGCTCCCGTCAGCGCAGCTGTGTCGTGAACGCATGATGCAGCATTTTGGAGCGACACTCCTGGGACATTTGGAGTGCGACTGGTCTCTGTCATTTAGACCGGTTTTGGATTGTGTGCAACCCGTGTTTCGATGCCTTTGGTGCTCGTTTGAACATGCACTGGCTCTCTGTCTCTCATTGCAGCGCCCTCCAATGGTCGATACTGATCTGTTGATGTTCCCGATTAGGGCTCATTCCCAGACTTGTGCACTACGAATGCGCTTGCTTCGTGAGGCAGTTTATGAGATTCCCTTCCTGGAGGAAGATGGTATTGTCTCTTTCATAGGCCCTGCACGGGGTGCCGCCCTGAATGGTTTTGGGGCTTTGGATCACACCTGCTCCATGGTACTCTGTGGCGTGGATCTTCCGATATTTACATATATCGAAGTGGAGGAACTCCTGCGTTCTATTGCTTCTATCTGACGATTGGATTTTTTACGAAATTGACACTATATTGAATTTGGCTTTATGATCACATGTTACCTAAATTTATGACTTTGTTGTCTTCTCACCTTGTCGAAATAATTGTTTTAGGTATTGTTTATATTTGGGGCATCCTTTTATATTATTGGAACCACTTGCTACCGACAAGGGGAGGGTGTAGTGTGGTTAGTTTTACGTATTCATTGGGCTTTAGCTTCAGGCTTTAGGCCTTTGTGCACTCTGCCCTGAATATATTTTATTCATTTGCTGACAGCTTCGAGCCTCTGTGCACTTTGTTCTACATGCTTTTTATTAGGCTTCGTACTGTTATTTTTCAAATAGCCAGTTCTACGGTGTTGTTTTTTTATTCATATCACACTGTTTTGCCTACTTCAGCACTGGAGTTCTCCATAACATATTTACTCTGTGCTTCAGTCAAGGATACAGTCTGGTACATTGCCGATAGACGTGGTAAGAGTTTAGACTTGGCATTCCTGCGTAGGGACATTTTGTGATCACGATGACATGTTAGTTATAAAATCACTTCCTTGTCCCAATACACGCAAGAGGGAGATTCCGACCAGGGAACCACAACTAGACGCTGACTGCCTCGTTGCAGATGCTGAACCAAGATCACAGGTCTTTGCTCAGGTATGAGGGCTGATGTCTCCACAGTGATTCTAATAGGCAAGCTAGAAGCTTAACATGCTGTGCTCTAAATAGAACAAGCAGAGGGAGAGTAGAAACTGTTAGACAATATGATAGCTTTGTTCTTATGTTTTACTCTCCTGGTGACTATTTCAATCCTACTGTGTTGTATCGTTCTGGTTATTGTGGCTCACGCCTTAATATCTAAAATACAGTCGTTTTATTAAAAACATTATATAAAACTTATACTGTCTTTGTCATTTGTATATGAGATCATATTGGAAATAAGAGAGTTGGTTTGGATCTGAGTAACCACGACTTCCCTGAGAAGTTCCAAAGATGTCATGCGCTCGGCTGCCAAATCATTTCTTCCACATGGGAGAAATGAGGCACTGATAGTTAGCCGGAGCAAAAAACGGATTTAGGGTGACAGAGTTCTTTACACGTGGGTCAGACTCAGTCCCCCACACCGTTATAGATCCTGCTACCTAGAAATCCAGTAGTCTCATTTAGAATAATGAGAGCCCACGGGACACAGGAGGAACAGTACCTGGCGATCAGAGAGGACCTAACAAAAATCTACAACATCATGGTCACCATTGCCGGGGTGCTGGCAGACATGGGCAACACCATGAGGGAGGCAGTGGCACAACAAAGGGTGCCTGACACTATCTAAACTGAGGAACACCCTTCCACCACCGCCGGCGCTAGTGGACAGGAGGCCCCCGCCACAGGACTAACAGCACCCCACCCCCTGCAGAAGGAGAACCACCCCTTAAACGGTCCCTGCGATCCAGGCAGAAGATAGAGAACATTGCCAAAACCCCCGCCAGGAAATAGGACTCTCCTGATAGTCACCCTTCTCTCCCACTCTGTTACCCTGTCCACCTTGAACTGCCATTGCTCCCCTTCCTATGCCCCATTGGACAGTGCACCTGTGATACCAAGAGACTGGAATCTAACTGGACATTCCTCCACCATCACCCTAGCCCCTTGCACATACCCCTACTTATTGGCACATAAATAAACCCCCTTGAAACAAATACCATACTGGAGTCAGTGTAATGAATCTCAAATGTATTAGTACAACATTCTCAAAGCATTGCAACGTATATGCACAGTGAAATATACTACAGGATGACCTTTGGTGGGCAGCAGTACATATAGCAGGAGCCAGAATGGGGCACAGAGATCTGAAAATAGAGAATCCAAAGGGAACAGTCAGTGGCCATAGACATAGGGTAAGAGGTTGTCATGTACAATGTCCAACAGATTACTGAAATGTTAAGTGAAGTTACAGTGTGTTCCCTGAGTGTCACTGGAAGTACTGTTGTATATTTGTTCTGTTGTCAACATCTTCTTCCTCTGCCTCCTCTTTCTCACTATCCACAGACTCCACCGCTGCCACAAGGCCATCTCCAGGCACATCCTCCTGTAGAAAAGCCACCTGGCATCTCAAGGCCAGGTTGTGCAACATGCAACAATGATCTGGCACACCTTCTTGGGTGAGTAGTACAGGGAGCCACTTGTCAGATGGAGGCTCCGGAACGTGGCCTTCATGAGGCTGAAGGTTCTCACAATTATCCTCCTTGTACGCCCAGGTGCCTCATTGTAACGCTCCTCTGCCCTTGTCCTGACATTCCTCACTGGGGTCCGTAGCCATGAGAGGTTGGGGTAACCAGAGATACCTGCAAATTTAAGGTGACAACTGTTAGATACACACTAACCCTTAGTGGCAATCCCATACCCAGACACCAACTTATACTCGGTGGGGACCTTTGGCTCACCTATTAGCCAAACCCTGTGCCTCTGGAGTTGGCCCATCACATATGGGATGCTGCTATTACTCAATATAAATGCATCATGCACAGAGCGACGAAATTTGGCATTCACATGGGAGATGTACTGGTCCACCAAACACACCATCTGCACATTCATCGAGTGACGGCTTTTCCTATTCCTGTAAACCTGTTCATTTCTCTGTGGAGGGACAAATGCTACATGTGTACCATCAATGGCACCAATGATGTTTGGGATATGTCCCAGGGCATAAATGTCAGCCTTCACTATGGCCAAATCATCCACCTGGGGGAGCATGATGTAGCTGCGCATGTGTTTCAGCAGGGCAGACAACAGTCTGGTCAACACGTTGGAGAACATGGGCTGAGACATCCCTGATGCCATGGCCACTGTAGTTTGAAAGGAACCACTTGCCAAGAAATGGAGCACTGACAGGACCTGCACTAGAGGGAGGATACCTGTAGGCTGGTGGACAGCTGACATCAGGTCGGGCTCCAATTGGGCACACAGTTCTTGGATAGTGGCACGATCATGTCTGTATGTGATGATAATGTGTCTGTCCTCCATTGTCGCAAGGTCCACCAGGGTCTGTACACCGGAGGATGCCGCCATCTCATAATCTGCCTCAGCGGTTGTAACCTATGGAAGAGAATGGTGATTAGGGGGTCATATTTCCACATATATTGCACTAATGTTGATAATTTTAATTTACAGAAGCAGAATGTGAAGTCGAGAGTCAGTTGATGTGCCAATGTCTGCTGTGACGGAGTTCGGTGCCATGCCCTGTGCCCCCCTGAAATGGCGGCTGCCTGACCTGTGAGGAGGGACAAGTGGAAATGAGGTAAGTGCGCTGGCGTTGTGCGCCCTCGGGGTAGGCGGTCAATGACAATCGTGCAGATTCACATTGGTTATTATTGGGCCCTATGGGTTCCAGGAGCCAATGGCGATGTACGCTGGTGGTGACAATACGCACCACCACGGATGTCACCGCCATTTTCGAACTAGTCACTCCCTTGCTACCTGACAGTCAACAGGAGAGGACCTACACTGCAAGTGCTGCTGTGACCTGTGTCTGGAAGCGACAATGGCTCACATGTCTAGTGAAAGGGCCCCTGCCTTCACTGCAGAGGAGTTGGAGAAACTGGTGGATGGGGTCCTACCCCAGAACACATTACTCTACAGTCCTCCAGACAAACAGGTGAGTACACTGTGAGCATGATGCGTGGGCCATGCATGTTTGGAGTGGTGTGGATGTAAGCCATATGTTGGGGGGGGTATTTGGCATGGAGGTGCGGACCCTGGGGGTCTATCACAGGCATAGCACCCACTGCTGCAAGAGATGGGAGGACCTGCGCCGCTGGACTAAGAAAATGGGGGAGGCCAGGCTGGGGCTGGCCTCCCAACGTGGAAGGGGTGCCCGCCGCACCATGACCCCCCTGATGTTCCGCATCCTGGCGGTAGCCTATCTGGAGCTGGATGGGCACTTGAGGGCATTACAGCAGGCACAAGGGGGTGAGTACAGATTCGGAAAGGTGAATTTGCGCACTTTAGGAGTTAGCTGGGTGGGGGCTGTGGGTGCCCCTAGGCCAGGGCGATCATGGCAGGGTAGGTCCCTTGTTGTGCAGCCTCTGGCATGCTCCTACTCGAATGGTGTGAGTGGCCATTTACTACTGGGCAGGGTCCTGTGGGTTTCAGGTGTGCAGATGCTGGCTTTAGGCATTGTACCCCATGGGCTGGTGACTGTCTCAGTAAATGGTTGGGCATGGCCTAGTGCATAGGGCGGCTTCCTGTGTGTTGTGTCCATCAATGGTAGTGGTGTTGCTGGCATTGACCAAGTGTATACTCTGTCTCCCCACCCCTTTTTGTTTTGTCACCCTGTCCTTGTGTTCATTAGCATCATCTGGCGGAGGAGCAGAGGCACCGGCGACGGAGGGAGCTGCATCCCACATGGGCCTGGAGACGAAATCCACTGAGGGTGAAGGCACCAGTGGGACAGAGGGCGAGGGAAGCTCCACGATGGGAACAGGAGGGGAGACCACAGACAGCGATTCCTCCTCCGATGGAAGCTCCCTGGTCGTGGCGGACACCTATGTGCCCACCCCAACAACAGGTACAGCCGCCACCCCCCACCAGCACCGCCCTCCCAGCAGCCCCTCAGCGTGCTTCCTGCGTCCACTCACCCAGGAGGGTGGGCATCTCCTTCGCCCCAGGCACCTCAGGCCCTGCCCCACTCAGCCCTGCTGCCCTCAGTGAGGATTCTATTGACCTCCTGAGACCTCACTGTTCGGCAGTAAAACCATTCTGATTGCCATCCAGGGTGTCGAGAGGCATTTGCAACAAACAAATGCATACCTGGAGGGCATTCACTCTGGCGTGGCAGCCCAACAGAGAGCATTCCAGGATCTGGCCTCAGCACTGATGGCAGCCATTGTCCCTGTGTCCAGCCTCCCCTCTCCAACTTCCACTACCAGACACAATCCCCTCAACCTCAGCCTATCCCAAGCACACCTTCATACCAGCATTCACCCAAATCAACACACAAAAGTGTCTCAGGCAAACACAGGCACCACCATTCATCTCACAGGCACTCACACAAGCACCATCCCCATGCAGACACACCAACTTCCACTGCCTCCACTGTGCCCTCCTCCTCCTCTTCATCCACATACCTCCCAGTAGTGTCTCCACTCACACCTGCATGCACTACATCCTCATCCACTACCTCCATCACCAGCACGCCCATCACAACACACCCCTCACGAGCAGTCACCACCCCCACAACCATGCACATGTCCCCTGTGTCCTCTCCCAGTGTGTCTATTGCCTCTCCTCCCAAAGTACAAAAACACAAGGACCCACCAACCCAACAGCCATCCACCTCGCAACAACATCCAGCCCATGCACCTTCACTCAAACTCAGCAGACATACACCTCCTACAACCACTCCCTCCTCCTCCACTCCCAAACCCTCTCCATCTTCCCGTCCCAGTGTGTCTAAAAAGCTTTACCTCTAGAACCAGTGGAGATATGCATCCACTCACCCTATCCTTGGCAGGATGAAGCACACTGGGCACAAGGCCCCCTCCAGAACCAGTAGAGAAGCCATCCACTTGAGAGACTGAGGCTTTGCATTCCCCAGGACCAAGCAGTGGGCAAACTACCCACTTGAGACACTGTGGCTTTGCCCTCTCCATGACCAAGCAGTGGGAAATCTACCCACTTGAGAGACTGTGGCTTTGTACTCCCCAGGAGCAAGCAGTGGGAAAACCACCCACTTGAGAGAATGTGGCCTTACACTCCCCAGGACCAAGCAGTGGGCAAACCACCCACTTGAGAGTCTTGAGAGACTGTGGCTTTGCACTCCCCAGGACCAAGCAGTGGGCATGTAGCCCCCTTCAGGAGCAGTAGCGTAGTACCATCTTCTGGCTGAGGTGCCCCTCCTTACCCTTTCCCACTGAGGTGCGTGTGTGTTTACAACCTGATGCAGCGTTCTCTCCGTTTTGTGGCAGGAGTCAAGTGTAGGCTTCGCCCATGATTTTTGGCCCAGTGGGCCATGGACATTTGCAATGGACAGTGTACG
Source organism: Pleurodeles waltl (assembly GCF_031143425.1). Classification (NCBI taxonomy): domain Eukaryota; kingdom Metazoa; phylum Chordata; class Amphibia; order Caudata; family Salamandridae; genus Pleurodeles; species Pleurodeles waltl. The sequence goes on along the minus strand of NC_090445.1, from coordinate 1,260,233,989 downwards.
GCCTTCTGTACATATTGTAAATATTTGTATATACTGTTTTTCTATATTTGTTAACTATATCTGCATGTTCCAAAATAACACTGATTGAACTCAATTCCTTTTGTCCTTGCGTTCTACCAGGGGGTAGCAGGGTGTAAATGTAGTGTTGCTGCATGTGTTTGTGTGTATGGTGTTGTGGGTGAGGGTGGAGGTGTTGTGTGTTGCATGTTTGTGTCACTCTCTTATTCCTCCCCCCTCCCCTGCGTGCTAGGTGCAGTACTCACCATGGTCATTGCCGCCGCCTTTGATATCCGTTGTGTATGAATAGATAGATCAGCATCGGCAGGACCTGCAGCTCGGGCTCCATGGCGTCCTGTTTCCTCGTTGAGTTTTGGGAGGTGAGTGGTTTCCCTTCCAAGTCCTGTTTCTGCCGTGCTTTTGATGGCATTGGTAAAGCCCCAGAAAAGCTGGCGGATTGGCGGGTTGTGATGGGGTGGGCGGTACATTGTCTTCCTCCTGTCTGTTGGCCTCTAGGCTTCTCTCTGAGTAAAGCCCCCTTAAAAAATTAAAGGTTAGGTTCTCATAAGAGGTTTTATGATCCTTGGGGTGGCTTCAGAGGAAGACATAGTGATAGACAGTTAGAGTAAACTGAAATGAAAGAAAAATACCTACTTTACCTAACATTTAGGCCCTCATTCTGACCTTGGCGGGCGGCGGAGGCCGCCCGCCAAAGTCCCGCCGTCAGATTACCGTTCCTCGGTCGAAAGACCGCGGCGGTAATTCTGACTTTCCCGCTGGGCTGGCGGGCGGTCGCCTTCAGACCGCCCGCCAGCCCAGCGGGAAAGAGGCTTCCACGATGAAGCCGGCTCGGAATCGAGCCGGCGGAGTGGAAGCTGTGCGACGGGTGCAGTTGCACCCGTCGCGTATTTCACTGTCTGCGCAGCAGACAGTGAAATACATGTAGGGGCCCTCTTACGGGGGCCCCTGCAATGCCCATGCCAGTGGCATGGGCACTGCAGGGGCCCCCAGGGGCCCCGCGACCCCCCCTACCGCCATCCGGATCACGGCGGTCCGACCGCCGGGATCTGGATGGCGGTAGGGGGGGTCGGAATCCCCGCGGCAGTGCAGCAAGCTGCGCCGCCGTGGAGGATTCAATGGGGCGGCGGTACACTGGCGGGAGCCCGCCAGTGGTGCTGGTCCGACCGCGGCTTTACCGCCGCGGTCGGAATCCCCATTGGAGCACCGCCGGCCTGTCGGCGGTGCTCCCGCGGTCCTCCGCCCTGGCGGTCAAAGACCGCCAGGGTCAGAATGACCACCTTAGTCTTTAAGAATGCAAGTGAAAAGACTAGGGCCCTCATTATGTACTTGACGGTAATCATCGCCGACCACCGTGCCCACGGTGAACAAAAGACCGCCAGCGGCGGTGGACTGCACACCGCCGAATAATGATGTCAAAAACACAGTCCGCCCAAAAATTGACAATGTCCACTCACCACCAGTGCCAACAACTGCGGAAAGGCTGGACACAGTACCCCACCACCGCCATTCCTTCCACCCCTGCCCACCAAATAATGATGCACAAATCAGCACGGCGGACAGTGGATGTCAAACGGCCATTGAGGGTAATGACCGCCGCGCTCAGAAATGGGAACCGCCAACAACAGAAGCACACATTGGCAAATTTAGAAACCACACAGCTGACACACATCCACACCACTATAAAACATATTCATGCACAACCCACAATCCTTTGCAACGCCAACAGCACCACAGAACAATACACCACAACACACATAGAAACAACCACCACACAAGGCACACACCCAGCACACCACCCACAACACACACCAATGCACCCCCTACACACCCCCCATTCACCAACAGAGAGCTGAGGACCATGATGGACGAAATACTCAGGGCCGATCCGCATCTATTTGGGGCACAGATGCCCTTGGTTAAGAAGATGGAGTTATGGCAGAGGATTGTAAACAAGGTCAACGCAGTAGGAATCCATCCACGCACAAGGAAAGACATCAAGAAGAAATGGAACCACCTCCGGGGGAAGGTGTGTTCCATGGCATCATGACACAACATCGCCGTACAGAAACTGGCGATGGCCCCCCGCCTCCTCCCCCAAATACACCAACTGGGAGGAGAGGGCTGGGGGGGCAAGGGCCATTGGGACGGGAGCAGTGGGTCAGGGTGGCCCAAGGAGGGATACTGTTGCCCAGGAGGCCATTGCTGAGTTCCTGGGAGCATACCACCATTCCCAGGACAGGATGGGCCAGATCCTGGCTACACTAGAGGAGAATCAGAGGCTGCAGGTAGCACACCATCACAAGGCCATGGAGCAATGGAAACAGCTCAATGCTACCATGGCCACCATTGCAGGAGTGCTGCAGTGCCAGTACAACAGCCAGCCTGAGTCCTCCACAATGCCCTGTTATCCACATCTGCAGCTGCTAGTGGACTGGTGGCACTGCCAGAGGACTCACAGGACACTAGCACCCCTTCTCCTTCTCCTGCAGCCCAGCTACCCCCTCGCAAATGTGCCCTAAGACCCAGACATCCCTGTGAAGCACCAGCCAAGACCAAGCCCACAACCAGGGAAATGACTCTGCCCTGAACTGTCTCCCTTGTGTACTACTGTGCTACCTTGTTTACATGCCACTACCATTTCACCATCTTCCAATGGCTCCATGGACTATGCCCCTGTGCAACCAACAGCTGTGGAATTGTACCTGAGTATATTGTTCACCATGTGCCCAATCCCATTAACTGTTCCATCACTCATGGATGTTTTTTGTTTAAATAAATACACCTGTGCACTCAAACTATCTGTCGTTCATTAAAATGAGCAAACAAATGTAAATGTGAATATAGTAGCCAGTTTCTATCATAATGCAGTTTTATTGCATGAGGGGGCGTAACTGATTGCAGTGTTCGAAGTGTGTCACACTTTATATTCATTTGCTGTAACACACATCTCCTTCTTCACACATGAAGTCTACACATCAGTGGTAAGGGACACCACAGCACTTTGCACATAAGTCACCCTGAAACAATGCAGTAAACTCATTGGTAACATAGAACAGTACCTGAGAGTCATTGGAAGTATAGATGGATTAGCTGGGTCCTGGTGTTGATGTCTTCCCCTCCTCTTCCCCATCACTGAAGTGGCAGGGGTGCTTGGACAGCATCCATCTCATCCAGTAGTGGATTAGCTTTCCTCAGAGCCAAGTTGTACAGCATGCAGCAGGCCACCACTATCTGACACACCTTGTCAGGGATATAGCACAGGGACCCTCCAGAGAGATGGAGACAGTGTCATCTTGCCTTCAGTCCTATGGTCCTCTCAATAACCCTCCTAGTGCGACCATGTGCCTCATTATAATTGATTTCTACAACGGTCCTGGGATTCCTCACAGGTGTCAGGAGCCATTGCATGTTTGGGTAGCCAGAATCCCCTGCAAAAGTGGGTGAAAGAGGGTTGAAACACACAGAATCTACTTGCAAACAGCCTGCCTGTCAGCTATGTAACTGATCCAGTGTCATACACACTCACCTATGAGCCAAGCTCTGTCCCTCTGTAGTTGTCCCATCATGTGTGGCACACTGCTGTTTCTCAGGAAAATGGAGTCATGGACTGATCTTGGGAACCTTGCATTGACATGAGTAATGGGCTGATCAGCGGTACACGCCAATTGGTAGTTCACGGAGTGAAAGCTTTTATGATTTATGAAAACCTGTTCATTTACTCTTGGGGGTATGAGGGCTATGTGGGTACCATCAATGGCACCTATCACATGGGAAATAATTGCAATAGCATAAAATCCAGATTTGATGGAGGTTAGATCAGCCTTTTCGGGAAACTGGACAGAACTCGGAAGGTGTTGCACAAAGGAATCCAGAAATGTAGACACGATGTGGCTGAACATTGGCTGAGATACACCGGCTGCCATGCCCACTGTCACTTGGAATGAGCCAGTAGCCAGAAAGCGTAGCACAGATAATCCCTGCACAGTTGTAGGATGGCATAGGGATTCCTATTACTTGGCATCAGAACAGTCTCCATTTGTGCACAGAGTTCCAGGATAGTGGCTCGATTCAGGTGGTAAGTGATGATGATGTGACATTCCTCCATGGTGGCCAGATCAACTTGGGGTTTGTAAACAGATGGGGCCCACCCTCCCCACATGGGTCTGTACCTTTGGGGGGGAATAGAGACACATTGAGTTGCCACAAACACTTCAATTCAATCACATTATTCCACAATTCAACTTCTACATGAACACTATTGCCCCTCACACAGACACAGAGAACTTGATAATCCTGCCAGGGTATTGTCTGGTGTGTTGTGCATTTTGTATTGCATTACAGTGTAGGCACACTTCCCACTATGTTTCTATGAGGAGGATCACTGATCATACCATTACTCGATGAAGGGGAGAGGGAATGGAGCCATGTATCAGGACACGGGACAGACTATGAAGGTGTGATGTATGCTAAATGGCAGCCCCCTGCCCTACAGGTAGTGTAGTGTAGGAAGTGACTTCATTCCGCTGATGGTAGACATCATGGCAGTAGGCGGTGTTTCCCTCTGTGCACCTCTTCATTGGATAACATTGGCATCTATGGGGAAGCAAGGCGTATCACGATCATGGCCGGTGGTGACGGTGCACACCGCCGCAGTAAATACCGCCATTTTGCTATGCCCTTGCCACTTTACTCCTGCACCTCGAGAGGAACGGAACTCCACTGCCTGAGCTGCTGTGTCCTGGCTCCGGTCCTTAGAATGGCACGTGTCATAGGGGAACGAGCCCCGGCCTTCACCACAGAGGAGCTTGAGAAGCTGGTGGACGGGGTCCTGCCCCTGTATGCGAAGCTGTATGGGCAACCAGAGGCTCAGGTAAGTTGCTATTAGTCCTCCTTGAATGTGTGTGAATGTGGCAGATGCCTGTAGGTATTTTTGTTGGCTGTGTGGATGCTTACCCATAATGTGTCTGGCAGTTGTTGTCTTGGCTATTGTCAATACATGTCTCTATGGGCCATATGAGGTCAAACTTGCATGCCATTTGTGCATGGGGCCCCCACACTGCCGTCTGTTTCTTTACTCTGTGTCTCATGCATGTCAGCACCCATCAGAAGAGAGGAATGTGGCATGCCATTGTCAAGGGATTACAGAGCCTGGGGGTCTATAACTGGAGGAGCACTGTTAGAGTTTTCATCCTTGGTGTGGTCTCCCTTAACTTTTTGCCTCTGTTCCCCAGGTTGTTGATGTGTGCTGGACTCTGATTTTGCTGTTTTTGTTACTCTGGGGACTTTACCACTGCTAACCAGTGCAAGTGTTCCTTTACAAAATGTGTATGTAATTGGCTTATCCATGATTGGCATATTTGATTTACTAGTAAGTCCCTAGTAAAGTGCACTGGAGGTGCCAGGGCCTGTAAATCAAATGCTACTAGTGGGCCTGCAGCACTGGTTGTGCCACCCACATAAGTAGCTCCGTAATCATGCCTCAGACCTGCCACTGCAGTATCTGTGTGTGCAGTTTTAACTGTAAATTTGACTAAAAAAGTGTACCCACTTGCTAGGTCTAAACCTTCCCTTTTCGTACATGTCAGGCACCCCTAAGGTAGGCCCTAGGTAGCCCCAAGGGCAGGGTGCAGTGTATGGTTAAGGTAGGACATATAGTAATGTGTTTTGTATGTCCTGACAGTGAAATATTGCTAAATTTGTTTTTCACTGTAGCAAGGCCTGTCCCTCTCATAGGTTAACATGGGGGCTATCTTTAAATCTGATTAAAGTGGAGATTCCCTTTGGGAGCAGATGAACATGTGGAGTTTGGGGTCTCTGAGCTCAAAATTTAAAAATACATCTTGTGGTAAAGTTGGTTTTAAGATTGTGTGTTTGAAAATGCCACTTTTAGAAAGTGAGCATTTTCTTGCATATACCATTTCTGTGACTCTGCCTGTTTGTGGATTCCCTCTCTGGGTCAGTTTGACAATTGGGCTGGTTGCACCTCACACTAGACAGTGACACAAAGGGAGCTGGGGTGTAGCCTGCATATCCCGATGAGCCATCTGTGCTAGGAGGGAGGGGAGGAGTGGTAACTCACACCTGAAAGGGCTGTGCCTGCCCTCACACAATGCAGTCTCAAGCCCCCTGGTGAGTGACTGGGGCCTGGCCTGGGCAAGGCAGGATTTCACATTCAAAAGAGACTTTACTTTGAAGTAGGCCTACCTCAAAGGACAAATTGGGTATAAGAATGGCACCTAAAACCACCGACATTAGGAAACACTTCTGGAAACAAGAGGAACCTCTGCCTGGAGAAGAGCTGAGGAAGAAGAGCTGCCCTGCCTGTGCTTTGTGGAGCTATCCTGCAGTAGTTGCTTCTGCCAGAGTAAGAGGGCAAAGACTGGACTTTGTGTGCCTTCCATCTTGAGAAGAACTCTCCAAGGGCTTGATTTAGAACTTGCCTCCTGTTGTTTGAAGTCTCAGGGACAGCAAAGACTTCTCTCTGCCAGCACCTGGAGTCTCTGGAGAGAATCCTACTCTTCCCTGTGGTGGCCATCCAGTTCGTGGGACCCTGAAAGGAGAAGCTGGCAGCCTAAAGAAAAAGAAATCCACGCACAGAGCGCCGTGCGGGGAAAAGATCGATGCAACTCCGATCTGCGGCTGAAGAAATGACACACCGTAAGGGCCATGGCTGAAAATTGATGCTCTCCGGAAACGTGACTGAAGAATCGACGCACGGAGCAGGAGAAACAACGCACAGCATTGCTGACTGAGGCTGGGAGATCGCAACCCGCGCTGCGTGGTTTTCGGATCATTGTGCAGCTGGATTTCCAAAGCAAGTACCGCTGGGCATGTAAAAACAATGCAAGGCCTGCCCGGTCCCGAGAGTGCTGACTGGATCAACGCATCGCTCTCCTGCGGAGAGAAGAAACAACGTGCCCTGACCCGACGAAAGGAGAAACCATGCAAGGTCCCGCTCGTGAGTGGAATCTCCTCATCGCAAGCCCTTTTTGACACACACTCGCCCGTGTGGTGCTATTTTTGACGCACCCAAAGTACATTTTCACACTAACAGCATTAGTGTGTGTTTGAAACTACTTAAAGACTCTTTTTGATTTTTAATTGATAACATGACTTGTGCATTGTGGATTTTTGTAGTTTTGGTCATGTTTTGTTTAGATAAATATTTGCACCCACTGCAGGAAGCGGTGGGAGGACCTGCGGCCCTGGGCCCGGAAGACAGGAGAGACCCAGCTGGGGACGGCCTCCCAACAAAGGCGAGGTGCCCGTCGGACCCTGTCCCTAATGTCCCACATACTGGCGGTGGCCTATCCCAGTTTGGATTTGCGCTTGAAGGGAGCTCAGCAGCCACAAGGGGGTGAGTACCTACAGTAATGTGATGCTACTATACTGAGTGTAGTCAAGTGCCATGGGGTGCATGCAGACCCATAGACAGGTGTGTCCCTGCAGTCCTGCCCCCCTTCACATCCATGGAACAGTGTCCTTAGGTAGATATGGCTGGGAATATAGGCCTGTGAGGGGTCCCCTGTTTGGGCTATTGGTTTACATGTAGCCTCATGGATTAGTAGATTTGCTGCCTTACCAACGTCTCTCATTGTGTCCCATTGCAAAGTGTATTGGAGTAGAGGGCCAGGATGGTCATGTAGTGCACTGTTGGATGTTGCTTAGCAGTCAGGGGCACATTCAGGTGAATTATTCCGTCTGCTGGGGGTTAGTGCATGAGATGGGTGAGGGTGTATGTGTGCCAACAGGTATGTTTTATCTAGATCTGACTTACTTCTTTCTTGTTTTGCCCCCCGTGCTCTTGTGTCCTTTTGTGCTTTAGCATTATCTGGTGAGGGAGCTGAGGCACTGATGAGTGGGGATGCTGCAGCCTATGGTTCATAGGAGGCAGAGTCCACCGATGCCAAGGGGAGCAGTGGGTTGAAGGGGTGGGGAATACCATGGGGGAGGCAACTTCCACTGGAGGCAGTGACTCAGACAGCTCCTCCGATGGCAGCTCCCTGGTGGTGGCAGAGCCTCCTGGGCCCAGCCATTCCTTGTCATCCTCCGCCACCCCCCATTCCATCACCACCCTCCCAGTAGCTCCCTAGCATGTAGCCCATGCCCGCTCACCCAGGAGGGTGGGCATCTCCTTCACCTCAGGCACCTCATCTCCTGCCCCTGTTAGCCCTGCTGCCCTCACTGAGGAGTCTATTGACCTCCTGAGAAGCATTTCTGTTGGTCAGACAACCATTGTGAATGGCATCCAGGGGCTGGCATCCCAGATGCAGCAATGTAATGTGTTCCTTGAAGGAATTCACCTTGCCATGTCTGGCCTCCAGAGATCTTTTCAGGCTCTGACCTCCTCTTTGATGGCAGCCAGTGTCAGTGGTCTTTCTGTCCCCCCTCCCACAACCTCTACCCCTTCCAGCACCCCACTCCCTTCTCCCATCCCAAACACACATCCAGCCAGCCATGCAGCTAAATCAACACACAAGGAGCATGCAGACAAACACAAGCACCACACGTCCCACCTCCCCCACTGTGTCCACCCCACCTCCTCCCAGGACACAAAAACGCTCCCAGACATCCACTCCACACACATCCACTGAACATGGGCATACTGTTCAGACACCTGCATCCAAGCACATCAGACCTACACCTCATACCTCCATTTTCTCATCCCCCACTCCTAAACCTGTCACCAAAACCCCTCCAGTTGCACCTCGTAAGCTTTCCCTCTCCCATGTTGACCTGTTTGAACCCACTAGCCCACCCTGTCTTGTCCTTAAACGTTCCCTTGGCCTCCAGAAACCCACACCTTCCTCATCCAAGTCCTCCACAGTCCACCCTACCCATTCCCATGCTCCTTCCCCAGAGCAGAAGAAGGCCTGTGTTGCCCCTGGTTCCTCTGCCACCACCTGGTCCAGGCCCACTCCTCCTCCTCCCAAGGGCAAGCCCAACCGTCTCAACCTCCACAACCTATGCCCAAGACCACCCCCCTTCAAAACCTGGTCATGGTCCTGGAGGAATATGGCCAGGAGAAGCATTGGTATTATTTCCAACTCTCACTCCATGTCGGCGTCGGCGTGTTCTGTGTGCCTCTGGTGGGTGTTTCTCTTTATATGGGTCATTTCCGCCAGGCTTTAAGTGGCGGTGGTTCCCGCCCCGGAACTGACGGTGGTGTGATGTTCATTAAATGTTGGTCAGGTTGGGCCTTTTCACCGGCCTGGAGAATGCCTCTGCCATCGTCAGTGTTGCTTCCAAGATGGCAGGGGTGGATGGGCTGCTGGCTGTTTCTCCTATGCTTCATTATTGACGGTCTGCACCGGCGGCCTGTTGGCGGTAATTAACGCAACCACCAGTGATGCGGTCGTTACTGCCAGGTTCAAAATGGCTGCCCAGGTATACTTTTGTATAGCTCTAGGTGTAGAATACACTTTCCTGTGGAAAGCACCAGTGACATAGTGAAAAGGCGATTGCATGTACTTATCCCACTGCTGCCCCCCCATTGTAGGAGGTTGGCCTGGTTTGTAGTGGGTATCAAAGGTACTCATACCTTACCAGGTCCAATTATCCCTTATTAGTGAAATGTAGTCAGTGTCTAGAAGCCAGGCTGCCTAGAGGTAGCTGTTGGCAGAGCAACCAAGGCTGAACTAGGAGACATGCAAAGCCCTTGCAATACCACTGTAGTCACAGAGTACTCACACACATGTAAGAAAATACTCAGTGTTACAAAACTAAAGGTTCTTTGTTTTGGTGACACAAATGCCAAAAGTACCTTAAAGACTATACTCCCTTAGGAGGTAAGTAATATACACAATATATACACTAGTAACCAAAAACAGGTAAGTACACAGTCAGGAAACCGTGCAAATAGTGAAAATGACAATAGATTGCAATAGGCTTAGGGGGAACACAAACCATATACTAAAATAGTGGAATGGGAAAGTTGGTTTCCCACCTAGGCAAGTGTAGTGTGTAGAGAAGCACTGAGAGTATTAGAAAACCCCAAAGGTAAGTAATAGAACCACCCCAGAGCCCAGGAAAGCAGAAGTAAATCACAGTAAGTTCCCTGAAACACACAAGAAGTCATGATAGAAGATTATGCAAGAACCAGAAGAGACTGCAAGACACCAAAGATGGATTCCTGGACCTGAAGACCTGTGGAAGAAGGGGACCAAGTCAAAGAAGCACTGAAGAGTCCAGGAAGAAGAGGAGCCCCTGCTAACCTGGATGAAGGTGCAAAAGAAGAACCACCGGTGAGAAGACAAAGGCGGTGATTCTAACCGCGGCGGGCGGCGGTCGCCGCCCGCCATGCGGTTACCGCCAAATGACCGCACCGCGGTCACAAGACCGCGGCGGCCATTCTGGCTTTCCCGCTGTGCTGGCGGGCGACCGCCAAAAGGCCGCCCGCCAGCACAGCGGGAAAGACCCAGCAACGATGAAGCCAGCTCTGAATGGAGCCGGCGGAGTTGCTGGAGTGCGACGGGTGCAGTAGCACCCGTCGCGAATTTCAGTGTCTGCTAGGCAGACACTGAAATTCTTTTTGGGGCCCTCTTACGGGGGCCCCTGCAGTGCCCATGCCATTGGCATGGGCACTGCAGGGCCCCCCAGGGGCCCCGCGGCACCCCCTACCGCCATCCTGTTCCTGGCGGGAGACCCGCCAGGAACAGGATGGCGGTAGGGGGTGTCAGAATCCCCATGGCGGCGGAGCGCGCTCCGCCGCCATGGAGGATACTCAAGGGCAGCGGGAAGTCGGCGGTACACCGCCGACTTTCCGTTTCTGGCCGCGGCTGAACCGCCGCGGTCAGAATGCCCAGCGGTGCACCGCCAGCCTGTTGGCGGTGCTACCGCGGTCATTCGCCCTGGCGGTTTTTACCGCCAGGGTTAGAATGACCACCAAAGTCAGTTATGCACCCAAGAAGACAGATGCGGGTTCCTGGTTGGTTCAGAAGATTTCACACGCGGGATGGATGATTGCAGTCTGGTTTGCGTCGCTGGATTCTGCCAACAAGCCTTTGCACGTGCAAAGCTTGCGGTTAGCAGGAAATGGCACTGCCCGGGACCAGGAGGGACCTGGTAGCCTCTACCCAAGAGGGGGAGACAGAAGGGGCTCTCAGCAACTCAGACAGCCCTCAGAAGACCATGCAGCGTGCACAGGAGTCCCAGAGCACGGGGACAAAGAAGGTGCAAATGGAGGCCCATGCAGCTTGACACCATGGGATCCCACGCCGCCGGAGAACCACTCAGTAAAATATGCGTTGCAAGATGGAGTGCTGGGGGCCTAAGCTGAGCTGTGCACGAAGAACTTCTTGGAAGGTCACACACAAGCCTTGGCAACTGCATGTCATGCGGTGCAAAGGAGGACCATCTTGCATGGGAGGCAAGCGCTTACCTCCACCAATGTTGGACAGCTGGACCTTGGTACTGTCGGGGTCACCGTAATCCATCACCCGTGTTGCTGGATCCACACTCGTCGTCTGGAGAGGGGAATCATGCCACTGGTCATCGCTGCAGGGAGGTACCTGCTGAAGCAGGGAAGTGGCTCCATCAATCCATGGGAGATTATTTCAGTTCTTCTGGTGCACGCTGAAGACAGGCAGTCCTTGGAGGATGCACAACCTGGAAACCGTTGTAGTTGCTGGCAGGAGCTGAAGTTAAAATGTTGCAGAAATTGTCTTTACTTCTTTGTTGCAGTTTGCAGAGTTCCTGGAGGATTCCGTTGCAGTTCCGTTGGTAGAAGACGAAGTAAAGGATGCAGAGGATTCCTGCTGGAGTCTTTCAATCTGATTCTGAAGAAACACCTGTAGGAAGGTGGCTTTTTTTTAGCATGGTTACCCCCTGTTTGTCAGTGTGGAATTTTATTGTATCACTGGGATCCTGCTCGTCAGGACCCCAGTGCTCATAGTTTGTGGCCTACATGTGTTTGTCAGTATGACTGACTGTGTCATAGGAGTTCTGCTAACCAGAACTCCAGTGCTTATGCTCTCTCTGTTTACCAAATTTGTCACTATCATGTAGTGACTCCATATTCCAATTTGGATTGGCACACTGGATCCCCCTTATAAGTCCCTAGTATATGGACCCAGGTACCCAGTGCATTGGGGTTCCAGGAGATCCTTATGGGCTGCAGCATTTATTTTGCCATCGATTAGGAGCTCACACAAACACTCTTGCAGGACTGCCACTGCAGCCTGAGTGAAATAGTACACACACTATTTCACAACCATCTTCACTTCAACAGGTAACTTATAAGTATTATGTTACTGTGGTTCAGTGCACCCTTGCACTAGCAAAGGTGCCCCCACATTGTCCAGGACAAATTTACCAGACTTCATGATTGCGGGGACACCATTATAAGCGTGCACTACATCTATGTCAATACATATATGTAGCTTCACAATGGTAATTCCGAATACGGCCATGTCAGGTATCAAAGACTGTGACATTGACCCCCCCAATCCAAATCTGGTATTGGGGGGCCAATTCCATGTACCCTGGGAGCTACACCATAGACCCCGGGTACTGCCAAACCAGCTCTCTGATGTTTGCACTGTAGCCCCAGCTGCTTCCACCTCACAGACAGGTTTCTGCCCCTCTGAAGATTGAGCAGCTCAATCCCAGGAAGGCAGAACAATGCATTTCCTTTAGGGGAGGGGTGTTCCACCCTCTCCCATTGGAAATAGGTGTTACAGGCATGGAAGGGGTATCCTCTCAGAGCCTCTAGAAATGCTTTGAAGGGCACAAATGGTGTGCTCCTTGCATAAGCCAGTCTTCACTGGTTCAGGGACCCCCAGTTCCTGCTCTGGCATTAAACTGGACAAAGGAAAGGGGAGGAACCACTCCCCTCTCCATCACCACCCCAGGGGTGGTGCCCAGAGCTCCTCTAGAGTGTCCCTGACGTTAGCCATCTTGGATTCCAAGATGGTTGGGACCCTCTGGGAGCATCTGAGTGGCCAGTGCCAGCAGGTGACGTCAGAGACCCCTTGTGATAGGTGTATACCATGATAGGTAGCTAATCCCCTTCTCAGGGATACTACTTAGAAATGGGGTCATTGGTTGGCAGTCAGGTTACCCCCTGTCCAAGAAAGCACCCTCTCTCTAGTCAGGGTAAAAGAGAATCACCCTCAGCTAACCCCGCTCACCCCCTTGGTAGCTTGGCACTCACAGGCAGGTTTAACTTCAGAGTGCTAGGTGTAACGCATTTGTACCAAAACACACAGTAACTCAATGAAAACACTACAAAATGACACAACACAGGTTTAGAAAATTAGAAAATATTTATATAAACAAAACAAGACAAAAACAAAAAAAAAAACACCACACACAAGTCAAGTTATTAATTAAAATGCAAAAAGAGTCTTTATGTTCTTTTAAACACAAAGCTAACGCTGTTAGCGTGAAAATGTACCTGGGTTGCGTCAAAATAACATGCACGGGGAGTGTGCATCAAAAAAATTAAGCGGTGCGTCGATTTCTCACCCACAAGTGAGGCAGTGCTTTGTTTCTCCTTCTCCAGTCCGATCGGCGTGCATAGTTTCTTACCCCTAGGAGAGAGATGCGTCGATCCAGATAAAGCACCGCAGGTCCAGGCAGGCTTGCATTGTTTTTCCGCGCCCAGTGATGTTGTGTCGTTGCAGCCTCTGTCAGCGATGCCGAGTGCCGTTTCTCCAGATGTGTGTGTCGATTTAACAGCCGTGTTGCAAGTGCTGCATCAAATTTAGCAGCTAAGCCGGCGGCGCGTTGTTTCTTTAGCCGCTCTCGGAGGTTGCAATGGAAATTCCCCCGCACGGCGATCTGTGCATGGATTTCCAACCTTGGTCCACCAGCTTCACCTGTCAAGGCCCCAGGAAGTGGATAGGGCACCACTTGGCAGGGCAGGAGTCTCAGCAGAGGATCCAGGCAGAGAGAAGTCTTTGCTGTCCCTGAGACTTCAACAACAGGAGGCAAGCTCAGATTCAAACCCTTGAAGTGTTCTTCACAAGCAGGAAGGCACACAAAGTCCAGTCTTTGTCCTCTTGCGCAGGTAGAAGCAGCAACTGCAGGATAGCTCCACAAAGCACAGTCACAGACAGATAAGCTCTTCGTCCTCAGCTCTTCTCCAGGCAGAGGTTCATCTTGGTTTCCAGAAGTGATCTTAAGTCTGTGGTTTTAGGTGGCCTTCTTATACCCATTTTGCCATTTGAAGTAGGCTTACTTCAATGAAAAGTCTCTCTTGTTTGTGAAATTCTGCCTTTCCCAGGCCAGGCCCCAGACGCACACCAGGGGGTTAGAGACTGCATTGTGTGAGGGCAGGCACAGACCTTTCAGTTGTGAGTGACCACCCTTCCCCACCCTCCTAGCACAGATAGCTCATCAGGATATGCAGGCTATACCCCAACTCCTTTTGTGTCACTGTCTAGAGAGAGGTGCAAACAGTTCAACTGTCAAACTGACCCAAACAGGGAATCCACAAACAGGCAGAGTCACAGAATGGTTTAAGCAAGAAAATGCTCACTTTCTAAAAGTGGCATTTTCAAACACACAATCTTAAAATCAACTTTACTAAAAGATGTGTTTTTAACTTGTGAGCTCAGAGACCTCAAACTCCATATGTGAATCTGCTCCCAAAGGGAATCTACACTTAAATCATATTTAAAGACAGCCCCCATGTTAACCTATGAGAGGGATAGGCCTTGCAACAGTGAAAACCACATTTAGCAGTATTTCACTGTTAGGACATATAAAACACATTAGTATATGTCCTACCTTAAACATACACCCCACCCTGCCCATGGGGCTGCCTAGGGCCTACCTTAGGGGTATCTTACATATAAGAAAAGGAAAGATTTTGGTCTGGCAAGTGGGTACACTTGCCAGTCGAATTGGCAGTTTAAAACTGCACACACAGACACTGCAGTGGCAGGTCTGAAACATGATTACAGAGCTACTAATGTGGGTGGCACAACCAGTGATGCAGGTCCCATAGTAGCAGTTAATTTACAGGCCCTGGGTACCTCTAGTGCACTTTACTAAGGATTACTAGTAAATCAAGTATGCCAATCATGGATAAACCAACCAACAATACAATTTACACAGAGAGCATATGCACTTTAGCACTGGTTAGCAGTGGTAAGGTGCTTAGAGTTCAAAAGCCAACAGCAACAGGTCAGAAAAAATAGAAGGCAGGAGGCAAAAAGATTGGGGATGACCCTGCAAAAAGGGCGGGTTCCAACAGGGTCTCTCCTCTGGATATTGTGAGAAGCTGGCCTGGTTTGTGGTGGGTACCCCTTAGTGAAATGTAGGCAGTGTCTAGCAGCTTAGGCTGTCTAATGGTGAGCTGTAGCAGAGCAGCCAAGGTTGAACTAGGAGACACGCAAAGCTCTTGCAATAACACTGTAGTCACACAGTACATATACTCAATTAAAGACACTACTCAGTGTTTCCAAAACTAAGGGTACTTTATTTTAGTGACACAAGGCCAAACATATCTTAGAGACAATACTTCTGCTGGATGTAAGTATTATACACAATAGATACACTAGAAACCAAAATCATGTAAGTAAACAGTCATAGAATAGTGCAACAGTGAAAAACACAATAGATTGCAATGGGCCTGGGGTAACACAAACCATATATTAAAATAGTGGAATGCAGATTATGCAAGAAGGACATCATCGGTGCCCTTCAAAGCATTTCCAGAGGCTCTGGGAGTCTACCCCTCCCATGCCTGTAACACATATTTCCAGAGGGAGAGGGTGTAACACCCCTCTCCCAAAGGAAATCATTTGTTCTTTCTTCCAGACACCCCTGCTAGTGCAGGGGTGCCCTCACACATGAGTACTTTGCACCTAGCCTTCAGGGTTGGAAGGCCTGACATTTAGGTTACTTGTAAGTGACCTGGTGCAGTGAAAATGGCTATGAAATGGTGCATGCACCATTTCACACAGGCTGCGATGGCAGTCCACTAGAAACCTTTGCATGGGCTCCCTATAGGTGGCAAAAGTAATGCTGCAGCCCATAGGGACCCTCTGGAACCCCAATGCCCTGGGCACCTAAGTACTATACTAGGGACTTATAATGGGTGATCAGTATGCCAATTTGGAGTGAAATACTGAGTTACCAGTATGTAGGGACCGATTTGGGAACAAAGAGAGCATAAGCACCAGGGTCCTGGTTAGCAGGATCCCAGTGACACAGTCAAGCATACTGACAAAAACAGTGGAACATACTGACAAGTAGGCCACCAACCATAAGCAATGGGGTCCTGGCTAGCAGGATCCCAGTGACACAGTCAAGCACACTGACAAACAGGCCAAAAAAAGGGTGACCATGCTAGCAAGAGGCTACTGTCGCGCTGCGTGGTGCGGCGCGAGCCGAATGTTCGGCACAAGCCGGGCGTTCGGCTGGGGCCTCACAGCGCGTTTCTAAAACGCGGCGCGCCCCCAGCCTTTCATGCACTTTTCAAGGCCCCAGGCATTGCATGGGGCCTCGCTCTGTCGTTTTCCACCGCCTTGCTGGGGTCTCCTGACCCCCCTTACCTGTTCTTCTTTCTTCTTTCTTGTCCTCTTTCTTTTCTTCTTTCTGGGGTCTTTTTTGTTGTACTTTTTTTATGTCTTCTTCCCTTCCCAGGTTACCTTTCTCTTCCCAGCATTCATTGTTCCCTATTCTCTATGGTTTCTATTCTGTTTTGTTCTATGTACCTCTCCCTGTCTAATATGGTGTCCTTTTGCTTCCTGTGGGTCACTTCCTGTCTTTTGGTATATAAGGGCTGTGTTTTCTTCATTTCCTTGCGCTGCAACACTTTCTGCTCAGTTAGTGTCTTCGCTCCTGATTTCCTCCCCTTTTGGTTCTGGATTTCAGCATTCTGTGTTTCCTGACTTTTGCTCCTTTTGGATTCCTGTTTGTTTGTTCTTGTTTTTTCCAGGAATCTTCCTGTTTGGAGGTTTTTCCCCTTTTTCTAAGGGTTTTTTTCCCTCTGGCGCTATTTTCTGAAGGGCACGGTCTGTTCTTGGCGTCTCCATTGCCTACAGCACCGTGGCTACCAGAAAGAGTCGCCCCTTTTTGGGCCAAAGTCGAACATTGAAGATCCACGCCACCAGATCTGCAAATTCCAGGCGCAAGCAGCACGTGAGTCGTGACAGATTGCAGCGCCAAACCATTCCGACGTCCTCAAACACCATGGATGACTCAGTGGCGGCTGCTGCAGATCCGGAACAATCTCTTTTGACCACGATTCAGCAACAAGCTCAGGAATTGCAACAACTACGCAATGAAAATGCTGCGTTACGACAGGCTTTGGCTCTCCGCACCAGTGATGTTCCAACTATCTCCGCTTCCACCCCTTGTTTCTCTGGTGAACCAACCAAGCTTCGCGAGTTCCTGGATGCATTAACAGTGTACTTCGCCTTCCGACCTACCCAATTCTCCCACGACAGGACCAAGGTGGGTTATCTTATCAGTGCCTTATCCGGTCCAGCCTTGGCCTGGGCAACCCCGATGGTGTCCTCCAACGACCCTGTATTGTCGGACTATTCCACCTTTGTGAGTCGCTTCAAACAGATGTTTAGCCGTCCTGGATTGGAAGCCTCTGCTGAAGAAGCCCTATGTGACATCCAACAAGGCTCGCAAGACGTCCTGCAATATATAACCCGTTTCCGTCAGCTGGCGGCAGAGACCACTTGGGTGGAACGTACTCTGGTAACTTTATTTCGTAGAGGACTCAAAGAAGAAATAAAGGATGAACTAGTACATTCTACCACAGCGGAAGAGCTTCGTGGCCTGATGGATCAAGCACTGTCCATCGAATATCGTCTTCAGGAACGGAGATCGGAAAAGAAAAGGAGTAGAGGGTTTTCCCAGCCAAGTAGCTCACGAGCTTGCCTGCAGCGTTCCGAGGAACCTCGCACTCCTGCTAGAGACATCGAAGGGGAACCCATGCAGGTGGATACTACCCGAGGTCCGCTCTCTGCTAGTGAACGAGAAGACAGACGCAAGAGAGGGTTGTGCCTGTACTGTGGTTCTGCTGGTCACATGCTTCGTACCTGTCCTGTACGTCCGCCCAGGCCTTCGGGAAACGCCACCTCCCGTCCTCTGTAAGAAGGGAGGGGACGGGATCTACAGCTATACCTTCCATCAGCTCCTTTAATGACAATACAACCGCCTTGTTCATTTTTCCTGTCCTGTTACAACTTCCTGACGGTCGTCAAGAAAAGACTATGGCATTACTAGATTGTGGTGCTAGTGGTATATACATGGACAAGACGTGGGCTGCTGCTCACCAAGTTCCTACACAAGCAAAAGAAGTACCCGAACAGGTACACACCGTGGATGGATCCTTGATATCCTCGGGTCCTGTAGACACCACTACCCTGATGTTAAGTCTACAGGTGGGAAACCATCAAGAACACATTTCCTTCGATCTTATCACGTCCCCCAACCATACCATCATTCTTGGAATTCCGTGGTTCATCAGACATAACCCGTATATAAATTGGGTAACCCGGACAGTTTCTTTGTCTTCGCAATTTTGTCATGAGAACTGTTTTACTTCCGACAAGTATTGGTCTCCGAAAAGATCCTTAGATACTGAAGGTGCCACTGGTATGTCCATTAATACGGTCCAAGGGGTCCCAGACCACTATTTGGAGTTTCAGGATGTTTTCCAAAGACCGTTGAAACCTGTGCTACCTCCACATCGAGAATATGATTGTGCTATTCCATTGGAACCCGGCACAATTGTTCCTTTTGGGAGGATGTACTCTCTCACGGAACCCGAAAGGGAAGTTCTAAAAGAGTATCTGGACGAAAATATACAGAGTGGTCTTATTGTTCCATCGTCGTCTCCGGCTGGGGCTCCTCTCTTTATTGTGCCCAAGAAGACAAAGGATCTTCGTCCTTGCCTGGATTTTCGAGGTCTGAATAAAATAACAATTAAACGTCGTTATCCTTTGCCTCTCATCAGGGACATACTAGAAGCTATCAGAGGGGCTCAACGTTTTACTAAATTAGATTTACGAGGAGCTTACCACCTTTTACGCATAAAAGAAGGCGACGAATGGAAGACAGCTTTCAGGACTCCATTTGGCCATTTTGAATATAGGGTTATGCCGTTTGGTCTCACTAACGCCCCCGCAATCTTCCAGAGATTTATGGACTCAGTGTTTTCAGACCTTCTGAATCAGACAGTCGTGATCTACCTAGATGATATTCTTATTTATTCTAGAAATCCTGAACTCCATTCTTCCCATGTGAAACAAGTTCTTCAAAGACTTCGTGCTCATCAACTATTTTGCAAACCAGAAAAATGTGAGTTCGACATGACGGAAGTCAAATATCTGGGCTATCATTTAAGTCCCACCGGCATAGCTATGGATCAAGAAAAGGTACAAGCTATCCTAGAGTGGCCTTCTCCTTCTTCCATAAAAGAAACACAATGTTTCCTAGGGTTAGCAAACTTCTATCGACAATTCATTCTAGACTTTGCCAGACTGACTAGCCACATAACTCACACCTTAAAAAAGGAAAATTTAAAGAAAGGATTTGTCTGGACTGAGGCGGCTGAAGCAGCCTTTCAAGAATTAAAGAGAGTCTTCACCCAAGCCCCCATCTTGAGACATCCAGATACCACCAAACAATTTATAGTCGTAACTGATGCTTCTGAGAGAGCCATCGGAGCTGTCTTACTCCAACGACAAGAGGATGATGGTCTTGAACATCCTGTTTTCTACTTGTCTCATATCCTTTCCACAGCTGAACAACACTATTCTGTACTGGAAAGGGAATTATTGGCTCTGAAAACAGCCTGCCTTGAGTGGAGACAGTTTCTGATGGGTTCCAAGGAACCATTTGAGGTGAGGACAGACCACCGTAACCTACAATGTTTACGAAATTTTGTATGCCAGAATAGTCGTCAGGCCCGCTGGGCCTTTTTCTTCAGTCAGTACGATTTTTTTATCACATATATTCCTGGATCTCAAAACATTCTGGCTGATGCTCTGTCTCGCCGATATCCAGAGTGTACTCCGTCCTCATCTCAGTATCTTCTGGAACCATTTAAGATCATTGGAGTGGCTCAGTCTTTCCTGGAAGAAGTACAACTGGAATACGCCAACCTATCGGACCACGTCATTGAAGAACTAAGACCATTAATACATAAGAAACAAGGATATTTTTATTATCAAAACCTGATATTCCTCCCCACTAACAAGGTGCAAGAAAAGGCATTACAAATGTGCCATGATTCACCTGTAGCTGGTCATAGAGGCATCAAGGCCACACAAGAACTTCTTTCACGATTTTTCTGATGGCCTACCTGGAAGCTATATGTGGAAAGATACGTTCAGGCCTGTCCCATATGTGCCCAAATCAAGATACCCCATACCAGACCGGCAGGATTATTACAGCCTTTGCCTGTTCCACCGGCCCCATGGCATACCATCTCTACTGATTTTATGTGTTCACTCCCACCATCAGCAGGAAACCGGGTCATCATGGTCACAGTGGATTCTTTCACGAAGATGGCTCATTTCACTGCCCTGAAAAGGCTACCTACTTCTCAAGAACTAAGTCAAATATTCATTGATCATATCTTCCGTCTCCATGGACTTCCACATACCATAATATCTGATAGAGAACCTCAGTACATTTCCCGATTTTGGAGGCATTTTTGTAAAACACTAAATATTAATAGAGCCCTGTCTTCAGGATTCCATCCTCAGACCAACGGCCAGACTGAGCGTCTGAACCCAGGACTAGAGCAATATCTTCGATGCTTTTGCAATTCTACCCAAAGTAACTGGAACACTTACCTCTCTATAGCTGAATTTTCCTACAATAACTCAGTCCATAGTGCCTCCAAGGTCACTCCCTTTTTCTGTTCATATGGTTTTCATCCTACCTCTTTTCCTACTTCTCCACAATCCAACTCCCCTCTACCCGCTATTACCTATTTCTCCAAACGCCTTCTCCAAATCCATAGACTAATTCGATCTAATTTGTTACATACCAAGAGATATATGAAGAAGGCTGCAGACAAGAGACGTGCTACCAATCCAGACTATCATCCGCAAGATAAAGTCTGGCTCTCCTCCAAATTCTTACCCTCACGTCTTTCTCAAAATAAGTTCACACCTCGTTACTATGGGCCTTTCCGTATTCTTCAGTTGGTCAATCCTGTCACTGTCCGTCTTCACTTACCTCATACATGGAAGATTCATCCGGTCTTTCATGTTTCTCAGCTTAAACCTTATGTGCCTGACCCTTACTCACGTCAGTTTCTTTGTCCACCTCCTGTACTCGTGGATGATGTTCCTGAATATGAAGTACAGGAAATTTGTGACTCTCGTCTTTTTCACAAACGCCTTCAGTATCTGATTCATTGGAAGGGTTATCCTCTCAGTGAATGCTCTTGGGAAGATGCATCTTCTGTTCACGCTCCTCGCCTGATTCAACGCTTTCACCGTTTATTTCCTCTCAAACCTGGACCTTCGGGAGGGGGACCTACTGTCGCGCTGCGTGGTGCGGCGCGAGCCGAATGTTCGGCACAAGCCGGGCGTTCGGCTGGGGCCGCACAGCGCGTTTCTAAAACGCGGCGCGCCCCCAGCCTTTCATGCACTTTTCGAGGCCCCAGGCATTGCATGGGGCCTCGCTCTGTCGTTTTCCACCGCCTTGCTGGGGTCTCCTGACCCCCCTTACCTGTTCTTCTTTCTTCTTTCTTGTCCTCTTTCTTTTCTTCTTTCTGGGGTCTTTTTTGTTGTACTTTTTTTATGTCTTCTTCCCTTCCCAGGTTACCTTTCTCTTCCCAGCATTCATTGTTCCCTATTCTCTATGGTTTCTATTCTGTTTTGTTCTATGTACCTCTCCCTGTCTAATATGGTGTCCTTTTACTTCCTGTGGGTCACTTCCTGTCTTTTGGTATATAAGGGCTGTGTTTTCTTCATTTCCTTGCGCTGCAACACTTTCTGCTCAGTTAGTGTCTTCGCTCCTGATTTCCTCCCCTTTTGGTTCTGGATTTCAGCATTCTGTGTTTCCTGACTTTTGCTCCTTTTGGATTCCTGTTTGTTTGTTCTTGTTTTTTCCAGGAATCTTCCTGTTTGGAGGTTTTTCCCCTTTTTCTAAGGGTTTTTTTCCCTCTGGCGCTATTTTCTGAAGGGCACGGTCTGTTCTTGGCGTCTCCATTGCCTACAGCACCGTGGCTACCAGAAAGAGTCGCCCCTTTTTGGGCCAAAGTCGAACATTGAAGATCCACGCCACCAGATCTGCAAATTCCAGGCGCAAGCAGCACGTGAGTCGTGACAGCTACTTTCTCACAATGGAGGACAGGAGGGACAAGGGTAAGCAAATAGCCAGGCAATAGTGGGTGCTTGGGAGGTGCTGGGGAAGCACACAGACAACTGAGGGTCAGCTGAAGGGGCTGCAACAAGCACACAGGCATAGGGGGTGGATGGGAGTTGCTGGAGGAAACACATTTACAACAGATGTTTAGGGGCTGAGGCAAGCACAGGCAAAACTGAGGGAAAGATGACTTGTAGGGGCTGAAGGAGAAACAGGATGGTGAGAAATACCCTATGGAGACAGCTGAAAAAGACATGCACTCTTGAGTGCTTAAGTAGAAAGAAAAAAGCAGCACCTGAAAAAGTGAACAGTAGAAGGCCACAGTAATGTGTCTGTGCTCCAGGGACTGACAAACACAAAAGAGGAAGGAAGCTTATGGAACCTGACTAATAAGCAAGCCAACCAATTAATTTGACATTTAATCCAACCAATGGTAAGCGATGGGAGGCCTCTAAGCCCCTTGTAAGGTGACAAAAGGCCTCACAACAGACAGCACATGCTTGGCTTTAAGCAAAACTGAACAATACTCCCAAGATGTGTAGTCATTAGTTTTAATTTTCTATTTAAAAAACTCCCCCTTTGGGCAATTATTTTTTTTTAAAGTAAAACTTTGTGAAAGTTTGAGGACCCTCCTTCAAGTTCGACAGAGTCATCTCACAAGTTATTACAGCACTGGAAAGAACTGCGTTGATGGTGATTCCTGCTAATGTTAAGCTGTACATGGGGCTGAATGGTGGATAGGTTTGACCAAGTGAAACCACCTTTTTCTATTAATACCATACTGATAGACAAAGGGGGTCATTCTGACCTCGGCGGTAAAATGCCCTTACCGCCGGTCATAAGACCGCCATAACACCGCTGCGGCCGCGGTCAACCGCCACGGTCATTCTGACCCACAACGGCCAAACCTCCAAAAATCCGTCCTCCACTGCAGCCCGCCACATCGGCGGGCAGCGATAAACTGGAGATGACCAAACCTCCACCGTCACGCCAACAGAAATACGCCCATGCCATTACGACCCACGAATCCACACGGCGGTCATTCAAACGCGGTATTCCATTGGCGGTACACACCGCCGCGGTCAGAATACACACACATCACCAAAACACAGCCACATTGGACAATTTGAAATACACACACCTGATACACATACACACACCACTCCCACACAATCAACCAACTATAAAACACACACCCACATCACCCACAAACCCCTGCGACCCTAATTACTGAGAGAAGGAGAGAGAGACACAGCAGACAATCCATAGCAAGACACACTGAGGCACACTACACCATCACACACACCACATAGTAGCACAAAGCACCACTCACCAACACACTCCTCATCACATACACCACGCCACACCTCACCCACACCACCCCATGGCACCCCAAAGGCACCAACGCTTTTCGGACCAAGAACTCCGGGTCATGGTGGAGGAAATCCTAAGAGTGGAACCCCAGCTCTTCGGCTCGCAGGTGCAGCACACCAGTATAGCCAGGAAGGCGGAGCTATGGCAGCGGATCGTGGACAGGGTCAACGCGGTGGGACAGCATCCCAGGAATAGGGAGGACATCCGCAAAAGATGGAACGACCTACGGGGGAAGGTCCGATCGATGGTCTCCAGGCACAACATCGCGGTCCAGAAGACTGGCGGCGGACCCCCACCCACCCCTCCCGAATTTACATCGTGGGAGCAAGAGGTCTTGACCATCCTGCATCCTCAGGGCCTCGCTGGAGTAGCCGGAGGAATGGACTCTGGTAAGTCCCATCTCAACTACTATATCCCCCCCACCCCACCAGCATGCCAACCCACACCCCCACCCTCACCCCCAACCCCCCAGCACACATCCTCCCTGACAATGTCTCACCAGCACAACCCACCCATCCCAACACCAACTCCTGCATGCCAACACAAATCATGGGCACCCATCACCTAAGCATGACCACTGCACTAACCCCTCCCCCCCACTAAATACCCTCACAACACCTCCCTCCAGGGAATGCCTGCACTGGGGGACAAGGGCACCCACAACACGCATGCTATTGCACACACAGAAATAATAACCAAACTCTCTTACCCCATGCAGGACCCGAACGACAACACACCAGCCAGGAGGGTCCAGAAGTGTCCATCCCACCACCGGAACAGGCCCACACTGAGGATAGCAGCTCTGTCGACAGTGAACCTGATGACCAGCCCGGACCATCGGGGACCTCTGGGCAGTCGGTTCCCCTCAGGCAGCCACAGGCCACACCAGACCCGACCCCCTCTGCCGACACCAGCACAGCTCCCACCCAGCGGGCCCATGCCTCTGTCTCTAGGACAGCTCAATCAGCGGTGTGTCTGCCACTACAGGGCACCCAGGCTAACCCAACACCCCAACAACAACAGGGACCTGGGGGTAGTGGTAGCGGGCACACCGTCCAGGGGACAGAGGCCGGGGGAAACCGGGCAGCTCGGAGGGCTGCTGTGCGACAGGGGGGGGAGGAGAGGCCCAGGGAACCCACTCTCCAAGAGGCCCTCACCACCATCATGGGGGCATACCACCACTCCCAAGAAACGATGGCGACGGTACTAGCCAGGTTCACTGAGATCCAGGCACAGCAGGAGGAACGCTACATGGGGTTCAGGGAGGAACTGAGAATCATCGGGACCGCAATGGGGACCATCGTCCTGGCCCTCCACAGGATAGAGGACGCGTTGCGGGACCATGGTGCACCACACAGGGCCCCTGTCACTAGGCCGGACCAGGAACAGCCTACCACCTCCGCCGGCGCTAGTGGACAGGAGGTCCCAACACCTCGACAGCCCCCCAGAACCCCACCTCCTGCTGAAGAACAACCACCCCGTAAGAGGAGCCTGAGACCAAAGAAAAAGACAGAGTAGGATGTCAAGACCCCCGCCTGCAGGACATACCCCCTCAAGTCTTCCCACTGTCCCACATTGCCACCCTGTCCAACCATGAACTGCCTATGCTCCATCCTTCCACAGGCAAAAGGACAATGCACCTGTGAGACTGAGAACTGGACTCTGCCATGGATATTCCTCCACCCCCACCCATCACCCTTAGAATCACATGTACCGATATCTAGCACTGTAAATAAATCACATTTTGCACACAAATCTGTTTTGAGTCATGCTGTATTATTGACAAATGTATTACATATTACTGTTCGATTTCTGTTCTGTCAATTAGTCATGACAACATACCAATGTCAATACGCTGTATTTCATGGGCGAACCAAGCAGAAGTCAGGTACTGAGTCAGACAGCACTGAGAAGGGAAGGGAAAGGCAAAAATTAATGAAAAACATCTGTGGGGAACTACAGAAAGTACAGATGCAGGAGGCTATAAGCAATTGTGAAATGGCGTGGGTGATTCTTACCTGGGTGTTACTGGAAATACTGTTGTATCACTCTGTCCCTATTGTCTGTGTCGTCCTCTGAGTCTTCCTCCTCTTCACTCTCCACAGGCTCCACGGCTTCTACAACACCACCATCTGGACCATCCTCCTGCAGGAAAGGCACCTGGCGTCGCAAAGCCAGGTTGTGAAGCATACAGCACGCCACGATGATATGGCACACCTTCTTTGGTGAGTACATTAGGGATCCACCTGTCATATGCAGGCACCTAAACCTGGCCTTCAGGAGGCCAAAGGTTCGCTCAATCACCCTCCTAGTACGCCCATGGGCCTCATTGTAGCGTTCCTCTGCCCTTGTCCGGGGATTCCTTACTGGGGTCAGTAGCCACGGCAGGTTGGGGTAACCAGAGTCACCTATTAGCCACACACGTTGTCTCTGTAGCTGCTCCATCTCATAGGGGATGCTGCTATTTCGCATCACATACGCGTCATGCACTGACCCTGGGAACTTGGCATTTACATGGGAGATGTACTGGTCAGCCAAACAGACCACCTGGACATTCATCGAATGATAATTTTTTCTGTTTCGGTACACCTGCTCATCGTCTTTTGGGGGTACCAAAGCCACATGGGTCCCATCAATGGCACCAATGATGTTGGGGATATGTCCAAGGGCATAGAAATCACCCTTCACTGTAGGCAAGTCACCCTCCTCGGGGAAAATGATGTAGCTCTGCATGAGTTTCATCAGGGCAGACAACACTCTGCTCAAAATCTTAGAAAACATAGGCTGAGACATTCCAGATGACATGGCCACTGTGGTCTGGAATGACCCACTGGCCAAAAAATGGAGGACTGACAAAACCTGCACCAGAGGGGGAATCCCTGTGGGTTGGCGGAAGGGGGACATCAGGGCTGGCTCCAGCTGGGTACACAGTTCATGGATAGTGGCACGGTCAAGTCTGTATCGAAGTATTATATGGCGTTCTTCCATTGTCGACAGGTCCACCAGCGGTCGGTACACGCGAGGATTCCTCCTTCTCATCGCAAGTCCCAGCGGACGGTGCCTAGGAAGGACAACATGGAGCACAGAGTCAGGCAAACCACAGGTACGTACAGACAGCTTGCACAGTTAAAGAATGGCAATGGGTTGAAAGGCGTGTATGTGTGGCAATGCAAGGCCTAGGCCTGTGTGTCGCAGTCAAAATTAAGCCATGTGGGCCCTTGAAATGGCGGCTGCCTGACCTGTGAAGTGGGACAATGGGATGTGAGGTCAATGCGCTGGCGGGGCACACCGTGGCGGTAGGCGGTCGAAGACCGCGGCGCAAAGCCGCATTGGTTAACATTGAAGCCTATGGGTTTCAGGAGCCAATGACGAAGTGCGCCGGCGGTCGCGGTACGCACCGCCGCGGTACGCACCGCCGCGGGCGTGACCGCCATTTTCTATCTGCTTAATCACTCGAGACCTGATCATCCACAGGAGAGGACCTATACTGCAAGTGCTGCTGTGACCTCGGTCTGGAAGATACAATGGCTGCTGCGACTGGGGAAAGGGCCCCTGCCTTCACGTCTGAAGAGTTGGACAAGCTCGTGGATGGGGTCCTCCCCCAGTATGCGCTACTCTACGGTCCTCCAGACCAACAAGTGAGTACACCGGGTGCTAATGGAATGGGCTATGCCTGTGTGGATTGGGGTGGATGTAAGTTGGTGGGGTGGGGGGCGAATGAGGAGTGCAACGCCCGACAGATGAGAGCATGTGCCATATGGCAAAGTGGGTGGGTGGGGGCCAATTACATCTAACATGCAGGTCATTGATGATTTCCTCCTTTCCACCCTGTACATGTCTAATAGGTCAGCGCCCATCAGAAGATCGAGATTTGGCGTGCCATCGCCAAGGAAGTCCGGACCTTGGTGGTCCACAACAGACGGGGCACCCACTGCCGCATGAGGTGGGAGGACATCCGCCGCGGAACACGGAAGACCGCAGAAACACTGCTGGGGATGGCCTCCCAACCTAGGAGGGGTGCCAGTCGCACCATGACCCCCCTGATGTCCCGGATCCTGGCGGTGGCCTACCCTGAATTGGATGGGCGCTTTAAGACATCACAGCAGACACAAGGGGGTGAGTATCAGCACATTCTCCTATCTTTCTGCGCAGTGGAGGCGTCTGGGTGGGGGAGGAGGGCTGTGGGTGACATTAGGCCAGGGCGCTTTCTGTAGTGTAGTCCTCTCCCTTAGGCATGGCCCTGTGCCCCCGGCCCCCACCTCTGTAGGGTGACAAGTACAGCCATTGAAGGTCCAGCATCTCCCATGTGCGCGTTTGACGTCTCTTGGCCTGTTGTCTTAGTCAGTAGTACTGAGTAGTGTACCCCGAATGCGCGGCTTAGTGCATTAGGCACCTGTGTCTGTCCTCTCCGCCAACGGTGTTGACATTGCATGCACTCAACCTGGTCTTCTTTTTTCTCCCCCCACCCTTTCTCTTCATCTTCTTGTGCATGTGTGCATTAGCATCATCAGGCGGAGGAGATATGGCATCGGAGCACGAGGGAGCTGCAGGACACAAGGCCCCGGTGGGCCCAGGAACAGACACCGAGGGCACCAGTGATCCGGAGGGCGAGGGGAGCACCACGACGGGGACCGCTGGTGAGAGCAGCGAAAGCGACACGTCCTCGGATGGGAGCTCCCTAGGGGTGGCGGCAACATCCGTGCCCCCCGCCTCTACAGGTACAGCCGCCACCCAGCGCACCAGCCCCGCCCTCCCAGCAGCCCCTCAGTCTTCGCTCCGTGCTGGTTCGCCCAGGAAGGCGCGCGTCTCCTTCGCCCCAGGCACCTCAGCCCCTGCCCCTGTTGCCCCTGCTGCCCTCAGTGCGGAGCTCATTGACCTGGTAAGGACGCTCATTGTTGGGCAGACGACCCTTTTGAATGCCATCCAGGGTGTGCAAAGGGAGGTGCAACAGAGCAATGCGTACCTGGAGGGCATTCATTCGGGTCAGGCTGCCCATCAACGAGCGTTCACTGCTCTGGCCTCAGCACTGACGGCAGCCATTGTCCCTGTTTCCAGTCTCCCTCTTCTGACTGCCTCCAGCCTGTCTCTGTCTCCTGTTCCTCAGCCTATCCCATCCACACCATCAGACCAGCCTGCACACACCTCAACACCCAAGAGCAGCTCATCCAAACACAAGCACCACAGATCCCGCAAACACTCACCCGAGCAACACCCAGATGCAGACATGCCAACAGCCACTGCCACCCCTGTGTCCCCCTCCTCCTCGTCTCCCTCCTCCCTCCCTGTGATGTCTACACTCACACCTGCATGCACCCCAACATCAGCCAGTGCTTCCATCACCACCTCACCCTCCAGTACAGTCCACACTCCTGCAGTCACCACCCCCACTGCCATGTACACGTCCCCTGTGTCCTCTCCCACTGTGTCTGTCACCCCCTCTTCCAAGACACACAAACGCAGGCAGCCACCCACCCAACAGCCATCCACCTCACGACAGCCTACAGCACCAGCACCTTCACCCAATGACAGCACACCTGACTCTCCTACAACCACCTCCTCTACCTCCACTTCCATCTCCACTTCTCCTACCCTTTACCTTGGCCCTAAAAAACTTTTCCTGGCTAACCTTAACCTCTTTCCCCCCGATGACCTCCCCCATCCATCTTCAAAGAGTCCCAAGAGCACCGCAGCCACCACCAGCCCAGCTTCGGGTGTCACTGTTGTGCCTGGGTTCTGGAGCCCACCCTTTGCCAGCAGTGACACATCGATCAGCAGCAAGGACACGTCCAGCCCCCCCCCCGGCAAGAGGACCCGCAAAAACAAGGACCGCCGTGCGAGGACCGACAGGGCTGCCCCCAAGGAGCATTGTGCGGCCACTTCACCACCCACACCATCTAGGGGAGGCAAGGGCCCGAGAGCCCCATCAAAGGAGCGGAAGGGCAGCAGGAGCGCGGAGAAGGTGGACCCCACATGCCACATCCCAGCTGGGAAGGAGGACACTAAGGAGGCCAGGAGTCCGTCCCCGAAGGGTCCAGAAACGTCACGGTCCGAGGGCGACTGAGCAGGGAGTCGAGGCCAGGTCTGGCTCCCTTGACCTGCTGGATGAGCACCGCTGAACAGGGCCCGCGGTGCAGAAGAGCACCGCTGAACCGGGCCCCGCCGTGGAGAAGAGCACTGCTGAACAGGGCCCCGCCGTGGAGATAGGCACTGCTGAACAGGGCCCGCGGTGCAGAAGAGCACCGCTGAACAGGGCCCCGCCGTGGAGATAGGCACCGCTGAACAGGGCCCGCGGTGCAGAAGAGCACCGTTGAACAGGGCCCCGCCGTGGAGAAGAGCACCGCTGAACAGGGCCCGCGGTGCAGCAGAGCACCGCTGAACAGGGCCCCGCCGTGGAGATAGGCACCGCTGAACAGGGCCCGCGGTGCAGAAGAGCACCGCTGAACAGGGCCACGCCGTGGAGAAGAGCACCGCTGAACAGGGCCCCGCCGTGGAGAAGAGCACCGCTGAACAGGGCCCCGCCGTGGAGAAGAGCACCGCTGAACAGGGCCCGCGGTGCAGAAGAGCACCGCTGAACAGGGCCCCGCCGTGGAGATAGGCACCGCTGAACCGGGCCCCGCCGTGGAGAAGAGCACCGCTGAACAGGGCCCCGCCGTCTCAAGCACCGCTCCGCTGGGCCCTTCCTCTGAGGCACCGCTCCGCTGGGCCCTTCCTCTCAAGCACCGCTCCGCTGGGCCCTTCCTCTCAAGCAACGCTCCGCTGGGCCCTTCCTCTCAAGCACCGCTCCGCTGGGCCCCGCCGTCTCAAGCACCGCTCCGCTGGGCACCGCCGTCTCAAGCACCGCTCCGCTGGGCCCTTCCTCTGAGGCACCGCTCCGCTGGGCCCTTCCTCTCAAGCACCGCTCCGCTGGGCCCCGCCGTCTCAAGCACCGCTCCGCTGGGCCCCGCCGTCTCAAGCACCGCTCCGCTGGGCCCTTCCTCTGAGGCACCGCTCCGCTGGGCCCTTCCTCTCAAGCACCGCTCCGCTGGGCACCGCCGTCTCAAGCACTGCTCCGCTGGGCCCTTCCTCTCAAGCACCGCTCCGCTGGGCCCTTCCTCTCAAGCACCGCTCCGCTGGGCCCTTCCTCTGAGGCACCGCTCCGCTGGGCCCTTCCTCTCAAGCACCGCTCCGCTGGGCCCTTCCTCTCAAGCACCGCTCCGCTGGGCCCTTCCTCTCAAGCACCGCTCCGCTGGGCCCTTCCTCTGAGGCACCGCTCCGCTGGGCCCTTCCTCTCAAGCACCGCTCCGCTGGGCCCTTCCTCTCAAGCACCGCTCCGCTGGGCCCTTCCTCTCAAGCACCGCTCCGCTGGGCCCTTCCTCTCAAGCACCGCTCCGCTGGGCCCTTCCTCTGAGGCACCGCTCCGCTGGGCCCTTCCTCTCAAGCACCGCTCCGCTGGGCCCCGCCGTCTCAAGCACCGCTCCGCTGGGCCCCGCCGTCTCAAGCACCGCTCCGCTGGGCCCTTCCTCTGAGGCACCGCTCCGCTGGGCCCTTCCTCTCAAGCACCGCTCCGCTGGGCACCGCCGTCTCAAGCACCGCTCCGCTGGGCCCTTCCTCTCAAGCACCGCTCCGCTGGGCCCTTCCTCTGAGGCACCGCTCCGCTGGGCCCTTCCTCTCAAGCACCGCTCCGCTGGGCACCGCCGTCTCAAGCACCGCTCCGCTGGGCCCTTCCTCTCAAGCACCGCTCCGCTGGGCCCTTCCTCTCAAGCACCGCTCCGCTGGGCCCCGCCGTCTCAAGCACCGCTCCGCTGGGCACCGCCATCTCAAGCACTGCTCCGCTGGGCCCTTCCTCTGAGGCACCGCTCCGCTGGGCCCTTCCTCTCAAGCACCGCTCCGCTGGGCCCCGCCGTCTCAAGCACCGCTCCGCTGGGCCCCGCCGTCTCAAGCACCGCTCCGCTGGGCCCCGCCGTCTCAAGCACCGCTCCGCTGGGCCCTTCCTCTGAGGCACCGCTCCGCTGGGCCCTTCCTCTCAAGCACCGCTCCGCTGGGCACCGCCGTCTCAAGCACCGCTCCGCTGGGCCCTTCCTCTCAATCACCGCTCCGCTGGGCCCTTCCTCTGAGGCACCGCTCCGCTGGGCCCTTCCTCTCAAGCACCGCTCCGCTGGGCCCTTCCTCTCAAGCACCGCTCCGCTGGGCCCCGCCGTCTCAAGCACCGCTTCGCTGGGCACCGCCGTCTCAAGCACCGCTCCGCTGGGCCCTTCCTCTGAGGCACCGCTCCGCTGGGCCCTTCCTCTCAAGCACCGCTCCGCTGGGCCCCGCCGTCTCAAGCACCGCTCCACTGGGCCCCGCCGTCTCAAGCACCGCTCCGCTGGGCCCTTCCTCTGAGGCACCGCTCCGCTGGGCCCTTCCTCTCAAGCACCGCTCCGCTGGGCACCGCCGTCTCAAGCACCGCTCCGCTGGGCCCTTCCTCTCAAGCACCGCTCCGCTGGGCCCTTCCTCTGAGGCACCGCTCCGCTGGGCCCTTCCTCTCAAGCACCGCTCCGCTGGGCACCGCCGTCTCAAGCACCGCTCCGCTGGGCACCGCCGTCTCAAGCACCGCTCCGCTGGGCACCGCCGTCTCAAGCACCGCTCCGCTGGGCCCTTCCTCTCAAGCACCGCTCCGCTGGGCACCGCCGTCTCAAGCACCGCTCCGCTGGGCACCGCCGTCTCAAGCACCGTTTATGGTTCACTGTGCCCACCATGCCTCCTCCTTGACCAGTGGAGACTGTCATCCACCTGATGGACTGTGGCTTTGCACTCCCCAGGATGGTCCAGTGGGCAGCCCACCCACTGTAGAGACATTGAGAGACTGTGGCTTTGCACTCCCCAGGATGGTCCAGTGGGCAATCCACCCTCTGCAGAGACTTGAGAGACTGTGGCTTTGCACTCCCCAGGATGGTCCAGTGGGCAGCCCAGCCACTGTAGAGACATTGAGAGACTGTGGCTTTGCACTCCCCAGGATGGTCCAGTAGCCAGCCCACCCACTGTAGAGACATTGAGAGACTGTGGCTTTGCACTCCCCAGGATGGTCCAGTGGGCAGCCCACCCACTGTAGAGACTTGAGAGACTGTGGCTTTGCACTCCCCAGGATGGTCCAGTGGGCAGCCCAGCCACTGTAGAGACATTGAGAGACTGTGGCTTTGCACTCCCCAGGATGGTCCAGTGGGCAGCCCACCCACTGTAGAGACATTGAGAGACTGTGGCTTTGCACTCCCCAGGATGGTCCAGTGGGCAGCCCACCCACTGTAGAGACTTGAGAGACTGTGGCTTTGCACTCCCCAGGATGGTCCAGTGGTCAGCCCACCCACTGTAGAGACATTGAGAGACTGTGGCTTTGCACTCCCCAGGATGGTCCAGTGGGCATGGTGGCTCCTTGTGGATCTGGCGTCGTGGACTCATGTGGCTGTGGTGCCCCCACCTTCCCTTCCCCCTGAGGTGCCTGTAGTTTTTACATCTGATGCCCCTGCAGTGTTCTCTCCAAAGGACTCAGGTCTCCTGTGTGGGCTTTGCCCTTGTTTCTCAAGACTTTGGCCCACGGACATGCTGAATTCGTAGGATGTGCAGGACTTGTTACTTCAGTTATACACTGATGTGTATGTCATTAGTTTTGTTGTGGATATCTTTCATGGTTGTACGCTAATTTTCTGGAGCTTTTTGGTACATAAATATTTATTCCAAATATGATTATGTCCTGGCATTTTTCAGGGGTGTTTGGGTGGTGTCACTGTGACTTGGTGCTCTGCATTGGTGAGTACATAGTTGGGGGGGGGGGGGTCGCATATGTGTGTGCCCGTAACCTTTCGTCCTCCCCCTCCCGTGTGTCGTAGGTGCAGTACTCACCATTGTCGTCTGCGCCGGACTTCGTACTCGTGGTAGATGAGAAGGTAGACGAGAGCAGGTAGGATGTTTAATTCGGGTTCCATGCTGTCCTCCTTCCTCCTGGAGTGCGTAGTGGTGAGCGTTTTCCCGTCCGTAGTCTGTTTCCGCCGTGTTTTTATCGGCGGTGCTCCCGCCCCGGAAAAGGTGGCGTATTGGTGAGTTGGAATAGTGTGGGCGGTACATTGTCTGCCGCCTGTCTGTTGGCGGTGACCGCCGCGCTGTTTGTTTGTACCGCCGTGGCGGTCGGAGTGTTAAGGTGGCTGTCTGTGTTGGCGGTTCCCGCCAGGCTCAGAATCCCATTTTTTTTACCGCCAGCCTGTTGGCGGGTTGGCCGCCGCTTTAACACCGACCGCCAGGGTTAGAATCACCCCCAAAGTCTCAAATCAGCAGGCATCCATTCTCTATCAGTACCCCAAGTTTTACTTTCTTTTAACTATGTGAACAGATACATATTGTGAAACTGCTTAACTGCAAACACCCAAATGGATTCAAATGCAAGAACTAAACTAGCAGAGTACACATCTGGAAGAAAATATCAGGCTACCCCAGCCACATGTTGAGAAGGTGCATATTTTTGCATGATCCCCCTTTTTTGTGAAGTGATGCTGCTGGTTTTAGAACTTGTTGAACTGGAATACTGTTGTCCAGTCCTCAAAGCATGTGTTCTGTTCCTTAAAACATAAGCTTCTAGTATATGATGAAGGAAAGAACACAAATGGCATAAAAAGGTAACTGTCACATGTAATCTGCAGCACCTATTGTGCCATCCCTATGCTGACAAGGAAACATGGCTTCAGGCCTACATGTGTAGCTTGACTGCTGAAGCTTTTAAACCTGCTTGTGAATCTGTAAAAAACCCTCTTTACAGGAAGGAACTCTACTTTTAAATATTAAATAAGTCACAATTAAGTAGGCTTTGTAGCCCACAAGGTAATGTGGCTGGTAGATAAATGGGGAACATGTAATTCTGTAATGTTTGCACTTTCGTACGCTAACTAGACCCCAAAAGCCATCTTCACTGTTAGGGAAGTAGCTGGTTTCGGTGAAAAAGCTCAAATGCAATTAATGTGGTAATACTGTATCTTTGATTTGGAGTAAGCTACAGAGAAGGTTAACCCCCTGTTTCTAAAATGTATTCATATTCCAATTTAATTATGAAGTTGAAGTTTTGATAAATATGTAGGAAAGTGGCTTTTAGAAAGATATGCTTTCTCTGCCTGATGCTCCAGCAGGCCAATCAGCATTAGAATTCCCTCATCTGGCCTGTCCGTTCTCTATTTGGAGAAACAATGGCTTAGCCCTAGCAGGGTGTAAGGAATGTGAC
This sequence comes from Pleurodeles waltl, assembly GCF_031143425.1. Lineage (NCBI taxonomy): Eukaryota > Metazoa > Chordata > Amphibia > Caudata > Salamandridae > Pleurodeles > Pleurodeles waltl. Next base: position 1,260,199,083 of record NC_090445.1, on the reverse strand, counting down.
CCAGCTTAACATCTTAACCCAGACAGGGCAGTGAAGTAGGCTCCAGGTACTTCCTTAACTTTAATGAGCCCAAGGGAAAACCTGTACATTTATAGTTTAGTCATATGAGAAGGGGGATGTTTTGATCCCGACATCCCCTTTAGCCTCCTGGCTTTAATCTCAGTGGAAGAAGCAGCTAGAAAAAGAATTACTTTTGAGTGGTTGAGTGGGAGGGAACTGCTCATTACTTAGACACACCTTCAGCTATGTCACAAGCTCCCTCCAGAGGCAGAGAGAGTTTGATGTGCTGGCTTTACTGAGAACGATGCACTCGTATGCGATGAGGCAAACTGGTTGTGCTGCAAAAGTGGGAAGGCTGTCCATTAGGCAAGGGAATGTCCAGGAGTCGTTCCATCCCACTGGCTAGTCAATTGGATAAAAGCAACACTTCCTCAACCCCACTCCTTATAACACTTTCAGGACCCATAGCAGATCAGAAAAGAAGTGGACTTCTGCTCTGTAACCTGTGTGGAAACGTGGAGGGCTGGACCTGCTCCCACTTGCGACCAGGACTAACAAGCAGGCTTCAAAGGTGAGTTGGCTGACCTTTGAGGCTAGGGACATCAAAAAATAAAAAAGCCTGTTTCCTGGAGAGAGCAGTTACAATTGGGCCTGGACTGGACCTTGCTGGTGGCCTCTACTGGATTGTGTCCTGGCCACTAAGTACCGTCCTGTGGTCCTGACAGCCTTAGCAGTGACAATAAAGAACTGTTATAAAAAATCTGAAAAGTTGGGACTTAAAAAATATTTGGACTTTTGTGACTTCTAGAGCTTGAGTGGGAACTCATGATTTTGAGAGGACTTTGTGAGATACAGCTTGAGACTTGCTCCACTGGAAGGTTTTGCGCTCCAAAAAAGATACTGAGGGCCTCATTATGAGTTTGGCGATCCACGGACTTCCAAACTTGCAGTGGCTGTCAGACCGCCGCACTCCTAGCGGTCCGATCTCCAGATTACGACCAGCTGGACCACCAAGAGACCTCTGCCGGGATCAGGGATCCCGACAGGTTGGCAACGGTCAAAGTTGTGTTTAGCCAGGCGTGCTGATCACAACTTCACTTTCAAACAGCTTTTTCATAGTGAGGTCCCTACCATGAAAAGGCTGGCAGAAAGGCAGTGCTAGGGGCCACAGAGGGGCCCCTGCACTGCCCACGACCATGTCATGGGCAGTGCAGGGCCCCCCTGCCAGCCCCCTAGGCATGCACACTGTTTGCTATTGCAGACAATGTTCATTCCGAAGGTGCTGTGCGCAATGACATTGGCCTCAGCTCCCTAAGGTAACTAAGGTCAATGCCACTGCACTGTTTCCACAGGGATGACTGGCGGAAACATCATAATGTGACGTTCCTGCTGGTCAGCAAGGTGGAAACATCGTAATACGATGGGGTGAGGCCACTGCCCAGACAGCAGCCTCAGCCCCACCATATTGGCATTGTGGCAGTTCAACCACCACCCAACTCATAATTGGGCCCTAAGTCTGAAGGTAGAAATTTTGAACCAGGCGAAATTGTCAAAAATACCCACCAACGAGAGTCATTTCGCATCTGTGACATTTTCCAGCTCAGAGCCTTTGCTGCCAAAACCAATATCTTCAGTGGGAACTCATTCAACGGGGATCAAACTTCGAAAGGACTTCACTGATGCAGCCTTCACATTTCCTCACTAGAGGATTTTGACTACCATAATAAACACAGTTGTACAATGCACTGATGGTAAAATACTGATCGCAAATTGCAACCAGTATTTTTTCAATCAGTGCGGTATTTTGCAGCTTACCTATGTATTAATAGATCGGTTCACAAAATATGAAATCATAGTGGGTTGCAATTTGACCCACCTTATGAATATTAATGCAGTAGGTTGAAAATTGAGACCCACTATGATTCAGTTCTCACAGGACTGTGACTTCCCGGGGCCACCATACCACCATGTCTGAGGTTGCTGTTTAATAAAGCAGACATTTTTTTCCTTATGAAATTGGGCGGCGTTTTAAAAAAAGTTTATTTCGTTTTGATTAAGGGGAGGCAGTGATTCTGTGGACCACTGAATTCTCTTAAATTTGTTTTACACATTTATAAAGGGGAAGGGTTCGCTGGCCCATTCCCTTTTGGGAACTGCTTCCCCCCACAATTTAGGGGCCAAGAAAACACCAAACTGGCTTTGGGTTGCAAGACACTAATGCATATGATGCCTATTCTTCATTTGAAATAGATGCCTGCAACATGCCCCTTCCAGATACCAAACCATCATCCATTTCTAAACACATTTAGGCCCTCATTCCAACCCTGGCGGTCATGGACCGCCAGGGTGGATGGCCACGGAAGCACCGCCAACAGGCTGGCGGTGCTTCATGTGGCATTCCGACCGTGGCTGTAAAGCCGCGGTCGCCCAGCCGGGTCCGGCGGTTTCCCGCCAGATTACCCCCTGCTGGGAGAATCTGGGGATTCCGACCCCCTTCCCGCCAGCCTGTTTCTGGCGGTTTTCCCCGCCAGAAACAGGATGGCGGGAACGGGTGTTGTGGGGCCTCTGTGGGGCCCTGCACTGCCCATGCCACTGGCATGGGCAGTGCAGGGGCCCCTAACAGGGCCCCAGCATGATTTTCACTGTCTGCATTGCAGACAGTGAAAATCGCGACGGGTGCAACTGCACCCGTCGCACCCCTGCAACACCGCCAGCTCCATTCGGAGCCGGCTTCAATGTTGCAGGGCCTTTCCCGCTGGGCCGGCGGGCGCTCCCTTGGCAGGCGCCCGCCGGCCCAGCAGGAAAGCCAGAATGGCCTCTGCGGTCTTTTGACCGCGGAGCGGCCAAGTGGCAGTTCCTGCTTGCCGGGCGGCGACCGCCGCCCGCCAATGTAGGAATGACCCCCTTAGTGATTCAGAAACATTTTTCAGAATTGCTAAATGCTTTAAGTACGTAAGTAAGAGTGCTTCCGATTTCGCAAACTCTCTGATTAACCTAATTGGAGGGTTTGTGAATGCTGAAACCATTTGTATATCTGGTGCTAAAGTCAGAGGGTAAACTTTGTCCGGGATGACCCTCTTGGGGAATCGAATGCCTGTTCCAACACGATCAGTGTGAAATTATACAAAGGGCCTCCTCAACCATGAAAACCGATTTTTGATTGTCACTTTACTTCTTCTTTGTGCTTTTTTGCTTTCATATGTTAAAAATGTATTTCTTTATACCACCATATTGGATTTTAAGCATTCTGATGTCATTATTACATTTCTCTTCATGTTTTGAAGTCAGCTGTGAGATGTTTGTTGAGTTGTGTTTGACTTTTTGATTGTTACTGTTCCTAAACACTTTACGCATGTTTTAAAATTATGTTTGCCAGCTCTGTGCCACAGCTACCACAAGTTGAACCCTGATTGAAAATGTTTTTTTGGCATGACAGGACTTTGGGACTTTTAGTAGAAGGCACATCCTCCTACAAAACTAAAAAAACAAAAAACTTCCCCAAGCAGAAATATCATCACTAGCACAAACTGTAGCTACAAATATCTTAAAATAGACATGATCTTCAAAACAAAAGACTACTGTCCAAATTTAAGGTTAGCCTTGTGCCATCTAACACCACATTTGCGTCATTTTTCTTACGCTAATGTGGCATTAGAGTGCCAAAAACGCTGCGCTATAGCGAGAAAGTGGTGCAATGCATGAATTGTGCCACTTTGCAACCCTTTGCGCCACATTATGCATGCAACATGCATAAGGTATGCAAAGGGAGCATTCCGACTCAAGGAGGCCCGCAAAAATGGTGCAACAAAATCTACAAGATTTAATTGCTCCATTTTTGGTGTCATTTTTAACACCTGCTGAAAAGCAGGTGTTAAAAGGACTCACCCTTTGGAATCAATGGGCCTCCTTGCACTTTGCTCCACTTGCGTCAGAATTTTTGACACTAGTGGAGCAAAGTGCCACAATAGCATCAAAAATGTTGATACTATTGTTCCTAATATCGCCATGGTGCAGCGTATCTTGAACACAGCGCACACATGATGGTACTAGGGGGTCCAGGGGGTGCAAGAAAAGTGGTGCTTCATGATCTGAAGCGCCACTTTTCTTAAATCTGGGCCTACCATTCTTATCTGCTAATTAACAGGTTTAGTATAGTCTCAGAATGACTTATTTAAATATACACACTCAAACTTTGACTTTTTTTCTCTTTAAATCCACCAATACCCAGATTACGTGACAACCAGCAGACATGAAAATGACAGCAAAGATATTCAGGATAGCTATACTATCCAACACTGACAGATGTTAATGTCATGAAACAAAAGAAACATGTAGCTCTAGACCTAAACCTCAAACCTTAGCAAAATTAGAAACCAAAGAGGAGATAGCACAGCTGAGAACTCTGACTTTTGTTGTTTCATAATTTAAAAAAAGTCAAGGGCGTCTGAGAGGGAAACAAGAAAGATAATCCAGCTTAATAGTAGTGCATTCATAGGAATCAATCAAAGACATTCAAGATCTATAACATCTCAAAAACAAGATCTAGTCATCAAGAATGGAGATGAGGCGGCGTAACCTTCTGTAAACAATCAAAAATACAACTAGGCCCATAATGATCACAATCAAAACCTCTAAACTATACCAGCAACAGAAGGCTTTTTTGACTGATCCAATTTAATAACCTGTAAAGTTGAACTCAGCATGATTAATTTCTTTGATTATTTGAACTCATCTAAATAGAAGATAAAAAGATTAATTAACTACAAATTAACGTCTGTGGTGTATTCAATTTTGTATTCATGACAAATGATGTATGGGTGAAATACAATATGACAATTGAAACTGTGCTTACACTAAAGAGGCGTAATTCATGCCAACTATAAGTAGCCCTCGATAGAAGCCTACAACAAATTTCAAAAGGACAATAGAAGTTCCAGATTCCATGAAGTGGAAGAGATGTAACCAAACAGAAGGGGAGGAGTCATAGAGCTCCATCTGCAAAGACCTGAAAGCCAAGACATACTTGTACTCACCAACATTGCACAAAAACCTCAACATCGGCAGATAGCTAGACACATTTCTTCTGAGACACATTATAACATCTATTCATAAAACGAGGAGTGCAGATCCACACAACTACTTTGCTATGTCTGTGATTGAAGAATGTTTTTAATAAAACACTGTAACAGACGGTTAATTGGATTGTCTCCATGAAATGGAGAACAATTCATAACCTCCCTTTAAAACCCCCACTTACAAGATTTATTTAATGACTGTTCATTTAACTTTAAGTTAGTCTGGATACACAAACCAATAACTCCAGGCCCTGCTAACACTCACCAGATTGGCATAATGACTGTTTTAATCCTCCCAAAAAAAACAAATGCTTCAGACATCACTAATTATGTAACCCACAAGGGTGTGCTGCCCAGATTCTCGTCTGACCCAATATGCAAAGTTCAGTAGCAAATTGCACTGTATGTAAGACTATTCTAAGCCATACACAGCTAACCACCTAACTGAACCCTGGCAACATATAGTGGTTACATTTTTATGAGCATGTTTTACCACACATTAAGGCCATTATCTGACAACAAACTGACACAGTTTTATAGCATCAATCAATTAAACTAGCTCGAGAGAGAGAGAGAGAGAGAGAGAGAGATATATATATATATATATATATATATATATATATATATATATATGCAGGACAGCATTTGCATATCACAGACTTTTGATGATACTATAATGTGTAATGTCACTGCAGTAAAATGTAGCATTTGATTAATAATGTTTGTCTTTATTTACCTTGCAAATGAGAGTAAAACACACACATTCAATTTTGTTACTTATATTTATTTTAATAATATTTTATAGTTACGTTGATGTGCATAATATATATATTAGCAACATGGCATCATTTATAGAGCACAGGCCAGTGTCATTATTAACACAGGTCAGTAGTTGGAACTTTTAGTCTAGTATACAGGCTTTTACTTATATTTTTAAACAAAAGCATGGATTATCCAACACAGGACTGACCATTCTAAATAGAAGATGCACGCATAAAGACCCAATGCCTTACTGGTAAAGCAGGCATGCATTACACACTAAAAGATTTTGGTAAGGAAGCCTAACTATCTAATAGTTAATACAGTTTTTACATTTTAGATTACCAATAGCTGACATTAACCAAGTAAAATCATAGTGATCAAGGCAAGAAGATTTATTTAACATGTAATGGTCAAGGTAACTTGGCAATTACATGGATTACCTGCTCAGAGAGGCAAACCTGGTACATTCGCAAAGGGACCACGCTTAATGCGGGAGTCATATTTGTGAAAAAACATGCTTTATTGAAATCAAGTAGACCTTACAATTGCTAAGACTTCTTTGGCTTAGCCACACACAATAAATAACTCTATAAAATTCTCTAAGAGTAAAAATCTAATCCCTAACCACCACTAACCATTCTTTCCTCTTAAATCTGTTCAGCTCCCTCTGCCACCAAACAACACTTCAAATCTCAACATGTTTCTCAAATAACTCATATTTCCCACTCTTTGTTTATTAATCTCAACCACTTTGTACATATGGCTGCATGCACTTGGTCCAGGCTGCTTTGTACCCGAACACTGATGAACTCTTTCTCCATACTTCTCTCCTCCTAGCCATCCCGTCTCACCTCCTGCCATTTCCTAAGCTCGCTCTTTCCTGCCTACCTCCAGCAGCTATAAACACACACGTCTAATCCCCCTGTCCTGCATGCAGGAGGCTGCCCCATCCCTGCTGGAAGCACAGAACGGAAGAGAAATGCAAAAGCATTTCTCTTCTGATCACATGGTGGGTTTCGGGAGAGACATCGAAGGAAGGTAAAGGTTTTCCCTTTTCTTTGATTTCTCTCTGAGCATTTCTGCTTGCCCATCATGAAGCGATCGGGCAGCAGAAATACCCACTAGACACCAGGGATATATTTTTTTGTTGTTAGTGACATGGGGGGAGCAACCACTTGGGCAAGGATCACTCCCCATGGGGCAAATTATTTTAAGGCTATTTCTGCCCCCCCGGGGACAGATCGGCCTATCCTAATTAGGCCAATCTGCCCCTAGGGGTGCAGAAACCTCAACACGCCAGGGATCATTTTTTGTTTTGTTTACTTTTTTACACATGGGGAGCGACTCCTTAGGCAAGGGTTGTTCTCCTGGAGGCAAATTATCTTTAGGCCATTTCTGCCCCACTGTTGGGGCAGATTGGCCTATTTATATTATGCTGATCTTTCCCCAAGGAGGGCAGAAGTTTCTAGACACAAGGGACTTTTATTTTTTTGTGTCATTTCCTTGAAGGGGAGCAGAATCACTGCTTCTTAACACCTTATCTTGTGCCCATTTTGGAAATACAAAGGTTCCCTTGATACCTATTTTTCACTCTTTATATTTCAGCAAATGAATTGCTGTGTACCCGGTATAAAATGAAAACCTATTGCAAGGTGCAGCTCATTTATTGGCTCTGGGTACATAGGGTTCTTGATGACCCTACAAGCCCTATATATCCCTGCAACCAGAAGAGTCCAGCAGATATAACAGTATATTGCTTTTGAAAATCTGATATCGCAGGAAAAGGTTACAGAGTAAAAAGTCGAGAAAAATTGATGTTTTTTCACCTCAATTTCAGTATTATTTTATTTCAGCTGTTACTTTCTGTAGGAAAACCTTGTAGGGCCTGGACCCCTTGCTGAATTCATAATGTTGTCTACTTTTCAGAAATGTTTGGCTTTCCGGGATCCAGCATTGGTTTCATACCCCTTTCTGTCACTAACTGGAAGATGGCTAAAAGCACAACAATTTGTAAAAATGAGGTGTGTCCCAGAAAAATGCCAAAATTGTGTTGAAAAATTTGTTTTTCTGATTCAGGTCTGCCTGTTCCTGAAAGCTGGGAAGATGTTGATTTTAGAACCGCAAACCATTTGTTGATGCTATTTTCAAGGAAAAAAACACAAGCCTTCTTCTGCAGCCCTTTTTTCCCCTTTTGTTTTTAAATAAAAATGACATTTTCACTGTATTTTGGCTAATTTCTTGGTCTCCTCCAGGGGAACCCACAAACCCTGGGTGCCTCTAGAATCCCTGGGATTAGCAAAAAAAGAACACAATTTTGGCATGGGTAACTTATGTGGACAAAAAGTTATGAGGGTCTAAGAGCAAACTGCCTAAAATAGCCAAAAAAAAGCCTGGCACCTGAGGTGGAAATGGCCTAGCAGCGAAGGGGTTAAAATTACTTTAGTGGTTCTGCGGTCTTTAAATGTCAACACCAGAGCAGTACGCACTCTATTGGCGACAAAAATGCAAAAACCCAGCACTCTCAAAACAACGTAATTTATGCATTGTGCTGATATGTTGTGGTTTAACCTTTTGCATTGCAGAGTTCAATCCTGAAAACTTATTTTTAATATGCTTACAAATACTGTTCCTTTGCAATGTATTGCTGCAGGTTTTCAGAGTGTGTTATGGTGTGGTCCCTTTCCAGGGCCTTCCACTGGGCGAAGACTCTATAAAAGAGAGCCAGCCCAACTCCCAGTGCTCACTATTCAGAGGTCCCGGTGCAGAGCAGCAGCTTCTTACTGAGCTCCTGTCCCGGCAGCCTATTTGGATCTTCCAGTCTTCTGCCCTTCATCCTTCATTGGTGATCATTGTTCCGGGCGGTAAGATGGTGGTTGGACTATCCCGACACCGTTATTTAGAATTTTCATATTCTTGGTTTAATTCTTAAATGAGTAACAGATTACTTATGCGCTACCATTTCTTGACATTTATATGGTAGTTTACAAATAGGCAAGACGCACAATTTGTTTCATAAAGGTCTGACTTTGTTATTCATTGCGTGCTACCATTTCTTGACATTGGTATGGTGGCTTAAGAATCGGCAAGACGCGCATTCGTTTTATGGTGTTTAAACATTGTTGTCCATTGCGCGCTACTATTTCTTGACATTTACATGATGTTTTACGAATTGGCAAGACGCGCAACTCGTTTCATGAGGATTTAACTTTGTTATTTATTGCACGCTACCATTTCTTGACATTTACATGGTGGCTTAAGAATCGGCAAAAGAAGCGCGATTCGTTTCATTGTACTTTGATCTTGTTATTTATTGTGAGCTGTTATTTCTTGACATTTACATCGTGTTTTACGAATCGGCAAGACGCGCAATTCGATTAATGATGATTTGACTTTGATATTCATTGCGTGCTACCATTTCTTGGTATTTTACATGGTGACACTCGAATCGGCAAAATGCACGATTCTCTCCTTGAGTTCAATTCATGTTGTTTATTGTATGCGACTATTCTAAGATATTTATTATAGAATATTCAAGTTGACAAGTTATGTGATTTGCTTCCTGAATCCATATTGTGTTATTCATGGTGCACAATCCTTTTATGGTGTTTACTATATATATATATATATATATATATATATATATATATATATATATATATATTTATCTGCAATATGTGCAATTTGTGTTGAAACATTTTAAGAGTACACAGAAGGCCAGAGTTTCTAGATGCAATATTGTATGGTCCTAGTATACATTCTCAAAACAGGATTTATATGACTGGTTTAACATTTAGTCAGAATGTTTTTCTGATTCTCATGTGAAGGAAAGTACTTGAATAAGAAAGTTTTCATTTAATTCATCTTGATTTCCCTACAGGTATCCGGCCATCTTGAAACTTAGTCATTTTAAACTTAACTCTTAGATTGTTCATGTTTTCAGAGTGACTAGGCTTAGAATCATAGTCTAGTATTGATTTCAGAAGATATGGGCGGTCATTCCAACCTCGGCAGTAAAAGGCGCTTACTGCCGTGCAGAAAACCGCCATAACACTGCCGCGGCTGCGGTAAACCGCCACAGTCATTCTGACCCACAACAGACAAACCACCAAAATACAGACATCCACAAAAGTCCGCCACACCAAAGGGCAGCGAGAAACTGGCGATGACCAAACCTCCACCGTCACGCCAACAGAAATACGCCCACACTATCACGACACACAAATCCACGTGGCGGTCTTTCAACCGCGGTATTCCATTGGCGGTACACACCGCCGCGCTCAAAATACACACACACTTACAAAACACAACCACATTGGACAATTTGAAATACACACACCTGATACACATACAAACAACACTCCCACACACCCAATACAATATAAAACACACACCCACATCACCCACAAACCCCCACTACTAGAGATTTGTGAACCCGCACACAGAGAAAAAAAAAGATACGAGCACACAGACGCGCAATTCACTGTCACCCAGCAATATTACCACGCACTTCAAACTACACACCAATACACATCACCACACTTAGCACCAATCCACCCCACACATCACCCACACCACCCCTTGGCACCGCAAAGACACCCCAGGTTTTCTAACGAAGAACTCAGGGTCATGGTGGAGGAAATTGTACGGGTAGAGCCACAGCTCTTCGGGACACAGGTGCAGCACACCACCATTGCCAGGAAGATGGAGCTATGGAGCAGAATAGTCGACAGGGTCAACGCGGTGGGACAGCACCCAAGAAATCGGGACGACATCAGGAAGCGGTGGAACGACCTACGGGGGAAGGTGCGTTCCATGGTATCCAGGCACAACATTGCAGTGCAGCGGACTGGCAGCGGACCCCCACCTTCTCCCCCAGAATTTACAACATGGGAGGAGCAGGTCTTGGCGATCCTGCATCCTGAGGGCCTCGCAGGAGTCTCTGGAGGAATGGACTTTGGTAAGTCTCATCTTCACTACTTCATCCCCCCCACCCCACCAGCATGCCAACTCATACCCCCACCCTCACCCTCACCCCCATCACAACCAATCCATGCAAATGTCTCACCATCACAACCCACCCATCCCAACACCAAGGCCTGCATGCGACCACAAAGCATGGACACCCATCACCTAAGCATGCCCACTGCACATAACCATCCCCCCCAAACCACCGTCACAAAAGCCCCCACACAGGAATGCAAGCACAGGGGTACACGGGCACCCACCCATTGCACGCTATGGCACACACAGAAACAATAACCATACTTTTAAACCCCTGCAGGACCCGAACGCAACGTCACCGCGCATGATGGTCCACAAATGTCCACTCCACCCCCAGAAGAGGCCCACAGTGATGACAGCAGCTCTGTCTCCCTGGATCTAGATGACCAGCCCGGCCCATCGGGGACATCGGGACAGTCAGTTCCCCTCAGACAGCCACAGCAGACCTTCCCCCCTCTGGGAACACCAGCACAGCACCCACCCAGCGGGCCCATATCTCTGTCCCCAGGACACGTCAATCAGCGGTGTGTCCACCACTACAGGGCACCCAGGTTAACCCACCACCCCAACAACAACAGGGACCTGGGGGCAGTGGTAGTGGGCACACGGTCCAGGGGACAGAGGCCCAGGGAAACAGGGGAACTGGGAGGTCTGCTGTGCGACGGGGGGGGACAGGCCCAGGGAACCCACTCTCCACGAGGCCCTATCCTCCATCATGGGAGCCTACCACCACTCCCAGGAGACGATGGCGACGGTCCTGGCAAGATTTCAGGAGATCCAGCTTCTGCAGGAGCAATAGTATATAGAGTTCAGGGAGGAACTAAGAAACATCAGTTCCGCCATAGGCACCATCGTAGTGGCTCTGAATCAGCTAGTCACCACATTGCGGGACACTGTGGCACCACAAAGGGCCCCTGTCACTAGCATTGACCAAGAACTGCCTACCACCTCCGCCGGCGCTAGTGGACAGGAGGCCCGACACAAGACCAACAGGCCACCAGAACCCCACCCCCTGCAGAAGGAGAACCACCCCGCAAGCGGGCCCTGAGATCCAGGAAGAAGACAGAGTAAGATGCCAAGACCCCCGCCAGCAAAGGATACCTCCCTGATTGTCATCCCACTGTCCCACATTGTCACCCTGTCCAGCCTTAAACTGTCCCTGCTCCACTTTCCACAGGCATGTGGACAATGCACCTGTGATACTGATAGTTTGGACTCTGCCATGGACAATCCTCCACCATCACCCCTCACCGATTTGCAACCACCCACCAATTTAGATAATCCTAATAAACACACTTATTGCACAAAACAGTCTGGATTCTGCCTGTGATTTTATGCAAATGTATTAGACATGACCGTGCCAAAATGTATATGTACATTGTGATGACAACATACCACTGTCACACAGCTGTAGTCCATGGGAAAAATAGCAAATGTCACGCAGTGGGGCCCACATCTCTGAAATCGGAAGGGAAAGTCACAACTCAGCTACCATACACTGGGGGAAAAGGTCAGACAGTAGAGAGGTAGTAGGGGTTAAGTATATGTAATATGCTGGTTTGGATTCTTACCTGTGTGTCATTGAAAATACTGCTGTATTACTGTGTTCCTATTCTCTATGTCGTCCTCTTCGCCTTCCTCCTCTTCACTCTCCACAGGCCCCACAGCTGCTACAACACCACCATCTGGACCATCCTCCTGCAGAAAAGGCACCTGGTGTCGCAAAGCAAGGTTGTGAAGCATACAGCAGGCCACGATGATCTGGCACACCTTCTTTGGTGAGTACATTAGGGATCCACCAGTCATATGGAGGCACCTAAACCTGGCCTTCAGGAGGCCAAAGGTCCGCTCGATCACCCTCCTAGTTCTCCTATGGGCCTCATTGTACCGTTCCTCTGCCCTTGTCCTGGGATTCCTCACTGGGGTCAGTAGCCATGACAGGTTGGGGTAACCAGAGTCTCCTAATAGCCACACACGGTGCCTCTGGAGTTGACCCATCACTTAAGGGATGCTGCTATTCCACAGGATGTACGCGTCATGCACTGAGCCATGGAACTTGGCATTCACATGGGAGATGTACTGGTCAGCCAAACACACCATCTGGACATTCATGGAATGATAACTCTTCCTGTTCCTGTACACCTGTTCACTCCTGCTGGGGGGGACCAAAGCAACATGTGTCCCATCAATGGCACCAATGATGTTGGGGATATGTCCAAGGGCATAGAAATCACCCTTCACTGTAGCCAAATCCCCCACCTCAGGGAAGACGATGTAGCTCCGCATGAGCAGGGCAGACAACACTCTGGACAACACCTTTGAAAACATGGGCTGGGACATCCTTGATGATATGGCCACTGTTGTTTGAAATGACCCACTTGCAAGGAAATGGAGCACTGACAGCACCTGCACTAGAGGGGGGATCCCTGTGGGTTGGCGGATTGGTGACATCAGGTCTGCCTCCAGCTGGGCACACAGTTCCTGTATAGTGGCTCGGTCAAGCCTGTATGTCAGTATGACATGTCTTTCCTCCATTGTCGACAGGTCCACCAGCAGTCTGTACACGGGAAGATTTCTCCATCTCCTCGCATGTCCCAGCGGACGGTGCCTATGAAGGACAACAGCGACCACAGAGTCAATCAACCCACAGGTACGTAACCACAGCTTGCACATAACACGATTCCCAATGCATTGAATGGCTTGTATGAGTGTCGATGCAAGGCTTAGGTATGTGTGACGCAGTAGAAAATAAGGCATGTGGGCCCTTGAAATGGCGGCTGCCTGACCTGTGAAGTGCGACAATGGTATGTGAGGTCAATGCGCTGGCGTGGGACACCGGTAGGCGGTTCAAGACCGCGGCGCAAAGCTGCATTGGTTAACATTGAACCCTATGGGTCTCAGGAGCCAATGACGATGTGCGCCGGCGGTCGCGGTACGCACCGCCGCGGGCGTGACCGCCATTTTCTATCTGCTTAATCACTCGATACCTGATCTTCCACAGGAGAGGACCTACACTGCAAGTGCTGCTGTGACCACGGTCTGGAAGAGACAATGGCTCATGCGACTGGGGAAAGGGCCCCTGCCCTCACTGCTCAGGAGAGTTGGAGAAACTCGTGGATGGGGTCCTCCCCCAGTATGCGCTACTCTACGGTCCTCCAGACCAACAGGTAAGTACACTGGGACCATGCTTTGTGGCCAATGCCAATGCCTGTGTTGAGTCGGGTGGATGAAAGATGGTGGGGAGGGGAGCGATTGAGGCATGTGATGGTGGGGATGGGGGGGCCACTCACATCGAGCATGCAGAAGGTGATGGTTATTCTTCTCTCCCTGTACATGTCACATAGGTCAGCGCCCACCAGAAAATCGGTATTTGGCGTGCCATCGCCAAGGACGTCCGGACCCTGGGGGTCCACCACAGACGGGGTACCCACTGCAGGAAGAGATGGGAGGACATCCGACGCTGGAGCAGGAAGACGGCGGAGGCTCAGCTGGGGATGGCCTCCCAACGTGGGAGGGGTGCCAGTCGTACTTTGACCCCCCTGATGTCCCGGATCCTGGCGGTGGCCTACCCCGATTTGGATGGGCGCGTGAGGACATCACAGCAGACACAAGGGGGTGAGTACACTCAAATCATGGTGACTTAGCGCGCAGTGGAGGTGTCTGGGTGGGGGAGCAGGGCTGTGGGAATCCCTAGGCCAGGGCGATATCTGTAGGCTAGGCCCCTCTGTAAGGCATGGCCCTGTGCCCCCGCCCCCCACCTCTGTAGGGTGCCAAGTACAGCTATTCATTGCCCTGTGTCATGTATGTGAGCAGAGGTCGCCCATAGGCTTGTAGGCCATGTCCCACGGATTGCGTAGTCCCCAAGTGCGCGGCGTAGTGCAGGGGGCTTCTGTGTCTGTCCTGTCAGCCAACGGTGTCGCCAATGCATGGACTCAACATTTCTCTATTTTTCCCCACCCCCCTTTTTTGTTGTCTTCCTGTTTATTTGTGCATTAGCATCATCAGGCGGAGGAGAAGTGGCATCGGAGCACGAGGGAGCTGCATCTCACATGTCCATGGCGGGCCATGCAACTGACTCGGAATTCACCAGTGAGACGGAGGGCGAGGGGAGCTCCACAGCGGGGACTTGTGCGGATGACAGTGACAGCGACTCGTCCTCTGAAGGGAGCTCCCTTGTGGTGGCGGCAACATCCGTGCCCCCCGCAACAACAGGTACAGCCGCCACCCAGCGCACCAGCACCGCCCTCCCAGAAGCCCCTCAGCATTTGCCCCATGCCCGCTCACCCTGGAAGGTGGGCATCTCCTTCGCCCCAGGCACCTCAGGCCCTGCCCCTGTCACCCCTGCTGCCCTCAGTGAGGAGGTCATTGACCTCCTGAGGACGCTCATTGTTGGGCAGTCTACCCTTTTGAATGCCATCCAGGGTGTTGAAAGGGAGGTGCACCAGAGTAATGCATTCCTGGAGGGCATTCATTCAGGTCAGGCTGCCCATCAACGATCGTTCAACACTCTGGCCTCAGCACTGATGGCAGCAATTGTCCCTGTCTCTAGCCTCCCCCCTCCAACTTCCTCCACCCATACCCAATCCCCTGTACCTCTGCCTATCCCAGACACACCATCAGACAAGCCTGCACACACCTCAACACCCAAGGGAAGCTCAGACAGACATAAGCACCACACATCACACAAGCATTCACACAAGCAACATCCACATGCAGACATACCAACACCCACTGCCTTCACTGTGTCGCCCTCGTCTCCCTCCTCCCTCCCTGTCACGTCTCCACTCACACCTGCATGCACAACATCTTCAGCCACTACGTCCATCACCAGCACACCCACCAGAACCCACTGCACACGTGCAGTCACCACCCCCACTACCATTCACACGTCCCCTGTGTCCTCTCCCAGTGTGTCTGTCACCCCCTCTTCCAAGCTACACAAATGCAGGCAGCCACCCACCCAACAGCCATCCACCTCACGACAGCCTCCAGCCCAAGCACCTGCACCCAAAGACACCAGACCTCAAACTCCTACAACCACAACCTCTTCCTCCACTCCCATACCTACTACACCTACCCGTCCCTCTCTTCCTAAACTTATTTTCCTTTCCAAACTTGACCTCTTTCCAACAACTCCCCCACCCCGTCCATCTAAAAAGACTCCAGTCAGCACCTCAGCCACCACAAAAGCGGGCCCTGTGAAGACAGTCTGCCATGGACTGTGGAGTCCCCCACCCTCAAGGGCAGCCAGCTCAGTAGGGAGCCAAGGCACGGGCAGCCCACCGCCGCAAAAACGTGCGAAGATTGTCAGTGGCCGGCGCAAGAGGCCTAAAACACCAGGGACAAATCCCTACCATGGCTCCGGCAGGGAGTGTGGTGCCAACTGGCACACCGCCAAAGGTGGGGAAGGGCCACAGGCGACCAGGGAAGGCTGGGAAGCGCAGCACGCCCGACAAGACCGCCAGCAGCCCAGCTGTGCAGGAGGACCCCGCATGCCCCATCCCAGGTGGGCAGGAGGACAGCAACAGGCCCGGTACTGCAGCCCAGGAGGGCCCCACCAGGCCCATCCCAGGTGGGCAGGAAGGCGCAGCCAGCCACAGGTCAGGTGGCGAATGACCTCCACGCCATGGGCTGATCCGCTGAACTGGGCACTCATCCGAAGCACCGCTCCGCTGAGCGCCGCCGTCTCAAGCACCGCTCCGCTGGGCACCGCCGTCTCAAGCACCGCTCCGCTGGGCACCGCCGTCTCAAGCACCGCTGAACTGGGCCCTTCATCTCAAGCACCGCTCCGCTGGGCCCTTCATCTCAAGCACCGCTGAACTGGGCCCTTCATCTCAAGCACCGCTCCGCTGGGCCCTTCATCTCAAGCACCGCTGCGCTGGGCCCTTCATCTCAAGCACCGCTGTGCTGGGCCCTTCATCTCAAGCACTGCTGAACTGGGCCCTTCATCTCAAGCACCGCTCCGCTGGGCCCTTCATCTCAAGCACCGCTCCGCTGGGCACCGCCGTCTCAAGCACCGCTCCGCTGGGCGCTTCATCTCAAGCACCGCTGAACTGGGCCCTTCATCTCAAGCACCGCTGAACTGGGCCCTTCATCTCAAGCACCGCTGAACTGGGCCCTTCATCTCAAGCACCGCTCCGCTGGGCACCGCCGTCTCAAGCACCGCTGAACTGGGCCCTTCATCTCAAGCACCGCTGAACTGGGCCCTTCATCTCAAGCACCGCTCCATTGGGCTCTTCATCTCAAGCACCGCTGCGCTGGGCCCATCATCTCAAGCACCGCTGCGCTGGGCCTTTCATCTCAAGCACTGCTCCACTGGGCCCTTCATCTCAAGCACCGCTGCGCTGGGCCCTTCATCTCAAGCACCGCTGGCCCATTGGCGGAAGGGGCAGGCCCGCATCTGTGTCGGGCAGGGCTGCACTAAGCACTCTGGGCACTACTCCCCCTCCAGTACCAGTGGAGACTAATATTGACTTGAGAGACTGTGGCTTTGCACTCCCCAGGATGGCACAGTGGGCAAGCCACCCACTGTAGAGACTTGAGAGACAGTGGCTTTGCACTCCCCAGGATGGCACAGTGGGCAAGCCACCCACTGTAGAGACTTGAGAGACTGTGGCTTTGCACTCCCCAGGATGTAACAGTGGGCAACCCACCCACTGTAGAGACTTGAGAGACTGTGGCTTTGCACTCCCCAGGATGGCACAGTGGGCAAGCCACCCACTGTAGAGACTTGAGAGACTGTGGCTTTGCACTCCCCAGGATGGCACAGTGGGCAAGCCACCCACTGTAGAGACTTGAGAGACTGTGGCTTTGCACTCCCCAGGATGGCACAGTGGGCAAGCCACCCACTGTAGAGACTTGAGAGACTGTGGCTTTGCACTCCCCAGGATGCCACAGTGGCCATGGAGGCCCCTCATGGATCTGGCGTCGTGGACTCATCAGGCTGAGGTGCCCCCCTTCCCTTCCCCCTGAGGTGCCTGTAGTTTAGCTATCTGATGCCCCTGCAGTGTTCTCTCCGTTGGAGTCAGGTATCCTGTGTGGGCTTTGCCCATGTGATTTGGGCCCAGTGGCCCACGAACAATGCCTGATACACATATCGGACTGGACAATTTATGTATATAAAGTTTTAGATGTGTGATATATTTTAAAGCCAGTTATACAATATATTCCAATGTTTATGATCATTTCCTTTTGTCTTTGCATTCTTCCGGGGGGTTTGGGGGGGTAACTGTGATGTGTTGCTATGCATTGATGTGTGTGTTGTAGTGGGTGAGGGTGAGGGTGAGTGTGTCGCATATGTGTGTCCCCGTAATTTTTTGCCTCCCCCCTCCCCTGTGTAGTAGGTGCAGTACTCACCGTTGTCTTCTGCGCCGGCGTTCGTGCTCCTGGTAGAGGAGCAGGAAGACAATCGCTGGGACTATGTGGAGTTCTGGTTCCATGCTGTCCAGATTCCTCGTGGGGTGTATGGAGGTGAGCGTTTTCCGTTTGAAATGGCTGTTTCCGCCGTGTTTTTATCGGCGGGGCTACCGCCCCGGAAAAGGTGGCGGATTGGTGGGTTGTGATAGGGTGGGCGGTACATTGTCTCCCGCCTGTCTGTTGGCGGTGACCGCCGCACTGTTTGTTTGTCCCGCCGTGGCGGGCGGTGTGTTGAAGTGGCGGTCTCTGTTGGCGGTTTCCGCCAGGGTCAGAATTGCATTTTTTTTACCGCCAGCCTGTTAGCGGTTTTGCCGCCGCTTTAACACCGACCGGCAGAGTTGGAATGACCCCCATAATTTTCTTATTATGTGTTCTAACCTTTTTCTTACTACAGGTCTCCTTCCCAGCTGTTCCCTTCCTAATCCCCTCTTCCCCTCCTGAGCTCTCTCAGTCTCTGTGAGTCTTGGAGCTGGTCAGTGGTGGACGTGTTGGGAACGTGCACAGACCCCGAGGATCTGGTGACTCTGACATTAAACCCTGATGTGATAGCAGGACTCTTCTGATGCACATTAAATTTTAATCAGACCCCATCTACTGTCAGTGCTGTTGTTAATTCCTTTTGGAGTGTTTTGCTTTTCTGACTGCTGTGATTTCACAGCATACCAGATTGTCTATTTGTAACTGTTCTGTATTGCTATCCTCGTTTTACTTTTTTCTTTCTTTCCTTCTTTCATCCCTAATTTTTTTCCTTCCTCTTTCCTTCTTTCTTTCCTTTTTAACCCTTCTTTCTAATTTATTTTTCTTTATGCCTTCTTTCATTCTTGGCTTGGTTATTTCTACTTTTCCTTTCTTTCCTTCTACCTTTCTCTTTCCTTCTCTCCCCTTCTCTCTCTTCCTATTTCCTTTTTCCTTTTCCTTACTTTCATTCTTGCCTTCTTTATTTCCTTCTCTTTCTTCCTATTCTTTCCTTCCATCTCTCCTCTCTCTTTTTCTTTCCATTTCTTCCTTCTCAAAGGCAGGAGTCTTCCAGCCAATGCTAAAGTGTTTGACTATTTTAGGTCTCTGTTAGCCAAGACCTTTTAAATTTCTTCTAACAATTAGGGGGTTCAGCCAGACTTCATCTATTAGTCTGTGGTTGATGTCATTCACATTTTTTCTTCCACCCACTCTGGCATGCATTAAGAGGCAAGGTATCAGCCCACTTAAGCCATTGGCTACATATTACAGTATGCACCCTTTCACAAGAAACAACACACAAAGGGGGTCATTCCAAGTCTGGCGGGCGGCAGAGGCCGCCCGCCAGACTTCCCCCCTCCGAAATACCGCTCTGCGGTCGAAAGACCGCGGAGGGTATTCTAAGTTTTTCCCTGGGCTGGCGGGCGGTCGCCAAAAGACCGCCCACCAGCCCAGGGAAAAACTCCCTTCCCACGAGGATGCCGGCTCGTAATCGAGCCGGCGGAGTGGGAAGGTGCGACGGGTGCTGTTGCACCCGTCGCGTATTTCACTGTCTGCCAAGCAGACAGTGAAATACTTGTAGGGGCCCTCTTACGGGGGCCCCTGCAGTGCCCATGCCAGTGGCATGGGCACTGCAGGGGCCCCCAGGGGCCCCGCGACCCCCCCTACTGCCATCCGGTTCCCGGCGGGCGGACCGCCGGGAACTGGATGGCGGTAGGGGGGGTCGGAATCCCCTCGGCGGCGCAGCTAGCTGCGCCGCCTTGGAGGATTCCAAAGGGCGGCGGTACACTGGGGGGAGACCGCCAGTGTTGCCGGTCCGACCGCGGCTTTACCGCCGCGGTCGGAATGCCCTTGGGAGCACCGCCGGCCTGTCGGCGGTGCTCCCGCGGTCCTCCAACCCGGCGGTCATTGACCGCCAGGGTTGGAATGACCCCCAAAGTAGTTACCTTGAGTTCTATGATAATGTGTGGCATTGTTTGTGATTGAGGAGGGCCTGGCATATTCCCAAAGAAAGTTTTTCAAAACCCATATCAAACTTTACTTTATCTTTGCAATTTTTTCCACTCCTGAATGTGCCCTTCCTCTTTATTTATTTTAATCTGTAATTATTCCTATTTTAACTTCACCCTCCGTTTAAGAATCTGACTGTGGCTCCCTGTTGTGCCCTCTGTTGGTTGCTGATGTCGGTATGATCACGTATTTATTTGTAACTTGAGCCTGGTACTGCGTGGGTATTTCTTTGAGCTCTAGGGACCGTATGTATACTTTTTTAGCACCGCATGTGCGTGATTTTTTGACGCAAAAGTGGCGCAAACTTACAAAATACAATTGTATTTCGTAAGTTTGCAGCACTTTTGCGTCAAAAAGCGGCGCAAATGCGGGGCTAAAAAAGTATAAATACGAGTGTGTTTATTCCTTTTTGTGCCTCTTCCTGTTTGTATGTGGTGTTCATGTCTGAGTGAGAGTCACTGCTTATTCCCGCATTATTGTTCACTTCCTCCTGTACGTAGATACCACTGCGTGCTAGCTGGCCTACTTTCAAGTGTGGCTTTTCCACTAAATAGCCTGACTCTGTTATGAGATTCTAGTCCTATGATTTTGTTTGTGAGATTATGTTTTGCTACTTTCATCGGTGATCATGTTTGTTTTTGCAAGTTGTACTGATTCTCTGTGTTGCTCATCATTGGCAGTGGCACCTGCTGAACTTTAAAGGTGGTGGGTCACAACTCTTGCCATAAATTTCATAGAACCAGTGAGCATGACCAATTGTCTCTAGTGGGATCTGGGTGGATGATAGGTGTGTCCTGGAGAGACTTTGAATAAAAGTGGCACAAAAGTTGTATTTACAAAAAAAATGCTAAAACCAACACGCCACAGGCTCCGAAAGTGCATTCCTGGCAATCTACAGTACTGTTCTGGTGTGCCAGCTAAGTCCCCCCCCCCACCCCCCCCCAGCCCCTCCTGCCCCCCAGGAGAATTGCAGTTACTCCTTTCCCCAGATAATTTTGAGAAAATAATTACAAAATGGTCATATTCCCTCAAAAAGCCCATAGAAAATGTCTAAGAAGACAAAGATAATTCATGCAGCAGGTAAAATATAAATTCGCACTTCTGTCACTTACTACAGCATCAATTTACAATTCTATATTTAATATCTTTTCATTTTTAATCATGTCGCATGAACAGCGTAGACAGATAAGCAGTATGCAACTCTTGCAATCTCAGGCACTACAGCACATCTAGACATATTTCACAGAATCATAGAGTTATGGTACTACTTAGATTTCAGAGATT
The DNA here is from genome assembly GCF_031143425.1 of Pleurodeles waltl. Lineage (NCBI taxonomy): Eukaryota > Metazoa > Chordata > Amphibia > Caudata > Salamandridae > Pleurodeles > Pleurodeles waltl. The sequence continues at coordinate 1,260,177,580 of NC_090445.1, read as the reverse complement.
ATCAGGCTTGATGAGTGGGCAGATTACACCGCTCATACAAGATAAAGGGGGTTATTCTAACTTTGGAGGAGTGTTAATCCGTCCCAAAAGTGACGGTAAAGTGACGGATATACCACCAGCCGTATTACGAGTTCAATAGGATATAATGGACTCGTAATACGGCTGGTGGTAAATCCGTCACTTTTCCGTCACTTTTGGGACGGATTAACACCTCCTCAAAAGTTAGAATAACCCCCACAGTCTCAGACTGTTGCAAAGATTAGCATTTAGCAGCCTCAGATTTATTTGGTAATGCAATAATTGTGTCCCTAAACATCAGTTTACATGTTGATAAAAATACACACGTTTAGACATCAGATACACAGTTTCATTTTGGGAAAATAGGCATGTATTACACAGAAAGGTTTTTGTACTGAAATGCTACATTTTAATTTTTAGTAAATACTTGTTTGCCCAATCATCAATCTATCAAATCTGTCTCAAGTACTACCACCATGTTTTGTTAGATTCTGCTTTACAAGTCAATGTAGCAACATTGTATGTCATGAATGACAGTTCAGTTTAACCCTTTCCCTGCACAGCCACCCCCGCCCCCAGTGCTGGTGTAGTTCACGCCTACACCTCCATAACGTTTTGTACACATAAACTATCCACGGTCATTTGTGCATCCTTGTTTTCCAACATCCTGGGAATTTTAAAGGTGCCTATGGTTTTTGGATTTTCCTGGAGGGGACTGAAAAATAGGAAAAATATAGCAACAGTTTGAGTTTTTTTAAAAAGATAGGGAAAAAGTGCTCCTGATAAAACTGTCTGGGTTTTCCCTAAAAATAGCATCCACAAAAAATTTGCTGTACAGAAGTACCATCGTCCCATCTTTCAGGAACATGCAGAGCTGAATCAAAAACTAAATATTTTACCACAGTTTTAGCATTTTTCTAAGAGGAAGCCTATGTGTTCTATTTTTTGTGGTTTTAACCTACTTCCAGTTTGTGGTGTAAAATACTGAATAACCCATGAATGATCCAATCCAGAAAAGCTATAGATTTCTGAAAAGTAGACAAAATTGTGAATTCAGCAATGAGTCATATTTGTAGATCCCTCAAAGTTTTCCCGAGAAAAATAACAGTTGAAATAAATAAATATTGAAAAGGAGTAGGACGAAATGGGCATTTTTGTAACAACATTTTCATCTGTAACTTTTGGTCATAATGTCTGATTGACAAAAGAAATATACTATTACATCTGTCAGGCCATTCTGGTTGCGGGGATATGTCGAATTTGTAGGTTCTTCAGGAACCCAAGGTATTTTGGACTCTCCATCTCTCAGTCACCAAAGTCAGTTTTCGCATTTCATTCCTCCATCTGTTGGTCCCCAGAGTAATTACTTTCACCTCTGGTCCTTGAGGTTGTATAATAAAATTCTGATTGACCCTCTTAAAAAGGAAACAGGTTTGAGAGAGCCGCTGCTTATGAAGTGTCTAAAATATTGTGCTCTCTAACTTTTTCTATATTGAGAGCTTCTTCTGATCGATGAAAACAGTACTGAGCTACTAATGACTTTGATCATTGTTACAATAGTGACCACAACAGATATGACCACAATAGTGACCACACCTTGCAGGATCATAGTAACGACCACCCAGGTGTATCTCATAAATTAAACTATACTTACTTATATATACTTTCCTTCACAGTGTTGAGGTTGACAATAGTCAGAACACCTGAATATAGTATGATAGAACAACAACCACCCCAACGCATAAGACAGGGTTACCAACAGCAATGTTGGGTTATCAAAATAAAAAGCCTCCACATGACTAATGAAATAACAGCCACAGCAACACGTGGCCAGTGGCACAAACAGCTAACATACTAACATCTATATATAGCCCAAACACCCATGAATTATCATTCAAATAGCAGCTTTACATTTAAACGTCTTTTAATTTTCATTCCTTTTTCTCAAACATCAGCATACCACTCTCTGAAATTACACAGTTTTAAATCAAATATACCCTTTTTAATTTTAAGTAAAAACACTCAAAGAACATCTGTGTTTTTCACTCACTGTATGATTGATAGAACAGGGCTTGCAAAACCACAAATCTCCATGTGACTGTGCAAATAGATAGAGGAGACAGGTGATTATATTTCAAGTCCTGAAAGTTGTCATAGTGTGCATTCTGGAGATGTATACTGCTGCCTTTTGTAATGTGGCTAGACCCTCTGAATTACATACAGTGCTGGCCTGCACCTCAGGGAGCTCCTTTCTGGGTATTTGCAAGCTACCAGTAGCTCCTGAGCTACCTGTTGAAGACATCTGGTCTAAAAAGTACTAAGGCTGCAGGCAGCATATGTGAACTCAAACTGTTTGCTCCTTTAAGAGCTTCTTCAGATGATCTCACACAGGCTAAAAATAGGCCTCTGGTGCCTGCCTCTGCTGACAGTTTCCACCAGCAAGCAATTTGCATTGTCTCATTTTCCAAGTTGAAAAACACCTGAAATTAAAACAAAATGTTTGTATTTCATAGTTTACAACTGTAGGCTGCAGACTGAAGTCCATAGGCTATTTATCTATAGGTATGGCACCACAATGACAGTGAGAGCAGAACACTCATACTAGCTCAGCTCCAGCCTCTTTTTTCACTTTACAGCTCAGCAAATCCCATGTCATAGACAACCACAGTAATGTAATAAATGAAGCAGTTCAGACGAGGAGTTTTTCATTAGCTGGGAGTACATCACAGCCTACATGCCCCTGACTTGGGTGTCTCTATGGGACTGTAAAACTGTAGTTATGTTTTTCAATGCACATTGGTCGAAGTGCAGCATCTTGCCCTCAAGAGTCATAAAAAGCTGTAGAATCATCCTCACAAATCAACAGGTAGTAGGTCGGCCATAATAGTGTAACTCTACAACCTAGATTGGTAGGGTTGGCAAGTCTGAATCAAAGTGCCACAATTAAGAGGCCAGGAATTCATAACACATCTTCTAACTACAGATCCATATACTCTTTGCCATTCTTTTTGTTTTGTCCTCATACACCTCAGACTCCTGAGCCAACTCCAATGTTCCACCTTGCACCCTCTCAAATATGGAGATGACCTATGCCATGGAGACCCCTTTTCTCTCACTCAGCCATCCCACAGTGAGTAAACAACCACACCAACACAGCTGGAAGGGGGGAATATAATCATTGGACTACGAACACCAGATCGTAAGCCCCTCTCAGACCTTTACCACCTCCCTTGGTCTCTTCTCCATTTTACCAAAGGATTCCAAATTTCTTCCTTCCTCTTTGTTAAGCCACCCACCTCTAAATCCATTTTGGCCATATAAAAGAGAGCGTGAACCCAGTCCAGATGAAGGAAGGGGGATTTTGCCATCCACTTTTGACATATTTCTCTTCTCGCCACTAGAATAGTGTATAAAAATCAGATTCCTGTTGCCTTTACCACCGCAACTTCCCCGCAATTCTAGTTCTTGTACTTGCCCAAATATAATCAGGGGTAGACGCGCCCTAATTCCTCGCCCCAGAATACTTGAGAAAGATCTACACACTTCTTCCCAGAAGGAGACAACCCCTGGACATTCCAGAAACATATAAATGTCAGAAGCGCCTTGTAGATTGCATTTGGGACAGTTTACCACTCTTCTTTTCCTTATTATGGAGAGTCTTTATGGTAACATATACGCTCTATGAATGGAGAAGAGGTGGTTCTTCTGTAATGATGCAGGCTTTACTATCTTAAACAAGGTGCACATGGATGACTCCCACCATATCATTACCTGATCTTGAGGCATAACATTTCCCCAAAGAGTGCCAGCCAATGCAAATTCGCCATCCAAACCCTCTAGACCAGTACCAGACCAAAACCTTCTTGGGTATGGAGGATTCAGGAAGTACACTATCTCAACCTTTTAAGTGAATATATTTCAAAATTGAAATGGCCCCTCATGTCTTATCCTCAAGCTCTTCCCGAGATATTAGGGCTCCTTTCCTGAGAAGGTCTCCCTAAACCGCCATGCCAGGCTTCCTAATTGGTAAAGCTAAGACATTCTTTAGGCACTCAGGGGTGCCTGGTGAATCCCAAATGGGGGCATTTTGGCTATAGTAACTAACTCCTGCTGCTAATCTTACCTGGTACCAACTCGTTACGAGGTCATGTAGAGTCTTCAATTTTAGCTTTTTTTTATTTTGGGTCTCCAGATTTGTAGAGAAATCCATTTGAACCCCATTTGACAATAGCTACCATAGCTTTGAACATATAACCAATTTCAGAGGAGTCTGGAGCTGTAAAAAACATTTTTGTAGTTTTAATTGAAATGCCCAAACACAGTATTTTAGATCTGGGAGTGCCAACACCCCACCTTCTCTCTCCTTCTTCTCAGTTTTTTCCAAAAGATCCTAGGCCCATTAGATGCCCAAATGAAGGAAATTATAGCTTGCTGAAGCTTCCCTAGGTAATGCTTGTGCATCGAGAGTGGGATGGAGCTATACAAAAAGTTCAGTTTAGGCAGAATAATCATCTTGACCGAATTAACTCTACTCACAATTGTCAGGGGAAGATACACCCATCTCTGTAGTAACTTACAGCACTCGTCTAACAAAAACTATAAGTTCTTTGTTGCAAGATGTTGAATTTCCTGTGAAAATATTATGCCATATCTGGACACTCTACCAAAGGCCTCTGCTAGGGTCATCATTGTGGGGAGAGCTGATGATAGGTCAGCTGTATATACTAAGACATCATTGGCATATAAGGCTACCTTTTTCACCCAACGATTACAAGCAAAAGGTGCTCAAAGATCAAACAGTAAAGGAGACAGAGGGCAGCCCTGCCTAGTACCCCTGGTTATCTTTAAAGGCTCTGTAAGTTACCGTTTACTAAAACTCTCGCAGAGGGGGCATTATATATCAGTCCTATTGCTCTACAAAATGTTTCTCCCAATCTATATAAGCTCAAGATCTGGCATAAATACTTCCAGTTCACTCTATCAAAGGCCTTCATTGCATCTTGAGTTATCACAGCTAGAGGCACTCCAAAATGATGCAGCCATATCTATAGCCCCTACCAGATTGTAAATCAATTTGTGTAGAAATCTTCCTTTAATAAAATCTTTCTGGTCCAGATGAATCAAACGGTCCACCACTCTACTTAATCTGTCTGCTAGTATTTTAGCGAATATATTGTAAATCATAATTCAGCAAAGAGATAGGCCTATATGATTCACACTTCACTGGGTTTTTTGCTAGGCTTCAAAATCACCATTATCGTGACCTCGTTCCATGAAGTTGGAATAGGGGCCCCTTTTTCAAAAATCGAGGAATATAAGTCGACCAGAGCTGGAATTATTGCCTCTCCCAACGCTTTAGAAAGATCCATCAGGATACTATTTGGTCCAGCTGCCTCCCCCCCCCCCCTTGCTACCTTTCAAAGCAATCCTAATTTCCCCCTGGAGAAATTGACCTGTTTAAGAGGTTCTGCTCCTCTTGTGTGATACAGGGGAGTAAATCTTCACCCACCAAATTTCCTATATCCTCCTCCCTCACCATTGCCTCTATTGTATAAAGTTGTAAAAAAAACTCTTGAAAAGTGCCCTCCATTGCCTTACTACTTGATGACCTCTCTCCTGACTGATTTATCTCAATTACTTTAATATGATGCTTCACCTGGTCCCACTTACACTTCCAGGATAGCAACTTTCCTGCATTTTCACCATATTCAAAATGGGCTAGCTTATAGGCCTCTTCTCTTTTAACGACTCTAGCATGTAACACCTCTTCAAGCTGAAGACTCAACCCCCTCAACTTATTCTCCTGTACTGCTTGTTTTTGAAGCTAGCTAAACTCAGGATTTTCTCTCTTATAACCCCTTTAAAGGTGTCCCATATCACTGCTACCGGAGCCGATCCCAAGTTAATCTTGAAGAATTCTTCTGTCTCTATTCGTAACTGACCAATGACATCGCCATTTTGTAATAACATGCCGTCCAATGTCCATCTACGACCGCCCAACGCCCCTGCTAGCCTCAAATCTAATGTTACAGCTGCATAATTCAATAAGTGGGCTGGCAGATAGGTTATATCATCTACTAATTCACCCAGCTTCATATCAATAAGGAAATAGTCTATGCTTGTACTTTTTATTGTTCAAAGAGAAACCCCTTATTGACCCCCTTCTCTGCCACCATAAATCACATAAACCCCATTCTTTCATCATCCCCCTCAAGTAACGCTGGAATTTTGGGGTCCCTACAGATCTGCACTTCTCAGACCTATTTAGCTTGTTGTCTAAAACAACATTAAAATCCCCTGCCATTATGATAGGGTCAGGGAAGTCAGTTAACTTCGAGAACAGCTTTTTAAAAGTTCCTATATAATCGCAATTCGGGTCATAAAACCCAACCAGTGTAGTCCTTCTATTATTAATCTGTACCTTAACTATAATTCATCTACCTACCAAGTCTGACCTCACGTCCAATATTCCTGCCTTAATCCAATGTTTAATTAAAATAGCCACTCCCCTGGTGTTAAAATTATACTCAGTACAGGCATAAGATTGAACCCATTTTTACCTTTTAAAGAGCTCAGTACCCTCTTCTCCAGTTAAGTGGGTTTCCTGCAGGATTAGAATTTGAGCTGGTGAGTCTATCAAGTATTGTAATAGCTTTTCTCTTCTTCCTTTCGTTCTTAAGCTATTAACATTCCAAGAGAGGATCTGAAAGGATCTGCCCCCAGGGTCCTGGCATTTACTAGTATCACCCGCCAGTGCTAATTAGGTGCGGAATTAGTTGAGGTGAAAGAGGATCTTTTTATTTTTATTTTCCCCTCATGCTCCCCACACAGTGCCCCACTCATCATACGCCTGACCCCCCTCCCCACTCCCCCCTCCCCATCCATGGAGAACCCCCCTCGAATATTGGACCAGTGTTAGCCCAAATGTAGAGGACTCAAGGTTCCCGGGCGGGGCACAATCTTTTTAATTTCCTTTGGTACATTCCCCCGACTTGATAACTGCCAACAGCTAATCTGCTGCCTTGCCTTCTCTAACATTGTACATTTTGTTGTTGTACATACCTCGAAGGGCTGCGAGAAACTTAAGTTGTGCAGACGCTTCTAACTTTTTGAATTCCTCCAACTGCCGCCCAAGCTCTCATTGCTTGTTGATGGTGATCTTAGACAGGTCCGACCTAATCTCAAATGAAAAATCCTGAACTTTAATAGTTTTCAACTTGAATGCCGTGGAAATCATTTTTTCTTTCAAACCATACGTTAAAAAGATAGTCAAAATCTCTTACTATTATTTGGTTTTCTCTTAAAGGGGTCTCTATATATCCTCTGAATGTCTCTTATGATTTCTTCTTCACGCTCCTCTAACGAGAGTGCAGACTTAATAAGTGAGACCACAAATTCTATAAGATTTTCTCCTTCTGCTCCTTCCGTAACATGTAACACTCTCAAGTTGTTCCTCCTCGAGCTGTTCTCCAACTGCTCCAGTTTACTCTTTAAGACCTGTTCGGATTCCTTCAACACCTGAATTTCATCTTTACGTAGTCCTAATTCATCTTTCATGACTCCCACTGTTTCTTCAAGAGCCTGAGTTCTCATTGACAGGAAAACAAACTTCTTCTCCAGTGCCTCATAGGCTTCTCTTATTTCTCCCTGATTTTTTTCAGATATTGAAAAACCTTTTCGCATGTCTTTAGAGAGGGATCACAAGCAGGGCCAGCTTGGGGGCCCATCGTGTGAGAATCTGAAGCCCGATCAGAAGCAAGTTCTTCTGTTAGCCTAGGGCCTGTACTTCCAACGTGGGGAACCACTTCTCTGAGTGGCTGTATGGGGGGGGGCCTTCATAGTTCTGGGTTAACTTCTCTCGACCCTTAAACTTAACTGGTATGCCTGGAGGGACCCTCTTGACCCAAGATCACCTTTCTCTCTCTCCCCCTCCACAACCAACGGACCTTAAACACTATTTTCCTGTTGCATCTCCAACTTCCTGGGTGATGAGTCCGCTATCACTGGCTTAATTTCGAAGTACGATCTCAGAGAGGGAGTAATTTTAGTTTTTTATGTTTAATAATTGGGCTCCGTCTCTGCTTTCTAGATCCATATCCCAATAAACTAGTAGTATTGCCCTCACATATGGACCCCAAATTATGGGTAAGGCCCTCACCCTGCCTTGAGGAAACAGAATTACTAGGAACCAAAACCTCTTCCAATCCACCACTCAAGGGGTCACTAAATCTCCTACCTTGATTTTGCTCTTCTCTCCTAGTAAGCTGAGCCAGGGCCCCCCCTTCTTGGTGTCTTGCCGAGTCCTATTCCCCTCCGGTGCTTCGGTCCCCTTCCAGCCCGGCTTCCCACTCCTTACCGCCATTCTGGCAGGCTCTATGCTGACCCAGCCTTTGCTTGTGCTAGCTCTGCCTCCACGGAGGGAAGCCTGTGCCGCAGCTCTACGTGACCGATGGAGCTCCAGGGTGGCTCTGTCCCAGCACGTGAATCCTGAAATACTGCTCCGCCTGCCTGGGCCGCTGGGAAACACCTCCGGCCCGACACTCATGTATAATGCACCAGCACAAACGCGAGCAAAAATCTACATGCCGCCCCGTCCGGGAACCACAGTGAGTGCTTAGCACGCTGCAGCTATGCTGCAGCCTGCCATGAATCTCCACTCTTTGCCATTCTTGGTGAACAAATCCAACTGACACAGTTGTTGCAGCTAAACAATTACCTATACAGTAACCACTTAGTTTTGGATAACCAGTCTAGTTTCAGACCAAACTAGTGTACAGAAATAACAATACTGATATCATCAGGGAACAACTATTTACTATCCAAGACAAGGGTCATAATGCATAAGTAATACATTCACCACTATCAAACATGAAATAGTTCTTTGGTGCCTTGGCAAAGTCTATGACATTAACAGAGATGCTTTCACTTAGTTGTGATTTTTGTCTAACAGGAAACAATGTATCCAATTTGGCCAATTAACATAAACATTTGTTAACATCAGCTGCAAGTTCTCTCAGGCTCCTTCCTAACTTCGCCTCCGTTCAGCACTTACAAGCTATCCCTTTCTGGGTAAACTGCCAAATGCACATTGATAACACTCAAATTCTAATCAACCTCCATAATGCCAGAAAAGGCATTTCAGGCTCTGGCACATGCTTGCTGTCATCAAATTCTCCACAAACGTCTCCACAGCATCCAGTCAATTTTCACCACAACTCAGTAATCCTAGTATCAAACCATCAACATGAGTGTCAGCCCAGAGTCTGATTTTCCCCAGCACTGTCAATCACATTAAGGGGCATATTTACAAGTCCATAGCGCCACCCTAGTGTCATTTTTTTACGTTAGGGTGCATTGAGGCCTTTCTCCCACACCATATATAAAAAGTGGCGCAATGCTTGCTAATTGTGGCATTAGGGGGGCGCTAAGGGTCACAAGAAAAGTGGTGCTGCACAGGGTGAAGCGCCACTTTTCTTAAATCTTTAAGAAAGATTTAAGAACCACTAGGGCAGCCTTGCACCACATTAGCATAATTTTTTAATGCTAATATGGCAAAACAAGCCCAAAATCGATGCACAAAATTTTCAAAGTGGCGCAATGCATGCATTGTGCCACTTTGTAACACTTTGCACTATATTATGCCTGCACCAGGCATAATGTATGCAGATGGGGAGTTTCCCCCTTAGTGGGGGTGAGAAAATGGTGCAAAGAAATCTAAGAGATTTCTTTGTGCCATTTTTTTCGGCACTTTGAACGCCTCCTCAGAGCAGGTGTTGAAAGGAGGCTCCCATTGATTTCAATGGGCCTCTGGGTGTTTTGCAGGATTAGCGTCAGAATTTTTTAAGCTAACCCTGCGAACCCCGAACTAGCAAAAAAAATTGTGATGCTAGTTCCCTAACTACCGCCATGGTGCGCAGTATATTACATAGGGCGCTAACATGGTAGCGTTAGGGGGGGCACTAAGGGGCACAAGAAAAGTGCCGCTGCACTAGATGCAGCACCACTTTTTATAAATCTGCCCCTAATTATATAAGCAATCGGATTGATCTCCATAAATCAAATCTAACAACACTCAAAGCGATCTTTCATGCCAGTGCTTGACTGGTGCCTGGCATGTAGTGAGGGTACCACATAACCCTGGCTTTAAGTCCACTGGAAGCAAGATATTATTTACACATGCTCGTATGGCGTACATGCAGTACTTTTTACTACTACCAGATATGTTGTTTGGAAGATCAAGGCCTCCTGAAAAGTGTACTTCTAGAACAAGACTTTACTGAGCTTGGAAAACTCACTCAGAAATAGGTTACTCTAAGTAAACTTTCTCTCTTGCCATCCTTGAACTCTGCAACTCGTCACTGCTCCCTGTAGGAAAGCTCCCATTCTCAACATAAGGGTTTACACAACTCCATACAGTCAGTTTACATTTCATGAATATAAGCGTTTTCACTTGTTTTGTCGAGTTTTGGCACCAACAGGAAAATTGCTATGTAATACAGAGTGCACAGCTTTCAGAATTACAAAAATAGCTTGCTACATGCACATATATTCATATTAGGAACACAATAAAGGCAAGGGAAGATTGCAATAATAGAAGGACAGACAATGAAAATACAAACATAGGAATAAATACAAACAGTATAAACATCACATCTAGAAAATATGCTTCAAAATTATCCAGCCTGATTGTAAACGTTGTCCTGGAAGACCAGTTTTCGTTTTTATTAACATGCCAGGTTCTGTTCGGACAAATATTTTTATTAAAAAACACTCAGCGGTTTAACAGATATGAGCGGTAGGTCCCAGAAGGGTCAGTCAAATAAAAGGACCATCACTACAATTTTGTAGACAGACCTTTCATTTCACACTGAAACATTAACTTATGATAAAAATCGGAAACTAAATGACACTAAGGCCCTCATTACAACCCTGGCGGTCGGTGGTAAAGTGGCGGTAAGACCGCCAACTGGCCGGCGGTCCAAAAAATGGAATTATGACCGCGGTGGAAACCGCCAACATAGACAGCCACTTTAACACTCCGACCGCCACGGCGGTACAAACAGCATGGCAGTCACCACCAACAGACAGGCGGAAGACAATGTACCGCCCACACCATCATGAGAGGCCAATCTGCCACCTTTTCCGGGGAGGATTCAACACGAACAAAAACACGGCGGAAACTGGACTTGGAAAGGAAAACTCTCACCTCTACACAACCCACGAGGAACCAGGATGCCATGGAGCAAGAACTCCAAATTCTACCTGCGATTGTCTTCCTGATCCTCTACCAGGAGCAGGACCGACGGCGGTGACGACCACGGTGAGTACTGCACCTACGACACAGAGGAGGGGGTAGAGAAAAGAGAGTGACACACACACACGCAACACACAACACCCCCACCCTCACACACAACAACACACACACCAATACATGTTGAAACATTACATTTACACCCCCAACCCCCACTGGAAGAACGCAAGGACAAAGGGAAATGAGGTGAACGATTGTAATCAGGAAAAATCCATTAATCAAAAATATATATAAACTATTAACAAATATGTACACCAAGAATTCAAGTCCATGTACTGCACCTACATAGTCCGTGGACCACTGGGCCCAAAATGCATGGGCGAGGCACACACTCAATACCCGATCCAAACAGAGAGAACACTGCAGGGGCATCAGATCGAAATAAAACAGGCACCTCATGGGAAAGGGAAGGGGGGCACCTCAGCCAGATGAGTGCACAACGCCAGCTCCACGAGGGGTCTCCATGCCCATTGATGTATCCTGGGGAGTGCAAAGCCACAGCCTCTCAAGTCTCTCCAGTGGGTGGTTTGCCCACTGCATTATCCTGGGGAGTGCAAAGCCGCAGTCTCTCAAGTCTCTCCAGTGGGTGGTTTGCCCACTGCTATATCCTGGGGAGTGCAAAGCCACAGTTTCTCAAGTGGATAACAGTCTCCACTGGTTCTGGAGGGGGCTTTGTGCCCAGAGTGCTTCATCCTGCCAAGGACAGAGGTAGTGGATGTCATCCTCCACTGGTTCTGGAGGGGGCTTTGTGCCCAGAGTGCTTCATCCTGCCAAGGACTGAGGTAGTGGATCTGACACTCCACTGACGGTAGGGCAACATGTAAGCTGTCCAGGCCCCTGGAACTGACCAACAGCCTCGTACGACTGACCACTGGGGATGGCAGTCATGTCTGCGGTGGTGCCACTGGCACAGGATTTGCCGTGGCTGCTGGCAGTGCTGGTGGCGGCCTGAGTAGCGGCGATGCGAGTGGCGCTCATTGGCCAGCGGTGCTGGTGCGGGGCTCACTGAGTGTGCTGCTGGCGGCGGTGTCCTGGGTGGCCGTGCCCGTGGCCGCGGTGCATGTGGCGGTCTTGTCCGCCGTGCAGGTTGGCAGCGACTTCCCTTTCTTTCTCTGCCCCTTCCCCTCCTTGGATGGTGGCGCAGCTGTCTTGCCACTCCCAACTGTTGTCCTGGCTGAGCCCTTGGTGGCAGGTGTTTTGGCCTTTTCCCTCTGGGCTGTGTGCAACTTCTTTTGTTTTGGAGGTGGGGGAATGTCCTTGGCCTGGCTCCTTGGGACACTGGCTGCCCTGCTGTGTGTGGTGATGGGTGTGCTGGTGATGGAGGTAGTGGCTGAAGATGTAGTGCATGCAGGTGTGAGTGGAGATGTGACAGAGAGGGAAGAGGGAGACGTGGAGGAGGGGGACACAGTGGATGAAGTGGCTGTTGGTATGTCTGCATGGGTATGATGCTTATGTGAGTGCCTGTGGGATGTGTGGTGGTTATGTTTGCCAGAGCTACCCTTGTGTGTTGAGGTGGGTGCATGCTGGTCTGCTGGTGTGCTTAGGATAGGCTGAGGTACTGGGGATTGGGTCTGGGTGGAGGAAGTTGGAGGGGGGAGGCTGGGCACAGGGACAATGGCTTCCATCAGTGCTGAGGCCAGAGTCTGAAAAGCTCGCTGTTGGGCTGCCTGACCAGAATGAATGCCCTCCAGGTATGCATTTATCTGTTGCAACTGCCTCTCTACACCCTGGATGGCATTCAGAATGGTAGACTGCCCAACAGTGAGGGATCTGAGGAGGTCAATGGCCTCCTCACTGAGGGCAGCAGGGCTGACTGGGACAGGGGCTTAGGTGCCTAGGGCAAAGGAGATGCCCACCCTTCTGGGTGAGCAGCCACAGGGCACACGCTGAGGGGCTGCTGGGAGCGCGGTGCTGGTAGGGGTGGTGGCGGCTGTACCTGTAATTGCGGTGGGCACAGAGGGGCCCTCCACCGTAACAGAGCTCCCATCAGAGGAGGAGTCAGTGTCACTGGTCTCAGCTCCTGTCCCCGCCGTGGAGCTCCCCTCACCCTATGTCCCAATGGTGAATTCTGAGTCCGTAGTCTCGCCCTCCAGGGCCATGTGGGATGCAGCTCCCTCCTGCTCCAGTGGCACAGCTCCTCCGCCTGATGATGCTAATGCACACCAGAACAGCGATACCACAAAAAGGGGGGTAAAGAAAGTAGAAAGACATGTTCAGTGCATGCAATACTGCTACTGTTGGCGGACACTACAGACACAGCAGCCCTCTGCACTATGCCATGCACTTAGAGTTCCCTAATTAATCCCAGGGACATGGGGGTAAAAGGCCTATGCCCGATTGATGCACACATGGAAGTCACAGGAGCCTGACTAGGGGTAGATGGCTCTTAACACTGGTGGGGTGGGGTGCCACATAGCCTGCCTCACGAAGGTACCTTGCCTACAAAACTCGTCCTGGCCTAGGGGAACCCACAGCCCACCTCCCCCACCCAGACACCTCTAATGCACACTGAATCAGATGGATGTGACTGTACTCACCGCCTTGTTGCTGCTGTGATACCCTCAAGCGCCCATCCAACTGTGGAGACGCCACCGCCAGGATCCAGAACATCAGAGGGGTCATGGTGGGACAGGCATCCCTCCCACATTGGGAGGCCATCCCCAGCTGGGCCTCTTCCGTCTTCTTGCTCCAGCGGCGAATGTCCTCCCATCTTTTACGGCAGTGGGTGCTCCGTCTGTGGTGGACCCACAGGGCCCGGACGTCCTTGGCGATGGCACGCCAAATATCCGTCTTCTGGTGGCCGCTGACCTAGAGGAATAGTAAAGGGGAAAAGGAAAAACTTTAACCGTCCAGACCGTCACAGTCATTGGCCCATGTTCCCACCCTTGCCCTGACGCACATACACTCACCGTAGTTTCATGCACGCCTCATTACCCCCCATCTCCCATCCACACCACTCCAAACAGGCATTGCCCATACAGCATGCTCACAGTGTACTCACCTGTTTGTCTGGAGGACCGTAGAGTAGCGTGTACTGGGGGAGGACCCCATCCACTAGTTTGTCCACCTCCTCCATGCTGAAGACAGGGGCCCTTTCCCCTGACGCACGAGCCATTGTCTCTTCCAGACTGAGGTCACAGCAGCACTTGCAGTGTAGGTCCTCTCCTGTCGAAGATCAGGTATCAAGTGAGTGAACAGAGAGAAAATGGTGGTCACGTCCGCGGTGGTGCGTACCGTCACTGCCGGCGTACATTGTCATTGGCTCCTGGGACCAATAGGGTCCAATGTTAACCAATGCATGATTGCACCGCCTACCGCGATGGTGTACAACGCCAGCGCATTTACCTCATATCCACTTGTCCCACATTACAGGTCAGGCAGCCGCCATTTCAGGGGGCCACATGGCATTAATTTTAAATGCGTCACACATATCTAGGCCTTGCATACACACTAAGACAGGCACACAGCGGATTGACAAATGTTTGCAATAAAGTTGTTTCTTTCGTACCTCAGTGTTGGCTGACCCCCTGATCGCTGTTCTCCTCCATAGGGCACGTCCGCTGGGGCAGGTGGGGAGATGGCGGCATCCTCCAGTGTACAGACCGCTGGTGGACCTGTCGACAATGGAAGAGCAACATGTAATAGTCACCTACAGACTTGATTGTGCCACAATCCATGAACTGTGTGCCCAGTTGGAGCCAGACCTGATGTCAGCTATCCCCCATCCCACAGGAATCCCCCCTCTAGTGCAGGTCCTGTCAGTACTCCATTTCCTGGCAAGTGGGTCCTTTCAAACAACAGTGGCCATAGCATCAGGCATGTCCCAGCCAATGTTCACAAATGTGTTGCCCAGAATGTTGTCTGCCCTGCTGAAACACATGCGCAGCTACATCGTTTTCCCTCAGGTGGAGAATTTGCCTACAGTGAAAGTTTACTTCTATGCCCTGGGACATATCCCCAACATCATAGGTGCCATTAATGGGACACATGTGGCCTTGGTACCACCCCACAGGAGTGAACAGGTGTACAGAAACCAGAAGAGTTACCATTCAATGAATGTGCAGATGGTGTGTTTGGCCGACCAGTACATCTCCCATGTGAACGCCAAGTTTCCTGGCTCAGTGCATGCCGCTTACATTCTGAGGAATAGCAGCATCCCTTATGTGATGGGGCAACTCCAGAGGCACCGTGTGTGGCTATTAGGTGAGGACAAGGACCCTATACAGTGCGAATAGTTGTCTGGGTCTGGGGTTGTCCCTAAGGGTTAGTGTGTGTCTAACAGTTGTCCATCGACATTTGCAGGTGACTCTGCCTACCCCAACCTGTCATGGCTACTGACCCCAGTGAGGAATTCCAGGACAAGGGCAGAGGAACGCTACAATGAGGCACATGGGCAAACTAGGAGGGTTATAGAGAGGACCTTCGGCCTCCTGAAGGCCAGGGTCAGGTGCTTCCATATGGCAGGTGGTTCCCTATACTACTCACCAAAGCAGGTGAGCCAGATCATCGTGGCCTGCTGTATGCTGCACAAATTGGCTTTGCGATGACAGGTGCCTTTTCTGCAGGAGGATGGTCCTGAAGGAGGTGTTGTGGCAGCTGTGGAGCCTGTGGACATTGAAGAAGAGGAGGCAGAAGAAGAGGACATGGACAACAGAAACACTGTGATCCATCAATACTTCCAGTGAGACACAGGTAAGAAGACCTCACTGCCTCCTACATCTGATAAAACTGTTCGACCTCTAATCTTTCTGTCACTTTCACCCTGGTGATGGACCCTGATTTGTCACTTTCCCTTTCGATTTCACAGATGTGGATCCCACTGTGTGTCCTCTGGTATGTTACCTCATGGACTAGAGCTGTGTGACATAGGTATGTTGACAATATAATGGACATTGGTATTTTCCTTCGTTATAGCAAATACACATTTGTGAAAGCACAGACTGACTCCTGATTGTTTTGTGATTCAAGGGTGTTTATTTAAGTGCAAATTAGGGGAGGGGGTTGTATAATGGTCAGAGGTGATGGTAGAGGAATGTCCATGGCAGAGTCCAGTCTATTTGTCTCACAGGTGCATTTTCCAAAGGGGCATAGGAAGTGGAGCTAGAGCAGTTTAAGGATGGACAGGGTGACAAAGTGGGACAGAGGATGACAATCAGGGTGGTCTCATTTCTTGGCGGGGGTCTTGGCATTGTTTTCTGTCTTTGTCCTGGATCTCAGGGACCGCATGTGGGGTGGTTCTCCATCTGCAGGGGGTGGGGTGCTTGTGTTGTGGTCCTGTGGCGGTGCCTCCTGTCCACTAGCGCCGGCAGAAGTGGTGGGCAGTTTATCGTCCAAGCTAATGTCAGGGGCCCCTTGTTGTGCCACAGTGTCCCTCTTGGTGTTCACGAGGTCCTTCAGCACCCCTACAATGGTGCCCATGGTGGCATTGATGGATTTGAGTTCCTCCCTGAACCCCAAATACTGTTCCTCCTGCAGCCGCTGGGTCTCCTGAAACTTGGCCAGTACCGTTGCCATCGTCTCCTGGGAATGATGGTAGGCTCCCATGATGTTGGAGAGGGCCTCGTGGAGAGTGGGTTCCCTGGGCCTGTCCTCCCCCTGTCACACAGCAGCCCTCCCAGTTCCCCGTTTTTCCTGGGCCTCTGTCCCCTGAACCGTGTGCCCACTACCACTGCCCCCAGGTCCCTGCTGTTCTTGGGGTGGTGGGTTAGCCTGGGTTCCCTGTAGTGGTGGACACACTGATGCTTGACGTGTCCTGGGGACAGAGGTATGGGCCTGCTGGGTGGGTGCTGTGCTGGTGTTTCCTGAGGGGGGAGGCTCTGTGGTGGCCTGTGACTGTGTGAGGGGAACCGACTGTCCAGAGGTCCCAGATGGGCCGTGCTGGTCATCTAGATCCAGTTAAACAGAGCTGCTGTCATCACTGTGGGCCTCTTCTGTGGGTGGAGTGGACATGTCTGGACCCTCCTGTCCGGTGACATTGGGTAGGAGTCCTGCAGGGGTGTAAAGGCATGAGTACTGCTTCTGTGTGTGCCATGGTGTGTAATGGGTGGGTGAACCTGTACCCCAGTGTTTCCATTCCTGTGTAGGACCTTGTGTGATAATTGTTTAGGGGTCTGTGTGGGTATGTGTAGTGGACATGCATTGGTGATGGGTGTCCATGCTTTGTTGTTGCATGCAGGGCTTGGTGTTGGGATGTGTGGTTTGTGATAGTGGGACATATGTGAGGAGTTGGAGTGATGGGGGTGAGGGCGGGGGTATGTGATAGCATGCGGGTAAGGTGGGGGATGAAGTAGTTAAAGATTTAACTTACCAGAGTCCATTCCTCCAGCTACTCCTGCGAGGCCATCAGGATGCAGTATAGCCAAGACCTGCTCCTCCCATGTTGTTAGTTTTGGGGGAGGAGGTGGGGGTCCGCCGCCAGTCCTCTGAACTGCAATGTGGTGTCTTCAGACCACGGAATGCACGTTCCCCCGTAGGTCGTTCCACCTCTTCCTGATGTCATCCCGTGTTCCTTGGGTGCTGTCCCACTGCGTTGACCCTATCCACGATTCTGCGCCATAGCTCCATCTTCCTAGCTATGGTGGTGTGCTGCACCTGTGATCCGAATAGCTGTGGCTCTACCCGGATGATTTCCTCCACCATGACTCTGAGCTCCTCCTCAGAAAACCTGGGGTGTCTTTGCGGTGCCATGGGGTGGTGTGGGTGATGTGTGGGGTGGTGTGTGCTGTGGTGTGTGCGGTGATGTTTAGGGGTGTGTGGTGTTTTGTGCGTGGATGTGTATGTGTGATGTGTTGGGTGCTTCAGTATGCTAGTGTTGTCCTTGCTTTGCTGTCTCTCTGGCCTTCTTCAAATGTTTTGGTAGTAAGTGTTTGTGGGTAATGTGGGTGGGTGTTTTATATTGTATTGAGTGTTTGGGAGTGGTGTGTGTATGTGTATCAGGTTTGTGTATTTTGATTTGTCCAATGTGGTAGTGTTTTGTAAATGTGTGTGTATTTTGAGCACTGCGGTGTGTACCGCCAATGGAATACCGCGGTTGAAAGACCGCCACGTGGATTTGTGGGTCGTGATAGTGTGGGCAGATTCCTGTTGGCGTGACAGTGGAGGTTTTGTTATCGCCAGTTTATCACTGACCTTTGGTGTGGCGGACTTGTGTGGGTGTCTAGATTTTGGCAGTTTCTGAGCTGTGGGTCGTAATAGCTGTGGCGGAATTCCGCTGCCGCGGCGGTGTGTTGGAGGTCTTCTGCATGATGGTAAGCGGCATTTACCGCCAATGTTGTAATGAGGACCTAAATATATTAACCACTAAATAGATTTCACACAATCAATTAATCTCAAAAGGCATTGCAGAATAGGGATTCACATCCGAGATAAAGGCTGAAGAATCCTTGACAGGCTCATTGGAATGGAAAAGATGAGCTTTCTCAGCAATTAATATTTTCTTGCAACAACAGTGACACTACGTTTCACTTGATAAAAGAAGCCAACCTAAAAAATTATTATTAGACTAAGCTATCCCTCAAAACAGGGCCGGCTTCAGGGTGGGGAGACCAGTGTGGCCACCCTGGAAGCTGACCTGGAGGGGTCATTGCTCTTGGGGGATGGTGAGGGTGCTGTGTTTACCAATAATGTAATTTTAAAAGCACCTACTGCAGAGTTCTTGTGTCTCCAGCTTTCAGGCAGCAATAAAAATGTCAAGATCACTCTTGTGATTAATGTTCCTACTATAGAGATCGGAGTTTTGTCTAGTGGCAATTTTGACTCACCATCAAGTAATTTAGAGGGTTTATATGCCTGCTGCAAAGAACAGATCTGTATTTTAATTGGATAGCTGAGTGGATTAGTAAAGTCAGCCTTTATCAGTGCTTTTAAACAAATTAAATGTATGTGAGAAAGGGGCTATGGGGAGATGATGGGTACTTTTGCTGGGTGGTAGTGAGGATGTCTGAGTAAGCAGTCATTTGGGGTGGGGGCACCAAGAAAGAATGCTGCACTGGGCGCCAGCAGTGCTAAAGCTGACGCTGCCTTGAAACTTCTAAAACAGACAGAGGTTTCCTGAATTTTAGATTAATTCCTTAACCACCTGCACTCAAAAGTGGAACTATTCTATTGCAACACAAACAATATTTAAGAAACACTTTAGGCCTGATTACGATCTTGGCATATGGGATACTCCGTCACAAACTTGACAT
This sequence comes from Pleurodeles waltl, assembly GCF_031143425.1. Lineage (NCBI taxonomy): Eukaryota > Metazoa > Chordata > Amphibia > Caudata > Salamandridae > Pleurodeles > Pleurodeles waltl. Next base: position 1,260,158,065 of record NC_090445.1, on the reverse strand, counting down.
GCCGTCTGCCATTTTACAAGTTCCATACGATGTAAGAGAACTTGTAATATGGTGGACAGGATATCCATCATGTTTGTGACAGTGTATCCCCTCCTCCAAAATCGCAGTCAGGCCCTGTGTCCCTGAAAGACATCCCTGCCTTGCAATCCGAAAGACAATAGAAATACTTTGCACAAACACTTATGTCAGGACTATACTATATAGGAGCATTCAGGAACAAATCAAGTACATTCAACATTGTTATCATATGTTTTCTGCTGTTTCATTTTATCAATTCCATAATTTGTTGATAAACACTCAGTCCTCATTTTGAATTCAGACTAAATGCATGTGGGTTTAAATGCATTGTATCTACATTTATTTATTGATCCATTTGTTCTACAATATGATGCAGATAAAGTCAGTGTTCAGAACTTGGTAATTGTAGACCTCTCTCTATACCATGAGACACAAACAATCAGGGCCGGACAAGCCTTTTATTCCATCGGGTATTTCCTCAGTGGTTTACAGCCCTTGGAGGCCGGTTTTGTAAGCCCAAAGTCACTTTTGGTGCAGTCCTCAATTTCTCCAGCTCCCTAAGGCCATTGCAGCAGATTCAGAAAGGCTTCAAGAGAGAGAGAGAGGTAGAAAGAAAGTGATCGGTGAGGGATAGGAGAGAAGACAGAGAATGGATATAAAGAGAAGAGTTGTCTGAGGAAATAAAGGGAGCATGTCTGGTTTGAGTACTTTTGGTTCCTCTGCAAATAATGCTGACATTCTCAAATTGACTAGTGTTTGAGAAGATCAACAGAACTGAACTGGAGAACATTATTACTCTAAGGCTAAGCACAGTAAGTGGTAGCCCGATAATTTTGCACAAAACATCTAAGCCTCACATGATGGGAAGCCCAGTTCTCTACCCTCATGGCACTCTTTTTAATATGTCTTTACCAAATGTCGCTAATTCATAGGCAAGTTTTTTCATAGTGCAAACCTTTGGTAAATGCAGAAGACACAATGGTTTTTTTGGGGGGTTGCATGAATATACTGATTTAGATTCCAGGCAAGGGAGAAATTTATGAAGGTATGGGTCCCATAGCCAACGTTTACTCAATTATTATGCCCACTGCAACTTGACCAGGATGGCTAAACTCCAGAATTTTTACAACTAAGTTATAAAAACAGATTTCTAGCACCTAGAAATCTTGTGAAATAGCTTCCTGTTTTCGATCTTCTACCAAAAGGCTATTAGTTGCATCGCACACTCGTTGTACATTTCCATCCTTGATAACACTGCCAGCAGTGCTGCTTTTATACTCAGAACACTCCACACCACTGATAAAACCAAGAGCCCAGTTAGCTAATCCTAATACTGGATAAAATCATTCCTACCTCTTTGTTCAAATTGAAATGACTGTGCCGAAGACGTTAAATAAAAGCACCAATACTCATATAAATAAAAATATAAAAATAAAATACACACAAAACAATGTTATTAAATGTGTCAGAATAAGAACTGCATCATAGAAAAATGTTCAAAGCTTCGCTATTTCATGTAATAGCAGAGTTGTAATTTAAGCACAGTCGATGAACAAGCTGCTTAACTCGCCATTGTCAGCGGCTGTGCAAATGAACCTCCTTCTTGACTAGTTCGCTACAGGTTCTTTGTAGGTTCATATAACCCTCTTAATGGCTCCCAGATGTTAACGACTCTCCTCTACATGTTGTTTTCCTCTTGGAGATGCTTGAAATGACCACACAATCCCTTGGGATGTGATACACATGTCCACGGATGTCACCATATGGCTGTGGATCTCCTACCATATTACATCTCACATTTATTGCAGGCCGTGACCCTCTTTTGAGAGACATAATAGATACTAAGTAGGCACAAACGGTGGGACCCGGAAGCATTCAGCCCTTTCTGTCTATCTAATAATCAGTCTTACCCAGGGAGTGTGAGTGCACGTGGCAGGTTTCATGAATATACCAATACTCAGACTAATTGAAATACTCTTCTTTATTAAACAGCCTGTAAGTGACTGGTAATTGACCCAGTACTTTAACCTCATCGATATTTCACGTATATAACACTGGCTTCTTTAAATATTTTCTTGCTCGTTCTTTAGCTATGTGTTTACCATTACTGGCATACTGTGCGAAAACGCCTGCAGCTCTCACAAATCACCACTTTCAAAATCTGTTTTGAAACCTTAAAGGAGTTGAGACTTAGTGAAATGCAAATCAAAATAATGTGGGTCAGGAGACAAGAGTCAGTAGGAATATCACCAGTGCTAAACTAGAGAAAAGAACAGGGACAATTCACAATAAAATTCATCAAAATATTAAAAGTTGGAAGGAAACCAAGGTGGTTAAAGAATAACCAACAAGTAATAGGGTAGCGTTAGTGATTATATAAAATAAATTCGATAAATCAAACGCCCCAGGATATCATAATTTCGCAATTTGCAAAAAAATAAAAAAAACATCACTTTTGTAAAAATTACGCGTTTTTTACAAAAGTGTCCACACAATTGGTGGGAAAAAATAACATGGGGTTGACCCTCTCTTTTTTGGCTCTGAGCTGCCGCTGAGCCAGTAAAAGGAGTGTGAACAACAGGCTAGCAGGCAGCAGAGGTGTTAACTTGAGGCGCTGGGCTGCTGAAGACTTTGCAAGGTCACAGATTGTGACTTAGCACGACCTCCAGCTGTGACAAAGTACAGGCCTTCCAGTAATTTTGTGGCAGGCAAATTTGTGGCCACTGCAAAAATACTGTGAATGTTGAGGTTTTGGGGTGCAAATTTTTGGCAGCAAAATTCGCCCTTTAAATACTCGGGAGTCTGGTTAATGCTGCACAGAGGAAAATAGAGTAAAGTATAGAAGCAGCCACAGCAGTACACTACACAATAGGGAAACATCTATGGTGAATTTAACAGAGTAAGGTCACAGCTACAAATTCAGAAGTGTAAGAATAAGTGCAGTAGAAAAGCAAAGCACAGAAGAAGAAAGGCAAATTTTGCAAACTAAAGCATTACAGAGAGCGAAATAATGCAAAGTGAAGACGAAAAAACTGTTAAGGTAGAGGAGTACAAAGAACATACTTAGGGCCAGATGCAGGAAACAAATAGCGAGTCGCAAACGGCAAAAATTGCCGTTTGCGACTCGCTATTCGCGTTTCCCAATGCAGAAATGCATATTGCGAGTCGGTACCGACTCGCAATATGCATTTCAGAATCGCAAATAGGAAGGGGTGTTCCCTTCCTATTTGCGATTCTGAGTGGTATGCAATACCATTTGCGACCGCATATGAGGTCGCAAATGGTGTCGCAGTTACCATCCACTTCAAGTGGATGGTAACCCACTCGCAAATTGGAAGGGGTCCCCATGGGACCCCTTCCACTTTGTGAATGGACCCACAAATATTTTTTCAGGGTAGGTAGTGGTCCAACGGACCACTACCTGCCCTGAAAAAAAAACGAAACTAAAGGTTTCGTTTTTTTTTTTAAGTGCAGCTCGTTTTCCTTTAAGGAAAATGGGCTACACTTAAAAAAAAAAAACTGCTTTATTGAAAGCAGTCACGAACATGGAGGTCTGCTGACGACAGCAGGCCTCCATGTTTGCGAGTGCCTAGACTCGCTATGGGGCCGCAATTAGCGACCCACCTCCTGAATATTAATGAGGTGGGTCATTGCGACCCCATAGCGAGTCGCAGTCGGTGTCTGAGACACCGTACTGCATACCAATTTGCGAGTTGCAAATTGCGAGTCGCAGGGACTCGCAATTTGCAAGTCGCAAATTAGCATTTTGCTACATCTGGCCCTAAATACTTTCAGGCAATTTGCAGCAAAACAGAGGAACTGTTCATGGGAAAGTAAAGCAAGATTAGGAACTACAAACAGAAAACTACAACTTATATATTGTAGTGTCTTGCCCTTTTGGCTCCGAAAGGACTCCGTAGCAGTGTGACATAATCACTAGAATAGAATGTAATGAAAGCTTGGTTTAGATTGTTAGAATTCACAGGTACACACGGAGGAATAAAACATGTTTTTTACAGCTCTGTGTATGGCGTAATCATTGTTGGTTACTTAGGCTGGGGAGGACGATACAACTGATGATGAAGTAGGAGATAGGTAACCTGAAGAAAGACAGAGCTGTCCCAGAGTGTTTTCGATGTAGTCCAGGCAAATTACATGTGCATACCACACGTGCCTTCATTGAAGTGTCGCATTGGCGATCAGTGTATGTGAGGTGAAAGCACAACTCCAGCTGTTGGAAAGCATTTGAATGTAAAGAAAGCTTAACTGAGAAGTCTGTGCATCGTTGGTCAAGAGGCTACAACCAAGACCATACTAAAAGGTACCACACTGCCATGTAAAATAAAGTCATACACTGTACAGAGTGTTAAAGATGAAGGCGCATGCAACCAGGTTTACATCCAGGCGGATGCTCAGAACAACTTCAGAGGTCCGCACGAGTGACGAGGCTCTGATGGAGACCAAGAAGAAGGTGAAAACTCCAAAGACTTTCCTGGAGAACCAGGAGGCTGATCCAGTGATAATGCAGATTCTCAGGGACAGATGGCAGCATCTGAAAGAGCTCCACCCTCAATGTCATCCACTCTCATGATCAGTTATATTGCTGCTGCCTTCTTTAAACCACTACCACCATTTAATACCGCCTAAAAGCTAAATATTGGCAACAGATGGACTGCTTGGATAAAGACATTTGAATATTTCATTGATGCACTTGAAGAGAATGATAACCGAAAGATTATCAAGTATCTCAAAAATCTTGCTGGTGATGTTGTGAAAGAAGTCATAAAGGAAATGCAGAGAACTAACAAAGAAGTCGCGTTCCTTCAGATTAAAAATGTTTTGAATTTCAAGTTCAATCTAGAACCAAACGTTGAATACAAACAATACGTTTTCAGTCAAGATCTTCAAAGAGTGATTGAAACTATTGACAAATTTGTGATGCACTCATTACACATTAAGTTCAATGAATTTAATGATAAAGAAGCTATGCGTCTCAGAGATATTGATGGATGCTTGCCAGATTCATTCAGGCAATGAATGCTGAGAGAAACTTTTAGTCTGAAGCGAGTGTTGATGGCTGCCAGAGCTCAGGAAAGTGCTGAGAGACAAGCTGCTGACATGGAGGCCGAAAGTGCCCAGAGTGAGTCAGTCATGAGTATGAAAAGCAATACGAAGCAGAAGATTGAAGGACACAAAGTGAGGATTACATGTAAAAAAAAGTTGTGTTTTAGATGTGAATTTTCATTTCCACACTGAGGAAAGTGTCCCGCCATTGGACAGATATGTAAAAGCTGCAGGAAAGAGAAGCATTTTGTGATGGTGTGTAAAGTGAAGGAATAAGTTAATGCGTCATGGCACGAAGACAAAATGGTCACCAAAAAATTCCACAATGTTCGATGCACATCCACAAGGTCAAGCAGAGACATCAGTTGAGGTAAATCAATTGTCATTTAAATCATCGTCAAACAGTCCCTCTGTATCAATAGCAAATAAAAGTGACCAAAGTGATTGTGCCATGTCAATGTTTACCTCAGTGAAATGTGCGCATGTTGGAGTGGTTGCATGTGAAGAAACATGTCAGTCAAAGTAAGCTGACATGCCAAAGCAGCTAAAGCAGATAAACACTCTTCAAACATCACATTGAAAATAAATGGGTGTTCACTACCATTCATTATTGACAGTGGTGCATCGATAAACATAATGCCTGAAGCAAAATCCAATGAACTACCTCTATTACTGCAGCGTACGCCATCAAAGAACAAAGTGTATACTTGGGCTGCATCGATGCCCATAAAGAGTCAAGGTTCATTTGTAGTGACAGTGAAACATAAGAAAGCAAACATACAAACACTGAGCCACATGCTTCAAGGTACAGCGTCAAGGGCCTGTTTGCTCAGTTTCAACACAGCTGCTGATATGGGACTGATTTCTGTGAATTACAACATGAATGATCATCATAAAACAGTAAGTCAATTTCCTTTGTTGTTTCATTGTTTAGGAAAGCTTAAGACTATGAAGGTAGAGCTACATATTAATGAGAATGTCTGTCCTGTTGCTCAGAGACATAGACAAATTGTTTTTAATTTACCGGAAGCTGTTGAAAAAGACCTTGAATCGTTACTTTAGCATGATATTATTGTGAGTTCCACTTGTCCAACACCATGGATTTCTCCCTTAGATGAAGTGCCCAAAAGGGACAGTGAAAGAGCTGCACTCATCTTTGTTGACATGTATCAGGCTAGCATGGCAAATGAACAAGAATGACATCCATGTCCACATACTGCTGACATGATGATACAATTGAATGGTACAAAAGACTTGTAACTTGATGAAAACTGCAGGTATGTTACAACGTTTTCAACACATTAATTTGTTTAGATGCAAGAGACTTTGGGGCATATTTATACTCGGTTTGTGCCGAATTAGCATCATTTTTTTTAATGCTAATTCAGCGCAAACCTAACTCCATATTTATACTTTGGCACTAGACACATCTAGCGCCAAAGTTATGGAGTTAACGTCAATTTCTGGATGTGGAAACCTACCTTGCATCAATGAAATGCAAGGTAGGCGTTCCTGTGCAGAAAATGGCGCTATGGCCCTCGCGCCATATTTATCCCCCCATGCTAAAATCATGCATGCGGGATGGGGGCCTTAAATAATGGCGCTAAGCTTGCTTAGCACCATTATTTAACACCTGGGTTTGGGCAGGCGTTAGGGGATTGGTGGGCCTATTTCCCTGGTCAGAGACCCTGGAAAGAGCCCACAGGTGCCCTTCCCTGGCCCCAGGGACATCCCCACCTGCACCAGGAAGACACCTAAGGATGTGGGACCACATACCAGGTAAGTAATGGTGAGTATATTATTTATTTTTTAAGTGCCATGGGGGGGCTAACTTGGGCCTCCCTACATGGCACTGGGCCCAGTGGCCATGCCCAGGGGACAAAAGTCCCCTGGGCATGACCATTGGGCTGGGGGGCATGACTCCGGTCTTTGGCGTTGTGCGCCGAAATATGACACTAACCAGGTTAAAGACTTTTTCTTGACTCTAACCTGACTAGCGTCAGGACGCACAACCTCCAGTGTTCCCTACGCCTCCCCCACCCAGTTAGCGTCAAATATTTTGACGCTAACCCGGCCTTCCCGCCGGCTAATGTCATATCATAAATATGACGTCTGGCCGACGTCTTGGTATGCCGCTTGCCAGCGGTATACTTTTTGACACATCAAAAAGTATAAATCATGGCCTTAGGGCCTCATTTACAACGAGCTTGCACTGCAGGTGCATCACTTTAGGTAAAGCACCGGTGGTGCAGGCTGCAGGTCCATATCTACAAGACCACGCAAAGCCACTTTGTGTGGCTTTTTATGGCCTTATGCGTATGGAGTAAGGCAATGCAGCACAAGTTGCTGCGTTGCCATACTTTGCATCAAAGAGGCGTTCCATAGGTCTTGCGGTGAGTATTCCCACACAACACCCATGGATTTTGAATCATTCCCAGATTTACAAGATTTTGTAAAGCAGAGAATGTGTCAAAAGCCTAAGCCTCCTCGGGTGAGGTGTAAGAGAGGAGCAAAGAGGAAAAATACCTTTATTACTCCTTGTTGTTTCCTTTTTCTATGTGTGCTGCATTTTGCAGCACACATAGAAAGAGGAAAACCTCTCTTGTGATTGTTTTTTGTGCTGGAAGGTGTCCCTTTCTCCACACAAAGATTCATTCCTGCAATGCAGACACTCCTGCAAATGGCTGGGTCCAAACTGGGGTGGCGTGGTAGGCAAAAACAAACAATAGATTAAACCCAGAGCTTTATGACTGGAGGGTGAATGTTTGCATTGTTCAGCATTCCATCCATCATTTGTTCTTTGTGCTTCTGTTGCCATAAGTGGAAAGGGTATGCCCAGACATGGTCCCTTGCTGGCTGCACCACCCGATTCAAGCTAGCCTGGCTGATGAAGGGTGATACCCTGAAACTGGTCCCAGGATGCTTGTTTCCTGTAAAGGGAGGACCTGGTTGGCAGTTCGGGCTGGACTGTTCCCATGGGGAACAGGGTCAAGACTGATTTGCATATGGCTGGGTCCAAACTGGAGTGATGTGGCAAGCAAAATAACAATGGATTAAACCCAGATCATCACTTTACTTTGTTTTGTGTTATATATATAAGCTGACGAAGGCGGCAACGTCGAAACGCGTTCTTTTCTTTTGTGCAAATAAATCCGAACTGACCAAGATGCCCACGGATTGCTGTCTCTTCCTCAACCAAGGAAATCAAGTGTGAATATATATATATATATATATATATATAAATATATATATTTATATATATACTACCTAGTGGCAGTTGCCACAAGGTAGGTATAGTTAGGACCTAGTTTCTATAGCAAAAGCTGTTTCTTGCTTGCCTATATCTTTGGTGCAGCTTGACAAATCTTCAACGAAATTTCCTCCCAAAAAGTGGACAGTCACATGAGCTGCTGTCTGGAAAGTTTTGTGTTGATCTCTCAAGCGGGGGCCAAGCTAAAGGGCGGTGAAATTTAGAGCATTTTCAATGTTGATTCCCATAGGAAAAAATTAATGGCAATGGCGCAAAAACCACTGGACAGAATAACACCAAATTTGGCAGAAAGGTAGCTCTTGGTCCAGAAAGAGCCCTTTTGTTATTTTGTGTAAATCTATTCGGTAGTTTTTGAGAAATTTTAGGAAATCCAAATTTGTATATCTAAGGATGTGAAGGATTCACAAACCTTCCCAATCTTGTGCTGAGATCTGATTGGCTGCCAACACTTCAACAAGGAAGTGTTGACAGACACTTTGGGACTTAGCTGAAGCGAAGTGCCAGAAAAAAAGAATACAAAATAACAAAGGTCTGCTCTGGTGCTGGAGTCCCAAAGGGCCCCCCAAGGCTAAAATGTATTTTTTTTAATGTTCACCCTGAATTTGGGATGGGGTTGCAAGACTGTGGTAAAAAAATAGAAAAAAAAACAAGCACGGGCTCCAGCGCTTGCTTTTAGATAAGGCCCGGGGTGGGCCAGGTCTCGGAACACTCTTTTCTATTTTTAATATGGGGGCCTTCTGGCCCCCCCTGCAGCCCTGGGGATCACCATCTCCCCAGGGCACATACTAAATACTGTAAAGAGGGTCTGTTTCAGACCCCCACTAGCCCCGGGAACCACCACCCTCTGGGGCTTCTTCAGCGATGGAGGGGGGCCACCCACCCCCTTCAATGAGCCACTGATGGCCCCCGAGGTTGCCCAGGACATAGCTGTTTGCTGTGGCTTGGCTGCATCGTTGAAGCTGCAGCCAAATCACATCAAATACTTGTGTTTCTGCTATCAGAAAGAGAAGCTTTCATCTCTGTTCCCTACATGCAGGTATGCATGCAGACAACAGAGAAGACAAGTTTGCTTCTGCAAGCACAGAAATGTTACTTAAAGCAGTTCCTTGGTTGCTGAAGCAATGGAACCATGGCCTTGAGTCTTCCCCTGCAGTCCCAGATAGCCCATAAAGGGCTTGTTTTGCAATAACAAATATTTTTAAAAAAAACGTGTAGGGACTGTGTGGGAGCCCTTGAGGCCCCCCACAGTCCCAAATAGGCAATAAAGGGCTAACAAAAAGAAAGGAAAAAAAATAATAGTTCAGTGTGAATGTCTCGGACCTTCCCTGTGAGCGTCGAGGGTTCGAGTCAAGCCGGACTTGTTCCCCCCCCCTTTTTTTTAACTACAAATGTTTAAGGCTTATACTGAAAGGTGATCTTACTCTTTTTAAATGAGAAATAAATTTTTCTTTTCAATTGGCCCCAAAATATCTAATTCTAAGTATGTCATATATCAAAGTATAAAAACCTCTCTATCTCTCGCCCTCTCACTCTTTCTCTCTTGCTCTATCTCTCTTTCAATCTTTTTCCCACTCGCACACCCACTCAGGTACTTACGCACCCACTCACAGACCCATTCAGACATTCATGCACATACTTACAGACCCACTCAGACCCTCTTGTACCCACTCACAGCCCCAGTCAGACCCTTACACTCTCACTTACAGACCCACTCAAATAGTTATGCACCCACTCACAGACTGACTCAGACTCTCACTCACCCACTCACAGACCCACTGACACCCTCATGCACCCATTCACAGACCCACACACACACTGATGCACCCACTAAAACACTGATGTATGCACTCTCACACCCAGACAGACACTCTTGAAGCCACTCTCACCCCCAGATAGAACCTCTTACACATATTCTCAAACCCAAGAGGCTGCAGGCAACTACTGCCAGGCACAGCCAAATGGCCATGCATAGCATGGGGTTGGGTGTTTAGGGGAGGTGGCCGCAGGGTCTGGCTGCAGGCCAGCTCTTGCGGGCAGCCTTTGCTGCTCATGGTTGAAGGCCATGCATGGTGCAAGGTTGGGTGCTTATAGGGGGCTGGCCCCAGGGCCTGACCTTAGGACAGGCCCAATGTCCATCCGCTGCCAAGCACGGCCGAAGGCCATGCATGGCGGTGGTTGGATTAACGTATAGTAATGCAAATTACTATCCGTTAAAAAAAACATAGAAATTCACTAAAAAAAACAAAGGTTACAGGGATGTTATAGTTCCGAAATAGAATTTTTTTAAAACAGAGGAATTCCCTTAAAAAAACAAAGGTTACAGTCACGTTATAGATAGGCTCACATTTTAAACGTACAAAACCACAGAAATTATCCAGTTATAGTTAGGGTTACCTCAAGTAACTATAACCTGTGCCTTAAGGTAACTTTAACTCATGCCCTCACCATGCACTGCTAATTAACCCTCAAATTTCCTCACTCATGACATCTTTGATAACATCAATGATAATATCAAAGTAATATTTGCAGTAAAATGTTGATTACAAAATGCGCATTGCAGAGGCGCTAGTTATAGTTACCTCAGGGCACTATGATGAATCTCCGCAAAACTTTCCAAAAAGTGGTACTTTTTAACTAGTTGATCCGTCAAGTGGGGCCAAGAATAGGGAGGAGTGGTAAAAATGTGTTTTCCCCAGTCTTTTTTCCATATGCACTTTAGACACAGCTACAGGCCAAACCGCCGAATGGATTACACCAAATTTGGTAGAAAGTCAGTTCCTGGTCCAGCAATAGTGATTATTATGCAAATGCTTCATTAGCTTGGGAAAAAGTTTGGTTAAAAAAAAATTGCATATATCATGCTGCGGGGGATCTGCGGAACCGACAGATCTCACTCTGAGATCTGATTGGTTGCCATCACCTCAACCGGGAAGTGGTGGCAGCTAGGTTAAGACTTGGGACACGGTCCTGAGTCATAAGAAAACACAAGAAAAAGCAAAAGGGGGCAGGAGAAGAATACCCTCACCCCTAGGTCTGGTGGTGGGGTCCCAAAGGGATCCATCTAGGGCCAAAAATGTTTTTTCCTACCTTCCCAAAAAAAAGGTGCAGGTTCCTGCCGCTCCAGAAAAAAAGCCCTGGGTGGGCCAGGGCCCTGGGGTGAAGGTGTGGCTGTTCATCTAAAGGGGGGGGGGTGGGGGTGAATGACTCCCTTCCCCAAGCCTCAAAGAGGATACAGAGGATACAAGGACCCCATCCCTCAGGGTCAGATAACAAAACAAGGGGAAGGTGCCAGCAGCCCCTCTCCCCAAGCCCCTAAGAGGGCCGGGAGCCCCCCAGGGCAGATGATTTATTAGAGGGGAACCCCACCTTACACAGTCAGAAGAGGCCCCAGGGACCCGAGGCTCCTGGGACCCCTTGGGCCATGTTCTAAATAAATATTATGGCCCAAGGGACCCCAACCCCTGGGGCTGGCTCAGTGACCCAGGGACACAAGCCCCGTAATACCATCTATTTGGAAAAAGCAAAGTCGCCCCTCCAGGTGAGAACAAAGGTACTCCCACCCAGTGGGAGAACATAACATTTTCCTGTCTGCGCTCTTGGGAGAAAACAAAAGAAAACTGCTCCCGCAGAGTAGGAGCAATGCCCGAACCTGCTGCATCCAAGATGGGTACAAGCAGGGAAGCTGGAGGGGCTGCAGGGGTCCTGGGCCTCCCCCACACCATCCAGTGAGGGAATCACTGTGTGGTGTCCTGGGTGGGTATCAGAGCCCCTCCATTAGAAAAAAATGATAGGACTAGTTGCAGAGGGCTACTTGTGGACACCAGGGCACACCAACTTATTATTATAAAAGAACATGCCAGCAGGGCAACGGGGGTCCTGGGGCTCCCACCATGGTCCCAAAAAACAGTAATGGTAAGGGGTGCTCCAAGTGAGCACTGGGACAGTACATTGGGGAAAAAATCCTGGTTCCTGCGGCCCTATGAAGTGAGGTCGCTCGTAAGGTGCTGGTGGGGCTGTGGGGACCACAGAGCTTCCCCCTATAACAAAAAATGGTGGAAGTACTGGTTGAGACCGACCCAGTGAAAACAACAAAAAAGCAAAAAGTTACTAAGAAATGAGCAGTCATCACAGCTTCTCATTTATTATTTACTGCTCCTTAAAGGAGCAACTCATAATACCCTGTAAGGGCTCTTTACATATATTTTGTTTTTGGTGATGCCTCTAGAAGGGGCCAGGGACACCACCATTTTTTTTTAATGTTTTAAGGGGCTGTAGGGAGATCTACAGCCCACACCAATAATAGGAAAAAAATAAGTCTCCTGGGACATTGAAGCAATGCCCCTGGATGACTCACTATATTTTCCTAAAGCATTTCCCAGGCTGGAGATTTTTCTCTACAGCTAGGATTGCAGTATCATCTAGGTGCCAGTTGAATTTTATGAATTAAAGATATATCACATTAAATATACATGCTTTATGTGGTTATATTTACACTGCATTTGTGGGTTGTAAAATGTGGAAAGCTAGAACAGAGACATATTTGTGTTATTCTTATTCTTAAAGAAAAACATAATACATCTCTGACTATTTATTTTCACATTTTTCACCACCAAAATGTAATAAACAAAGTAATGTAAAAAGAAAGAGTCACAGACATGTACTTCAATAAAACATTATTAAATATTTTAAAATCATTATTGAAACATACATATGATTAAAATTATTGGTCATTTTAGGAGAAAGATGATAGATCTGCTTTATATATAGGGTGGGTGTTGGGGTGAGGGAGGTTCATCCGCCTGCAGGGGATGGCCACAGGTCAGGCCCCGTGGCCAACCCTCCCCCTGCTGTGTAAGGCCAAAGGCCACGCGCAGCATGGGGTTGGCTTTGCATATGGTAATATAATATGACTTCATGTTAAAAAAAAACAGAAACTCGCCAAAGCTAAAAGCTAAAAAACTAAAAGTCACAGATATTCACCAGTTATAGTTATCTTAGGTAACTATAACTCGTCTGCTGAGATTACTTTAACTCACACCTTAGCTATGCAAATCTAACTAGAACATATATTACATCACTCATGACATCTTCTGGGACATCATTGATCACTGCATCATTTGCAATGAAATTATTGATGAGAAAACTGCGCATGGGAGAAGAGAATTATAGTCACCTTAGGGTATGAGTTATAGTTACTTAAGATAACTGTAACTGGTGAATTACTGTTGTTTTTAGAGTTTACAATGTTATGTTGTTACTGACCATTTCACCGAACTACAATTTTACTTTAACCCTTGGAATTTTCAGTGAAGAGATACATATATGAACAGCTGAAACTTTTCCATGAAGGGTCCTGGCAAGGAGACATTCAAAACTATTTCTGAAAGAAGCTAGGAACATAATTGAAAAAACACAAAATACTAAGGGGGTCATTACAACCCTGGCGGTACAAGACCGCCAGGGCTGAAATGACAGAAGCACCACCAACAGGCTGGCGGTGCTTCCCTGGTCATTACGACCGCGGCGGAAGCGCCATGCATCTTTTCACTGTCTGCTATGCAACTGCACCCGTCGCACGGCTGCAACACCGCCGGCTCGATTTGGAGCCGGCTCCTATGTTGCAGCCGAGATCCCCGCCGGCCCAGCGGGGATCTCATAATGACCGTGGCGGGGGTGCGGCCGCATTGGCGGCCGCCTGGCGGTCAGATCTTGCCAAGGTCATAATGAGGGCCTAAATGTCTTTAGTAGAAATTAACAAAGAAACACTCTACAAAACGTTTGACACTTACATTCCCTGCAATACACACAGCAACACAATATTTAAGATCCTACTTGGGCAGCGCCATATTTTCATTATCAAACCAGCACCACAGTAATGGCATACCAAAAATACTCAGATGACGTTGCAGGGGAAAATCATACAAGATCATATTGGTCACAGCTTAATAAACTCCACAATAGGAACTCATAAAAACACTTAGGTGGTCATTACAATCCTGGCGGACGGTGTTAAAGCGGCGGTAAGACCGCCAACAGGCCGGCGGTAAAAAAATTGCAATTACGACCGTGGCGGAAACCGCCAACAAAGACAGCCACTTGAAAACTCAGACCGCCACGGCGGTACAAACAAACAGCGCGGCGGTCACGGCCAACAGACAGGCGGGAGACAATGTACCGCCCACACTATTATGACAGGCCAATCCGCCACCTTTTCCGGGGCGGATTCACCGCGGATAAAAACACAGCGGAAACAGGAATTTCGAAGGGAAAACACTCACCTCTGCACACTCCACGAGGAACGAGGACACCATGGAACCGGAACTCCAAATTCTCCCTGCGATAGTCTTCCTGCTCCTCTACCAGGAGCACGAACGCCGGCGGCGAAGACCACGGTGAGTACAGCACCTACGACACAGGGGAGGGGGGAGGCAAAAAACAGGGACACACACGCAACACCCCCACCCTCACCCACCACAACACACACACACTAATGCATATCAATACATCACAGTTACACCCCCCAAACCCCCCCGGAAGAATGCAAAGACCAAAGAAAATGAGTGTAACCATCGGAATATATTAAAAACAAGTAGGCAGAAATATATATATATACACACAATGTACAAAATAAATACCAGGCATAGTAGTCCAGGTACTGCACAAAGAAAGTCCGTGGAACACTGGGACCACACGGTATGGGCGAGGCCCACACTAGATCCCCGACCATGACGGAGAGAACACTTCAGGGGCATCAGACAGCAAGAAAACAGGCACCTCAGGAGGAGGGAAAGGGGGTCACCTCAGCCGCTTGAGTGCACGACTCCAAATCCACGAGGGGGCCACATGCCCACTGTTCAATCCTGGGGAGTGCAAAGCCACAGTCTCTCAAGTCTCTACAGTGGGTGGCTTGCCCACTGATCAATCCTGGGGAGTGCAAAGCCACAGTCTCTCAAGTCTCTACAGTGGGTGGCTTGCCCACTGCCATATCCTGGGGAGTGCAAAGCCACAGTCTCACAAGTCTCTAAAGTGGGTGGCTTGCCCACTGCCATATCCTGGGGAGTGCAAAGCCACAGTCTCTCAAGTCTCTACAGTGGGTGGCTTGCCCACTGTTCAATCCTGGGGAGTGCAAAGCCACAGTCTCTCAAGTGGATGACAGTCTCCACTGGTTCTGGAGGGGGACTGGTGCCCAGAGTGCTTCATCCTGTTAAGGACAGAGGTAGTGGATGACAGTCTCCACTGGTTCTGGAGTGGGACTGGTGCCCAGAGTGCTTCATCCTGTGAAGGACAGAGGTAGTGGATGACAGTCTTCACTGGTTCTGGAGGGGGACTGGTGCCCAGAGTGCTTCATCCTGTGAAGGACAGAAGTAGTGGATGGATCTCTCCACTGGTTCTGGAGGGGGACTGGTGCCCAGAGTGCTTCATCCTGTTAAGGACAGAGGTAGTGGATGGATCTCTCCACTGGTTCTGGAGGGGGACTGGTGCCCAGAGTGCTTCATCCTGTTAAGGACAGAGGTAGTGGATGGATCTCTCCACTGGCTCTGGAGGGGGACTGGTGCCCAGAGTGCATCACTCACCCCGTGACGGACCCAGTTGCCTCAGTGCCCCTGCCACTCATGGGCTAGCGGTGCTTGAGATGGCGGTGCCCGGTGCAGCGGTGTTTGAGATGGCGGTGCCCTGTGCAGCGGTGCTTCAGATGGCGGTGCCCTGTGCAGCGGTGCTTGAGATGGCAGTGCCCTGTGCAGCGGTGCTTGAGATAGTGGTGCCCTGCTCAGCGGTGCTTGAGATGGCGGTGCCCTGTTCAGCGGTGCTTCAGATGGCGGTGCCCTGTTCAGCGGTGCTTCAGATGGCGGTGCCCTGTTCAGCGGTGCTTCAGATGGCGGTCTACATTGCAGGGTCTCAGCCGCTGGCTGTCCTTCATGGCCCAGCGGGGCTTGTGCTGGCGGTCCTTCATGGCCCAGAGGGGCTTGTGCTGGCGGTCCTTCATGGCCCAGCGGGCCTTTTGCTGGCGGTCCTTCATGGCCCAGTGGGGCTTGTGCTGGCGGTCCTTCATGGCCTAGCGGGGCTTGTGCTGGTGGTCCTTCATGGCCCAGCGGGACTTTTGCTGGCGGTCCTTCATGGCCCAGTGGGGCTTGTGCTGGCTGTCCTTCATGGACCAGCGGGGCTGGTGCTGGCGGTGGCCTCCTGGGCAGCTGGGCTGGGGCTGGCGGTGGCGTCCTGGGCAGCTGGGCTAGGGCTGGCGGTGGCCTCCTGGCAGCTGGGCTGGGGCTGGCGGTGGCCTCCTGGGCAGCTGGGGCTGGCGGTGGCCTCCTGGGCAGCTGGGCTGGGGCTGGCGGTGGCCTCCTGGGCAGCGGGGATGATGGCGGTCTTCTCCGCCGGGCTGCTCTTCCCAGACTTGCCGGGTTTCTTGTGGCACTTCCCCACCTTGGAAGGTGTCACAGCTAACTCCACACTCCCAACGGGACCCCTGGGAGCGGCTTTGGTGGCTGGAGTCCTCCCCCTCTCCCGCCGGGCACTGCCCAACTTCTGATGCTTCACAGGTGGGGGACTGTCTGTGCTGTGGCTCCGTGCCACACTGGCTGTCCTGGTGGCCGGTGCACTCCACATACCGGTGACTACAGGCACCACTGGTCCCGGAGATGTTGTGGCTGAGGTGCTACTTCAGGACCTATGAGATGGACGGGGTGGGGGAGGTGTGGGAAAAAGGTCAAGGGTGGACAGGAAAAGTTTTTTGGACACACTGGGATGGGTAGCTGGAGGGGGTTTGGGAGTGGAGGAAGAGGTTATGGTAGTAGGAGGTGTATGTTTGGTGACTTTGGGTGAAGGTGCATGCGCTGGAGGCTGACGTGATGTGGATGGCTGTTGGGTGTGTGCCTGCGTTTGTGTATCTTGGGAGGGGGCGTCACAGACACACTGGGAGAGGACACAAGGGAAGTGTGAATGGTAGTGGGGGTGTTGACTGCACGTGAGCGGGGTGTGCTGGTGGGTGTGATGGTGAGGGACGTAGTGGCTGTAGAGGTAGTGCATGCAGGTGTGAGTGTAGACGAGACTGGGATGGAGGAGGGAGACGACGAGGAGGGGGACACAGTGGAGGCAGTGGATGATGGTGTGTCTGCATGTGTGTGTTGCTTGCGTGAGTGCCTGTGGGATGTGTGGTGCTTATGTTTGCCTGAGCTTCCCTTGTGTGTTGAGGTGTGTGCAGGCTGGTCTGATGGTGTGCTTGGGATAGGCTGAGGTACAGGGGATTGGGTCGGGGTGGAGGAAGTTGGAGGGGGGAGGCTGGAGACGGGGACAATGGCTGCCATCAGTGCTGAGGCCTGAGTCTGAAAAGCTCGGTGAAGGGCCGCCTGACCAGAATGAATGCCCTCCAGGAATGCATTTGTTTGTTGCAACTGCCTTTCTACACCCTGGATGGCATTCAAAATGCTAAACTGCCCAACAATGAGGGACCTGAGGAGGTCAATGGCCTCCTCACTGAGGGCAGCAGGGGTGACTGGGGCAGGGCCTGAGGTGCCTGGGGCGAAGGTGATGCCCACCCTCCTGGGTGAGCGGGCACGGGGCAAAGCCTGAGGGGCTGCTGGGAGGGCGGTGCTGGTAGGGGGGGTGGCGGCTGTACCTGTAGATGCAGGGGGCACAGATGTTGCCGCCACCACAAGGGAGCTCCCATCAGAGGACGAGTCTGTGTCGCTGGTCTCAGCTCCTGTCCCCGCCGTGGAGCTCCCCTCGCCTCCGTCCCACTGGTGAATTCAGACTCCGTAGTGTCGCCCTCCATGGCCATGTGGGATGCAGCTCCCTCGTGCTCCGGTGCCCCTGATCCTCCGCCTGATGATGCTAATGCACACAAGAACAGGGAGACCACAAAAAAGGGGGGGGGAACAGAAGAAAGACATGTTGAGTGCATGGATTACCGCTACCGTTGGAGGACACGACAGACACAGAAGCCCCCTTGCACTACGCCGCGCTCTTGGGCTCCACTGTTCAATTCCTGGGAAATGGCCTACAAGGCTATGGACGACATCTGCACACCTAGATGACACAGGGGCATGAATAGCTGTGCTTGGCACTCTACAGAGGTGGGGTGGGGTGCCACATGGCCTGCCTTACGGAGGGGCCTTGCCTACGGAACTCGTCCTGGCCTAGGGAAACCCACAGCCCTCCTCCCCCACCCAGACACCTCCACTGCACGCAAAGTCAGCAGAATGAGAGTGTACTCACCCCCTTGTGTCTGCTGTGATGCCCTCAAGTGCCCATCCAACTCCGGGTAGGCCACCGCCAGGATCCTGAACATCAGGGGGGTCATGGTGCGACGGGCACCCCTCCCACGTTGGGAGGCCATCCCCAGCTGAGCCTCCGCCGTCTTCTTGCTCCAGCGGCGAATGTCCTCCCATCTTTTCCGGCAGTGGGTGCTCCGTCTGTGGTATACCCCCAGGGTCCGGACGTCCTTGGCGATGGCACGCCAAATATCTTTCTTCTGGTGGGCGCTGACCTACATGAAATGTACAGGGGAAAAAGAGAAGTCATTAACAACTGCACCGTCAAAGTGATTGGCCCCCATCCCTACCCTTGCCATGTGGCACATGCATTCACCGTCTTTCATGCACGCAGCACTCTGCCCCCTTCCTTCTTACATCCAGCCCTCTCCACACAGGCATAGCCCATACAACATGCTCCCTGTGTACTTACCTGTTTGTCTGGAGGACCGTAGAGTAGCTGGTACTGGGGGAGGACCCCGTCCACGAGTTTCTTCAACTCCTCCGATGTGAAGGCAGGGGCCCTTTCCTCAGACGCACGAGCCATTGTCTCTTCCAGACCGAGGTCACAGCAGCACTTGCAGTGTAGGTCCTCTCCTGTCGAAGATCAGGTATCGAGTGATTGAACAGATAGAAAATGGCGGTCACGTCCGCGGCGGTGCATACCGTCACTGCCGGCGTACATTGTCATTGGCTCCTGGGACCCATAGGGTCCAACGTTAACCAATGCAGCATTGCGCCGCGGTCTTCGACCGCCTACCGCGACGGTGTACAACGCCAGCGCAGTTACCTCACATCCCATTGTCCCACTTTAGAGGTCAGGCAGCCGCCATTTCAGGGGCCCACATGGCTTCATTTTCAACTGCGCCACACAGACCTAGGCCTAGACTCAACACACATACAGGCCACCTTTTGTGTATGGATGGTGTTCTGTGTAAACTGTGGGTACGTACCTCTGAGTTGGTTGACTCTGTGCTCGCTGTTGTCCTTCATAGGCACCGTCTGCTGGGACATGTGAGGAGATGGCGGCATCCTCCGGTGTACCGACCGTTGGTGGACCTGTTGACAATGGAGGAGCGACATTTGATTATCACCTACAGGCTTGATCGTGCCACAATCCAGGAACTGTGTACCCAGTTGGAGCCAGACCTGATGTCAGCAATCCGCCATCCCACAGGAATCCCCCCTCAAGTGCAGGTGCTGTCAGTGCTCCATTTCCTTGCAAGTGGCTCATTTCAAACAACTGTGGCCATGGCATCAGGGATGTCCCAGCCTATGTTTTCCAACGTAATGTCCAGAGTGTTATCTGCCCTTCTGAAACACATGCGGAGCTACATCGTTTTCCCTCAGGTGGAGGATTTGCCTACAGTGAAAGGTGATTTCTATGCCCTGGGGCATATCCCCAACATCATAGGTGCCATTGATGGGACCCATGTGGCTTTGGTCGGCCCCACAGGAGTGAACAGGTGTACAGAAACCGCAAGAGTTATCATTCTATGAATGTACAGATGGTATGTTTGGCAGACCAGTACATCTCCCATGTGAATGCCATGTTCCAGGGCTCAGTGCATGACGCCTACATCCTGCGGAATACCGACATCCCTGATGTGATGGGTCAACTCCAGAGGCACCGTGTGTGGCTATTAGATGAGTACCTGGAAGCAAGTCATTGGGAATGGTTGTCTGGGTCTGGGGTTATCCCTACAGGTTAGTGTGTGTCTAACGGTTGTCCCTCGCCATTTGCAGGTGACTCTGGTTACCCCAACTTGTCATGGCTACTGACCCCAGTGAGGAATCCCAGGACAAGGGCAGAGGAATGCTACAATGAGGCCCATGGGCAAACTAGAAGGGTGATCGAGCGGACCTTCGGCCTCCTGAAGGCCAGGTTCAGGTGCCTCCATATGACAGGTGGATCCCTATTCTACTCACCAAAGAAGGTGTGCCAGATCATCGTGGCCTGCTGTATGCTTCACAACTTGGCTTTGCGACAACAGGTGCCTTTTCTGCAGGAGGATGGTCCAGATGGCGGTGTTGCGGCAGCTGTGGAGCCTGTGGACAGTGATGAGGAGGAAGCAGAGGAAGAAGACATGCACAACAGGGACTCAGTGATCCTGCAATATTTCCAGTGAGACACAGGTAGGAATAAAAACCTGCCTACTACTACCTCTCTCCTGTCTGTCGTTTTCACCCAGTGTATCGTCACTGAGTTGTCACTTTCCCTTACGTTTTCACAGATGTGGGTCCCACTGTGTGACATCTGCTTAGATTCCTCATGGACTAGAGCTGTGTGACATAGGTATGTTGACATTACTATTTTAAAAACATTTTAGCACTGTAATTGCTAATACACTATTTCGAAATCACAGACAGACTCCATATTGTTTTGTGCTTTAGGTGTGTTTATTTAAATGCTCAATATTGGAGGGGGTAGTGAAATGGTGAGGTGTGATGGCGGAGCAGTGTCCATGGCAGAGTCCAGTCTGTTAGTCTCACAGGTGCATTGCCCATATGGGCATAGGAAGTGGAGCTGGAGCAGTTTAATTATGGACAGGGTGACAAAGTGGGACAGTAGGATGACAATCAGGGTGGTCTCATTTCTTGGCAGGGGGTTTGGCAGCGTGCTCTGTCTTTGTCCTGGATCTCAGGGACCGTTTGCGGGGTGGTTCTCCCTCTGAAGGGGGTGGGGTGCTGGTGTGGTGGTCCTGTGGCGGGGCGTCCTGTCCACTAGCGCCGGCGGTGGTGGTGGGCAGTTCATCGTCCATGCTAGAGTCAAGGGCCCCTCGTAGTGCCACAGTGTCCCTCCTGGTGTTGAGTAGTTCCTTCAGTACCCATACGATGGTGCCCAGGGTGGAGCTAATGGTTCTGAGTTCCTCCCTGAAGCCCATATACTGTTCCTCCTGCATGCGTTGGGTCTCCTGAAACTTGGCCAGTACCGTTGCCATTGTCTCCTGGGAGTGGTGGTATGCTCCCATGATGGAGGAGAGGGCCTTGTGGAGAGTGGGTTCCCTTGGCCTGTCCGCCCCCTGTCGCACAGCAGCCCTCCCAGTTCCCCTGTGTTCCTGGACCTCCGTCCCCTGGAAAGTGTGCCCACTACCACTGCCCCCAGGTCCCTGTTGTTGGGGTGGTGGGTTATCCTGGGTTCCCTGTAGTGGTGGACACACTGCTGATTGACGTGTCCTGGGGACGGAGGTATGGGCCCGCTGGGTGGGTGCTGTGCTGGTGTTTCCAGAGGGGGGAAGGTCTGTGGTGGCCTGTGCCTGTGTGAGGGGACCGACTGTCTAGAGGTCCCCGATGGTCCGGGCTGGTCATTTAGATCCTGTTGGACAGAGGTGCTGTCATCACTGCGGGCCTCTTCTGTTGGTGGTGTGGACATGTGTGGACCCTCCTGTCCGGTGACATTGGGTAGGGGTCCTGCAGGGGTATAAAAGGATGTTTATTAAATCTGTGTGTGTAATGGTGTGCAATGGGTGGGTGACCGTGTACCCCAGTGCTAGCATTCCTAGGTGGGAGCTTGTGTGATGATGGTTTAGGGGGGTGTATGGGTATGTGCAGTGGGCATGCTTTGGTGATGGGTGTCCATGCTTTGTTGTTGCATGCAGGTCTTGGTGTTGGGATGTGTGGGTTGTGATGTTGGGACATATGTGAGGAGTTGGGGTGCTGGGGGTGAGCGTGGGGGTATGTGATAGCATGCAGGTAGGGTGGGGGATGTAATAGTAAAGCTTTGACTTACCAGAGTCCATTCCTCCACCTACTCCTGCGAGGCCCTCAGGATGCAGAATCGGCAAGACCTGCTCCTGCCATGTTGTTAGTTGTGGGTCCGCCGCCAGTCCGCTGAACCGCCAGGTGGTGTCTTGAAACCACGGAATGCACCTTCCCCCGTAGGTCGTTCCACCTCTTCCTGATGTCCTCCCGATTTCTTGGGTGCTGTCCCACTGCGTTGACCCTGTCCACTATTCTTTGCAATAGCTCCATCTTCCTTGCAATTGAGGTGTGCTGCACCTGTGATCCGAATAGCTGTGGCTCTACCCAGACGATTTCCCCCACCATGACCCTGAGGTCCTTCTCTGAGAACCTGGGGTGTCTTTGCCGTGTTATGGGGTGGTGTAGGTGATGTGTGGGGTGGAGTGTGTGGTGATAAGTGGGGTGATATGTAGTGGTGTGTTGTGTGAGGTGCGTGGAAGTTATGTGGGTGATGGTGTTGTGTGCCTGTGGATGCTGTTGTTCTGGCTGGTGGTGTCTCTCTCTGGCCTTCTTTCGGATTTTTTTGTCGTGGGGGTTTGTGGGTGATGTGGGTGTGTGTTTTATATTGTATTGGGTGTGTGGGAGTGGTGTGTGTATGTGTATCAGGTGTGTGTATTTTGAATTGTCCAATGTTGTTGTGTTTTGTAAGAGTGTGTGTATTTTGAGCGCGGCGGTGTGTACCGCCAATGGAATACCGCGGTTAAAAGACCGCCGCGTGGATTTGTGTGTCGTGATAGTGTGGGCGTATTTCTGTTGGCGTGACGGTGGAGGATTTGTTTTCGCCTGTTTATCACTGACCTTTGGTGTGGCGGACTTGTGTGGGTGTCTGACTTTTGTCGGAATCCGAAATGTGGGTCATAGTAGCTGTGGCAGATTTCCGTGGCCGTGGCGGTGTGTTGGCGGTCTTCTGCACGGCGGTAAGCGGCTTTTACCGCCAATGTTGTAATCACCGCCTTAGTTGCCAAACGTACCCAAAGGTCTCTACAAATGTTCAAAATGTGACATATGCAGTTTTTCTGGACAAGACCGTTGATTTTAACTTCAACGGCTATCACAAAATATGTGGTTTATGTAAGTATATACCAAAATTACAAACTCTATGTAAGTTGTACGGTCTGTCCTTTGAAGGAATGCTTACAAGAACACATCTGAACAATTTGTAGCTGAGATGACAGCTGCTCGCTTAGCCTGACACCGCAGATCTTCAAACCAGTTCACTTTTCAGGTTTCCATCTAATTCCGTGCATTGTCAATAGCTACAGCCAACCCAAGAGGGGGTGACAGATCTCTAATGTCATACAGGATAGAACAGAACTGTCTAATAAGATTTACGTTGGTTGATCGAGGTATCAACCATGATAGAGAACTACATAATTTTCTTCCTGATTGATCCAATTACAATAACAAGGTTACTCTAACTTAAATTTGTCTTCCAATATTTTATCCAGTGATGTTTTCAACTGTTTGTGTTGTTGTTTTTTTTCCAATATTTATAAACAGCTAATTTTTTGTTATCATCAACTGACTTTATATCAAATCAAATCAAATCAAATCAAAAAACATTTATAAAGCGCGCTACTCACCCGTGCGGGTCTCAAGGCGCAAGGGGAAGGGGGGTTACTGCTGCTCGAAAAGCCAGGTTTTGAGCTGCCTCCGGAATGCAGGATGGTCCTGTGTGGTCCTTAGGTTGGCGGGGAAGGAGTTCCAAGTATTGGCCGCCAGGTAGGAGAAGGATTTCCCACCTGCCGTGGTGCGGCGGATGCGAGGTACGGCGGCGAGTGCGAGGTTGGCGGAGCGAAGTTGACAGGTGGGCGTGTAGAAGCTGAGGCGACGGTTGAGGTATTCGGGTCCCTTGTCGTGGAGGGCTTTGTGTGCGTGTGTGAGGAGCCGGAAGGTGATCCTTTTGCTGACGGAAAGCCAGTGCAGGTGTCTCAGGTGGGCGGAGATGTGGCTGTTGCGGGGTATGTCAAGGACGAGGCAGGCGGAGGCATTTTGTATTCGTTGCAGACGTTTCTGGAGTTTAGCGGTGGTTCCTGCGTATAGGGTGTTTCCGTAGTCCAGGCGGCTTGTGACGAGGGCATGGGTCACAGTTTTTCTGGTGTCGGCGGGGATCCAGCAGAAGATTTTTTGGAGCATGCAGAGAGTGAGGAAGCAGGAAGATGATACGGCGTTGACTTGTTTGGTCATGGTGAGAAGCGGGTCCAGGATGAATCTGAGGTTGCGTGCGTGGTCTGAGGGGGTTGGTGCGGTGCCAAGGGCCGTGGGCCACCAAGAGTCGTCCCAGGTGGACGGGGTGTTTCCGAGGATGAGGACTTCAGTTGTTTCTGAGTTCAGTTTCAGACGGCTGAGTTTCATCCATTCTGCGACATCTTTCATTCCATCTTGCAGGTTGGTCTTGGCGCCAGTGGGATCTTTGGTGAGGGAGAGTATCAGCTGAGTGTCGTCGGCGTAGGAGGTGATGTTGATGTTGTGTTTGCGTACGATGTCGGCGAGGGGGCTCATGTAGACATTGAAGAGAGTCGGGCTGAGCGAGGAGCCTTGTGGGACGCCGCAGATGATCTCTGTGGGGTCTGAGCAGAACGGAGGGAGGTAGACTCTTTGGGAGCGGTTAGAGAGGAAAGAGGTGATCCAGTCTAGGGCCAGTCCTTGGATACCGGTGGAGCGCAGGCGGGATGTTAGGGTTCGGTGGCAGACGGTGTCGAAGGCAGCCGAGAGGTCGAGGAGGATGAGGGCGACTGTTTCTCCATTGTCCATCAGAGTTCTGATGTCGTCTGTGACTGAGATGAGGGCGGTTTCTGTGCTGTGATTGGCTCGGAATCCGGACTGAGAGGGGTCGAGTAGGTGGTTGTCTTCAAGGAAATTGGTCAGTTGCTTGTTGACGGTCTTCTCTATGACTTTGGCAGGGAAAGGGAGGAGCGAGATGGGGTGGAAGTTCTTCAGGTCGCTGGGGTCTGCCGTAGGTTTCTTCAGGAGGGCGTTGACTTCCACGTGTTTCCAGCTCTCGGGGAAGGCGGCAGAAGCAAACGAGCTGTTGATGATGGTCTGGAGATGCGGGCGATGATGTCGTCGGCTTTGTTGAAGATGAAGTGTGGGCAGGGGTCCGAGGGTCACCGGAGTGGATGGAGTTCATGGTAGCTTTGGTCTCCTCTGCGCTGATGTGAGTCCAGGCGTTGAGGGTGATGGCTGGGGTAGTAAGTTCTGTGGTGGTTGGCTGGGTCTGGTGTCCGAAGCTGTTGTGTAGGTCAGTGATCTTACGATGGAAGAAGGTAGCGAGGGAGTTGCAGAGGTCTTGTGTACTGTAATTGCTTTATTGTATATACATGTGATGTTTGTGCTTTCAAAGCCTTTCTCTTCGCTATCACAATTATATATATAGTTTGATCACTGATTTGTTTCAAATTACTAATTTCCTCATAACATTTCCTCATAATATCTGCTGTAAAAAGCATTAGTGTCTGCACTATTCGCTGATAACTATCCACTCCAGAAGGATTGACTCAATCTTACTCTCATGAATAATAATATGGCTGGTGTCACATTCTTGAACATTACATCTAAAGTTCTAATGGTTTCCTCCCAAAATATTTTTATCCATTTCTTGACTCTTTACACCACCAACAACTCTAGTGGCCAGATTTACAAGGCCCTAGCGCTAATGGAGCATCAATTTTAGTGACACTCCAGTGGCGCTATTCACTGCACCATATTTACAAGGAGGCGTTAAGCCTTTTTTTGTGGCTTGACACCTCCTTGAAAATATGGGCCCCTATGTGGCAGTTTTCTGCGACAGAGGGGTGTGAAATGGGTGTTGCGGTGGAACGCCCACATTGCTTTTGACGCTGCCTCAAATTTACAAGAAAACGTAAATCTGTGGCAGCCCCAAAAATGAATGACACCCCAGGGGGGGCGTTAGCATGGCACAACGAGGAGGAATACTTTTTTTCCTCCTGTTTTTTTTTTTTGCTTTTTTCATGTGTGATGCTTTCTGAAGCACACAAAGAAGGAGCAAAAGCCCATGAATTCATGTTTATGTGCAATCATTCCAAAATGAAACTTTGGTATATCTATGTGTGCTGCATTCTGCAGCACACATAGAAGTGCCAAATTGCTATTACTGATTGTTTATGTACAGGAACCAATTCCCTCAGTGCAGACACACTTGCATTATGGTGTTAGATTCAGTGCTGGCACAGGGGGAATCACAGGGGTGTGCCATATTTTTGTAAATATGTTGCATCCCTGTGTTTCAAAAGAGGCGCAGCTCGGCGCTCCAAATTTTGTCACAGCACCACGCTGCACCACGTTTTTGTAAATTTAGACCCAGGTCTGAGCAATAGCTCTGGAACTTCCTTCTATGTAAACCTTTCTTCGTTTTTGGTTCCATTACACATTTTCTATCCCACATCAATATCAAAAGGGTTGGCCATACTACTGGCATGGAACCGACTAGTTTCAGACACACCTATTGTTGCTCTCAATAAATAAATATGTTTCTTCTTTGCTTATTGGTCGCATTCCCTTTATTCTCTCCTTCCACAATAGCTTTTGATTTATCAGCATAATACAGTTCTCAGTCATCTCTATTGTGCAACTTAGTCATAGCTTGATCACACACTTGTTGGTGTTTTTTTGTTTTGTAATTTTTGGCTTTGCATGCTCTTTTAGGATTCTTCACACACTTTCACACCGAGATATTGCTCTTCTTAACATGTTTCTCTGTCCACTTTCGGCATCACCCAATCCCCGGTAGTGATGCTATACTGATGTGTTCCTACTTGCACCCAGCACTGACCAGGTCAAACCCAAGCTGAATTGGTCACAACCGGCCTGTGACCCTCTTTGCTTCTGACATGGTTGCTTTCACAGTCATTCCTGAATTTCATGCTTTTACTATCTTATCAGGCGTAATTTTAATCTATCTTTTGCCTCTAGTTTATTCTGTTTTATTGATTCTACACACAGGATTTCCTGCTTTCAAGGACTCTTTTTTCGACAACCAACCGCTTAGGAAACCTGCCAAATAGTGTTATTTTTTTAGGTCCAGCATAGCAGCGTGCAAGCACTGCTTTTCCAACGTGTTGGTAGGTGCTGGGCTTTTAACCACGTCCACCGCATGCCCATCACTATCCTTGATTCATGAGCTTGCAAGCTTGCCCTTCAAAAATACTTTATTTTTGTTGGTAAATGCTTTATGTTTGACCCTCATTAGGGCGGTTTTGTTACCACCTTGGCCATCGCCCCTGTTACATGGATAATTGCAGTTTTGCCGAGAACTTTTTTTTCCTTTTGTCTCTCTCTTTGCGCTCACGGTGACACATTGAATGGCTTGCTTATGGCAACTGGTTTACTTTTTACTTTCAGTTGAGTGGCAATAGTTCTATCTCCAGCAAACGCGAGACCCATTACATTGCAAATGGTTGTTTTTATTCCAAAGGTCTCTGTTAGACTTTTCATCCTTGGCGTGGTCTTACTCAACTTTTTGCCTCTGTTCCCCAGGTTGTTGATGTGTTCTGGACTCTGATTGTACTGTTTTTGTTACTCTGGGCACTTTACCGCTGCTAACCAGTGCTAAAATGCAAGGGCTCCTGTTTAAAATATATACGTAATTGGTTCTCCATGATTGGCATATTTGTTTTACTGTTAAGTCCCTAGTAAAGTGCACTAGAGGTGCCCAGGGCCTGTAAATCAAATGTTACTAGTGGGCCTGCAGCACTGGTTGTGCCACCCACACAAGTAACCCTGTAATCATGTCTCAGACCTGCCACTGCAATGTCTGTGTGTGTATTTTTACTGTGTAAATTCGACTTGGCAAGTGTACCCACTTGCCAGGCCTAAACCTTTCCTTTTCTTACATGTAAGGCACCCCTAAGGTAGGCCCTAGGTAGCCCCAAGGGCAGGGTGCAGTGTATGGTTAAGGCAGGACATATAGTAATGTGGTTTATATGTCCTGACAGTGAAATATTGTTAAATTCCTTTTTCACTGTTGCAAGGACTGTCTCTCTCATAGGATAATATGGGGGATACCTTTAAATATGATTAAAGCGTAGATTCCCCTAGAGAGTAGATGGACATGTGGAGTTTGGGGTCCCTGAACTCACAATTTAAAAATACATCTTTTAGTAAAGTTGATTTTGAGATTGTGCGTTTGAAAATGCCACTTTTAGAAAGTGCGCATTTTCTTGCTTAAACCATTTTGTGACTCTGCCTTGTTTGTGGATTCCCTGTCTGGGTCAGTTTGACAGTTGGGTTGTTTTTCACCTCGCACTAGACAGTGACACAAAGGGGGCTGGGGTGTAACCTGCATTTCCTGATGAGCCATCTCTGCCAGGAGGGAGTGGTGGAGTGGTCACTCTCATCTGAAAGGACTGTGCCTGCCTCTGACAATGCCGGCTCCAACCCCCTGCTGTGTGTCTGGTGCCTTGCCTGGGCAAGGCAGGATTTCACAAGTAGGTGTGAGTCCCCTTTGAAGAAAGGTGACTTCAAAGACTAAAATGGGTATAAGAAGGGCACCCAAATCTACAGACTTTAGAAACACTTCTGGAACCAAGAGGAACATCTGCCTGGAGAAGAGCTGATAGCTGAGGAAGAAGTGCTGCCCTGCCTGTGACTGTGCTTTGTGGAGCTTTCCTGCAGTGCTGCTTCTGCCAGAGTAAGAGGGCAAAGACTGGACTTTGTGTGCCTTCCATCTTGTGAAGAAATCTCCAAGGGCTTGAGTTAGAGCTTGCCTCCTGTTGTTTGAAGTCTCAGGGACAGCAAAGACTTCTCTCTGCCAGCACCTGGGGTCTCTGGAGAGACTCCTGCTCTGACAAGTGGTGCCCAATCCAGTCCCTAGGCCCTTGAAAGGAAAGCTGGTGGAATCCAAGGAAATCGACTTCAGACCACTTCGGACTGACGCCGCTGCTGAATCCGGTAACGCCGCCTGCACCTGACGCCGTGACCTTCGCTGGAACGCGACGCTCTTTGCATGCCCAATGCCGCAGCAGCCCCGCTGAAGTTCGCGACTCCGTGGAAGTCGCCACACCACGTCGTGACCGACGCCGCTTGAAGTGCACGGATTCAACGTTTCGCGCAGACGCAGCGATTCCCGACTTCGCGCCTCGGCTTGTTTTCATTCTTCACCAAAGGTACTGTACTTGGGGGTCTACACAACTCCGTGTCCGGCGCCGCTGGTGTCGGCTTGTTGGGAACGACTCCGTCACGACGCCGTGTTAACATCTCATTGAAGCATTTTTGTTTCTAAGCGCTATTTTTTAGTTTAATCTTTAAACATTCATAACTTGACTTGTGTATGTCGGATTTTTGTCGTTTTGGTCTTGTTTTGTTTAGATAAATGTTTCCTATTGTTCCAAACCGGTGTTGTGTCATTTTGTAGTGTTTTCATTAAGTTACTGTGTGTGTTGGTACAAATACTTTACACCTTGCGCTCTGAAGTTAAGCCTACTGCTCTGCCAAGCTACCAAGGGGGTAAGCAGGGGTTAGCTGAGGGTGATTCTCTTTTACCCTGACTAGAGTGAGGGTCCTTGCTTGAACAGGGGGTAACCTGACTGTCAACCAAAGACCCCATTTCTAACATTGGTGATCAGCGGTTGGGATTTGGACTTGTATTTGTACTTGACATACAGTAATTAAGTGTACACTACTGTTTGAGTTCAGACCACTACGTGACCACATACTACTAGTCTGTTGATTTTTGTTTTTTTCTATTTGGACTGTTTTTGCTCTGCATTCAGTTTCTTTTTTTGCTGATCCTGTGATTGACTTTTCTGGAACTTCATTTGGGAACTTGTTTCTGCATTTGGAACTTTGCACTCTTTTTACCTTTCATCATGTTTCTACTTGGAGATGCATCAGTTGGAGCTGACTTTGACCTTGAGAAATTGGAGAGTTACACCAAAGCTCAGTTGAAGCAGTTCTGTAAAAGTTTTGACTGTCCCATTAAGAGCTCATCCAGGAAGGAGGAGCTGCAAAAGGCGCTGAGGGCCTGGGTGACAGCCAAGAGCACTGAAGGGCACACAGAGGATGAGGGAGATGAGGAGGATGAGGAAGAGTGTTCAGTACACAATGGTATTGTGGGTGGGCCTATTATGTCCAGGGAGAAGGTCTCCAGGGCAGGTAGCAGTGTCTCATCCAAGGGTCTGACACCTGAGGAGTTACAGGACAGACAGGCAGAAAGGGAGTACCAATTGGAGCAGAGGAGGCGAGCCCGTGAGGAGAGGAAGTTAGCAATGGCTCATGAGCTTAGCTTGAGAGAGATGGATCATAGAAGCCAGTCCAGTATAGATGGTGGCAGCAATCCTACAGTGCAGCCTGAGAGAAGGGTACACATCCCAAAAGACCTTGTGAGGGATTATAAGAGGGAGGATGATATCTACTTGTGGTTCAAGGGTTATGAGTCAGCTCTCCAAGTGAACCTGGTCCCTGAAGCTCATTGGGGGGCAGCCCGGTGGAAGCATTTGGAGGCAGAGGGGAGGGACACACTGACAGCCTTAGGGGATGCTCAGGATCTCACCTACCCTGTCATGAAGGAGGCCTTACTCACCCGGTATGGTCTCACCCCTGAGCAGTGCAAGGAGAAGTTTAGCTCCTACAAGAGAAAGGAATCCCAAACATGGTTGGAATGTGTTGATTCTTTTTGCAGGTCACTGGATGGTTGGGTGAAGGGCAGTAAGGTAAACATGTATGAGGGGCTTTACAATTTAATTGCTTGGGAGCACTTGTACAGTTTATGTTTTCCAGAGCTGCGCCAGCACCTCATTGACAGCAAGCTGACTGACCCCAGGAAGCTTGCACAGGAAGCGGACCGCTGGTAGAGCACCAGGGTCCAAAAGAGGTATGGGGGAGACCACGCCAAGGGTGGGCAGGGTCCCTCTCAGAAGAAAGGGGGGATTAAGGGCAAACAGGGGGAGTTCTCTAGAGGGCCCCAAACTGATTCCCAGGGTAAGGATTCCCAACCCCCCAGTGAAAAGAAGCCATGGTTGTCCAAAGGGAAGCCAGTGGCAGGTGGTCCCCCACGTAAGTGCTATGCATGTGACCAGGTGGGTCATGTGAGGGGGGACCCCAAATGCCCCAAAAGTACACCGGCACCCACTGGTGCACCGTCCCAGGGTTTGGCCAGTGTAGCGCTTGGGGAGGAGTTGGTTTCAGGTGGGTGGCAACCAGCAGAAATGACCCTTGTCTCACTAGGGGACAGTGAGATGGTCCAGAGAAACCTAGTGCCTGATAACACTAAGAAGTACAGGGAATGGGTGACCATCAATGGACAGAGGTGGAGGCTCTGAGAGACACAGGAGCCAGTGTGACTACAGTGAGGAGTCACCTGGTGTCTGAAGAGCAGATTGATCCCCGGGTACTTCACCAAGTAGTTGCGGTAGACAACTCTGAGCGCCTCTGCAGAGTGGCGCAGGTTCCCTTTGAATGGGGGGGGGTCTCAGGTTCCTGGAAAGTAGCTGTGAGTCCAACCATGCCTGTTGATTGTTTGCTAGGTAACGACCTGGAGGATTCCCCTTGGAAGGAGGTGGAACACAGGTCTCACTTGGAGATGTTGGGTCTGCCTGGGTGGGTATGCGTATCCACCCGGTCTATGGCAGCCAATCAGGGTAGTCAAGAGCCCCTGGAGCCTGAAACAGTGGCCCAGGGGACCGCCAAGAAGAGGAAGGGCAGGGGGCGTGGGAAACCGGCCCCCGAGGTTCCCACGGTCCGGGAGGAGGCAGAGCCTGAGGGTGACGCCCCAGAACCTACAGGGGAGCAGGTGGCTGAACTGGGGGAGGTCCCTGAGCTGTCACAGTGGCAGCAGGAAGGGGGACCCACCAGGGAAGCATTCGGCACAGCGCAGAAGGAGTACCCTACTCTTGAGGGGCTGGCAGCAGGCTGCATCCCAGGCGGCTGGCGAGGCGCCAGGTACTCACCTGATATATTGGGAGGATGGCCTCCTGTATAGTGAGCCTAAGGTTCCTGAGCCTGGGTCAGCTCGTATGCTGGTGGTACCCCAGTGCTTCAGGGCCTTCCTACTGGGTTTGGCTCATGATGTGCCTTTGGCAGGACATCTAGGGCAGGACAAGACCTATAAGAGGCTTGTCTCCCACTTTTACTGGCCCTTGATGCACAAGCAGTCAGCTGCTTATTGTAGGTCTTATCAGACTTGTCAGGCAAGTAGCAAGAGTGGGGGGAAATGCAAAGCTCCCCTCCAACCTTTACCTGTAGTCAGTACTCCCTTTGAAAGGGTAGGAATTGACATTGTGGGGCCTCTGGATCCCAAGACAGCCATGGGCAACAGGTTCATCCTGGTCTTCGTGGACCATGCCACTCGGTACCCAGAAGCCATTCCTCTAAGGACAGTCACTGCCCCCGTGGTGGGACGTGCCTTGATGGGAGTTTTTACCCGCATGGGGTTCCCCAAGGAAGTGGTATCCGATAGAGGTACAAACTTCATATCCACTTATATGAAGTCTCTGTGGAAGGTGTGTGGGGTAACGTACAAGTACACCACACCTTACCACCCCCAAAGTAATGGTCTGGTTGAGAGATTCAACCGCACCTTGAAAGGCATGATTCAGGGCCTGTCAGAGCCCTTGAGGCGTAAATGGGACGTCCTCTTGCCATGCCTTCTGTTCGCTTACAGGGAGGTGCCTCAATAGGGACTTGGCTTTAGCCCCTTTGAGCTCATCTATGGCCACCCTGTGAGGGGACCGCTCAGTCTGGTGAAGGAGGCTTTGGAGAAAGTTCCTAGTAAACCACCACAGGATGTATTTAGCTACATGCTGGCACTAAGAAACCAGACTGCCCGCTTCAGGAGTCTCGCTCAGGAGAACCTGGAAGCAAGCCAGGAGGATATGAAACGGTGGTACGACCAGAATGCCACTCTGGTTGAGTTTCAGCCTGGACAAAAAGTGTGGGTCATGGCACCAGTGGAGCCTAGGGCTCTCCAAGATAAGTGGACTGGGCCTTTTGAGGTGGTGGAAAGAAAGAGCGAGGTCACCTATCTGGTAGACTTGCAATCCCCCAGGAACCCTTTGCCGGTCCTACATGTCAACCGCCTCAAACCACACTTTGAGCAAACTGAGCTATCCATGCTCCTAGCGACAGATGACGGGGTGGAGGAAGAGAGTGAGCCTCTTCCTGACCTCCTGTCTGCAGGAGAGAAAGATGGGTCTGTGGAGGGAGTGATCCTCTCTGTCACGGTGTAGGTACTCCTCAGACTCGGTGTGATGCAAACAAGGTCCACCTCCTGACACCACCAAGTCACCGATAAAAAACCACAGTGCATTGGAGTAATCAGGCGAGGGAAGGAAGGGGAAGGATCAGCAGGGACGGGATAACTGTAAAGAAAAATACACAGTGTTAATTATCACATTGTCTGTCTATTCTCATAAGGTCTCACTAAAACCAAAACGACCTGGCCTGCCCATAACTCATAAGGGCAGAACTAGTCCAAAGCCTGACTATGTTCCATCAGTATCACCAATGGATGCCCCAAGCCAACTACGGCCACTAATAATCACTTAAGGGTCTCACCGCCCCTCCTCCTAAACAATACTACAGTACGTATAAAGAAACAAACATGAGGAGAAAGAATAAGGTGAAGAAAATCTATTTTGCACTTCTTCCTATGATTCAGCTAACACACTGAGCCTTTTGTTAATGTCACGTATATTTGAAGAAGTAACTCGTTCATATCTCATTGAATATTGACAAGAATCATTTGTCCCGGCTGTTTGGAATCCTGCAAACAGTAAATCTCATTCTGAATTGCTGCCAAAAAAAAGCCAAAAGATTATGGCCCTCATTCTGACCCTGGCGGTCGGCGGAGAGACGGCGGTCGGACCGCGAACAGACCGGCGGTATTAAAAATGGCATTCTGACCGCGGCGGTCCCCGCCGCGACCGACCGCTACTTCTCCGCTCCGACCGCCGCGGCGGTCATGACCGCGGGGCTGGAGTTTGCGCACTCCGGCCCCGCGGTCGTCCCAAGACCGCCAAGGGTATTATGACCCTGCCTACCGCCGCGGTTTCTTGCGGGCGGGAACCGCCGTGCGAACCATGGCGGTAAGCACTATCGGGGCCAGGGAATTCCTTCCCTGGCACTGATAGGGGTCTCCCCCACCCCCCACTACCCACCCGAGTCCTCCCCCCACACCCTCCACCCCCCTGCCACCCCCCAGAGGTGGTACGAACCCCCTCCCCACCCCCACCCCGACATGTACATACATGTACCCCGACATGCACACACCCCCAACATGCACATATACACACCCCCTACACACACATACACAACGGGGACACATACCCGCACACATACATGCCGACATGCGCACCTGCCGAACAGCACACATTACCCATAGACACAACAGCACCCCTCTACACACTCACACGCACACCCCCATGCACGCACACATCACACAACACCCCCCCACCCCCTCCCCTCACGGACGATCAACTTACCTTGTGCGTTGGTCCTCCGGGAGGCGACGGGAGCCATAGGGACGTGACCGCCAACAGAAGACCGCCAACAGAAGACCGCCACACAGAAATGTGGGTCGTAATTCTGGGGGCGGTGTTCTGCTGGCGTGGCGGTGGAGGTTGACCAGTCTCCACTTTCCCGCCGACCGCCAGTGTGGCTGCTGGCGGTTTTCCGGCGGAACGCTCCCAGCGGTCAGAATGCGCACAGCGGCACACCGCCGCGGTCGGCGGTCTTCACCGCGGCGGTAACTCGGCGGTCTTGCGAAAAGACCGCCAAGGTCAGAATGAGGGCCTATGTCTCATAAGATCGCCGTTCCTTTATTATGGTATATCAAAAGGTAAAGTGCTCCAGGATATGACAGTCACTCACAACCTGGCCATAATGAATGCAGAAATAAAGAAAGGCGATAGCCTCCGGCAAGTAGCACAGCTTGCCGCTTACCACCTCCTTAGTACTTGGATCTTTGAACGGAGGAGCAGCTAGGAACTCCTTCTGCCGGAAAAATGTCAGTTTCCAGGAGGGGGCCCTGATGAATCTCATTCCTCTTTTCCGGCCGCCGATGATTTCCCCCTTGGGAACGCCGTCCGCTCCGACCTCGTTGAGGCTCCAACCTGTCTCATTAGCACAGAATAACGCACACCCTTTCCGGGGTGTGCTGACTCTTACGCGATCTCTACCGCGCTGGGCTTCATGGGAGGTGTAGTCCCTAATGACTACAATCTCCCGATCGGCCCTGTAGGCGCCGGCTAGCACCTGACAGTACGCCCACCTCCAAAGCGCCTCCTAGGGCCAGGTTTAGTGGGATGACAAGCATGAAACCGTTGCACCGCCCTAGGGGCATGGACATTGCCTTCCGGCTCCCATGAATCCTCCTCGGCCTCATACCCCTTCCACGAAACCAAGTACCATAACTTACCCCCCCGTAGTTTGGAATCCAACACTTTGCGCACCTCATACTCCAGCTGCCCGTCTCTAACCACCGGAGGCACCGCCCGCCGGGTCGCTGACAGAGCTGGCTTCAAAAGGCTGCAATGAAACACCGGATGGATTCTTAAGGAAGCAGGTAAGTTGAGACGGTAAGCCACAGGGTTTATCTTGCGTACCACCTCATAAGGACCAATGTAACGAGGATGAAAGATGCTACGCATCTTAAAGCGTATATACTTGGTGGAAAGCCACACTCGATCCCCTGGCTGATACACCGGCCCCTCACGCCGATGTACATCACCCCATTTCTTATACTGTTCCTTGGCTTTATCCAAATTAAGTCGTATTTTTTTTTGCATGGATTGTAGGTTCTTAACCATAGCATGGACAGTAGGTTGATCCGTGACATCCCGAGGTATGATTATGGGCAACATCTCCGCGTGGAATCCTGTGTTAGCACGAAAAGGAGACTCCCTTATCGAGCTATGCCAAGCATTGTTGTACGATAGTTCGGCCAGCCATAGCAATGACACCCACGATTCCTGGGCGTCCTTTGCATAGCACCTCAGATATTTCTTCAGGGTTTGGTTGAGGCGCTCCGTCTGGCCATCGGTTTGTGGGTGGAAACTGGTGGATAGGGCGGATTCAATGCGCAGAACCTTGCACCACATGCGCCAAAACCTAGCAATGAACTGGGGGCCTCTGTCTGAAATAATGGTTCTTGGTAAACCATGTAACCGCACCACTTGAGACAGAATTAGATGGGCGGTCTGACTTGCTGTAGGTAGATTTCTACAAGGGAGAAAGTGACCCATCTTGGTAAGACTATCGATTACCACCATGATAGCATTGTACCCCTGATCCATTGGCAATCCTACCACAAAATCCACGCTGATGGTTTGCCATGGTTTTTCCAGAGTGGGCAAAGGCATCAGCTTGCCCTGGCTCTTCGCGTTTTCTCCCTTGGATCGAGCACATATCTCACACCGAGCCACCCATGTCGCAACGTCCTTAGCCCAACCTTTCCACCTGAAATGTCGTTGAACTATTTGCGCAGTTTTGGTGTACCCCGGATGACCAGCTGTTACCGCATCATGACACCAATTGAAGGCTTGCATTCGAAGTTCATGTGTTGGTAAATACAAACGATTACCTTGCAACGGTATTCCATGCTTAAGGGTACGGTCCTGACTTACTTCGGCCCACTCCTTCCACTGAGCAGCAGACTTATGCTTAGAGACCTTTTCTAGGAAGTGAGAGATATGAGGGGCACAAAGCACTTTTTCCGGTTGGATGATTGCTTCATCAGGTCTTGAAGCGATGTTCCTCGCGTCCCTTTGTCTAGACAGTGAATCTGCCTTGCGATTGTCGACCCCAGGACGGAAGGTTACTACAAACTCATATTCTGAAAAGAACAGCATCCACCTCATTTGCCGCTGGGTAAGCTGTCTAGCCTCCTTCATATACTGCAAGTTTCGGTGATCAGTATATACCGTGACCGGGTGTTGGGCCCCCCAGAGATAGTGTCTCCATTCCTGAAATGCCTTTTTGATGGCTAGTAGTTCTTTTTCTGCCACCGTATAGTTGAGTTCCGCAGCAGATAGCTTCTTAGATAAAAACGCAACCGGATGAAGCTGTCCCGAGGTCTTGTTTCTTTGGGATAACACAGCCCCAATGGCTATATCCGAGGCATCTGCTTCGACTATAAAAGGTACTTCTGGCTGTGGATGCTGAAGTATAGGCGCTGAGCAGAAGGCCTGTTTTAAGAAGCAGAAGGCCTCCTCTGCCTCCTCTGACCAAACAAAAGACACACCCTTTCTTAGCAACCTTGTTATAGGTGACACAATGTGGGAAAAATGACAGATGAATCTTCTGTAGTAATTGGAAAACCCCAGGAAGCATTGCACGTCTCTCACACTAGTGGGCACTGGCCACTCTTGAACCGCCTGTATTTTTCTTGTCGACATGCAGAACCCTTCCGGGCTTAAATCCACCCCCAAGAACTCAACCTTCTGTACATGGAACTCGCATTTGCTCAGTTTGCAATAAAGATGGTGCTGTTGCAATGCTTGGAGTACTAGGGAAACATGTTCCATGTGCCGCTCTAGGGAGGTAGAATACACCAATATGTCATCTATATAAACGATCACAAAGTGGTCTACGTATTCTTTGAGAACATCGTTCAGAAAGTACTGGAAAGCCGCCGGGGCGTTACACAACCCGAACGGCATTACCAAGTATTCAAACAGGCCATAACGGGTCTTGAATGCCGTCTTCCACTCATCCCCTTCACGGATTCTGACCAGATGGTAAGCCCCCTTCAGATCCAACCTTGTATAGATAGTTGCCTCTTTCACCTGTTCCAATAACACAGGAATGAGGGGAAGAGGGTATCTATTCCTTATCGTGTTCTTGTTCAGCATTCGATAATCGATGCAGGTTCTCAACTCTTTATTCGCTTTAGCTATGAAAAAGAGTGGAGAAGCTGCCGGAGAACAAGATGGTCTAATGAACCCGATTTCCAGGAAGCGGTCCAGATATCTTCGCAAATGTTTGGTTTCTGGGTCTGATAGAGCATATACCCTACAAGAAGGAAGGAGTGCTCCCGGAATCAGATCTATCTTGCAATCGTATATACGATGGGGTGGCAATGTCTCCGCCTGACCTTCGTCGAACAAATCCTTGAACTTGGCGTAAACAGAGGGCAATATCACAGCTTTCTCCACCACTGTGGCCAACTGTAACCCTTGAGCCAACGCTAACGCGGGGGGGTTATCATATAAGAAACAGACTTTCTCACTCCTCAAGGACTGAAAACTAACCGTCTTGGTTTGCCAATCGATAACAGGATTGCTTTTTCTTAGCCAGGGCATTCCCAAAATTATTTCATACTGAGGAGCCTCTATTATATCTAGCCTGATCATTTCTCTGCGTGCCGGAGATACTCCATTGAAAACCAACCCCACATCCTCAGTTTGTTCAGTAAGGGGTCCAGACTTCAGTGGTGTACCGTCAACTGCCAACACTATTTCGGGGTTCTTTCTTGGAATTCTCGGAAGTCCCAGTCTCTTAACCACCCCTTCATCTATGAAATTTCCCGTGGCTCCTGAGTCTATCATTGCCCACACAGGATGGGTTCGATCTTGGGATACCAGCTCTACGGATAACAAAAGGTGTGACGCCTTTTCTTCTTGTGGCAAGAGGGTTAAAGAAGTCAACCGGAACCCCGATAGAGGTTCTATAAAGGGCAAATCCGCTTTCTCTGATATCTTCCCTGACGTCACCGCGGCCTTTTGAGTGGGGGAGTAGGAGAACCTTTTTCTTGGTTTTTGGGGACACTCTCTCACATAATGACCCTTCCTGCCGCAATACATGCACAGCCCCTGTACCCTCCTACTCTCTTTTTCGGCCCTTGACAGAGGTGCCCTAACGGCTCCCACTTCCATAGGTTCCCCGCATAAATCATGGGAATTAGGAACTGGTCGCCCCTCCCTTTCTGGAATGCCCGGCCGCCTATCACCCGCTCTACGCTCTCCTCTTCTCTCTGCTAGCCGATGATTCAATCTCAAGGTAAGATTCACAAGTTCAGTACACGTGGAAGGCTGTGGATCTATTTGGGCTAGGATATCCTTCATGTCGTCTCTTAATCCTTGATAATAGAGAGACATTCTCTTCTCCTCTGGCCACTCTGATTCCGCCACCAGTCTATTGAAGGTCGTAAGATAAGTAACCAGGTCAGACCTCCCCTGTCTCAGCTCCAGCAATTCTCTATCAGCACTAAAGGTGGTTGTTCTGTGATCAAACACCTTCTCAAAGGCCGACCGAAAGGCATTCCAATCCGATAATAAGGGGTCATCGTTTCTAACTAACGGCACTGCCCAGTTAGCTGCATCTCCCGAGAGATAAGAAATAGCGAACATTACCCTGGAAAGGTTAGAGGGAAAAGACGCCGGTCTACAAGAGAATTGAAGAGACAACTGCGTTAAAAAAGCCTGAACTTTCCTGGGGTCCCCTGAAAACCGTTCCGGACTGGCCAAAGGGATTGGAGGGGAGACGTTCACGGTTACCTGCGGTGTAGATGCTGAGGCATCGAAGGGATTCCTAGTAAGCCTTTCTACTTTGTCCTTTAGGGCCGCTGCCTCCACCCTAGAATTTGCCAACTCTTGCTGCACTACCACTAACGCCTGTAATACATCATCCATAGATGCCATCTTTGCATTACACCGAGCAGGAGGAGTATTATTCGTGGGTGCGTTATTCTGTCACAGTGTAGGTACTCCTCAGACTCGGTGTGATGCAAACAAGGTCCACCTCCTGACACCACCAAGTCACCGATAAAAAACCACAGTGCATTGGAGTAATCAGGCGAGGGAAGGAAGGGGAAGGATCAGCAGGGACGGGATAACTGTAAAGAAAAATACACAGTGTTAATTATCACATTGTCTGTCTATTCTCATAAGGTCTCACTAAAACCAAAACGACCTGGCCTGCCCATAACTCATAAGGGCAGAACTAGTCCAAAGCCTGACTATGTTCCATCAGTATCACCAATGGATGCCCCAAGCCAACTACGGCCACTAATAATCACTTAAGGGTCTCACCGCCCCTCCTCCTAAACAATACTACAGTACGTATAAAGAAACAAACATGAGGAGAAAGAATAAGGTGAAGAAAATCTATTTTGCACTTCTTCCTATGATTCAGCTAACACACTGAGCCTTTTGTTAATGTCACGTATATTTGAAGAAGTAACTCGTTCATATCTCATTGAATATTGACAAGAATCATTTGTCCCGGCTGTTTGGAATCCTGCAAACAGTAAATCTCATTCTGAATTGCTGCCAAAAAAAAGCCAAAAGATTATGGTGGTCATTCTGACCTCGGCGGTAAAAGGCGCCTACCGCCGGTCAGAAATCCTCCATAATCCCGCCGCGGTCGCGGAAACCCGCCACGGTCATTCTGACCCGCAGAAGGCAAACCTCCGAAAATCCGACCGCCACAACAGACCGCCAGACCAGCGGTCGGCGGAAAGGTGGAGGTGACCAAACCTCCACCGCCACGCCAACAGAAATACGCCCATCCCATTA
Source organism: Pleurodeles waltl (assembly GCF_031143425.1). Lineage (NCBI taxonomy): Eukaryota > Metazoa > Chordata > Amphibia > Caudata > Salamandridae > Pleurodeles > Pleurodeles waltl. Next base: position 1,260,117,254 of record NC_090445.1, on the reverse strand, counting down.
CGACCCACGAATCCACGCGGCGGTCATTCAAACGCGGTATTCCATTGGCGGGACACACCGGCGCGGTCAGAATACACACCAACGAACAAAACTCACCCACATTGGACGATTTGAATCCCACACACCTGATACACATACACACACCACTCCCACACACACAATACAATATAAAACACCCACCCACATCACCCACAAACCCCTACGCTTACAAAATCGTAAAGAAGGCAAGAGCGAGACACCAGCATCCAAAACATAACAGCCACAGCCACTCAACACCATCACCCACACACTATCCACACACAAAACAACACACACCACCACACTCAACTCACTTAAATACACATACTCCACCCCACACATCATACACACCACCCCATGGCACCCCAAAGACAACCCCGCTTCACAGACGAAGAACTCAGGGTTATGGTGGAGGAAATCGTTCGTGTAGAGCCCCAGCTGTTCGGCACACAGATACAATACACCAGCATTGCCCGGAGGACGGAGCTATGGCAGAGGATTGTCGACAGGGTCAACGCAGTGGGACAGCACCCCAGAAATCGGGAAGACATCAGGAAGCGATGGAACGACCTACGGGGGAAGGTGTGTTCCATGGTATCCAGGCACAACATCGCCGTGCAGAAGACTGGCGGAGGACCCCCACCTCAACCCCCACAATTCACATCATGGGAGGAGGAAGTCTTGAACATCCTGCATCCTGACGGCCTCGCAGGAGTCGGCGGAGGAATGGATACTGGTAAGTTGAAGCTTCAATACTGCTTCCCCCCCACCTGCATGCCAAATCAGACCCCAACCCTCACCCCCATCCTCGAACCCCATCCTCACCCCCACCCTCACCCCACCACCATCCTCACCCCCACCACCATCCTCACCCCCAACACCATCCTCACCCCCACCCCCACCACACCTATTCCCCGCCAATGTCTCACCATCACAACCCACTCATCCCAAAACCTAGGCCTGCATGCGTCCACTAAGCATGGACACCCATCACCAAAGCATGCCCAATGCATATACACATCCCCCCCACAAGCCACCCTCACCAAAGCCCCCACACACGAATGCCAGCACTTGGGGACACGAGAACCCACAGATACACCCATATGCCACACATTGAAACTATAACCATACCTCTATACCCCTGCAGGACCCGACCGTCAACACACCGCGGCGGAGGGGCCAGAATTATCCACACCCCCCACCCAAGAGGCCGTCAGCGATGACAGCAGCTCTGTCGATCTGGACACCGATGACCAGCCCGGACCATCGGGGACCTCTGGACAGTCGGTTCCCCTCACACAGGCACAGGCCACTATAGACCCTAACCCCTCTGGGAACACCAGCACAGCTCCCACCCAGCGGGCCCATGCCTCTGTCTCCAGGGCGCGTCAATCTGCGGTGTGTCTACCACTACAGGGCACCCAGGATAACCCACCACCCCAACAACAACAGGGACCTGGGGGCAGTGGTAGTGGGCACACCGGCCAGGGGGCAGAGGCCCAGGGAAACAGGGCAACTCGGCGGGCAGCTGTGCGACAGGGGGGGGAGGAGAGGCCCAGGGAACCCACTCTCCACGAGGTCCTCACCACCATCATGGGAGCATACAACCGCTCCCAGGAGACGATGGCGACGGTACTGGCCCGGTTCCAGGAGATCCAGGTGCTGCAGGAGGAACACTATCGGGGGTACAGGGAGGACATCCGAGCCATCAACACCACCCTGGTTACCATGGTAGGGCTGCTGCAGGACCTCGTAAACAGCAGGGCGGACACTGAACAACACCCAAGGGCCCCTGCCACTAGCCGGGACCAAGAACAGCCATCCACCTCCGCCGGCGCTAGTGGACAGGAGGCCCCCGCACAGCAGCAGCCCACCAGACCCCCACCTCCTGCAGGAGAAGAACCACCCCGCAAGAGGGCCCTGAGATCTCGCAAGACAGAGTAGGATGTCAAGACCCCCGCCAGCAATGGATACCACCTGATGTCATCCCACTGTCCCACATTGTCACCCTGTCCATCCTCGAACTGCCCATGCTCCATCTCTCCACAGGCCTCTGGACAATGCACCTGTGTGACTGTTACTCTGGACTCTGCCATGGACATTCCTTCACCATAGCCCCCACCCACTTGAAACCACCCATCCCATTTTGAGCACTTCAATAAACACCTATTTTGCACCAAAATATCAGGAGTCTGGCTGTGATTTCAATAGATTGTAATTGACATGACAGTGCAAATATGTCCTTGTACATGGTGAAGTCAACAAACAGCTGCCACAAAGCTGTAGTCCATGGGGAAACGAAGCACAGGACTCGTAGTGGGGACCCCAGATCTGAAATAGGGAGGGAAAAGCCAAAACTCAGTCATCATACACTGGGGCAAATAGACAGGCAGCAGAGATGCTGCAGAGTAGTTAACATTTACTAAATTATCTTTGAAATGTTACCTGTGTCCTATTGGAAGTACTGTTCAATGATTCTGTCCCTGTTGTCTGTTTCAGCCCCGTCGTCTTCCTCCTCGTCACTCTCCTCAGGTTCCACCGCTGCCACAACACCACCGTCTCGACCATCCTCCTGCAGGAAAGGCACCTGGCGGCGCAAAGCCAGGTTGTGAAGCATGCATCAGGCCACGATGATGTGACACACCTTCTTAGGTGAGTACATTAGGGATCCACCGGTCATATGCAGGCAGCGAAACCTGGCCTTTAGGAGGCCAATGGTGCGTTCGATCACCCTCCTAGTACGCCCATGGGCCTCATTGTGCCGTTCCTCTGCCCTGGTCCGGGGATTCCTTACTGGGGTCAGTAGCCACGACAGGTTGGGGTACCCAGAGTCCCCCACTAGCCATACACGGTGTCTCTGTAGCTGTTCCATCACGTAAGGGATGCTGCTATTCCTCAGGATGTAGGCGTCATGCACTGACCCTGGGAATTTGGCATTTACATGCGAGATGTACTGGTCAGCCAAACACACCACCTGGATGTTCATTGAATGGTAACTTTTTCTGTTCCTGTACACCTGCTCCCTGTCTCTTGGGGGAACCAAAGCCACATGGGTCCCATCAATGGCACCAATTACGTTGGGAATATGTCCAAGGGCGTAGAAATCACCCTTCACTGTAGCCAGTTCGCCCACCTCAGGGAAAATGATGTAGTTCCTCACGGATTTCATCAGGGCAGACAACACTCTGGATAACACCTTTGAAAACATGGGCTGAGACATCCCAGAAGCAATTCCCACGGTTGTCTGAAATGACCCACTTGCCAAGAAATGGAGTACTGACATGACCTGCACCAGAGGGGGAATCCCTGTGGGTTGGCGGATGGGGGACATCAGGTCGGGCTCCAGCCGGGCACACAGTTCATGGATAGTGGCACGGTTAAGACGGTAGGTCAGGATAATGTGGCGTTCTTCCATTGTCGCCAGGTCCACCAGCGGTCGGTACACGGGAGGATTCATCCGTCTCCTCGCCCAACCCAGCGGACGGTGCCTAGGAAGGACAACATGGAGCACACAGTCAGGCAACCCACAGGTACGTACTCACAGCTAGCACAGTATACGATTCTCTATGCAGTGAATGGCGTGTCTGAGTGGCTATGCAAGGCCTAGGCCTGTGTGACGCAGTTGAAATTGAGCCATGTGGGCCCTGGAAATGGCGGCTGCCTGACCTGTGAAGTGTGACAATGGGATGTGAGGTCAATGCCCTGGCGTGGCACACCGCGGCGGGCGGCGGCCGAAGACCGCGGCGCGAAGCCGCATTGGTTAACATTGAAGCCTATGGGTTTCAGGAGCCAATGGCGAAGGGCGCCGGCGGTGGCGGGACGCACCGCCGCGGTACGCACCGCCGCGGACGTGACCGCCATTTTCTATCTACTTATCCACTTGCGACTTGAACTTTCACAGGAGAGGACCTATACTGCAAGTGTTGCTGTGACCTCGGTCTGGAAGGGACAATGGCTGCTGCGACTGGGGAAAGGGCCCCTGCCTTCACTGGAGAGGAGTTGGAGAAACTTGTGGATGGGGTCCTCCCCCAGTATGCGCTACTCTACGGTCCTCCAGACCAACAAGTGAGTTTAATTCTATCTGGATTTGGGGCCACTGGCTGGCTTGGGGGCCTGGCGGGGATGGGGGGCATGTTGGGCCTGGCGGGGGGCCTGGCGGGGATGGGGGGAATGTTGGGCATGGCGGGGGGCCTGGCGGGGATGGGGGGCATGTTGGGGCTGGCGGGGGGCCTGGCGGGGGGCCTGGCGGGGATGGGGGCCATGTTGGGCCTGGCGGGGGGCCTGGCGGGGATGGGGGGCATGTTGGGCATGGCGGGGGGCCTGGCGGGGGGCCTGGCGGGGATGGGGGGCATGTTGGGGCTGGCGGGGGGCCTGGTGGGGGGCCTGGCGGGGATGGGGGCCATGTTGGGCCTGGCGGGGGGCCTGGCGGGGATGGGGGGCATGTTGGGCATGGCGGGGGGCCTGGCGGGGATGGGGGGCATGTTGGGCATGGCGGGGGGCCTGGCGGGGATGGGGGGCGTTGGGCCACTGGAAAGGAAAATGCTGAGTAACTTGAACGTGGTATTTCTCCCTCCCTGTACGTGTCACATAGGTCCGCGCCCATGAGAAGATCGGGATTTGGCGTGCCATCGCCAAGGAAGTCCGGGCCCTGGGGGTCCACCATCGACGGGGCACCCACTGCCGCAAGAGGTGGGAGGACATCCGCCGCGGGACCAAGAAGACCGCCGAGTCTCTGCTGGGGATGGCCTCCCAACGTAGGCGGGGTGCCTGCCGTCAACTGAGCCCCCTGATGTTCCGGATCCTGGCGGTGGCCTACCCTGATTTGGATGGGCGCGTGAGGGCAGCACAGCAGACACAAGGGGGTGAGTCCAAGCATTATCTACTCTGTTGTTGCGCAGTGGAGGTGTCTGGGTGGGGGAGGAGGGCTGTGGGTCCCCCTAGGCCAGGGCGATATCTGTAGGCTGGGCACCCCCGTAAGCCCCTGTGTCCCCAGCCACCACCCTCAGTAGTGTGTCAGTACAGCCATCCCTGGGCCGTGTCATCCATGGGTGCAGTTGACAACTCTAGGCGTGTAGGGCATGTTCCACGGAATGCGTAGCGGACCCCAAGTGCGCAACTTAGTGCAGGGGGCATCTGTGTCTGTCATGTCCGCTAACTGTACCGGAGATCCATGTAATCAATATCCCTTTATTTCTCTCTCCCCCCCCTTTTTGTTTGTCTTTCTGTGCTTGTGTGCATCAGCATCATCAGGCGGAGGAGAAGTGGCATCGGGGCAGGAGGGAGCTGCATCTCACATGGCCCAGGAGGGCCATGCCACAGAGTCAGACTGGACCAGTGAGACGGAGGGCGAGGGGAGCTCCACGACGGGGACGACTGGAGCCTGCAGCGACACGGACACGTCCTCGGAAGGGGGCTCCCTTGCGGGGGTGGCACCATCCGTGCCCCCCGCCATTACAGGTACAGCCGCCACCCAGCGCACCATCTCCGCCCTCCCAGCAGCCCCTCCGCGTTCGCCCCGTGCCCGCTCTGCCAGGAAGCCGGGCATCTCCTTCGCCCCAGGCACCTCAGGCCCTGCCCCTGTTACCCCCGCTGCCCTCAGTGAGGAGGTCATTGACCTCCTCCGAACGCTCATTGTTGGGCAGACTACCCTTTTGAATGCCATCCAGGGGGTGGAGAGGGAGGTTCATCGCAGCAATGCGTACCTGGAGGGCATTCATTCGGGTCAGGCTGCCCATCAGCGATCGTTCTAGGCTCTGGCCTCAGCACTGACGGCAGCCATTGTCCCTGTCTCCTGCCTGCCTCTACTAACTCCCTCCTCCCAGTCTCCTGTTCCTCTGCCTGTCCCACCCACACCATCAGACCAGCCTGCACACACCTCAACACCCAAGAGAAGCTCATCCAAACATAAGCACCACAGATCACGCAGACATTCACACACGCAACATTCCGATGCAGACATGCCAACAGTCACTACCACCTCTGTGACCCCCACCTCCTCGTCTCCCTCCTCCCTCCCTGTGACGTCTACACTCACACCTCCATTCACCTCACCATCAGCCAGTGTTTCCATCACCAGCACACCCTCCACTCCAGTCCGCACACGTGCAGTCACCACCCCCACTGCCATTTACACGTCCCCTGTGTCCTCTCCCACTGTGTCTGTCACCCCCTCTTCCACACCACACAAACGCAGCCACCCACCCACCCAACAGCCATCCACCTCACGACAGCCTATCCCTCCTGCACCTGCACCCAAAGACAGCAAACGTGACTCACCTACAACCACATCCTCTCCCTCCACTCCCATTCCCACTGTACCTACCACTCTCCATTGTCCCAAGAAGCTCTTCCTCGCCACTACTAACTTCTTTCCTGACCCTGAGCCCCCCCCCCTCCTTCTCGTCGGGGTAAGAAGAGCACCTCAGCCACCACCAGCCCTGCAGCCCCCTTGACAAGGGTGCAGGGGTATTGGAGCCCGCCAGCCCGCATGTCTGGATCTTCGCCCAGCAGCAAGGGGACAGCCAGCCCACCCCCTGGGAAGAGGAGCAGAAGGCGGAAGGGGCGCCGCAGGAGCCCGCCTTCTACATCCCCCCCGGACACCACCCAGAGACAGTCACCAGCCACAGCTCCAAAGGGAGGAAAGGGCCACAGGCCGACGACTAAGGAGGGCAAGGGCAGCAAGTTGGAGAGGTCAGGCAGCAGGCCTGCTGCCCAGGAGGAGCCCACAACCCCCATAGCCGCTGCCCCGGGAGGAACCGGCACAGCTGCCCCGGGAGAGCCCACCAGCCCCATAGCCGCTGCCCAGGGAGGACCCAGCCCAGCTGGCCAGGAGGGCCCCACCACCCACAGCCCAGGTGGGCAGTGAAGGAGCACCATCCCCGCTGCCCAGGAGGGCACCACCAGGCATTTAGCAGTTGGCCATAGACCGTCCGCCGTCTCAAGAACCGCTGAACTGGGCCCTTCAAGGCAAGAACCGCTGAACTGGGCCCCGCCGTCTCAAGAACCGCTGAACTGGGCCCTTCAAGGCAAGAACCGCTGAACTGGGCCCCGCCGTCTCAAGAACCGCTGAACTGGGCCCTTCAAGGCAAGAACCGCTGAACTGGGCCCTTCAAGGCAAGAACCGCTGAACTGGGCCCCGCCGTCTCAAGAACCGCTGAACTGGGCCCTTCAAGGCAAGAACCGCTGAACTGGGCCCTTCAAGGCAAGAACCGCTGAACTGGGCCCCGCCGTCTCAAGAACCGCTGAACTGGGCCCTTCAGGGCAAGAACCGCAGAACTGGGCCCTTCAGGGCAAGAACCGCTGAACTGGGCCCCGCCGTCTCAAGAACCGCTGAACTGGGCCCTTCAAGGCAAGAACCGCTGAACTGGGCCCTTCAAGGCAAGAACCGCTGAACTGGGCCCTTCAAGGCAAGAACCGCTGAACTGGGCCCCGCCGTCTCAAGAACCGCTGAACTGGGCCCTTCAAGGCAAGAACCGCTGAACTGGGCCCTTCAAGGCAAGAACCGCTGAACTGGGCCCCGCCGTCTCAAGAACCGCTGAACTGGGCCCTTCAGGGCAAGAACCGCAGAACTGGGCCCTTCAGGGCAAGAACCGCTGAACTGGGCCCCGCCGTCTCAAGAACCGCTGAACTGGGCCCTTCAAGGCAAGAACCGCTGAACTGGGCCCTTCAAGGCAAGAACCGCTGAACTGGGCCCTTCAGGGCAAGAACCGCTGGCCCTTTGGCAGACGTGCCAGGGCAGGATCTATCTCGGGCAGGGCTGCAGGATGTCCTCTGGCCAACTTGCCTCCTCCAGTGGCAGTGGGGTCTGTTATGGACTGTATGGACTGTGGCTTTGCTCTCCCCAGGATGGCCCAGTGGGCAGGCCACCCACTGTATGGACTGTATGGACTGTGGCTTTGCTCTCCCCAGGATGGCCCAGTGGGCAGGCCACCCACTGTATGGACTGTATGGACTGTGGCTTTGCTCTCCCCAGGATGGCCCAGTGGGCAGGCCACCCACTGTATGGACTGTATGGACTGTGGCTTTGCTCTCCCCAGGATGGCCCAGTGGGCAGGCCACCCACTGTATGGACTGTTTGGACTGTGGCTTTGCTCTCCCCAGGATGGCCCAGTGGGCAGGCCACCCACTGTATGGACTGTTTGGACTGTGGCTTTGCTCTCCCCAGGATGGCCCAGTGGGCAGGCCACCCACTGTATGGACTGTGGCTTTGCTCTCCCCAGGATGGCCCAGTGGGCAGGCCACCCACTGTATGGACTGTATGGACTGTGGCTTTGCTCTCCCCAGGATGGCCCAGTGGGCAGGCCACCCACTGTATGGACTGTTTGGACTGTGGCTTTGCTCTCCCCAGGATGGGCCAGTGGTCATGGAGTCCCCTCGTGGATCTGGCGTCGTGTACTCAAGTGGCTGAGGTGCCCCCCCTTCCCTTCCCCCTGAGGTGCCTGTCCTATTTTCTTTCTCATGCCCCTGCAGTGTTCTCTCCGTGGAGTTCTTGTCGTGGGACTGGGCCTTGCCCCTTTGCACAGGACCCCTGTGATCCACGGACAGTGGTTGGACTACATTTAGTAGCTGTATATATTTTGTACATAGTTTATTTATTTTTAGGGATTAATGGCGTACATATTTCAATATATCTGCCCGTTTATGATCTCTTCTTTTGGTCTTTGCATTATTTCGGAGGGGGGTGGTTTGTGGGTTGTGACAGTGATCTGTGGGAATGCATTGATGTGTGTGTTGTAGTGGGTGTGGGTGGGTGGGTGTGTGCCGGTAATCTTTTCCCTCCCCTGTGTCGTAGGTGCAGTACTCACCGATGTCTTCTGCGCCGCCGGGCGTGCTCCTGGTATATGAGGAGGAATAGGAGTGCGGGGATGACCTGTAACTCTGGCTCCATACTGCCGGAATCTCGCGTGGAGTGCGTAGAGGTGAGCGTTTTCCCGTTCGTAGTCTGTTTCCGCCGTGTTCTTATCGGCGGTGCTCCCGCCCCGGAAAAGGTGGCAGATTGGTGGGTCGTAATAGGGTGGGCGGTACTTTGTCTGCCGCCGGGCTGTTGGCGGGAACCGCCGCGCTGTTTGTTTGTACCGCTGTGGCGGTCGGAGTGTTAAGTTGGCGGGCTGTGTTGGCGGTTCCCGCCAGGGTCAGAATGCCATTTTTAATACCGCCGGTCTGTTCGCGGTCCGACCGCCGCCTCTCCGCCGACCGCCAAGGTCAGAATGAGGGCCTATGTCTCATAAGATCGCCGTTCCTTTATTATGGTATATCAAAAGGTAAAGTGCTCCAGTATATGACAGTCACTCACAACCTGGCCATAAGGAATGCAGAAATAAAGAAAGGCGATAGCCTCCGGCAAGTAGCACAGCTTGCCGCTTACCACCTCCTTAGTACTTGGATCTTTGAACGGAGGAGCAGCTAGGAACTCCTTCTGCCGGAAAAATGTCAGTTTCCAGGAGGGGGCCCTGATGAATCTCATTCCTCTTTTCCGGCCGCCGATGATTTCCCCCTTGGGAACGCCGTCCGCTCCGACCTCGTTGAGGCTCCGACCTGTCTCATTAGCACAGAATAACGCACACCCTTTCCGGGGTGTGCTGACTCTTACGCGATCTCTACCGCGCTGGGCTTCATGGGAGGTGTAGTCCCTAATGACTACAATCTCCCGATCGGCCCTGTAGGCGCCGGCTAGCACCTGACACTCTCCCCCTCCCTGACTGAGGAACAGCAGAGGGACTGTCGCCACGTGTTGGGACAGTTCGCCTCGCTGTTTTCCCTGATCCCAGGAGTCACACACCTGTGCACACATGATGTGGACACTGGGGACAGTACACCTGTTAAACATAAGGTTTACAGAGTGACTGACAGGGTCAGGGCTTGCATTAAGGAGGAAGTCTCCAAAATGTTAACCCTAGGGGTTATTGAGCACTCCAGCAGTCCTTGGGCCAGCCCAGTGGTATTGGTCCCAAAGGCTGCTGCTCCTGGTGCCACCCCAGAACTTAGGTTCTGTGTGGACTACCGGGGTCTCAATGCGGTCAGCAAGACTGACGCACACCCCATCCCCTGAGCTGATGAGCTCATTGATCGGTTAGGAGCTGCCAAGTACCTCAGTACGTTTGACTTAACATCTGGGTACTGGCAGATTGCCTTAACTGAGGGGGCAAAGGAGAGGTCAGCATTCTCTACCCCAGATGGGCACTTCCACTTCAACGTGATGCCCTTTGGTATGAAGAATGCCCCTGCCACCTTTCAGAGGTTGGTCAACCAGGTGTTGGCAGGACTGGATGAGTTCAGTGCCGCCTACCTGGATGACATTGCTGTGTTTAGTTCCACATGGGAGGAACACCTGCAACACCTCTGGAGAGTGTTAGAGGCCCTGCAGAAGGCAGGCCTCACTATTAAGGCGAGCAAGTGCCAAATAGGGCAGGGTTCTGTGGTGTACTTAGGACACCAGGTGGGGAGTGGCCAGGTGGCACCCCTACAGCCTAAGATTGACACAATTCTGGCTTGGGAGCCTCCCAAGACCCAGACTGAAGTGAGAGCCTTTTTAGGTCTCACAGGATATTACAGGAGGTTTGTTAAGGGATATGGTACCATTGTTACCCCCTTAACTGAGTTGACTTCTAAGAAGCAACCCAAGAAAGTGATCTGGACAGAGGCTTGCCAGAGCGCTTTTGATTCCCTGAAGGCGGCCATGTGCACAGCACCTGTGCTGAAGGCACCTGACTACTCCAAGGAGTTTGTTGTGCAAACAGACGCCTCAGAGCATGGTATTGGAGCAGTACTCTCACAGCTTAATGAAGAGGGCCTAGATCAACCCGTAGCCTTCATTAGCAGGAGGTTACTACCCAGGGAACGTAGGTGGAGTGCCATAGAACGTGAATCGTTTGCTGTGGTCTGGGCACTGAAGAAGCTAAGACCCTACTTGTTTGGGACTCACTTCCGAGTTCAGACCGACCACAGGCCCCTCAGATGGTTAATGCAGATGAGGGGTGAGAATCCAAAACTGTTGAGGTGGTCCATTTCCCTACAGGGGATGGACTTTACGGTGGAACACCGTCCTGGTACAGAGCACGCCAATGCTGATGGTCTGTCCAGGTTCTTCCGCCTTAGTGATGAGAACTCCCATGAGGTTGGGTAGTTGCTCCCCACTTTTAGCTGGGGGGGACACATGTTAGACTTTTCATCCTTGGCGTGGTCTCCCTCAACTTTTTGCCTCTGTTCCCCAGGTTGTTGATGTGTGCTGGACTCTGATTTTACTGTTTTTGTTACTCTGGGCACTTTACCGCTGCTAACCAGTGCTAAAGTGCAAGGGCTCCTGTTTAAAATATGTACGTAATTGGTTCTCCATGATTGGCATATTTGTTTTACTGTTAAGTCCCTAGTAAAGTGCACTAGAGGTGCCCAGGGCCTGTAAATCAAATGTTACTAGTGGGACTGCAGCACTGGTTGTGCCACCCACATAAGTAACCCTGTAATCATGTCTGAGACCTGCCACTGCAGTGTCTGTGTGTGTATTTTTACTCTGTAAATTCGACTTGGCAAGTGTACCCACTTGCCAGGCCTAAACCTTTCCTTTTCTTACATGTAAGGCACCCCTAAGGTAGGCCCTAGGTAGCCCAAAGGGCAGGGTGCAGTGTATGGTTAAGGTAGGACATACAGTAATGTGGTTTATATGTCCTGACAGTGAAATATTGTTAAATTCGTTTTTCACTGTTGCAAGGACTGTCTCTCTCATAGGATAATATGGGGGCTACCTTTAAATATGATTAAAGCGTAGATTCCCCTAGAGAGTAGATGGACATGTGGAGTTTGGGGTCCCTGAACTCACAATTTAAAAATACATCTTTTAGTAAAGTTGATTTTGAGATTGTGCGTTTGAAAATGCCACTTTCAGAAAGTGCGCATTTTCTTGCTTAAACCATTTTGTGACTCTGCCTTGTTTGTGGATTCCTGTCTGGGTCAGTTTGACAGTTGGGTTGTTTTTCACCTCGCACTAGACAGTGACACAAAGGGGCTGGGGTGTAACCTGCATTTCCTGATTAGCCATCTCTGCTAGGAGGGAGTGGTGGAGTGGTCACTCTCATCTGAAAGGACTGTGCCTGCCTCTGACAATGCAGGCTCCAACCCCCTGCTGTGTGTCTGATGCCTTGCCTGGGCAAGGCAGGATTTCACAAGTAGGTGTGAGTCCCCTTTGAAGAAAGGTGACTTCAAAGACTAAAATGGGTATAAGAAGGGCACCCAAATCTACAGACTTTAGAAACACTTCTGGAACCAGGAGGAACATCTGCCTGGAGAAGAGCTGATAGCTGAGGAAGAAGTGCTGCCCTGCCTGTGACTGTGCTTTGTGGAGCTTTCCTGCAGTGCTGCTTCTGCCAGAGTAAGAGGGCAAAGACTGGACTTTGTGTGCCTTCCATCTTGTGAAGAAATCTCCAAGGGCTTGAGTTAGAGCTTGCCTCCTGTTGTTTGAAGCCTCAGGGACAGCAAAGACTTCTCTCTGCCAGCACCTGGGGTCTCTGGAGAGACTCCTGCTCTGACAAGTGGTGCCCTATCCAGTCCCTGGGCCCTTGAAAGGAAAGCTTGTGGAATCCAAGGAAATCGACTTCGGACGACTTCGGACTGACGCCGCTGCTGAATCCGGTAACGCCGCCTGCACCTGACGCCGTGACCTTCGCTGGAACGCGACGCTCTTCGCATGCCCGACGCCGCAGCAGCCCCGCTGAAGTTCGCGACTCCGTGGAAGTCGCCGCACCACGTCGTGACCGACGCCGCTTGAAGTGCACGGATTCAACGTTTTGCACAGACGCCGCGATTCCCGACTTCGCGCCTCGGCTTGTTTTCATCCTTCACCAAAGGTACTGTACTTGGGGGTCTACACGACTCCGTGTCCGGCGCCGCTGGTGTCGGCTTGTTGGGAACGACTCCGTCACGACGCCGTGTTAACATCTCATTGAAGCATTTTTGTTTCTAAGCGCTATTTTTTAGTTTAATCTTTAAACATTCATAACTTGACTTGTGTATGTCGGATTTTTGTTGTTTTGGTCTTGTTTTGTTTAGATAAATGTTTCCTATTGTTCTAAACCGGTGTTGTGTCATTTTGTAGTGTTTTCATTAAGTTACTGTGTGTGTTGGTACAAATACTTTACACCTAGCGCTCTGAAGTTAAGCCTACTGCTCTGCCAAGCTACCAAGGGGGTAAGCAGGGGTTAGCTGAGGGTGATTCTCTTTTACCCTGACTAGAGTGAGGGTCCTTGCTTGAACAGGGGGTAACCTGACTGTCAACCAAAGACCCGATTTCTAACAGTCTCCATACCAAGGACGAGTATCACAGCGATATAATTCTTAGTGCTGGTTCTTAATTTATGTTTTTTACTGTGAAACTGCATTCATTATGGCGCCCAGACATATTTCACTATCACATGCGTTTATGGTTTTAACCCCTTGCACAAATAATAATGTTAGTTTCGTTGATGCACTGCATACTTAGTTTTGATAGTCGCAAACTTCACCCCTTTTTTTCCCTTCACATTACAGCCAATTTCTAACACTGGAATTTGTTATTTCTTTTTCATATTATTATTTAATACTAGGTTCCTAATATTCTTTCATACAAGTTTAACATGACCTTTGGTTAAACACAGACTGAACGCAGATTGAATTGTTGAGAAGGTTTTCTGCACCACTATGATGCCTACCATATGGACAATTTCATTTGGGTTGTCCTTGTATAACTAAAACATACTTTTTTTTACCTTTTACTCTCTTATGTCTACCTTTATAAACCCCTAGAAAACTCTATTACCAATACTGATGTTATTTCATTCACTTACGAGCAGTGGTATCACAGTTTTTTCATTCTTTCACCACAGACTAATAAGTATTTAATCTTTATCAAGATGCATATTTTGGGCATTCTATCCTTTAAGTCCAAGGTTAGTAGTCACCCATAACTTTTCAGGCTACTTTACTATTAAGTGATCCAATCTCCAATCTACAAAGAGGCCATGCTAAGAGAGGTACACTTTTGATCCTTTCACTACATATTCCACTAGGCATGTGACTGTCGGTATATAACAATATTTACTCTATTATTTTCCTCCACACAAACTCTGGTATTTGGGCATTAGCCTCTGACTACTGGTTTGAGGTATTTTCACTGAGTTTATTCTTCACTACTTTGCCTTTACATGTCTGACGTTGTGTCCCAGGGGACTAATAGCCAAAGCACTTTGACAAAAAATACGGGATGCAGAAATATGGCATGACCTCATTACACTATACTTGATTCTTGTGATTATTCTTTTAGTAAAATCTAGCTATTTTTCCCAGTGCGATGTGTGTTTCTGTTTCAAAATGTTTATTTTGTGCAATGGTTCTGTGTTACATGTTACCACTTATTGTAATCTTATTTTGTTGTTATTGTTTCACACAGTCATGTCTCACTGCGCTCACAAGGGGCGGGGCCAGTGGGGTGCACGGGGGGGCTTTGGGGTGGGTGTGGGAGGGGGACACATTCAATTAAAAATAAAAACTTACCTGTTCTGCTTCTGCACGGCGCTGCTCCTCTTTCCCTCTTCACTGCAGGCATGCACAGGCTCCCAGCCTGCCCTGAGGCCAATCCTGACTCTTCTCAGAGGAGAGTTAGGATTGACTGGGTGCTCCAGGCAGACTGGGAGCCTGTGCATGCTCTCTCCAGCCAGGGAACACAGTGCCGGTTTGGAGAGAGCACACTGCACATGCGTGTTTGGACGACCCGAGGCAGCTGGCCAAACACACATGTGCACTGAGGGGAGTTCACAGCGCACTCCGCTCGGCTAGGTCACCCCACAAGGCCCCACCCCTTTCACAATGAAAGGATAATAAACACAGTTTATTATCCTTTCGTTGTAAAAGGTTTGCAGCTTCTGCTGCTGCCAGGGGGTGCCACTCCTCCTAACGGAGGAGCCGGTGCTGATTTCGCAGCCTCGAGAAAGTCTTTGCAAGGAAACACATTGGCTGTTCCCATTGTTACTTACTGATGTTGCAACCTAACACTGTTCCATAGAGTTCCCCAACAATAAATGTCAACAACAACTGATGAGTGGTTGTAATTGGACATTGAGGGGATCATTTCCAAGTGGCTTGTGCACTTTTTGTGATGCACCGTAAGTGCAGGCTGCAGGTCCATACCTACAATTCCAAGTAAAGTCACTTTGTGTGGCTTTACATGGCCTTGTAGATATGGAGCAGCGCAAGACAGCGCAAGTTGCTGCATTGCCTTATTTTGTGACAAAAAGGTGTTTCATGGGTGTTGCGGTGAGTTTCCCATGCAACGCCCATGGCTTTTTATGCATTCCCACGTTTACAAGGTTTTGTAAACCTGGGAACAAGTCAAAAGCCTACGCCACCCCAGCTTTATTTTTCCCCATTTTTTCCTCTTTCTATGTATGCTACATTCTACAGCACAAATAGAAAGAAGAAAATGCCTCTCGTGATTGTTTTTGTGCAGGAAGGTGTCCCTTCCTGCACAAAAACAACTATCCAGGCAAGGCAGGCCCTCTTGCACCATGGTGCAAGAGTGCCTGCATTGGCACATAGCAGCAATTTGTGCCCAATGCAGGGGAAAATGACAGGAATGAGCTGTATCTTGTAGATATGGTGCCTTCCTGCCCTTTCATTTTGACACAGGTCAATCCCACAAGAAGGCTTGCAGTGCTGCCCTGCGCCAAAACGTTGTATATGAGGCCCTTAGTATGGAATCACATTTTATGTTACTATATTGATGTGCTCCAGTCACACAAGGTATGCTTGTGAGTGATTACTTTTTTCTACGCATCATTACTATCAATAGGTTTGCATCCCAATGCCTGCAGGCATAAATATTTTTCTTGAATGTGCAGCTCCTACTCCCCTACTACCATTGTATTAGTTGTGATAGTGAAGACATCCCTCCAGTGTCCTCCAAGCAAATCTGGATTCCGCTTCACTAGTCTATTTTCCAAAATTCAAACATAGTGATACCAAAGTGTCTAGCTACAGATTTGTGCTAAAATAACTCAACAGAATAGACACCTGTCCAGACAGAGGCCTTCCTAGTCATAAGCAAAACTATGTTTCCAGAGGAGGCAATCTATTACAAAAGACTGGTCGATACCAGGGTACAATTCCAGCACTATCTACACTAAACTTTTCGTGGCAGACCTGGAACAGAATTACATCCAACAAAATCACCCTGAAATCACTAACAGTCCTACAGTATAATTTCATGGAATGGTCAAAAAAAGAGAAGGGAGGAGATTCAAACAAAGTTGTGCGAAACCAGGACTTTTTTGCAGTGACCTCCCACTTTCTGCCTCTATTGACTACTAGATGCTGGCTTTCTGACTCTGATGGTGCCCTAGGCTCTGTAAACCAGACCAAGGGTCTGTGCTCTGATTAAAAGTACACGGGAATTCGGTGTAGTTACAGTTGGTACTGACAACCTACCTGTAAGTCCCTAGTATGTGGTAGGGTATGTAGGTTTAGAGGCCCAGTAGATTTAATGCACTTCAGTGTGCACTGCTCTGAGGCCTGCTATCATTTTAAAAGTCAGCCCTGCTTTGCAGGCTGATTTTAAATTAAAATGATATGCAACTTTTACTTTGGAATTAAAGGTACTTCCAAAGTCTTAAACAACCTTATTTTTACATATGTCACCAATAAGGTCTTTCCCAAGTGCCCCATGGATAGGGTGCCTTGTAACTATAAGCAAGAACATTATAAAAGATGTTGTAAAAGCACTGGTGAAGGAAACACTGCCAATTTCATTTTTCCCCAATGTAGTGCATTAGCTCCATAGGCTACCACAGGAAGGCTCTATTTAAACTTAATAAAGTCTTACTTTTGATAGGAGTGAGCTAAACATATACTTCAAGGTGTGAAATAAGTAGCTAAGGTAAATCAAACAATGTGCTGTTGTTAGATTTATCATAACTATTACAGGCAAAGAGTTTTAGATCTCTTTCGATAAACATTGCTTGAAGATAGCCCTGAAGCAGCCTCTCCTGATTGGTTAGCTTTTGACAAGCTGGGTAGGTTGCTTGATGAGGTGTGAAGTGGCCTGAGCTGAGACAAAGGAACCATTTGGTGGGTGTAGAACTGCAGCAGCAGATGCCAGAACAGGAAGGGGCTGGGTGGCCAAACTGGTCTTCTAAGGAGGGAAAGACAGTTGGGACAGAAACCAGACCTCCCCCATTTCCTGCACCCCCAGCCAGATGAAAGATTAAGAGAGGGTCTGGAAGGGTAGTGTTAGGGAAGATTAGCCATACCAGTAGACTGGGTGAGCGCGACCTTAACCTCCAGGAGAGCTTTTCACCATTTCGGATTTTATAGACCAGTGCTTCTGGGACAGAAATATGCCACACTTCAGAGGAAGTCATCATACCTCAGGGTGGCACCCTTAACCCCATTGGTCAGGGTTGCCTCCCTGCTTGCCACCCCAGAAGCATGGATAAAAGTGGGAGAGCTGCCCAGCAACTCAGATCCCTGTCAGGAAAGTACAAGAAAAAAAAGACTGCCCTGCTGGCCCTTGGACTGCACAAGACAGGAATGCACTCTTAAGGACTGCACCTACTGCACACTTTGGTCTTCATCCTAAAGAGTACTTTGTCTGGCTTCTAAATGATTCGGGAGTGGACTCCCTGTAAGCAACAGGTATAAAGGAGCTACCAAGAGTCACCTGCGTCAACCCCTGGCAGAAGAGTCCAGCTGTACAGCATTTAATGGCTTTTTAAGGATTTTACATGGTGCGTTGTGAGAAATGTAGTCACAACTCTCCAAGAAGTAAATCAGAGCTTCTGGACCCTTGTCTGGTGCTGTGGGCCCTAAAAGATCCAAGAAAAACATCTAGAGAAGAAGGACTGCCCTGCTAGACCCTTGGACTGCACAAGAGAGGACTGAAATTAGAAGGACAGCATTTGATGCACTTATAAAGCTTCACAACAAAAGGACTTTGCCTGTCTTAAAGGATAAGGAGTGGACTTCCTGATCAGCAACAGGTAGAAAAGTGCTGGAAGGGCTACCTGCAACATGAACAAGGACAACTCCAGCTGACAATGTCACCTGGATTTTGCTTGGATTAACCAGGTGCATTGTGGGAGTTGTAGCCCCAGACTCCAAAAGGAAACCAGAGTTTCTGAACCCTTGGCAGGTTCTGTTGACCACTTTCCTGCATCAACAAACACTTTTGGAAGTAAGTGTAAAAGTGTAACAGCGTGTGCAGCTGAAACTCTTGACTTTTTTCCGGCCCAGTGCAACATTTTTTAACCCTTTGAGTGTTATTATCTTCTAAGCACTAGTCTCCAGTTCTCTACATTGAATGTTTTGGAGTCATTTTAATCATAAAACTATTTCCTATTTTTATAAATTGGTGTTAGGTTTTTATTGTGCGCTGTGTCTTACCTATTTGTTAACTGTTTTGGCGGATATCAAAAGCCTTACACACTTATCTCCTAAGTTAAGCCTGACTGCTTGTGAGCCAAGCTATCAAGTGCTAAGCAAGGGTTAATTTATTGAGACCCTGACTCGACCTTATGTGTGATTGTGGCTTTATTACTAGCTGTGGGTGCCTACCTGCACCTACTAATAAACCACTTTCCAACTAATGTTATTTATTTACTTTACTACTACCTCATAGAAATCAAAGGCTAATAATCTAAAACCACAGGGGATAAGATATCGAAAGTCATTTGCAGAGAATTCCCTGAAATTCTCTTAATGGAATCCAGATACCTACATAGACTCTGAATAATAACAAAACTCAATTGGATGAAGAAATAATGAAATCTGAAACATATTTGAGTATTGTTTGTACATGTTCAGCATAAACACAATATATAAAAATCCTACAAAAACAAAGAATGTATGTGCAAGGGTCCTTTTGGCCAAGCAGTTTGGGCAGCACTATTCCCAGTGGATTAATTAGCATACAGCTGTGTCCAAACTGAGGTGACATGATGTGTAAAATAATGATGGATTGGAATGCTTCCCGGGTGATTACCAGTGGCTGAGATTAATTCAAGCATTCCAGGCATCACTTTTTTGTAAATGCCATTTCTAGTTTGGTAGAAATATGGAATTAGCAACATATCGGTAATAGAGGAATTCTGTAATAAGTCAAAAGAATCCTTGAAGAATTTAACTATGCAAAGAGATTTCTGTTATGGATGTTTTTGCAACTCCCTCCATGTGAAACGTGGTCAAATTTGTGAGGGTGTACATCACCCATTGGTTACAGCTGAATAATAGTGAAACTGGGAAGACCAAGCTAAACCACTTTCCCTTAATGAACTGCAGTGAGTCAATGAGGTAGATAATTGTTAGAAATTGGGTCTCTAGTAGGCCTGGGTGAAAAATTCTGCTCCGCTCGTGGAGTTCGCAGAATTCAGCAACTCCACGTTCCGCGGAGAACTCAAAACTCTTCAGATGGCAGAGCATTTCCCTGTTTTTATCCAATTGGCACACAATTTATGCCATCTTGCGTGCCCAGGAAGTGAGAGATAAGACTTCTTGTCTCTCGCAAGCACAAACAAGATTTTTAACCTGCTTGTGATCACTCGCGAGCACAAACAAGATTTTTCACCTGCTCGCAAGAGTTAGCCCAGCACCAGGGGCTTCTCGCGCATCTTTGTTTACGTAGGCGAGTACAAGTGAGCGCGATCCATTGCTGCTGCAACTTGGCGAATCTTAAGCAGCTAAAATCTACAACCTTGAGTTAGAAATCTTCTCTAATTGGCGTTCGCGTTGATATTGTTGTGCGAGGAGTCATTTTTTTTCCCAACAACAGGAAGTGCCCCAAAGACTCGTGCTTCCTGTTCCTGTCCAGCAGGCTCCTCCCACTGCTTTGTCCACCTCCTGGTCACTTTTCCCTTGGATTTCGAGCAGGAAGGATCACTTTTTTGTCTCCTGGATTTATCATTTGATTGAAGGACTTTGTTGTATTTGAGATTTCACAAGTTAGTTAAAAAAACACTTGTATAAGGGTGTTGTACAACTTGTTTGTTTGATAGGGGGCATGCACCAGGATCTGAACTTTTATTCAATCTTTTACATTTATTGTGGTGGGTGGTCTGCATTTGGGGCCTAGTTATAGTATTACTTTTCATTTTTGTTCTACAAATGAAAAATGTTTTACAGTTCACTACATTTTCTCCATTTTTTGTTTTGTACATTTGCAATATTCATTATATTGAATGTTAATGTTGAGTGGCCTAGCCTGCTAATGGAATGGGCCTTCCAGCTATAGGCGGAGTACTAGTCATGGCTGCATGATTGTGGTGTCTGTGGAACTGAAACACCATGGATAGAATTGGATTAAAGATAAAAAAAGTTGTTTGGGAGCATTTAACATTTTATTTTTCTGCAAACAGTATATGGTGGGGTTATAGTGCTTGATGTCTTTGTGTGATTTGTGTTGTTGTAGTAAACTTTTTTGCCCCTTTAATTTTAGTTTTTGGAATTACTAATACTGACTTAATGCTATTGTTCTCACCTGCATCAAGGCCTTCTTTCTCTGCCCAGCGTGTAAGAGTGTTTGTTAAACTCCATATTTGTCTTTGTTCCCAATGCCATGTGGCCAGGGGCCCTTATTGTTGAGTCAAATTTATACTTCTATTCTTATATGCGTTTTTGGTTTTCTATTAATCCTGCTCATTGTTGGATGTGTCTGGTGGCCATTTTATTTAGGTAGCCAGTAGTCCTGGATGTCTTCTTCTTTGTTGTTGTGGCCATACCTCCTTGCTGGTTGTTGTTTGACCAGGTGGCTGGCAGCCATTTTGTGTATGCAGCCAGTGTGGTTTAGGTCTACATGTGGTCTCCTTTGTTGTTGTGGCCATGCTGCCTTGCTGGTTGTTGTTTGACCATGTGGCTGGTGGCCATTTTGTATAGACAGCTAGTGTGCTTTAGGCCTGCATGTGTTCTTCTTTGTTATGGTGGGCATGCCTCCTTGCTGGTTGTTGTTTGACCATGTGGCTGGCAGCCATTTTGTAGAGTCAGCCAGTGAGGCTTTAGGCCTACATGTGTTCTTCTTTGTTGTGGTGGCCATGACGCCTTGCTGGTTGTGGTTTTGTAGTGAATCCTAGTTTGTTTTAATGGGATAACAGGAGTTAGCTTAGCCTCTGGCTTGTAGACTCGTGCCCCCGTCACCTAGTGACTTTTAACCTACTTAGCTTGCTCTGTCTTAGCCCATTTAATTATTTATTTCTTCTAAGGTGGCTGCCTTGTTTATAGTTAGGCCACTTGTTATGGGTAACATTATCAGTGTCACTGCACCAAGGCGGCAAGATCAAGCACCAAAGACAAACAAACAGTAGGTGTTCACACTTAGGGATTTTCCCTCTCTATACTTTCGAGGGATTGTTGATATTAATTGCCGTCCCAAGCATGTCTGTTATCTATTGTTTAGGAACACACTTACGTCAGGGGACCTTGTAGATCTGTATAAATACATCACACTTTAGACAGATAATCAGAGGGATTCCGACCAGAGGGCATCGCCACCTTCGCTGATACCGATGCTGCAGTCGTCTTGACGCTGACCCAGTCTTCGTGTCCCTGCGGAGTCTGAGATGGAGATCTCATTCCAAGGTAATGAGGGTTGGAGGCTCCTCTCATGGACATGGCATTGGCAGATTAGGTTTAACAAACCCAGCTCTCTTTTAGGTAGGAGGTTAGGCCTTTTCACATTAGGGTATTAGGGCGTAATACATCTCATATATTTTTGTTATGTATTGCAAGATGGTGGGGGTCTTTGTAATAATGACTCTCATCTTCACAATACTATTTCTTGCTTTATTCATTATCCTAATCATTGTAGCCCATGCAACTTATCTCAAATTGCAGTTATGTTAAATAAAAACTATTGTAACTTTACTGCATCTGTGTCATTGCCTGTGTTTGTATGAGACATAATATATCTGTGAGAAAAGGGTAATCTCCGTTAATCCACGACACTCCCTGAGATATCTTATTTGCGAGTCCACGCGTAAGCGGCTGACATAAATCACCTTTTATTATTGTGTTTCTGGTGAGGTGCTGCTAGTGAGCTGGTAAGGTTGGGACAACAGTTGCGACTTGTTGTAGGAAAGACGTAGTCGCCTACAAACAAAAGTACTGTCATCCCTAAACAAGCAGTCTTGCTCAGAGCAAGAGTCCAAACTACGACAGTTTGACCATGTGGCTGGCGGCCATTTTGAGTGTTATTTAGGTAAAATAGGTCAATGTCTGTTAATAAATGTCCTGTATGAGCAACTTTTATATTTTAATATATACTTTTTTTTGCATTTGTTACCTCCACCACTCCTTCCCTCTCTTTATTTTATTTACATTTATATCAGTCTCATAATAATATTAATAATATTAATAATATTATTAATAATAATAATAATAATAATAATAATATTTGTATAGTGTTTAACTTTTTTCTTGCTTTTCGATTTGTTTTTAAATAAATTACATAAAAAAAACAAATTAGATATTCTTTTCTATTTTTCCCTTTTGCCCCATGTCTGCCATAGGTGTACAGTTGCACTACATTACATAACATTACATTATTCAAGGATTATTATTCCATTTGTCGCCTGCACCTCCCTGAGTACCACATTCCAAATTGATGCAAACAAAGCCAACAGTTACATTCGGTATTTTGTAGTTGTTGCTCTTTCTTATCCTTCATGACTCTATCTGAGAATGAAAGTTAATGTTGGTGTGTTCATTTTTATAAATGGATACACTGTATTTTATGATTATTCCTAAGTGTATTTAAGTAGCCATTAAATAATATTGTTTGTTTCTACTAATGCAACTGCAACAAGCCATGTTTCACTGATCCTTCTTGCATGTTTGCTTTTAGGTGCATAAAGAGAAAGAGATATCACTCACAGTACTGCCAGACAGAAGGCCTGTGCACAACATGCTGCGTGACCACACTCACAACACACACAGACATCTCTTCAGCTTGTGAAGCTAAATATTTATGCCAACTGAAAACTTCAAGATGGCCCAAAGAAGGCTGCTACCAAGAAAGCAGCCAGTGATAAGAAAGAGTGTCTCACCACTGGTGTGTCGCCCCTGACCTTTTTTGGGCGAAGACGTGTGCCTGCTACACCAGCCTCTTGGGCGTATGCTGGGAGCACCACTCCTACATAAGCGGTCCTTTTCAAAACTAGGGCTAAGCCCATGTCTGGCACGGAGGCAGACTTTCTAATCACAGGAACGCCAATGAGAAGTGATGTTGAATTGGACTTATCTCTTTCTCAAAGTAGTACCCAATCGTTGCCAGAAACTCAAGGCAAGGAACACCAATAGCCACCAATAGCGGTTCATCTCAAAGTAGGAGCACATCAAGATGTTGAGCTTCATGCAGAGGAAGCCAAAGAAGCCCCTCTTTCCCAAAATCCACTGTCTTCCAGATCTCTGCCACCTTCTTCCTCAAGCCCCCCTTCTGATGATCAAGACTCCACTTGGATGCCACCTCAGTCAGAGACATGCTAGGAGAGGCAAGGAGTGAAAAGGAAGGTTCCTGAAAGTCTTAGAGTTATGGATGAAGAAGAGGAAAAAGACAAGTCCAACAATGAGCCAGTCATCATGGATGTTTGTGAAGCTCCAGTGGAGTCAATCATTACCCTATCTTTTCAACTTGCTCTGAGAGATATGACACTGCGACCACCACCTCCACCTCCACCACCTTCCATATTTAGTAGGCCCCGGGTGCAACCTACATCCACAGCCACCTCAGTAGAAGAAAGCACTGCAGAGAGGCAAACGTAATCAAAACAACATCTACCTACAACTACCTCTTCAGACATTGGCAGAAGCACCAGTGTTAGAAAGTTGACTTCCCCAGTTTGGGACTTCTTTACGATTAGTGAAAAGGAGCCAAACATTGTCATCTCCTCCATTTGCCGAGCAAGTGTTCATCGGGGTAAGCTTTGTACAAACTATGGAACTGGAGGTCAAACAACCCATTTGTAAAAACACCACACAATCCGCCTGGGAGGCGCACCTTAGGGGCCAAAAGGAAAAGCCTGCAAGAGATGTTAGTGAAGGTGTTGAAAGCAGGGAATGTGATACATTCATGGTGAAAGGAGAAGGTGAAGAAGAGGGTGGCATTTTTGTTACACAAATCAGCCCTGTCCCCAGTAGTGCAGCAGTATCGTCACCCACATCAGCAACATCGCAATGGCACAGGAAGACTCAGAGTCAGGTCGAAATACCAAGGCAAGAACCTATAGTGGCTGCCCCCCTGAGACACACATTAAGCCTATCACCAGCTTCTAAGTCATCTGCATCAGTGACACCAGGAAAGAAAAAATTACAGGCTACTATTACTGCCATTTCTAGGCAGGAGGGGCAGTACAAACTCAATCACCCAATGACATGTTTGTACAATGGGAAGCAGGCTAAAATATTAGCATTGGACCTCCTCCCTTTTTCTTTTGTGGAAGGAGTGGGTTTTCTAGAATCTGTGGGGCTATCTTTCGAAAATGGAAGGTTCCTAGCTGGACCTATTTCGCCAGAGTTGCTGTTCCAGCGCTGCATCAAGATGTGTTAGAATTGGTTGGACAAGCTTTGCAGCAGAGGACTGTCCATACAATCCACCTGATGACCAGTTGCTAAGCCACTGATTACATGTGTGTCACTGCATACTGGGTCTCTTTAGTGGGGGTTAGAGAAATTATATCTGCAGGTGCTGACACAGTTGAAATTTGTAATGGTGCTCGGAAGCATGCAACAGTAGCTATGTTCACCATAGAGAAATCACATACAGCTGCAAACATCTTGGATTACTTTAACAACAAGGACTTTGAATGGCTGCTCCCCAGAGGGCTTAACATTGGATTTGTTGCCACAGACAATGGCAGTAATATAGTTAAGGCCATCTCAGATGGCGGCTCTTTCAGGGTCCTGTGTTTGTCGTGCTGCATAAACATCATTGTATAGGACTTCCTCAAAAGGAACCCTAAGTCAGTAACTTACTGCCCACATGCAGAAGAATCTGCACTCATTTTAGCCATTCTTTTAAAGCCTGCAAGCTGTTGAGGATTATCCAGCATGATAATAGAGTGCCAGTTAAAGCCCTCATACAGGAGGTGCCAACACATTGGAATTAACTTATTACATGCTACAACGTCTGTTTGAGCAGTACAGACCAATCAATGAATATGTCATGCAAAGAGGGGATGCAACTTTGAAAGGCATGATCATTGAGATGGACCAATGGGGCCTGGTCAAATGCCTGACAGAGATGCTGCTTCCTTTTCAAATTTTCACATGGGAAGTCAGCAAGGAGAACTGTACCATGGGCCAAGCTATGCCATTGGTGCATATGCTGCAGAAACAGCTAAAGGAGGTGTCGAAAAATATGCAGGTGTGGATAAAAGAACAGATGCTCAGGAGTTGGCGGAGAGCTTAATCCTTCACTTATCTGTTGATACAAGGCTTCAAAGAGACATTGTGTCATCCAAACATTACATCTGTGCCACAATTATTGACCCATGGTACAAACAATTACTGGCCACTTTTACTCCTTTTTCAGATGAGGATGTTTCAACCTACAAGACATGGAATGCCGAGCAAGCCAGAGACTTGGAAAAAGAACGACTGGAAATTAGAGGCCACTCACCGGCAAAAGTTCTGTGATGGAGCCAACAACTTCCATAGAGCCTGTGGATAGTGGTGTTGGCTCATAGTAGCCAAAACCAGCAACAACAACAGGAGTAGTGCCTAAGTTCACTGCAGAGGTGAAGTCAAAAGAGCTTGAGCAAGGTGGAGCACCAATCACTATTGAAAGGATGGTCAAGGCCTATCTGGATGACCCAGCAGTGAGCTATCTGTATCAAAAGCCAGTGGTGTATTGGTATGGGAAGAGGCGCCAATGGACAGTGCTCAGCAGGCTGGCAATAAAGTATCTGGCCTGCTCTGTAGCCAGAGTGCCTGCTGAGCGTGTGTTCAGTGAAGCTGATGCAGGTGTGATAGTGAAAAGGACCAGTCTCTCGCCCCAAAATGTCAGGAGATTGACCATGATCAAAATGAATCAACACCTTGTAACTCCAAATTGTAGCATACCTGAAGTACACCAGGAGGTGGATGAGGGTGATGATTGGTCGGACTCAGGTCATGGTAGTGTGTTAGCTGGCCAACTTCTGGGTGAACCACCTGAGTTTGAGGATGAACTCTGCTTCCCTGACTAGACCTGGGACACCATAGAACTTTCTACTTTCTACTATGAACTGCTCTTAGAAAAAAAAAGTAGCTAGCTGAGGGAACCTTATTATTTTATATTGTTTGTTTCTGCCTAAATGACTAATGAACCACAACTGTTTTAGGCATATTTATTGCTGAATTGTAATTGGACCAGTGTGCATTAAAGAAGCCCTTAAACCTCCCAAAATTGCTTCAGGGAGATTTGAAAGACAATGCCTGCCTCCATTCTGTGCCTATCCTTTCTTTTGTCCCCTAGCAGTGCTGCCCCAGATATTTGATTTACAGCTTACTGGCCAATGTCTGTTTTGCATCCTAGGTTCGAAGAGGATCAGCAATGTGCCACTATGCTTGATTTGATTGGAACAGGTAAGTAATAATGCTATATCTCTCAACGATTGATAAGAGGGATACTTGTTTCAATGTTGAGATGGTTTGTGTGATTCATCTCTAGTGGTAGCAGATAGTGAGAGTGGGCGTTTAATTTATATTGATTACCTCTATTATTATGCTGGCTTGTGTTTTGTGTCTTGATCGATTTACAGTATTGGTGGTATAATAATAATGTCTGATAATTTTTTCTTGAAGGTGTTTTTTCTCTTCTCCTTTGACGCTTAGCTAAATTTGTTTGCTGGCATTTCCACGCTCCTTTGTTTTCTGGTGCTTTGTTTTCTGGTTCACTTTGTCAAAGAAGACCCAACCAGTCCATTTAGCTAACAAACACAATTCTAGACCAGAACAAAAAAATACTCAATGTTTCTCTTGTTATTAAGCTTTGTGCTACAGGTCACTGTATCTCAATTGGGTTGGAAGACTGTTACTCTCTGGAGCAGTTGGTATGGAGTTGGACATGTTAATCTTCAATCAGAATCTGGAGGATGATGAAAGGAAACAGAGCATGATTTGGCAACTTAATCAACTGCCAGAAGAACGAAGTTATCAACATTGATGCTGTGCAAATGAGTATAAGAAGCCTACTCCAATCAGTGGACTGGTGGTGAGAGGTGCATCGATTACTTGATTTGGGAAATGCAATGCTGCTGTGTGTGTCTGCTATCTGGCTCAAACTTTAAACTATGTGGTGGTTGGGTGGGGGCATGTTGTAGGAAACTGGAGGAGATAGACGTGTGATGGATGATAATGTCACATTATGCACTTGCTCTAGGCTAAATATTATTTATGATGATCATGACAGTTGCGAGTTTGAGCATCCCAATACATGCTGACACCTGTCAGTGATTGTGGGTTGTCGTAATTGCTCTGACTTATTTGATCGCACATCAGTCATAAAATGAATGATCGCAAAAGGTATTTGCTCTTGCTCTGCCACCTCTGAGACTTCTTGGTACACTACTCTTCATGAACCTTACATTCCATTTCAATCCTTGTTCATTCTACAATATCATGACAATAATTTCTGTTTTACAATCCATAGGCCTTCTCTTCTCATGCACCATAACACTCCTAACACTTACTTTATCAGACCGCTTCAGGCAGGCACCCAAGAAGATTGACGGGCCAATCCAAGAAAATTGCAGATGCACCATCCAATTTGGCAAGACAGACTAGTATAATTTTTCTTTCCATATTCCTTTTTTGGACTGTGTGTGTTAGCTTCACCCCAAGATTAATTTATATGTACTATGTTGCAAACGTAGGTGACCAAACTTTTTTAGATATATACAGCTTGGGTCTCACTAGGGCTGACAGAATGTAAAAGTTATCTGTGTCATATATATTCATGTTTTTCTATTCCTCCCACAACAGGCTGCTGATCTTCATTTCCCAGATAAATATTGTGTTTGTGTAGTGTTTATCTCTTTGATACACCTTTCCCAAAATCCCTTTCCCATACATTCATGAAATCCCTAATCCTATTTCCCTGGGCTGTGTGACTTATTGCGGTGTTAATTAATAATTTACAACATTGATTAATCACACGCTTGGTGGGGTGGATGTGATAGAAGCAACCTCAACTCAGTATGGGGGATCTTTATTTGAGTTCACCTATGTGGAGTGTGACCTCTCTTCCGATACCTTCACTGTTAGGGGTATATTTAAGAGACCCTAGCACCATTCCAACATCACATTAGCATCATTTGTTTTACACTAATGTGGCATTAGGAGGGCAAAAACACTGTGCCATATTTACAAAGTGGCACAATGCATGCATTTTGCCACTTTGTAAGCTTTTGCACTACATTGGGACTGCGCCAGGCATATTGAATGCAAAGGAGGATCTCCCCCATTAAAGGGGTCCCAAAAAAATGGCACAACGAAATCTAAGATATTTCTTTGCGTCATTTTTTTCAGCCCCCCCAATGAATTATATTTATCACTTGGCTTGAAAAATGTGGCGCAAGCAAAGATTGGATTTTTCAAATTATTCAGAAGTCTGGGACAGAACTTAAGAAAGATTAAAGGAGTGAAGTTCTAGGAAATGACTAACACAGTGGGCAATGGGAGAAACGGGAAAACACACTTTTTTTGCAATGCCATGCTTTAAAAAGTGTTTGACACATTAACTAAACTTAAGCTGGCAGACACACATTGCACAGTCAGCATTGCAGTGTTGATTCTGCCAAATTGAACCATTTTATTTTATTTATTTTATTGTTAACTAGTATTTGATAGAGCGCATTTCGACCAGAGGCATCAAAGCACTGTAAGTGGAAATGAGACCATCATTACTATAATCCATCTAAGTTAAACTTGAAATAACCAGGTTTTCAATTGTTTACGAAATAGCTGAACAGAAGGGATGTTCCTAGTTTTCAAAGTTAGGGCATTCCATAATTTGGCTGCAGCTGCAGAAAAAGCTTGGTCCCCCCATTTCACTTTCTTGGTCCTAGAGACATAAGCTAACTTCAAATAAGCTGAATGGAGAGTCCGACCAGGAATATACCACTTAATAAAAGGAAGAGGCGAAAGAGGAGCCTATAAGTAAAGAGACTTATCAACCTTGCACAATGCTTTACAAATAATCAGCTTCCTAATCGGTAGCCAATGAAGTTTGTGCAGGCTGTCTTTGGCCGAATCAAACTTGTCTAGACCCAGAACCAGACGAGCGCTATGATTCTGAATCAGTTGCAGTTTATTTAACGTGGCTTGGTTAATGTTCAGAAAGAGAGCATTACAGTGATCCAGTCTTGATCCAATCAGGGCTAGCACCACTGTCACTCTCAAGTCCCGAGGTATGAAAGGGAGGATTTTCTTAAGCATCTAAATGATCCAGATGCAAACATTGGTGATTTTATTAACCTGGATGTCAAAGGATAAGGCAGAGTCACAGAGGATTCTAAGATTTTTCACTGTGGCTGAGGGGAATGGGAGTGTCCCACAGAGCTCCGGCCACCAATTAGAGCCCCAAACAGATGGCCTGGCCCCAAAGAAAATGACCTCGGTCTTATCTCTATTCATCTTGAGCCAATTCCTATCCATCCAGTTCTTAACCTCGAGAATGCAGGCCTGAAATTGTTTAGCAGAATCCTGCGTCTTGTTTCCAAAGTAAACAATGATTTGTGTGTCATCGGCATAGTAAGACACCTGAAATCCAGAGAAACACACTAATTCTGCCAAAGGTGCAACATATAAATTAAACATGGTTGGACTAAGAGAGGATCCCTGAGGAACTCCACAAGGGAGCTGAAAAGGGTTCGAAATATAGTCCCCACATTTAACTGTAAGTGATCTATTCTGAAAAAAAGATGTAAGCAAGTTAAAGGCTGGTCCTCTCACTCCGAACTCATAAAGGAAATAAGTGGCGAGATGGTATCAAAAGCTGCTGATAGAGCCAGTAAAATCAAGATTGCACCCCCACCCAAATCTACCTGTTTTCTGATTGCCTCGGTGGTCACCAACAGTGCAGTTTCCATACTATGATGTTTCCGGAACCCATGTTGGAAACCATCCAGACAGACATAAGTGGTGAGGAATGAGGTGAGCTCCTGATTTAAATGTTTCTCCAAGATTTTAGCTAGAGTGGGTAAAAGCGCGATAGGGCGCAGATTCTTAAGGTCTTCTGAGTCCCCGTCAGGTTTTTTCTTTAAAGGGACAATGATTGTATCTTTCCATTCCGAAGAATAAATGCCCCTTTCCAACACCCCAGCATACGGGGTTTTCCAGGGGACCTACCAATGAGTCGCAGATCCCCTGTAACATCCTAGGGGGACAGGGGTCAGCTCGAGATCCTGAGCTCCTGGATAAGAGGACCTTAATTTGTTCTACAGAAAGTGGAGAAAACTTTTCTAGGATGGGGTGAGCCAGCTGCTCTGGATAGAGATCCAGATCCCGGTCTCTTATCCGGGGTAGGGTGTCCTGAAAACCACTATGGATTTTAATTATTTTATCCTCAAAGAAACTAGCTACCTTATCACAGAACAATTGTGAGTTATCTAGTCATTGAGGCCACAACGGAGTGGAAAGGGACTTAACAATTTTAAACAATTCCTGAGGGGAATTTGAGGCCTTTAGAATTTTCTGCGAAAAGTAGGCAATTTTCGCCTGTTTGATGGCCCTTTTGTATTGATTTCTAATATCTCTTAATTTGATACTTTCTAATAGGGAAGGGAAAAGTTTCCATTTCCTTTCCTGTCTTCTGCAATCCCTTTGGATACTCTTCAGCTCATCGGAGAACCAAGGGGCAGAACTTCTTGTCCTCTCTGTGCGGTGGACTACCCTTAAGGGAGCCACCAGCTCAATAGCCTCCTTAATCCAGGAGTTAAAAACAGAGACGGATAGTCCAGATGCAGTCCGCCGCTCTAACTGCGTCTTCTCTAAAATGGCAGAGAGATCCTCACTCTTTATCTGATCCCATTTCTTGTACTTCACAGTACCAGGATGGGAAAATGTATTACTGCCCTTCAAAATTATCCCAAAAGCAATAATGCTATGTCCAGTCCAATCTAGTTGATTACAGTCCCCTAACTCCAGGGTATTAGATGTAGTAAAAATACCATCCAGAGTGTGGCCAGCTAAGTGGGTGGGAGAACTAACCATCTGGGACCATCCCAACCCTGACATAAAGATGGTCATTACAACACTGGCGGACGATGGTAAAGCGGCGGTAAGACCGCCAACAGGCCGGCGGTAAAAAATTAGCAATTACGACCGTGGCGGAAACCGCCAACAAAGACAGCCACTTTAACACTCCGACCGCCACGGCGGTACAAACAAACAGCACGGCGGTCACCGCCAACAGACAGGCGGAAGACAATGTACCGCCCACACTATTATGACAGGCCAATCCGCCACCTTTTCGGGGGCGGATTCACCGCGGATAAAAACACGGCAGAAACAGGAATTTCGAAGGGAAAACGCTCACCTCTACAAACTCCACGAGGAACGAGGACACCATGGAACCAGAACTCCAAACCCTACCTGCGATAGTCTTCCTGCTCCTCTACCAGGAGCACGAACGCCGGCGGCGAAGACCACGGTGAGTACTGCACCTACGACACAGGGGATGGGGAGGGAAAAAACAGGGACACACACACGCAACACGCAACAACCCCACCCCCACCCTCACCCACCACAACACACACACTAATACATCGTGATACAATATAGTTACCCCCCCGGAAGAATGCAAAGACCAAAGAAAATTAGTGTAACCATCGGAATATATTAAAAACAAGTAGGCAGAAATATATATATATACAGAAAGTACAAAATAAATACCAGGCATAGTAGTCCAGGTACTGCACAAAGAAAGTCCGTGGAACACTGGGATCACACAGTATGGCTGAGGCCCACACAAGATCCCGGACCATGACGGAGAGAACACTGCAGGGGCATCAGATACCAATAAAACAGGCCCCTCAGGGGGAGGGAAAGGGGGGGCACCTCAGCCGCTTGAGTGCACAACGCCAAATCCACGAGGGGGCCACAGGCCCACTGTTCAAACCTGGGGAGTGCAAAGCCACAGTCTCACAAGTCTATACAGTGGTTGGTCTGCCCACTGTTCAATCCTGGGGAGTGCAAAGCCACAGTCTCACAAGTCTATACAGTGGTTGGTCTGCCCACTGTTCAATCCTGGGGAGTGCAAAGCCACAGTCTCACAAGTCTATACAGTGGGTGGTCTGCCCACTGTTCAATCCTGGGGAGTGCAAAGCCACAGTCTCACAAGTCTATACAGTGGGTGGTTTGCCCACTGTTCAATCCTGGGGAGTGCAAAGCCACAGTCTCACAAGTGGATTACAGTCTCCACTGGTTCTGGAGGGGGCATGGTGCCCAGAGTGCTTCATCCTGTTAAGGACAGAGGTAGTGGATGACAGTCTCCACTGTTTCTGGAGGGGGCATGGTGCCCAGAGTGCTTCACCCTGTTAAGGACAGAGGTAGTGGATGACAGTCTCCACTGGTTCTGGAGGGGGCATGGTGCCCAGAGTGCTTCATCCTGTTAAGGACAGAGGTAGTGGATGGATCTCTCCACTGGTTCTGGAGGGGGCATGGTGCCCAGAGTGCTTCATCCTGTTAAGGACAGAGGTAGTGGATGACAGTCTCCACTGGTTCTGGAGGGGGCATGGTGCCCAGAGTGTTTCATCCTGTTAAGGATAGAGGTAGTGGGTGGATCTCTCCACTGGTTCTGGAGGGGGACTGGTGCCCAGAGTGCTTCATCCTGTTAAGGACAGCGGTAGTGGCTGGATCTCTCCACTGGTTCTGGAGGGGGAATGGTGCCCAGAGTGCTGCATCCTGTTAAGGACAGAGGTAGTGGATGACAGTCTCCACTGGTTCTGGAGGGGGACTGGTGCCCAGAGTGCATCATTCACCCCGTGACGGACCCAGTTGCGTCAGTGCCCCTGCTGCTCATGGGCTAGCGGTGCTTCAGATGGCGGTGCCCTGTTCAGCGGTGCTTCAGATGGTGGTCTACATTGCAGGGTCTCAGCTGCTGGCGGTCCTTCATGGCCGAACGGACCTTTTGCTGGCGGTCCTTCATGGCCGAACGGGCCTTTTGCTGGCGGTCCTTCATGGCCCAATGGGCCTTTTGCTGGCAGTCCTTCATGGCCCAGCTGGGCTGGTGCTGGCGGTGGCCTCCTGGGCAGCTGGGCTGGGGCTGGCGGTGGCCTACTGGGCAGCTGGGATGGGGCTGGCGGTGGCCTCCTGGGCAGCTGGGCTGGTGCTGGCGGTGGCACCCTGGGCAGCTGGGATGGGGCTGGCAGTGGCCTCCTGGGAAGCTGGGATGGGGCTGGCGGTGGCCTCCTGGGCAGCGGGGATGATGGCGGTCTTCTCCGCCGTGCTGCTCTTTCCAGACTTGCCGGGTTTCTTGTGGCCCTTCCCCACCTTGGAAGGTGTCACAGCTGACTCCACACTCCCAACGGGACCCCTGGAGTCTTCCCCCTCTCCCGCCGGGCACTGGCCAACTTCTGATGCTTCACAGGTGGTGTACTGTCTCTGCTGTGGCTCCGTGCCACACTGGCTGCCCTGGTGGCCGGTGCACTCCACATTCTGGTGACTACAGGCATCACTGGTCCCGGAGATGTTGTGGCTGAGGTGCTACTTCTGGACCTATGAGATGGATGGGGTGGGGGAGGTGTGGGAAAGAGGTCAAGGGTGGACAGGCAAAGTTTTTTGGACACACTGGGACGGGTAGCTGGAGGGGGTTTGGGAGTGGAGGAAGAGGTGATGGCTAGAGGAGGTGTACGTTTGGTGACTTTGGGTGAAGGTGCATGCGCTGGAGGCTGTCATGAGGTGGATGGCTGATGGGTGGGTGTGTGCCTGCGTTTGTGTATCTTGGGAGGGGGCGTCACAGACACTCTGGGAGACACAGGGGATGTGTGAATGGTAGTGGGGGTGGTGACTGCACATGAGCAGGGTGTGGTGGTGGGTGTGCTGGAGAGGGACGTAGTGGCTGTAGAGGTAGTGCATGCAAGTGTGAGTGTAGACGAGACTGGGAGGGAGGAGGGAGACGAGGAGGAGGGGGACACAGTGGAGGCAGTGGATGTTGGTGTGTCTGCATGTGTGTGATGCTTGCGTGAGTGTCTGTGGGATGTGTGGTGCTTATGTTTGCTAGAGCTACCCTTGTGTGTTGACGTGTGTGCATGTTGGTCTATAGGTGTGCTTGGGATAGGCAGAGCTACAGGGGATTGGGATTGGGTCGGGGTGGAGGAAGTTGGAGGGGGTAGGCTAGAGACGGGGCAATGGCTGCCATCAGTGCTGAGGCCAGAGTCTGAAAAGCTTGGTGAAGGGCCGCCTGACCAGAATGAATGCCCTCCAGGAAGGCATTTGTTTGTTGCAACTGCTTCTCTACACCCTGGATGGCATTCAAAATGCTAGACTGCCCAACAGTGAGGGACCTGAGGAGGTCAATGGCCTCCTCACTGAGGGCAGCAGGGGTGACTGGGGCAGGGCCTGAGGTGCCTGGGGCAAAGGTGATGCCCACCCTCCTGGGTGAGCGGGCACGGGGCAAAGTCTGAGGGGCTGCTGGGAGGGCAGTGCTGGAAGGGGGGGTGGCGGCTGTACCTGTAGATGCGGGGGGCACAGATGTTGCCGCCACCACAAGGGAGCTCCCATCAGAGGATGAGTCCGTGTCGCTGGTCTCAGCTCCTGTCCCCGCCGTGGAGCTCCCCTCGCCCTCTGTCCCACTGGTGAATTCTGACTCCGTAGTGTCACCTTTCAGGGCCATGAGGGATGCAGCTCCCTCGTGCTCCTGTGCCACTGCTCCTCCGCCTGATGATGCTAATGCACACAAGAACAGGGAGACACAAAAAGGGGGGGGGAAGACAGAAGAAAGACATGTTGAGTGCATGCATTACCGCTACCGTTGGCGGACACGACAGACACAGAAGCCCCCTGCACTACGCCGCGCTCTTGGGCTCCACTGTTCAATTCCTGGGAAATGGCCTACAAGGCTATGGACGACATCTGCACACATAGATGACACAGGGGCATGAATAGCTGTGCTTGGCACTCTACAGAGGTGGGGTGGGGTGCCACATGGCCTGCCTTACGGAGGGGCCTTGCCTACGCAACTCGTCCTGGCCTAGGGAAACCCACAGCCCTCCTCCCCCACCCAGACACCTCCACTGCACGCAAAGTCAGCAGAATGAGAGTGTACTCACCCCCTTGTGTCTGCTGTGATGCCCTCAAGTGCCCATCCAACTCCGGGTAGGCCACCG
Organism: Pleurodeles waltl; assembly: GCF_031143425.1. Lineage (NCBI taxonomy): Eukaryota > Metazoa > Chordata > Amphibia > Caudata > Salamandridae > Pleurodeles > Pleurodeles waltl. The sequence continues at coordinate 1,260,081,927 of NC_090445.1, read as the reverse complement.
CCAGGATCCTGAACATCAGGGGGGTCATGGTGCGACGGGCACCCCTCCCACGTTGGGAGGCCATCCCCAGCTGAGCCTCCGCCGTCTTCTTGCTCCAGCGGCGAATGTCCTCCCATCTTTTCCGGCAGTGGGTGCTCCGTCTGTGGTATATCCCCAGGGTCCGGACGTCCTTGGCGATGGCACGCCAAATATCTTTCTTCTGGTGGGCGCTGACCTACGCGAAATGTACAGGGGAAAAAGAGAAGTCATTAACAACTGCACCGTCAAACTGATTGGCCCCCATCCCTACCCTTGCCATGTGGCACATGCATTCACCTTCTTTCATGCGCGCAGCACTCTGCCCCCTTCCTTCTTACATCCAGCCCTCTCCACACAGGCATAGCCCATACAACATGCTCCCTGTGTACTTACCTGTTTGTCTGGAGGACCGTAGAGTAGCTTCTACTGGGGGAGGACCCCATCAACGAGTTTCTCCAACTCCTCCGCTGTGAAGGCAGGGGCCCTTTCCCCAGACACTCAAGCCATTGTCTCTTCCAGACCGAGGTCACAGCAGCAGTGTAGGTCCTCTCCTGTCGAAGATCAGGTATCGAGTGATTGAACAGATAGAAAATGGCAGTCACGTCCGCGGCGGTGCATACCGTCACTGCCGGCGTACATTGTCATTGGCTCCTGGGACCCATAGGGTCCAATGTTAACCAATGCAGCATTGCGCTGCGGTCTTCGACCGCCTTCCGCGACGGTGTACAACGCCAGCGCAGTTACCTCACATCCCATTGTCCCACTTTACAGGTCAGGCAGCCGCCATTTCAGGAGCCCACATGGCTTCATTTTCAACTGCGTCACACAGACCTAGGCCTAGACTCAAGACACATACAGGCCACCTTTTGTGTATCAATGGTGTTCTGTGTAAACTGTGGGTACGTACCTCTGAGTTGTTTGACTCTGTGCTCGCTGTTGTCCTTCATAGGCACCATCCGCTGGGACATGTGAGGAGATGGCGGCATCCTCCGGTGTACAGACCGCTGGTGGACCTGTCGACAATGGAGGAGAGACATTTGATTATCACATACAGGCTTGACCGTGCCACAATCCAGGAACTGTGTACCCAGTTGGAGCCAGACCTGCTGTCAGCAATCTGCCATCCCACAGGAATCCCCCCTCAAGTGCAGGTGCTGTCAGTGCTCCATTTCCTTGCAAGTGGCTCATTTCAAACAACAGTGGCCATGGCATCAGGGATGTTCCCACCCTATGTTTTCCAGCGTATTGCCCAGAGTGTTGTCTGCCCTTCTGAAACACATGCGGAGCTACATCATTTTCCCTCAGGTGGAGGATTTACCTACAGTGCAAGGTGATTTCT